>NW_025763504.1:1904662-2539550 GCF_020744385.1 Fusarium flagelliforme | reverse complement strand
GTTCATAATTTTGAGATTGTGGGCTTTGCAAACCTGGCGAGTATTGCCCTCCAGTTGGGGCCTTCTGGAGACCACCAGGGTACTGTGACCCGTTGTCTTCAGGGTAGGGAGAAGGACGTCCTCCAGGGCCTTGTTGGCCTTCCCACCCTGTAGATGCAGCTCTGTTGCGAGGATCAGGTCGGCCTGGTCCTCCAGGACCTCCAGGACCTCCAGGACCTCCAGGATGAAGGTTACCCATAGATTGGGACTGAGGCATACCTCGACCGGCACCCATCTGGGGCTTGATACCAAAAGCACTTGAGGGTTGATCTGCGTGAGGTCCCCCTTGGTTGAATCGAGGAGAAGTCTGAGTATCGTCCTCCGGGTATGGCGCCGTTGACTTAGAACGGACGGTCAGAGGCGGTGGACGGTCGTCGTCAGGATAGGGAGCTGCCGACTGTGGCCGGGCTGGCTGTTGGTTGGAGTCCAGTCGCACGTTGAAGGCAGGAGGTCTATCGTTCGAGGCTGGCAGTACGAAAGAAGCTCGTGAAGGATCAGGGAAGTTGACGTGCTCCGAGACGATGGTAGGTCGCATACCCAGGGAAGAGTTGGCTGGTCCATCCGGCGCAGGCGAGGCAGGGGCGCTTCCCTCACTGAGCGTGGGCATCTGTTGTGATGGTTGTTTGAACCGGTCAGGGCGCTTTCCTCGTTGAGATCCATGTTGCGACTTGATGCGGGTCAGTGTGGTAGTCTCATGGTCAGATTTAGATAGAGTGTTGTTATCGTCGAGGGACTCAAGTCGACCAAGAGCGTCTTGGTTACCGTGATCAGCAGCAAGCTGGTACCACTTTCGGGCCTCTGCCAAGCTCTTTTCAACATGAATTCCTATTTCGTTGTAGTAGCCCAAGGCAAATTCTCCCGTAGGTAGCTTGGCGGCCGCAGCTTCTTGGGCATATTTGTACGCCAAAGACTCATTCTTCTTGAAAACACCCTCATAACCAAAGAGGAACCATCGACTCACGCCGAGGGCTGCCTCGGGAAGGCCTTGCTTGGCTGCGAGACCATAATAATGGAGAGAGAAGGATGGGTTGAACTCGCAACCAAATTGGCAGAGTTCATATGCTTGACCCATCTTGAGCTGGGCCTTGGCGAAACCGAGATAAGCGGACTTTTCGATGTACATCTTGGTCGTTAGGGGGGTGTTAGGCAGCAAACCCTCAGGGATGGTGATGTCTGGCAGGTCGCGTCCTATGAGCATACCGTAAACATACGCGCCCTGGGGAGCATCTTCGTCCGAGCTATCAGCCGCAGCTTGTATCCGCTCCAGGCCAGTCTGGTAATCCTTGGTCTCGCCGTGCTGGCCTAAAAGACTCATCATGCCCATTCGGTACAAAGAAGCTGAGTCCTTGAGAGAAAGGCCGCGGTAGTAATGTTCCTTCGCCTTAGACATGTCATTAGACTGTTCGTACAACATGCCCATGCGGTACTCGGATCGTCCGTGGCCGAGCTCTGCAGCACGCTTGTAGCCGATATAAGCCTCACGCTTGTCGACACGGTTGCCGAATTTGCCAAATTCGAGCCATTTTGAGCGCATGTACAAGGCTTCGGGATGCTCTTGTTGCGACAGATAGGTGATAATATTGACAGCGTCGACTCGAAGTTCATGTTCTATTCGGGGTGTGGCGGGCCGGGCCTTCTCGCCATATTCCCGAATCATAGACTCTGAGGAAATGTCGGCCCAAGTGAGGACGTCGCGCGCCCATGTAATTTGCATGGAAACATTTTGTGAGTGAAGAACATGCTTGCGCGCGTTCCAAAGAATCTCTTCCTTTTCCTCATCGGTCGGGGGGATGTTATCGCCCTTGACCTTGGGAAAAGGTGAAAATGAGGGGGCGTCGAAGCTCATAGTGTTAAGGCTTTCGGTGATCTTATCGGTGGACTGGTATGCGCGAATGTCGTCGTTTGAGACCTGTGTTGCAGTCTGGGGCCGAGACGGGTCGGTTCCCCGAAGATTGGTGTAAGTCGACAGCGAGGGTTCACGAGAGTGACGAGGACCGGTTTGGGATCGTGGTTCAACAGAAGTAGCTTCGAGCTCCATGCGCTGAAGGTCCTCCTGCATATTTTGAGGGACCTGAGGGGTTACCCTAGATACAATAACAACAAAGAATCGTCAGCATGCCCCACCTTTTCACCGTTGCAACCGCATCCGGACCTGGCAAGCTTTACAAAGGATCGGGCTGAGAATAGGAGGATGGGAAATAGAAACTGGGGAACGGGCCGGAAATGGGATTAAGGGGGAAAAGCCAAGATAACATACCTTTGAGGGGAGGGAGCAACGACTTCTGGCATATAATAGTCATCGAAACCGCCGGGTACGAAGGTCGCGCCTAACTGTGGGGGAGCCATCTCGGTTCGTTGGCCGTCTATCGCGAAAAGGACGTAAGATGTCAGCAAGAGGGACTGGGGATATGACGAATAAAGAAGGGGGCCCTTGTTTTTCGTTCCTTAGGAACAAATGTAAGAGCTGACGGGGCGCGGTCGCCGATGACTGCAGAAGCGGCGGCGTAACCCCTCTTTGATTGAGGTGAGCACTGGAGGCTGTTTAATATGCGCGTGCGTTAGGCGCTGGCTTGCTTGTGCTTGTGCTTGACTGATAAAGTTCCCACGTTGGGACGTTGCTTGATGACTGATTGACGGCAGCGGTTCCAAATTTAAAGTCTGGAAAAGGCTAAATTGGTGGCAGGCACTCTTGCTTGGTTCAGGAAAATAATTCCAAGGTCCAACGAGAATCCCCGTTCAAGGCGCGACATGCTGAAGCCCAACCAAGAGGTAATCCGAATTGTAGGCAGGTAGCAATTATGCAGCGGGGATACTGAACAGCGACCCTCCACTATCATCAAACCCTCTTCAGGGGCTGATGATCAAGCACAGGGGTCCTGTTACAGGGAATATAGAGCGACCGTGGGGCCAGTTTAGGAGCTCACGCCAGTGGGAGCTGAAGATGGATTGCGATCCATTGCCGTGTAAGAGCGAGGCCACAACTGCCGTCAGATCTGAGATTGCAAGAAAAGAACCTCAATCGAGGCTTTCAGTAAGCCAGGAGGCAGTGCTCCGAACACTCCAGTATTGCCCAGACACAATATTCTTTCTCCGGATTTTCTGATATTCAGGCATAATTGTGTTCTGAAACATAACTTGTTTTAGACCCATAGTGGCTTGGCAACACTGAGGTCCAGGAAGGCAGTGCATTAGTTCAGACTAGGCGCCAGCCGTAAATAGCTTTGTAGCCAGATCGATGAACTGATCAACGCTGGAGTTCTCAGGAACCTTGGGGTCATGTAGGTGACATATCGTGCAGGGCCAGGAGGCATGTGCGTAATGTATCTTTGGCCAGTCGTAAAGGAGGATCCCCGGGCCGTAGTCGAGGTTGCATTTCAGACGTTGTGCACATGTTCTGCACTTTGAGTTTTGGGTTATAGACAAGGGGCCATGTCCAGGTATCCGAAGTTGACCATCAATCAGTCATCAAGCAAGCAAATCAACCTGGTAAACGCAGCATCGCCAACGGGTTACAAGGCCGCTTCTGTACATCAGCTCTTACAAGGCGCGTGGGTAGGACAAGAGGATGACGAGAGCAAAGTGGACTGCTTACATGAAGAATTGCCAGCGGCGGCTGAGCTGTTGTTAGCTTTCTTGCCGAGCTGGGCGTATTGCTGATAGCTTGCCATTGCGGCTGAAAGCGAAAGCGCGGGTGACGAAATGCGTTGCGGCTGAGTAGACGAAGTTGAAGAGGGAAAAGAAAGCTATCCCGGTCAATAGCAATGGCAGGTGCCTAGTAGGTTCGTTATGTATTCGTCAGTTCAATACTGCCCAGGTACTTTAATCAGAACCTGCTGGAGCTGTAGCTGTAACTGTGACACCACCTTCACTAGCCAGCATATGGAACCCTGCTTGAATGGATGGAACTGTGGGCGGTTGGAAAATGGCGGGCGGGGCAGAGAACAAATGCGCGACAGACCAGACCAGACCAGACCAGACCGGACCAGGCGTGGGGGAAAGCGACGGGAGCGAGGCTGGTGCTATTAACGTTTTGCGAGCAAAAGGACGTATGTAACTGATTCTCAGCAGGGATCTGGCTCCAGATCCTTCAACGGCGCAATCAATCAATTCTTGGGTTATCGTATCAATCAATTGATCGACAACTGACGTAGATATGGAGGGGTATTGGTGAATCTGTCGACGTTAAATAAAGAAAAGGGAAAGAAGCAAGAGGATCGGGAAAACGGTAAGATATGAATAAAGAAGGGATGTTTCGAAGAGTGGCATTAGACGAACCAAATATCCGATTTACCTAAACTACTAGCTAAGGTAAGGCCTAAAATCTTCGACGTCAGATGCCTCTTGCCTGGTAACGTCCAGAAGGGAGCCCGCTTAGATAGAATGGAGGCGGGTGCCACGGAACGGCAACACCCCGCCCTATCATTTAAACCCAGGACTATCACCCGTTGAACACCACAGTTTAGGTATCTATCTTGAGAGTGGAAATTGCATACATTAACGCGCCACAAGGCAGATACAAAGCTCAGCACAGGCACGGGACCTTACATCTTGAGCTGGTGGTTTCCACCCCCCAGCCTTTTCAGGCTTCGTCTCGCTCTCCAATTTGAGGTTGGAGTCCGCCACAGGCGAACTTGCAAGGCCATATAGATAGTTCAGAGAGGCTGACCGTGATTGTGATAGTTCAGCTTCTCACAACGCCTCTCAATTCCTAATCGACTCGACTTCTGTCTTGCACAGATATGCCCTTGGCACACTGCTGAGCTGTCATAGACAGGTTCAATTGATACATCTGCTCAGCCACAGCCACAGCCCCAGTTGCTATTTACAGATCCGTTTATCTGATAGCCAACACTTAATCTTGCGGCTAGAAAATTGGAACAAAGTGGGTTACTTGTTTGCAACGGAGATGAGAGGGCCAGGAATTATGTTAGTTGTACATCGGAGTTGTTATATGAAGAGTTCCACGCACACAAACACACTGCCTTACAGAAACCGCAGAACTCCGCAAAGCCATGAGACAAGTCGATGGTGATACGAGCAACATGTTATGAACCAATGTAACCTATCGGTTCAACTCATCTCTGGCGAACCATCGACTACGTCTTATTTTGTGGGAAGTATTTATTAAATCTCAGCAGCCGTACCGATGTAATGATAAGAAGGAAATGTTCTTATACATAACATCGATGCGAGTATAAATGCCACCAGACAGAGGCGATTTCATTTCATTCATTCGCATCGATAGGCGCAACTGACTGTCACTCAGTTCCAGGAAAAGATGAGATCATTCGTCTTGATTGGTCTAGACAGAAAGAAATAAAGTCATATCAAAATATCAGCGAATCTCTTCGTACCTGAATGTTATGTTCAATGAATATCGCAAAGCCATTTCGATAGTACCTAACCAGCTCGGATACCCGGAACATCCTTTACCCGAGGTCCCCTGCAACAAAGCGCTTAACACAACCACAGGCATGTGCCGTGGCCTCGCGTCACTGGATGCAGCCTGGTGAAGCTTGAATGGATATCATCATCAACACTATCCTCAACACAAACACCACACCATTGATCATATCTCCACCACCACAACTCTCTCGATAAATCGCCATTGCGTGCTCATATATTTGATATACTAGAATACGCAAAAACAACCCGTTGCCCACCATGGCCGAACGCAATCTCTCCCAGATCATCTCTCAGCTCAAGCACTCCCCCTCCATGAGCTATGCTGATGCCAACGCCCTCCTCTCAAAGGCCAAGCTCGCACTTCTCAAGCTCAACGCTTTGACGCCCTCCCCATCGACACCCACGCAACTCCTGCCTCTTGCCCGCGAAACCTACGAGCAGGGCGCTCTATTCGCCATCCGTGCCCGCAACCCCGAAGCCTTCACTCGCTACGTCCAGCAGCTCCAGCCTTTCTACGAGCTGCCCGCTTCCGTTCTCCCACCCAACCTCGCCGAGCGCAACAAGATCACCGGTCTGAGCTTGCTTCTGCTCTTGACGCAGGGCCGATACGCCGAGTTCCACACTGAGCTTGAGAGCTTGGAGAACCGTGAGGGAGGTGGCGGTGACGTCGAGAGCGATCGATACCTGGGCTACCCTATCCGCCTGGAGAGGTGGTTGATGGAAGGATCTTACGACAGGGTGTGGAAGGCCATGAAGAGCAGCGAGGTACCTTGCGACGAGTACAGCGTATTCTCAGAGGTAGGCTGCCTATATTAACCCAAGCATTTCTAACTCACTAATGCTGACTCCATCACAGATTCTTAAGAACCAGATCCGTTCCGAGATTGCTTCCAGCAGCGAACGCGCATACCCTAGCCTGCCAATTAGCTCCACCAAGTCCCTCCTCTTCTTGGACTCCGAGGGCGACGTCATTTCTTTTGCTCACCACCGTGGCTGGATTGTTCGGGATGGTCAAATTTATTTCCCTGATGCTGCTGAAGGCGAGGACGGCGATCAGACCAAGGAGATGAGCCAAATGGTGATAGAGAACGCTTTGGGCTACGCCCGCGAGCTTGAGACGATTGTTTAATGGATGTGCTCTTATACTAGCACTGAGAAAGGGATACGAAGACAAACATAGACACGTAGGGAGGAGAGAAAGGATTGTTGTACGACTAATTCAACTTGAGGGCCTCGCTTTGCAGACGAGTCGCCAATTAACAAGCATCAAACATACGTCTTTTGAAACGTGATTCCATGATCTTTTGCTTCACGCATATAATCAGGCTAAGTTGCAACTACAATAGCATGACTCCTTGGCCATGTTTCTATCAACCAATCGTTCAAGTCAAACCTTTTTTGGAGCCCCAGACCTTCCGCCTCATCTATCTGGCTCTTTTCATACATCGTTGACTCGAAACTCCTTATCCCGACTGTCCGCTTTCATCATTAAATCTTTGACTAGGTTCTGCGAGCTTAGGCGAACAGCTTCAAGCCGCTTCCATGCTTGCCAATCTCACACACTTCACACACGCGGCAGACAGTGCCCTTGTACTTGGTGTGGTACTTTGAGCCATCAAAGGCACACTCCTCGTAAGCAGTGCCGCTGTAGATGGGTGTATGACTGGCAGCGCACACATCAAATTCGGCGAACTGGTCGAACTCAATCTCAATAGCATCATTGGGATTGCGCTCGCATTGAGCCTTAGTCTTCTTGGCCTGCATGAAATTAGTCAGTAGGTAAATAAAAGTTGTACGGCGCAAATGCTACTTACGTTTTCTACAATCTTAGTGGCACCTCCGTTGGCAATAATGCGGTTGGCAAAGCTCAAAGCAGAGTTGTAGTTCTTGTTGCGGATAGCCAGTTGCATGGCACTCAGCAGAGCAAGCTGTCGGTGGGGCACCTCAATCTTAGGAATGGTGAAGTAGGCTGATAGCTCCAAGCTCCTTTGGAGCTTCTCTGGATCCTTAGCCACAACATCAGGAGCGCCCAATTGTCTCCTTGAAAGCTCGATGCTCATGGCAACGGCATACTCACTGGCCGAGGTGATGAGCTTCTTGGCTTCGGCGACTTCATCCTCACTTGATACAGCATTCACGAGAATGGAGTGAAGGATACCCTTGAAGATACCAATACCAGCCTCCAGCTTGTTGGCTTTCATGGTATCATAACCTGCTTGAAGGTCGTTGGAAGCAAGGTGCTCCAGATCGCGAGGAATGATGGGCAAGACCTTCCTGGGATCAGTCTCATCCAGAGTCCTGCGAACATAGTTTACCAGAGGGGGGAGGCCTTCAGAAGCAGGGAGGAAAGTCTTGGAAGCTGAGTAGACTTCAAGGAATCGTGATTTCAATGGCGCGAAATCGACAGCACCAACCTGTCGGTTGAGAAGCTGCATAGCAGTTTCAAAAGAGCCACCAGCGACGTGATCAACAGCCAAGGGTGAGTTTCGCGCCCACATATCGGCCTCGCTGCTGGCAGCGCCACCTGCGTCAACACTCTCGACGTTGACAAAATCGCTGTCAGCCTCAGGGACATCATCATCTCCCATATCCCAGCCAGCAGCATCTTCATCATCGTCGTCAATCAGAGCACCGTTACGCTTGGCAGCTGAATCGACTTCCATAGCATCCTCGAAGCCTGTGTTGGCGGAAGCGGGTTCATCCTCCAAGGAAAGACCTTCAACTTGGCCGAGTAGAGCCTTTTCAAAGAAGGACTGCGAGGTAGCCTTAGTAGGCCAGGAAGCCTTGAAGGTTGGAACAATCGCCGCAGGGGCAGACAAGGGGCTTCCTAGAGTGGGCAGAGTGAGGTCCTCCTCAGTAAGACCAGTGGCCTCTAGGATGGACTGGCACTCCTCCTCAAGACCATGGGACTTGGCGGTCATATAGGCAAGAGGGTCTAGAAAAGGTCAGTTGCAGTCACTAGAATGGAAATTAATGGCACTTACAAAGGTCAATCTCCTTAAACATCTGGATACGGTCCTCAACCTCTCCAAGATAAACAGCATTTTGGAATCGCGATGTAAAATCACCACGATGCTCTGCAATCTTGGCCATACGGGCAAGCTTTGCACGGTCACCAGTAGCCAAATACAAGAAAGACAGCTTATCAAACTGCTTGAGCTTTTGGTAACACATCTCAACAACCTGGTGGTTTCCATGAGACAGCGCTTCGGTACTGAGGCGGGTCCAGAACTTAGGCTTGTCAAGTTCCTTGGCCATCTCAACGGCAACATCAAGATTGCCACACTCAACAGCAAGATCAAAACGAGTGGTAGGGTCCTGGACGAACTGGAGGGCGATTTCGGGGTATCCCTTCTTCTGGAGATACGAGATAATTGATTGACCAACAAGACTGGAGTTTCGAATGATGTGGAGCATCTCCTCATAGTTGCGCTTGACGAGAGCCAGCTTAAATCGATATTCCGTAGGGTCAATTTGGAGAATGCGGGGCTTGGCAGCTCTGTCAAGGCAGTACACATTGCGGCCCTTGACCTTGACCAAATAGACAGTCTGGTCGAGGGTTCTGACAATGCCGTTGTCGCCGTTCAAGAGAGTGTACTTGACATGGTTCAGAGTTGAGTAAAGCAAAACACCAGCATCATCCCAAGTGGCGCTCTTGATACGAATCGTCTCATGTAAAGTGCTGACTTGCTCAAGAGTCTTCGACACAATGGTGACGTTGTGCTTGCTTAGAAGGGCGGCGTAAAGTCCGTCATTAGACCAGACAACATACTTAACACCATTGACGGCAAGCTCAGCAGTGCTCTTCTTTTGCTGGATATCATAAAGGTGGACAGCGGTGGGTGTGATAATTAGAAGGTTGCCAGTGCCTCCAAAGTAGATGTCGGTGGTGCCAGTAGGAGGCTTGAAGGATCGAGTGGTGTTGTTGGAGAGGTCCTTGATGTCGATGGTCTGGTTGGCGGAGTTGAGAACGGCGAATCTGTTACGGGCAACAAAAATGGCAGAGCTGCCGGCACCTCGCTTGGACTCAGCGGGTTCGATAGCACCGGAACCATCCTTGGGCAGGTTAACCAGTTCGTAAGATCCGCCATCCGCTGGCGAAGTAACCAAGATGGATCGCTCGGCAGGGTTGAAGGACAGTGTTCGGGGTGCGACCCAGGCACTGCCAAGCTTCTTGAGCGATAGGAGTGTAGGGCTCTCGATGTTCTTCTGGAAATCATAAGACTTGACGTGCTTCTCCTTGGTAACGTAGAAAAGAAGGTTCTGGTGAACAGCAGAAGCAGGGCGCTCCCGCTCCAGCTTGAAGACCATAACACCATTATCGTGACCAGCAGCAAAAAGGTTGATCTCGGGATGGGCCGCGATAACCCAGAAACGGTCATTCTCACGCTTAAAAGATTGAACAGCAGTTCGTTTGTTCAAGTCCCAGACGCGGATGGTCTTGTCCTCTCCGGCAGACAGGATTAGATCCTGATGGGGGTGGAAAAGACATCCTGACGCATTCTGAAAGTGTCCTCGGCAAGTATCGACTTCCCAAGCCTTGGTCTCGCTCATGCGCCACAGTTTTACCAAACGGTCGTCACCAGCGCTAACAATGAGGGGCATGGTGGGATGGAAAGCGACCCAGTTGACGCCACGGTCGTGGCCCTCGAGAACGAACTTGACAACAGCATCGGTATTTCCAAACATATCGGTCTGGTTCTGGTTGGCGCGCGCCATCTGGTCTTCGAAGGACATCGAGGTAGGGGCGGAGTGCTTCTTTCGGAGGCCGGAGATGTCCCAAACGCGGACGGACTGATCGAGTGACGCAGATACGACGAGGTCTTCCTTGGGGTGGAACTGAGCACACATTGCATAGTGGTTGTGGCCAGTCATGGTACAAACTATCAGAAGGTCAGCATTGTGAACTACCAGGCCAGGGTTACCATTTCAACATACTCAGCGACCGGTTCTGCCAGTTCCATATCCGAATGGTCTGGTCATCGGAGGCTGACAAAATCCATGGAAGCTCGTGATGGAAGAAGACGGTTCGAACATAATCGAGATGGCCATTGAGGGTGAAAAGGCACCGTCGGGTCTGGTAGGACCAGACTTTGATCTTGTAGTCGTCACCGCCAGAGACGAAAAGCGGTTGTGTCTTGTGGAAGTCGACACCACGGACGGGACCATCGTGCTCCTCGAAGCGATCAATTAGAGTTCCCATTCGGTAATCCCAGAGCTGAATGGTGGAAGAGTGTAGCGAAACGAGGATCCATGGTCTGATGGTGACTTGTCAGCTTCGGAGCTTGCGATGCGGTTCAGCGACGTCGGACTACAAACCTCTTGGGGTGAAAGGCAATGCCTTTAGCTCTCGAGGACTTGGACTCGAACTGCGCAAAGAAGACTGTCAGTGCTGTCAAGATTCATTGCCATTGTGCTTTCATACCTTAGTCAACATTCCGGGGGAGGACTGCATATTGGCGGGGAGGTGAAGCCGCAGCTTCAAGCATTAAGGGGTGGAACAATTCAAGACGCCCAGAAAGCGGTCGATGGAAGCAGCTGTTGGGCTTGCTTTTAGCTGGATCGCAAGAGTCGGAAGCGAGCTGACCAGCACAGCACAGCACAGCACGGAAAGAGTGAAGAGAGGATTATAGGAGTTGTAAGGGAGATGTAGTTGAATGCTGGCCAACGAAGCGAACTCCTAGCCTTGGGCAATTGAACACGATGCTTAATGTGGGCTATCCTATCATTCTGGGGGGGAGTGCAAGTGGAGCTCGGTGCAAAGCCACTGTAATCTATGGAACATTATTCCCCCGGTGGAGGGGGACAGGTGGTAACACTGGCAAGTGGGGGACCGACTCCCTGAATGTGGCTGGAGATGCAGGGGGTGCTGTTTCTGCCACGTAAGGAAAGGAAAGTCCAGCACTCCCTCTAACGACGTCGTTTGGCGCTAAACCTAATGTAGACAGCTCCTGGTTTAAGTGACGCTGTTCGTTCCCAAGACCTCGAAACGGTCAGCCTTCTTCGCTCTTGATACATGGTGTCGATACTGGCAATTGAGAGCTTGTCGCATGTAGACAAGAGCTTGTGAAATTCCATTTCCTCATATAAGCTACAATTCTTTGTCCTTTGTCATCGAAGCTTGGGAGAGCTGTCTTTTGCCCCTCCATCGCGAGGAACTGCCATAGTCAACGGCCAAAAAAGACTATATGCCTTGCTTCTGATAAGTCGCAAAGATGCCGTGTTTATCTCAATGCATGACCATGGCCTTATTGGCTGTTGCTGGTGCGTCTGCATCCCCATCGATCAATGTTGGCATGAATGCTGCCTTTCCTCGTGGACCATATCTACTTGAACTTCTGTAAGTTTATAACGTTTCTCATGGGCCATTCAAAGGCTAGCTCTAACACCTCATAGTGAGACAGCTGCCGGGGAGAACTCAACAGCGTACTTCCCGCTTCTCGACAAAATAGCCAGTGGCTATTTTGTATCCGCCAAATCAGATGCAGAGCTCTACGATCAGTTTCTAGAGGTTCTCCAGAACGATGATCATATCACCACACCTGAGGCTCTTTCTACCTTCAAGCTCTCTCTATCATTACGAGCTGCTGCGCCTCGTATTGAAGCACACTACCAATATTACAGCACAGCTGTCGACCCCGAACCTCAAGCGAATGGTGCCGATAGCTGCGATAGTTGGGCTTTGGTTGACAACAGCAAATACTGTTCTCCATCGCTCGATACATCTGTAGAGGGAGAAGTATCTACCAAGTAAGTTCGATGAGTTTGACACACCGATATCACATTCCTAACAGAAGATAGACAAGTTAAAGTGCTGCCATTCGATCGAGTTTTGGGACTTGGAAAAGACGCCATCCTTTACGCCGATCCTGCATCCACTTCCTTTGGCCCATTTCACGACGCCCTCTCTAAGGCTGCTAGGCAGGGTAATCTGTCATACAGACTGCGGTACCGTCGAAGCGCCGGCGCTTCCCGTCCTCCTTTGCCTGTGAGCGGCTATGGTGTCAAGTTGGATCTGAAGCGAACTGATTATATCGTGATTGATGATCGTGAGGGAGGCCAGAAGACCCCTCAAACGCCTGTTGCCGCCGATGTCGATCTTGATGCCACCGAGGATGTTGCTGATCTGAAACCTCTTTCATCGTCCGAACTAGCATCTCTGGGTCTAAAGGCTGCATCTTTCATCCTGAAGAGTGAGAACCCTCTCGATGCTTTAGTAAAGTCAACACAGGACTTTCCTAAGTTCTCGGCGTCAATTGCCTCCCATGAAGTCACTCAGGACTTTGTTGCGGAGCAGGAGAAAAATGTCGCTGCCGGCGTCCCCAGTGGTATTAACTTCCTCTGGATGAACGGCGTACAACTCATTGAGCGTCAGGTTGAACCCTTTGCACTCATTGAAATGATCCGACGTGAACGCAAGCTCATTGATGGCGTTCGCGAACTTGGCTTCAGCGGTCAACAGGCCGTCTCACTCTTGGGCCATTCGGAGATTGCCAGTTCAAAAGCCGATGATGAGCCCCCAAGGTTTGACTGGACTGATCGCCTGGAGAACGGAAAAGCTGTCATGTGGCTCAATGACCTTGAGAAGGACGCCCGGTATCAAAAGTTTCCTAGCGATCTGACTGCGGTATGTAAAAGTCCGATCTTAAAATCCCATCGCTAATCATTATGTAGCTCCTTCAACGTACGTACCCAGGCCAGCTTCCACAGGTTGCCATTAACTTGTTTCACGTTGTTGCCCCTGTTGATTTCACCAACCTTGAAGACGGAAGAGCCTTCGGTCAGTTGGCTCAGTTCATGCAACGCGGGATCACCATACGCTTTGGCATTGTTCCTTTGGCCACTACGCCTGAATCTACCGCACAAACCAAGGTGGTGTATCATTTGATGGAAACTTATGGCTTTGAAGCTCTCATAACCTATCTGCAGGAGAGCGAGGAGGGGCCAGAAGGTGTGGCCAATAAGAAGTCCTTCGCCAGAGCTATCGATGGACGAGAGCCGCTACCAGAAATGACCAAGATGACTCTGAGCGAGGTTCTTGAGGCAGAGTCTTATGTGCAGAAAGTCAAGGCAAGCCAGGCTTGGGCAAGTCGCCTCAACGCTGACACCACTGTGCGCCCCATCTTTGTCAATGGCATGGCTATCCCACGTGAAAAGAGCTGGGTGCAGGCGATGGGCCAGCGATTAACTGAGGATCAACAAACAATCCAGAAAGCTGTATACTTTGGACACGTCAATGAAGAGGCGACCGTTTCGGACCTCTTCCTTAACAGCGCACTTTCGAAGAGAAACACATATATCTTCCCCGATGATGATAAGGCACTCCGTATTCTAGATATCAACAAACTCTACACAGAGCATGCGGGACTATTCGGAAAAGTGGCCGTCTTACCTGCTGATCCCGAGAGTGCTAAAGAAGACTGGGCCGTACTCACCACCATCGCCGACCTCAACACAGATGATGGGCAAGATCTTCTGATTGCTGCGCTTGAGTTCAAGCGCAACAATCGCGGAATTCGGCTTGATATTATTCACAATCCTCCTTCCCCTACGGATGCCCATGCTATCAATGGGGCCTTCAAGCTTAGCGAAGTTAAACTTGCTGAGATGAAGAGCAAGGATGACCTGAAAGCTGTACTTGAAGCATCATGGACAGCTGAAGAGGACGGTTTTGCTACGAAGCTATCTAACTTCCTGTCTACTTCCAATATTCTGCCAGGAACCAAGAGCCTACTTCTCAATGGTCGAGTAGTTGGCCCCCTACCATCTGAAATTTCATTTAAGAATGATGACATAAAGCAGCTCTTGGAGTTTGAACAGCGCAACAGGATCCTTCCTGTTTATGCTGCAATTAAGGAGCTTGGATTTGCGGATAAGCTATCAGATCCACTTGCTGCCGCGAAGCTCACCTCCATCACCGCACTTTCTACCATTTCTGACCTGCCTCAGGGGATTTTCGAGTCCGCCCCGTCGATTCGAAGTACTCTTTACAGCACCTGGAACTCGACGCACAGCGCCATTGAAGTTGGCAACCCAGAAACTGCAAGTATTCATATTGCCGGTCTCCTCAACCCCACCAGTGAACAAGGACAACGATGGGCTCCTATCCTCAAGGTATTGTCGGAGCTTGATGGCGTGTACCTAAAGCTCTTCATGAATCCAAAAGAGGTAATAGATGAGCTTCCCATCAAACGCTTCTTCCGATATGTGCTCGATTCCACGCCATCCTTTGACGCTTCTGGCCACGTTCAAAGTCCCAAAGCCCTTTTCAAGGGCCTTCCTTCAGAAGCTCTACTAACAGCAGGAGTGGATGTTCCTCCTGCTTGGTTGGTGGCTGCCAAAGATTCGGTCCAGGACTTGGATAACATCAAGCTTAGCTCTGTCAAAGCAGATATTGATGTAACTTACGAATTAGAGAACATTCTTATTGAGGGTCACTCGAGAGATGGCAAACGGGGTGCTCCAAGGGGTGCACAATTGGCACTAGCGACTGAGAAGGATCCTCTCGTAACGGATACCATTGTTATGGCAAACCTCGGGTACTTCCAGTTCAAGGCCAACCCTGGATTCTACAACATCCAACTTAAGGAAGGTCGTAGCTCCAAGATCTTCAACATCGAGAGTGTTGGTGCCCAAGGCTACGCTGCTGTTCCTGGAGACGAAGGCACGGAAATTGCCCTCATGGATTTTAAGGGTACGACTCTGTACCCGCGTCTCAACCGCAAGCCCGGAATGGAAGAGGTTGATGTCCTGGAATCTCCCGACAGTGAAAACGATGGCATTGTTGCCAAGGGTCTCAAGTTTGCCGAAAGTTTCCTCGGAGGGACGAAGTCGCCTAAGGAAATTTCCGCTAAAGAACATGCTGAAATCAACATTTTCAGTGTTGCTAGCGGTCATTTGTACGAGCGCATGCTCAACATCATGATGGTATCAGTTATGCGAAACACAAAGCACACAGTCAAGTTTTGGTTCATTGAGCAATTCCTTTCACCCTCTTTCAAAGAATTCATCCCCCATATGGCGGCTGAGTACGGATTTAAGTACGAGATGGTCACCTACAAGTGGCCACATTGGCTTCGTCAACAAAAGGAGAAGCAGCGTGAGATCTGGGGATACAAGATCCTATTCCTCGATGTGTTGTTTCCTCTTTCTCTTGACAAGGTCATCTTTGTTGACGCAGATCAAGTTGTTCGCACTGATATGATGGATCTTGTGAATCACGACCTTGAGGGTGCACCGTATGGTTTCACACCTATGTGTGACTCGCGCACTGAAATGGAAGGCTTCAGGTTCTGGAAGCAAGGCTATTGGGCAAATTATCTTCGCGGACTGCCATATCATATCTCGGCGCTCTACGTTGTTGACCTCAACCGCTTCCGCCAGCTGGCCGCAGGAGATCGTCTCCGGCAACAGTACCACCAACTGTCCGCTGACCCCAACAGCTTATCCAACCTGGATCAGGATCTCCCAAATAACATGCAGTTCGCTATTCCAATCCACAGTCTTCCTCAGGAGTGGCTCTGGTGCGAAACTTGGTGCAGCGATGAAAGTCTATCCAACGCGCGCACTATCGATCTTTGTAATAACCCACAAACTAAGGAGCCCAAACTCGACCGTGCAAGACGCCAGGTTCCAGAGTGGACTGTTTACGACAACGAGATTGCAGCACTCGATCGACGACGCAAGGGCATTAAGGACAAGAACGAGAACACTGAGAGCCAGAAAGCAGGGGATGGAACACATACAAAGGATGAGCTTTAGACCATAGCCTGTTCTTTAAAAATCCGGAAATCTACGATCGCATATATCTAGGTAGCTCCCTTCTATATAAAGCTTGTTCAACTGCATATCGTTATTTATCATGTTGCAGCCTCTTTCCAGTGTCGTGCGTATTCACAAGCGTCAAGCTGGCCTAGAATCCCCTATTGGAATTAATTGTTGTCTGAGACAGTAGCCACGGGTATGAACATCCCCTAATTTGCATATCAGTGCCCCTTGGGCCGTCAATGCGGCCACACCACTACCACTAGCTTCATCGGCCTGGGGGAAGCCACTGACGTCAATCAACTCATCTGCTTTTGTGGTGGTTGTTTCTTTCGATCAGGAGATAGAACATCACATGCAGCTGTTGACATAGGATCTCATCTCTCGAGCCGCTTACGTGTGTACAACCTTATCTATCAACCTTGTGACAGCAAATGTTACCTCTTAGCTTCTAGGGTAGGCATTACGAACCATGGCAATGATCAGTGATGGTTCGAGGCAATCAATGGCAATTCAACAACTGATGATGTGGCTATTTCTAACGATATCTCGAGACAACGAGCCTCGTCCAGATAGTTCCATGGCAACGCCAGTGAGCCATCGATAATTGTGGTAGGGTAGCCGAATAGGTAAGTAGGTAGTGAAGTAAATAGAATTTTGTAATTTTAACCAATTCGCCTCGCTCGTTTGTTGTATATACATGCTGAGAAGTCCTCCCACAACCGAGTACCTGTGAATGCATTCATCCTAACGCTCAACATGTCCGTCCCAGATGTGGAACCCGACCAATATTTGCTGGACTCCAGGCCATCTTCTTTGTGGAGTGGAAGCATGGAGTTAAAGGGGGAAACATCCAGTCCGTCAGTATTCCAAGCAAGTACAGAATCTGTATAAGCAGCCGTAGCCGGGATCTCCTCAATTCGTATTCAAGCCTTCCTCTCCATTCCACAAACGCCTCGTATGTGTAAGCAGGTATATTCGTGTCTATTCCCAAACCAAAGCTCCAGTCCTTCGTACACCACTTCAAGAGGGTTGCCACCTACACCAAATAAATAAAAGCAGACTAGGAATACTCAGTGCTGTCTTCTGAGTTTCAAGCCAATTGTTGTCACACATGTCTTGTTATGTCCATCAGCCTCAAATGTGAAATGAGACTAGAGAAGAAAGATGGTGGGGTATCACAAATGCTGGACAATCAAGACACCTCGCTCCGCAGATCATTTACCAGATTGCAGCCCCAGGAACAAAAAGAATCAAGATAGGAAATCATGCCACGCTCAATGCTCAAGATTGGCTCGTCTCGCGCTCTTCTCGTATCGAAGCCATCGAAGAAGCTTGCCCAACACCCAGCATCGAGGAATGACTCAAGGGTGGCATTCCGGCTGATGTTTTGACACCCGTGGCCGAGGGAGCGCCGCTGGGTGCAGCGGTGCCATTTTCGATCTTCTGCTTCGTGAGCTGTGCTGGGTTGATGCCACTCTCGCCGTTGGGAGTCTGTGCGTTGGAGCTGTCGGCAGATAGTTCTTTGTGCAGTGGTGATGAAGGAGAGTTGGATTTCTTGCTTCGAGAATCGCCATTTACAGTATTGGCTCCTCGAGATGAGTTGCGCGGAGAGACTCGACCGGTCTGATAAATATGTCAGTGAATGATGCGAGGAACACCCAAGATGAGAAAACTTACCTGTTTAGCCCAGCGAAGACCGCAGCTGTTACAAAGATCCCTTTGACCACTGGGCCCGCGACGCCACTCGGGCGTGTTCCTTGTGTGACAGTTTGCGCAATCCCGGACGACGTTGCCCACTCCCTTTCTTCTCTTACGCTTCTTCTTGCTAGAAAGCAAACCCCCAAGTTCCTCGGCCAATATCCTGTTCACCTTCTCCATTTGTCGTAATTCAAATTGCCAACTGGAGCACTTGGTCGTTCTTAATTCGTCAAAAATGTTGTCTTCTGAAGCCAGGGCCGCATCCTGAGTGCCTGGTGCCAGTGCACCACCAGCAGGCTGGGAGATATGGCCCGTCGCGTGGTTCTCGGTGCCGTTGTTTGACCTTGGAGTGCCGGCAATGGATCTGGAGCCGGATGCGCTGTTAGGTGCAAGATTGCGTGAGGAAGCCTTGAGAAGTTTTGTCTGAGCGAGCAAGAACGACGGCTTTTGACCTTCGGAGGCGTCGCCCGGGTAGAGAGTCGTTTGGGCCTGTAGTACTTGACCTCTTCGGTTCTGAACCTCGTGCTTACAAGTGACGATCTTTCCGCGTCTCGCCTTTTCCATCGTTCGTCCGAACTCGGGTCGTGATTCTTTCCGCATAAGATCCTGTATACTGGTTCCAACAAGGCTATCGGGCTGGAGATCGAGCAGTGACCTGATATTTGAGGAAACATACAAAAACAGGCCCGAGGTTGAGAGTTTTGTCCATAGTTCACTGTCGCCAATGCCGCCATTTGCTTCAAGGTTGCGGCGACTTAAAGCAAATACTGGTCTCTTCCTGCCCACGAGAATAATGCATTTTCGACCCTTTCCTTGTTCAACAAACAATGACCCGTGGCTTTCGAACCATGTATAACCGCTATGTTTTCTGCGTATTCGGAAGACGATGTTGACAGGGTTTCCGGTTGTTGTATCTTTTAGTTCTCGTGTAACAGGGACAATATCAGATGGATGACAAACAGTCGAGAGTGAGTTGCCAACAAGATCGGCAGCCTCGTATTCCAATACTTTCTTGCATGATGGCGAAAGATACAAGAATAGACCCTTGAGTGAGAGGACGTGGACAACATCGTCAGTATTCTCCAGGAGCATCTTATCCCACGATTGCTTGTGCCAATCAGATGTAAGACCCTTGGGGGTGAACTGCTGTAAGAGAGTTGAAACGTCGTCCACACCCAATGTCTGGCCATTCTCAGGCTCCCATTGGCTGGATTGCGGCGGTGTCCATATGTATTGGCCGATATCGCTGTGCTTGTAGTTTACCTTGACACCACCTAGATCTTGGTTAGACGCGATTGCATCGGGGCATTCCACAAGATCAATCTGGAAACCAATGAAATATCTGATCTCATCCGTATCCCAAGGAATAGGAATCATAGTCAGAAGATTCAAGAACGGCTTTCCACCCTTTCTGTAGTTGATCAGGCTTTGTTGAACTTCCCTGCCTTCGTGGACCATCTTCTTCAGGTTGTACACGGCACCATCGTCGACGAATTCACGCTTCGAGCCGGCTTCGACTTTACCATCTGGGGCTTGAAGAAAGCGGCAGTTTTGACCAACAATCTCATGACGGCTATAACCAGTAAGGTTCTGGAAGTTGTCGGAAACGTATATAATAGGGCAATCGTTCATTGAGACATCGCAGACGACGAAGGCGCATGACATGTCAACAGCACCGAGTTGAATCCGTGGGTTTTTACGTGTAGCAACTAGCCACAAAGCCTTGAGCATATCGAATCCGCTCTTTGAGTATATCGTCTTTTCTTTCGAGTCTCTGGGGCCATCACCGGTTGATGGCGTCGTAGCAACCGAGGTACTGGTGGGTTGAGTGACGGTTGTCGAGGATACGGTCCCGTGGGACTGTTGTTGAGGAGGAGAAACGACGGAGCCAGAAGCAGTTGAAACCTGGCGAGACAGTGACGGTATATTCTGGTTGTTTTCTCCGTTATTGTTGTTGTTATAAGACTGGTGGTTGTTCATCATATTGTCACCCGGTTCCTCTATCGTGTCCATGGTTGTATTGGTGGGTGCGGGAATCGAATTTGGTGGAGGATTGCTTTGGCTCATATTCATTGAACTGCCATCCGGGGAGAGGTCCATGGAGAAGTCGTTGCCAACTTGAATTTGAGGAGTGAGTTGTCCCTGCGGGAATTGTGCAATAGATGGAGAGTAGAGATTCATTGGTGAGCCGTTGCCTGCCATCTGCGCGCCTACGCTCATACTCGCGAACGTAGAGGGCATCATTGAGCTCATCATATCGGGGGAAATAGCCGAGTAGTCATTAGGATCAGCTGTCATATAGCTGCCCATTTGGTCCATGCCGACAGAGGTATTAATGGTCGGAAATCCTGCCCCCATAGGCTGATTGAATTGGTAGGAGTTAAGATCGCCGTTGTCAGTCCCAAAAGTCATCATATCACCGTTGCCAACGGCTGACATCCGTCGCTGCCCTTGCTGATGCTGTTCTTGATGCTGGGGCATCTGAAACTGGCCCATAGGGTTAGCAAAGGCTTGAGGCATACTCTGTCGGCGGTATAGTTTGTCTTGATTATCGCGAACGATGTCATCGAGGGAGTCCCCTCCTGGAAAGTAGGGAGACTCATTCGCATGGTTCATATTGTGCTGCATGCGGTTCTGTTGGTTCTGCTGCATACGTTGTTGCTGCTGGTATTGTTGTTGTTGTTGTTGCTGTTGCTGTTGCTGCTGCTGCTGCTGCTGCTGCTGCTGATGGGGGGAGTAGAAGCCATCCATAGCGACAGCATCTGGCTGGACAGCCTAGCCAGGCGCTCAAAGAAGATGCTGAGCGGGCGTTATCCCGTACGGACACTGCTCAAACGAACAGATGCTGTCCTGAAACAACGACCAAGGGGTTGGTACGGCTGGCCGCCCGATGGAAAGGACCCTACCTGCAGCGAAACAAAGAGGGAAGGGAAGCGGCAGATCCAGCAATTATAACGAGGCCGGAAATATTGTAGGATTGAAGAGCCGAATAATATCGATATGAGTCGAGTCGAGTCGAGTTAATTCAGGTTTGAGTCAACGTTCAACGTGATAAGGTCGGGTAGACCGAGCGAAAAAGAGAGGGACAGGGTATGGATAATCGCAGATGGCAAATGCGCGGGGGTGGATATTCGTGGTCGCTCGAATTTGTACTCAGGGTTGGACTATGACTCGAAATTTGTCGGTGGAAAGTTCGGAACGGTGGGAAAAGGGCGACAAAAGGCGAATGCGCAGGAGATCAAATTTGCATTTAAAGTCGGGTCGGGTCGAGTCGAGTCGAAAGGGGGAAGATCACTTCTATGTTGTTTGGAACGGGAAAGACGAGAGGATGGAGAAGTAGAGTACAGTATGGTAGAAGAAGAATGGGAATGCGTGAGAAGCAGATGGGAGTGTGGGTGGGGGAAAGTAGCAAGTACCTTGCTAGGATCAGACCAGGCAGGATGGGATGGGATGGTGCTATGTCCGGTATGGGACAGCGAGTGACTGAGCAAGTGAGTGGCAGCCCAGACTCGGGTTATGGTGGGTGTGGCAGAGTGGATGTGCGAAAAGGAAAAGGCAAGACCGACCTAACCTAAGCCTGCCTAATCAATGGGATGGCCTGGTGCTGGGCAGCTGGGCTGGAGACTGGAGACTGCCCGGAGAATGGTGGTGACTGCCGTTTTCTGCAGTTGACCCTTTCCCGTTTCCCGTCCGTTGTGCAGGCTCAGGCGCAGGACCAAGCCAAGGTAAAATGCATGGAAACCTAGGAAGGAGAGAAAGAGGTGGGAACCGAGCCTACCCAAAAAGCTACCACGTACCTACCTAGTACCTACTACCTATGAAGGTACCTAACTCGACTTTTCAATCTTCCCTTCATGGAGTGGTACCTTGGTCTGCGCTCGAGTCTTGGTGTCATGGAGAAGTACCGGTTTAAACTGTACTTTACCCTGCCGAGGGTAGCGCATACATGTGGAGAAAGGGACTTGGGAGGCGTCAGGAGTAACTCCGGAAAATGAAAGCATCTAATTAGCATCTACCTGAAGCCAAGGCCGGCCCCTACTGTAAAGTGTTGTACCTCAGTAATATAGCAATGGAGCGTAGTAAGGCAACGAATGCATGGTATGGCATGGCAGACAAAGGTTTGATAGAATGGAGGGGAGGGGAGGGGGACCCGACGGGAAGACCCCGTGCTTCGCTTCTCTCCGCTGCGGCAGCGAAACACAGCAGCAATGAGATCCCTCTGTACTGTACCTACCCTGCCCTGGCTAAGATCATCTCCATTTTGGGAAACATGCAAATTTGCACCAACAAGACTGGCTGCCTATCGAGTTTGATTTTGCGAACAATGCAAATTCTTCCAAAAGACGACAGATTCATGCTTACCCATACAAAAGCTACCCTGCATTTTCATGTTCAGCATGTCTCGAAGTTGTTAGCACATCCGGCTGTTCCTTGCAGGATACAAAAAGTAAGATCAAGTCTGAGGCTCCAATAGTACTCTACCTAGTTCAATACACGCCCCTTGAAGTGGCTTAGTACTTTGACCAATATCTAATACCCCAGGTACCTGTCGCCTTTACAACTAACCGCTACGGACACATTGTACTCAATAGCGTGTTGTAGATTGCTATCAACGTGCGTGTCATCAATGCCAACGCAAAGTTAGTCATGTTGCTGCCGACGGCAAGAGACTTGAAAGATTCTGGATATCGGATTCAACGAGTCGCACATGTTGTTGAAGCCAACCCATGTCTGAAAACCATCTCGTCTCGCGATCTGGCAATACATAGTTAATGACTGAAGCCCAACCTTCAAGTAAAACAGGCTGAGACGGCCTTTATGGAAATACAAGGGATCTACTCGTTCACTCCAGATAATGTAAGCAGCCTTGTCTCTGGATGTAGCCTCATTCGACCTAGAACGGCAGCTAGGCCATCACGTCTTAAGAACACTGCCGATATGGTAACTGGGCCCAACCGTCCCGCAGCTCGAGATAAGACAGCCATTCCATCTCTCCCTCGGCCTCTTGGGCTGAGTGCTCCTACGATTGAGTTTCTGGTACACTGTCTCAATCATATCAGCAGCAATGTTTCACTACTATGATCCAGCCAAGTAATTGGCAAAGTCTTCGAGTCATCACAGAATACCATGTGAAGGCATTCATGGGGAGCTATATTGACAACATCACAACAAATAATGGAAGATCGTGAGAATCATGACAAACATATTCATAAATTCTAATGTAGCATTAAAAGGCGCCGTGCGATGTCAAGTATATAACCTTCCTAAACAAAATGCCATCTTGCTTTTGCCTCGACGCCAGGAACCGACGTCTTCTCTATCTCTTCTCTTCTCTTGCCCATGCCTGGGGCATGGCAATGCTTTGATGCTGGCTTTGAACCCGCTCTAGCCAAACTAGAGTGCCACACCTTGTCGCATCGATACCAGCATCACCCTGCGGATGCTCGCCTGCCACAAGCGCTTGACAGCTGACCGGGTTCCTGGTCTGAAGCTGCCACCCTGTAGCGATCATTTTTGGTATCATCTGGAAACAAAATTTATGTTCCCGAGTAAAATTCGCACGCTTGTCAACCCGTCCTTACTCTCTTAGACTCATTCCTCACGACTCCATACGAATAACTTTCATTGCCGCATACTGAGCCCCCAGCGATGCGGCGCTTTGCAATAACCAATGTAAACGAATCCCACATCTAATTGAAGAATCCCATGATGGTTTGTTGCGCCTGGGGAGAGAATTGTTGCAGGAGCGGCGAGGGATCAACCGATGTTGCCTGCAGAAGTCCCTTGGTCGCCTGGGCCACACGGGTGGCAGTCTGTCCTACGAGCGTCTCTGCCTCCAGGGCTTGGGCAATGAAAACGAAAACCTTGCCGGCCTGGCTCACAACAGCAGGGTGTTGCCTAGAGTTAAAAACGATATGTCAGCTGATGTACACTATGAAAATGTAGAAACAAACAGAGGGGATACTTACTTCTCAATCAACTCAGCCAGGTATGCGTAGGCATATGGCGCCGCTTCCTCGTCGTTTGTCACAGGCAGAGTCTCGACCCATTGTGTGATGACATTCTGCACATCATTCACAGTGCTGGAGTTGTAGTGAAGAATCTTGGCGATAGCTGCGCATGCGTTCTCGGTCGCATACACATTGTCCTCGTTACGAGCATCGGGAACCTGGGTCACCTGGAAAAGGAAAGGGACTGAGTTTCCCAAGAACTGTGCCCATGGCGCTCCACCTCGGTGGGCAGCTACTCCGATACCGTAGGCCGCCGCCTGACGGATAGCTGGAGAAGGGTCTCGGCAACCATCAATCAATGGTTGAGTGATGACGCCAGCATACCGTGTGCTTTCAGGACCACAATATTCGAGGACATCGTCCATAATGCAGAGACCCCACTGGCGCTGGGTAGGATCGGGAGAGCTAAGGAATCCCTCGTATGTGGCCATCAAACGCTCCCAGGCGGGCAAGAATGCGGCACCGTGGTTCTTGAAAATAGCGTGGAATGCCTTGTTCATATCTGAAAGTAGGGTCTGATCGTCTTCGATGGCAATCAAAGTATCCTCGGCCTCATCCTCCACGTCGTCGGCGGTGGCTCCTTCCTTGTCCTGCTCACGTTGCGCAACTCGGTCCTTGTAGTCCTCAAGGGCAGAATGAACGGAGTCAATGAATCGGTTCAGGTGATCAGCAGAAAGACATTCCTTTCCAACAACCTCGACAGACTCGTAGAAGCACTGGTACATCTCGGCGAGAGTGTCAATAGCCGGCTCTGCAGTCAAGACCTCGAGAAGCTTGTCAACAGTGGCGTTCCAGAGACCGCGGAGTTCGGCAGACTGGGGGCCATAGGCCTTCTTGTAGGAGCTCAGAAGCTGAGGCACAAGCTTAGCAGAGATATATCTGACAGGGTCATGGAAGAAAAATGCAAGACCGGGCAGGGCAATCTTTTCCATGATCTCTGAGACATAGGGCGCAAAAGAAGCCTCAAGAACTTGGGCGTAAACAACCAAGAGCTCAATAGCCATATGCTTATCGTCCATGGTACTCGTCTTGATACCAATCATCTTACCCTTAAGGGGTACCAGCTCCCATCCTTCCTCGTTCTGCATTTGCTCCACCTGGTCATCATCATCCAACAGCTGAATGTCAGCCTTGGCGACGGCAAGCTCCAGGAGAGGGGGCATGACATTGTGAAGGAAGGGAAGGAAGTCGGAGCCAAGAACACGGCACATACGACCCCAGCAGTGCATGAGGTACTGTGCCTGGGGATCGTCAGCGTCCGTGATGTTAGCCTGAATGTTAGCGAGGAGTTCGACGAGGGTCATGGCATCCTGACCAAGGCGGTCCTTTCCAACGGCTAGTGCAATTAGTGTAGCGCATTCCATGGCCTTGGCACGCAGGAGTCGGTAGTCCTTCTCGCTTTGGTTCTGGAGAACATTGACTAGAAGAGGCATAAGAGTATCGTAGTACTTGGAGAAGGCAGCCTCAGCAGCATCAGCGATAGTGGCAATGGTTGAAAGAGCCTGCTCCTGGACGTATCGCTTCTCGTTCTGAAGAAGCTGGAACAGCTGGGACAGAAGCTCGTCCAGGTATGGCTCAAGGGTGGCCTTCTCAGCCTCCTCACAGAAGTTAACGAGGGCAGCAGCTGCGTGGGACTTGACACGGCCCTCGGGGGAGTTCAAGACAGGAATGATTGCCTTGAGGACACGGTCATAGTAGTCGGTTTGCATCTTGGGAGCAAAATCAGTGCTCATCTGGCCAAGAGCATTGCAGCCAGCCCATCGAACTCGAGGGTGAGGATCTTGAAGTGCGGGCACCACCAAGTCGAGCACCTGGCTAAGCTCGCCAATCATGAGATCTCGACAACCTTCCGAGATGGCGGAGATAGCCATCAAGGCAGCGTGCCTGTCCCTCCAGGCCATGGAGGTCATCATGCGAGGGAGCCAGTTGAAAGTAGGGGCCAGAATGGTCTGGCCTCCAAGCTTGTTCGCAAGTCGGTCCATGGTCTGCTCGCCGGCCACATGGTTTTGGTCGCTCTCGTCTTGGTCGAACTACGAACCGATTAGCCACAAATTCACGAAAGTTGTGATTCCTTGTTGTTTTCCGCAAAAACTTACATCGTCCGATGCCATCCACTCAGACGCATCGTCATCGTCCTCGCCAAGATCCGTCATGAGACTCAAACACTGTGTAATCATATCGTTTGTGTATGAGGGATCCTTTCGGCAGACAGAAGGCGCGTAGTCGGCGAATGTAGCCATAAGTTCCAGCGCGTTTTGACGGCACATGTTGTCGAGTTCTTTGTCCTGGACCACGGAGATGCTGAACGTAACGAGATTTGAGAAAAGAGACTTGAACATCTTGGGAGCCGTCTCGGCCAGGTCGATAAGAGCAAGGAGCGCCTTGCTAAGATCGTCGGAGTCCTGTGTGTCCTTAATCGGAGGGAGAATGTTGAGTACATCAGGAATAAGGGCATAGTATTTAGCCTGCCCTTTCTTGCTTATGGTTCGGAAAAATGCAGCAAATGCTTCCATCGCGGCAAGACGGACCTTCAGCTGTCGTTAGCAGTGCAATGACATACAAGGTGGGACAGAAATTCTGCCCCGCGAGGAGGGGTTCTGTACCATGACGGCGTCGTCCTTGAAACCTTGTTGGAAAGCTTGGAGAACAGCCTCCTCATGTTGTTTCTCAATAATTGCGGGAGTCGTAGCAAACACTCGGAAGGCGTTTTCTCGCTTTTCGGCTTCGGGCGCTTGGCTAAGTTGGAAAAGAGCACTAAGCAGGTCAGGCCAAGCATCACCTGGTGCAAAGAAATGTTAGCGAAATCTGGACAGATGAAGAGCAGCTTCAAATGGCACTATGCTAACCGTTCTCTGTGTATTGTCTGGCAAGCTCGGCAACAGCATCACTAATTTTGTTGCGAACGAGACGATCAGACTCAGCGGCGAGGGTCTCAAGAAGCTTCTGACGAATGACGGCGGCTTGGTCCTTGGTCAGAGAGAGGAAAAGATCCATGCTTTCTCCGGCATCGTTCTTGCGGGTCTTTGAAGCAATTCGTCTGAAGATAACAGCGGCGAAAGATCGGGTCGCATTGTCGCCAGCGCCTTGAATTTGTTCCACCAGTCCCATCAACAGGACCTCGGGGCGGGAGGCGGTCCAGTTGTTCTGCAAATGCTCTTCGGCCTGAGATCTTATACTGTTGTCGGGGGACTGCAGAGCCTGCAGCAGCTGTGAAAGCTCTGCGTGGACATCTTGCGGGAGCAGAGACATTGTCGTTTAAGGATGCCGATGGTGTTGTCCACCAGCAGACGACAAAGACGGTCGAGGTTCAGTCGGAGGTTTGCGGTTGCGAGGAGGGTGAGGTAGCAACCACGGAATAGGCCTTGGGATAAGGTAGGATTATAACAAAGCTACGGGCCCTTGGTGCCTTGTAGACTGTGATCGGCCGTTGCTTGGCTTTGAAGGACGAGGTTTCCAAGATCCCAAATGGTGGGAGATGGGAAGAAAGAAGAGAGGGACGGATGAGGTGGGAGCAAAATCAAAGTGGGGGAGGGGAAGCCCAAGCATTCGAGGGTCATGCTTAGGTACCTTGCCAGCCAACTTTGCAGAGAATGTACTTTCGATCAAACGAGCCCAAAGTAAAAAAAAAAAAAAAACAAAGGGTGCGCAGCGACCAGCCAGTCATTAGTGTGATCTTTTCAGGGTCGTTGTGTTTATTTCTCTCTATCTTTTATAGATAACACGACTTTTTGAAGGACATAGAATCCTATCTGAAGCAAAACCGTTGAGGCTTTCGTGCCTACATAATTGGCATATATTTTTACATCGATCAATATGTCCATTCACTGTAAGAATCTATTGAAAGCCAGGCCAGGCATCGTTAGACAAAGAGCTTTCTTCGGCTGGCCAGTTAAAAAATGGTCAGGCAGCTCATTATTTTGTTTGCTTCAATAGGTATGTACGGTCTAAAGCTCATACCCCCACCACACCGCCAGAATGTTCTTTGGGTTTATGGCTGTGTCCATGCATGCACGCTGAAATCTAAGTTATGATGATGCATTGTCCCGGCAGCCAATCATAGTAAATCGTTAATGGGCGGGCTACAGTACTGTATGTACAAGGCTTTCGGTGTTTCGTATATTGTAGGTAATCTAGAAGATGAGGTTACTGTAATCAAGTTCCAGAGGCGGAGAAAGTTATATGCGCAATCTAAATACTGTCCGCAGATGCACTCGACATATTCTTGGATTTATTGTAACAAGAGCTTCGCATCGCGCAAGATCTCTGTGGAGCACAAGACTCAAGTCTGCTTATGACTGACTTACATCTTACATCCATAAACAAACCTGGATTCTTTCGAGCATGATAAAAACGAAGAGTGGTGAATCCACGATTGGTCAGTACTGCCCTGTCAAACTTGTTTATTGCCATTCAACCATGTCTTGGGTACAAGTTTAGTTACGTATCACATGGAAGCTTTGAACCAGGGATCTCCTTGCTAACCGTTACAGTGTCTGTGTTTTAGTCCAACAATGCAATGCGTTGATCAGTTCCGGCAGACGAGGCTTCGATGATCAGCCCGCTCTGCCGAGTCATTGGACAGATACTCCTTGGAATGGATCATCAGATGCTTCATGTTGGTGCCAATCAATACTTGAAAAAGTATTTAAAAAAGAACAGAAGAATCTGAAAACAGAAATAGGTTACATTCGACTGTCCAGCATATATATCTTCAATATCAGGAACAGGAAGGGGTTTCACCTAGGTACAGTATCTTTTCTATTCTACATTGAAGTTGAGTTGAGTTCTAGATCCCCCGGTATCAGTATCGCGGGGCAGGCACTCCACTGTACTGTATGGGCAGGCTATGTCATCATGCAAATAGAAGTCTCCCCCGCCCATTCACCACCTTGGATGGTAACCTCGTGCCCCTCGCGACTGTCCCTCGAATCGATTCGACTCGATCGACGCTTCTCGTCTCGTCTCCAGACCAACCTCTCCGCCTTAGAAAAAACCATTCCACTTCATCTGTCCATTTCTCAACCATCGCTCGTCCCTTGGCGAATGTTCATCTGACTATTTGTATCCTGACTCTTTGGTACTGTTTGTGACTCTTACCTTAGTACCCAGGTATTCAAACATCATCCAACCGTTCTCTGATCCAGTCTACCCCTCCGCTCTCTCGCTCTCGCCCTCACTTGCGTCTCGTTTATTTCCGTGCCACAATCATCATCTCATATTTGCCAATTGCTGCAACGGAGCATTTCATCGTCATCTCACCATCAATCTGCCGATTGCGATACATACATCGCTCTCTTACTAGCTTAGGCCGTGCCGTATCCTCGACTCTTATTAGCCCGGTCTACTTGCAACTCTTACCAAACCCCATCTCACCAACTGCTCGTGAACGAATCTCCAATCATGGACCCCTCGCCAAGCTCCTCCCGCGAGCTCAAGGACACCCGCGCGACCAGCTCGACCAGCCTGAACAGCGCTGCCTCGGGCTCTTCGTCAACTCATAAACCTCCTACTCTTTCTCAACGATCTCCCTCAGTTTCCATATCCGCCGGCTCTGGACCAAGCTCCATTTCCGCCCATCGCTCTAGTTTCGCCGAGAACCTACGAAATGCCCCATCCTCACCACGCTCTCAGCGACATCCTTCGTTCACGCAAGCTGCTCTTCAAGAGCTTTTGAGCCATCCTCCAGCCGGAAACAAGCACGCCAATCCCAAATTCGCTGGCCGCGATTGGCGCGATGTAGCTATCGGAGAGCTGGTATCTCCCGACGATATAAAGTGGGTGGAGTTTGACACTAGCGTCGAGGAAGCTACCAAGGTAAGTTTATAGCTTCGTGAAAATCGCAACAAGAGCAGTCGTCGAACGCAAGTTCGCATTTGCTGCTCGTAATTCTACTGACACGAACCTCTTAGACTCTTTTGAAAAGCCCTACCAACGTTGTTCTGGTCCGCGAGGATGCTTCCACTCATACTGCCATCTCCACATTCGATTACACCGACTTGAACGTATATCTGCTTGTTGTTGTCGGCCTGGTCAAGCCTGAGGAGGACCAAATTACTCTGTTCAACACTATCATGGGTAAAGCGCAGGAAGGCGGCCAGATTCCTCTACGAGACGTCTTTCCATTATTCCATAAGGAATCACTTGTTACGTTGCCTGGCGAAGAGAAACTCTCTCAAGCTATTCAGATCCTTGGTAGTGGTATCCATCGTCTCCTGGTGACTGCCACTAGTGGCGAAGTTGTTGGTATTGCAAGCCAACTTCGAATTGTCGAATTCTTTTGGAATGAGGGCGTCAATTTCCCTTCTATTGATCGACTGTACCCTGCCCTGCTCCGCGACTTGGGTGTTGGTACCAAGGACATTGTCTCTGTCAAGTGAGTTGTGGTTTTGCCCTGGAGTAGATTATATACTGACGAGTGATAGCTCTGATGCAGCTTTGTCCGAGGCTCTTACACTTATGCACGACGAAGGCCTTACAAGTGTAGCTGTCGTTGACAACGGCCTGAACGTCGTGGGCAATATTTCCACCAAGGATGTTCGTCACTTGACGAAGAGCTCCAATGCTCACCTACTCAACTCATCATGCATGAATTTTATTTCGGTGATTCTCAACGAGCGAGGAGTCGAACATGGGCGCGACGCCTTCCCCGTATTCTACGTCAACCCCTACTCGACCCTGGCCCATACAGTTGCTAAACTTGTTGCTACTCGATCGCACAGGATGTGGGTTGTCGAGTCGGCATCACCCTCACCTTCGGCTCCTGCTACGCCTTTGATGGGACCTCAATCTTTCACAACCCCAGCACATCCACCTCCAGCTATGGCTGCATCAACATCTACACACGCTGCACCCGCATCACCTGTGCCTACAGCTGCTGTACCTGCGTCGCCGGTCCCCACAGCTGCCGTGCCAGCATCTGCAATGGCCGGTGCTCGTTTGTCAGGCAGGCTTACTGGCGTCATTTCTTTGACTGACGTTCTGAACATGTTTGCAAAATCGACGGGCTTGAACCCTTCTGACCCCAACGAAGAGCGAGCACGACGAAGGCGAAGCTCAAGCAGCTCAGTGCGGCCCAGCATGGACTCACACCGACCAAGCATCGATTTCCGACGATGATAAGGACGCAATATGCCATGGATGTGATTTGTTGACTAACCTCGATTGGATTATCTGCATGCATGGTAGTAGTTTACGGCGAGTTATCCGTCACGTCACAGAGAAGGGGAGGATCAACGAAGCTATTAGATTGGAGGTCATCTCATTCGCGAACAAATCGTTGTGGAGTCAATTCCAGTCTAAAGATGGGCAGTAGATAACTTATTCTTGAGGATGCGGTTCGCCCAATTTGGAATATTGAGGGTTCTTCCAAAGACTGGTCCTTTTTATTATAGTGCCTGACGGAGCAAAGAATGGCTACCAAGGGGGTGCATTACATAGGAACTTGAGTACTTACTTAGGTGTTATATGACAAGCTAAGATAGAAATTTGATGAAATCTCCGCTTCACCAATATTATAAAGTGTCAATTGTATGTAGACTTCAGCCACTTCTTGTTCCCTCCCGTTGGATCGACGTTAGGGGTGGCAATCTTCAATTCAGTGCACGTGAAGCCAAGGACCCTTCACTGCCACGTTTGATGCAATTTGATTGGCTGGCAGCTCGCCACATCGGATCTGATCCCAGGGTTCAGTCCAGCGCATCGCCCAATTGACTCATCATCACCTCCACTTCTACTTCCTTCAATGCTCAACGCTCAACGTCTTATGTAGTTCTCATATCCTCTTCTCATCGGTCCTCCGATTCTTTCTCACCTCAATCTTTGCACTTTCTGTTCATCTCTTTTCTTTCTATCTTTTTAGTCATTGCTTGCACTTGTTCCTTTTTCGTCCTCGTGACACTGTAGCTCGATCTTTCGCTCCGCATCTGATCGACTCCATCATCCATTTTGGCTTCACTCAAGCGGCGAAATCTGACGCATTGGATTTTTGTTTAGTATCACTCCAGACTCAATCGGCCTCTCCCGTGTCAGTTGGTTTTACTGTACCATATCTTTGCGGCTCTAGCCCTCTGTTTCCGCCCCGTTTTGGTTTTCTCGTTCGTCTCGCATCTTACTGCACTGCACTCTCAGTTCAGCTGTGGCAAATTGGTCTATCAATATCTTTCTCGCCTTTCGGCTTGTATCTGCGCTATCTTAGTATTTCAACTTTTCTACGCTTTACTCTACGAACAACATCAATTCAAGACATTGAACATATAACCAATCATCTCACGTCTCGGATAGACGTTGAGTATACCACCGATATCAGCTTCACCTACAAACACGCCTCTATGTGCATGACTGCTTTCGATGGTTACCATGGCATCTACAACAACAACTTCAACAGACGACCCCCTCCACGAGCCGCCAGGTAGCAGTAAGGCCGGCCACGATGGTCTATTCAAGCTAGGCGATTTCACAAGATTGAACTCGCAAAACCTTGCAAACTGGGCGTCCCCAAAAACTTCAAAGACCCGACAGACCTTGGACTCAAACCCCACGCTTGGCAACTTCAAGCGGCTCTTTGAGCAGCTTCGTTTCAAGGACGATGTAGCAACTCAGCAGCAGCAACCTTCGACTTCCCCCAAGGCGCAGCCGATCACGATAGTGAAATCATCTATCGAATCAGTATCAGTCACCAAAGCAGTCAACGTTCCCAAAATCTTGGCTGAACCCATCTTCGACTCAATCACCGACTCGGAGGCTGGAGGCGGCTCCGACACTGATGTGCTATTGGCTGCTTCTTATTCAACTGCTGTCTCAACACCGCCAAGCTCCAATGAGTTTCCTGTGAATCATTTTGAAGAGAGCAAGAAGAGCAAGGCCAAGTCTTCTAAGGCCAAGGCGAAGTCTCACTCTCGAGACAATTCAGCGCCCAAGGTTATGGTTTGGGATAATGTTCGGTCTGAATCGGTCAAACACGTCCTCTCGTACCAGCCATTCAAATATGGCCCTATCACTGAGATCCACAGTAATGTATCGACTACCTCAGCCAAGCACGAAAACCTCATGGGCAAGTTGGTCCAGGAGCGCGTTGTTGACTCTATGATCTGCAAGGACTTTTCCACCATTGCAGATAACGGAATTCATGTCTTCGTTGACATGTCCAACATCATCATCGGCTTCCAGAAAGCCTTAAGAGCCAAATTTGGCATCTCGGAGTCTTCGCGCTTTGTTCCGCTTCCCCAAATGAACCTTGCTTTTTTTCACGAACTCCTCACCCGCGATCGCTACGCAGAATGGCTCAACGTTGGCTGTTCAATGCGTCCTGATCGAGGTGAACCCCCTTTCATCCAAGAGCTCAAAGACCTTGGCTACCGAGTCGACCTCCGCAGCCGTCGTGCTGAGCAGTCCGGTTCCGGTGACAACACCACTTTCGAGGCTGGCGGCTTCCGCTATGTCGAGGATATGGTTGACGAAACACTTCAAATCCGAATTGGTGAATCTGTCATGCAGTATTTCGAGATGCCTGGCACGCTCGTCATTGCCACGGGTGATGCCCGGCCGGCCAAGTACTCGGATGGCTTCCTCGCATATGCCCAACGCGCCCTGAAAATGGGCTGGAGCGTTGAGGTTGTGTCCTGGAAAGCCAGTCTTTCGTCCGCCTGGAACGCACTGTTGAAGGACAAGAGCATCGGTTCTCGATTCCGTATTATTGAACTTGATCAGTTCGTTGATGAGCTTTGGATCTGCTAAACTTGTTTCCCCCACAGCCTCTTCTGAAATATGTTGAGTAGCTCGACGGGACTTTGGTTGAGACATCTGTCCGATCACATCCGTATGAGGATGGTTCTTGCAGATCTTATCATTCGTGAGGCACCAGCAGATCCAGAGCTTCTTAGCCTCTGATCCATGTGATATTTGTATGCTCGCTTTCTTTTCTGTTTACAACTCAAGCACTAGGTGTGCTTATTTACATCAGGGTAGTCGAGTACTCTCCGGTATCTGTTTATATATGCCTCGTCAACGTTTTATGAACGGCCACTTTCCATTTCTCTTCAGGACGTTCCTCCATGTTTGGTCAGCCCTATATGAGATATGGGAAGTTTTTTTTCACGAACATTTCGGCTGCAGTCATGTCCGTGACGGCCAGATTGATGGTCTCATTTGGGAAAGAAGCAAGAGAATGCCGTTTTTGATGAGTTATGTCTTTAATACCCATCATAGTTGCTTAGATGGATATAAACAATTTGCAGTCACGTCTTCAAATCTCAGGTGTCGTGATAAAAGAAGAGGACGGAGAGTGTATGGAGTGTGATCGAGTGGGCAAATATTTGAGCTTACATAGACTATCTTCCCATATTCAACATGCTTCTATCAATAATGATTCTTTAATTACTCTGGAGCCATGTTAGGATCGCCCATGAAAGCGACGCTTCATCGCCAGACATAAGGACATGATTGATATAATGGATTACAAAAGCATTTCAACTCATATAAAATACACAGCATAAGCATTTCCATACCCTTCAAGCGACACCAAAACAAAACAGTCATAGTCAATGTGATATAACCCGGCAGTTAAATCCCGAAAGGAAGAAGCAAACAATCCTCCAACATGCCCTTGCTACCAGGCGTGTATAGTCCTGCGATAACACCAGGTACTCGGCATTTCAACCCCAAAACAACAACAATGAGCCCTCAACGACATGAAAAAAGACATTAAGTCGAACGTCATTTCAAACCTGACCGCAAACCATTCAAAGATGTGAAGGGTTAACTGACATAACAAATTCTCGAGCCCTACTCTATTCAGAGTCTGAGTTCTTGCCGTCGATACCCCAGTACTGCTCAGCGTGGAAAGTTGCAGCTTCTGCCTTCTTCCAGTGGTCGTTGAAGGCAGAGAAGAGGATCAGGTCATCGGGGTGCTCAGAGAACGCTTCCCTGATCGCCTTGAGAGCCGACCCTTGTTGGGTCAATCCAGGAACAGCCTCACCATTGCTGTCACCCTTTGTGGGCCAGCCAGTCTCGCAGACCACGATGCGCTTGTCGCTAGATAGCTTCGACTTGACAGCTTGAACGGTGTCAGAAAGCCACTTGCCAGCACCATCAGCAGAGGTATGAGGGTCAAAGAAGGCATGGGCGTTGATGGCACAGTACTCGCTCTTTTCGCAAAGCTCCGGGTGCTCCTGAACGGCCACAAATGTATCAACCGTCAAGACAGGACCGTTGTACCCGGCAGCCTTAAAAATCTGGCTGGCTTCGTCAACAGCGGCAAGAACCTGCGCAGGGGTAGCAGCACCGTTGTTGACAAGTTCGTTTCCGACGCTGATGGTGTCAACGATGTCCCAGTCGCCATTGATGGCATCAATGATCAATTTGGCTTCATTCTGCACGTCGTTGATATCCCAAATACCGAGGAAAAGCTTCATGTTGTTGGCCTTGGCGCAAGGGTAGATCTTCGAGACTTGGTCACACTCGGTCCCGTAGATGCGGACGAGAGAGTAAGAGCCTGCGAGCTTAGCGAGATCCTGCTTAATCTCATCTTCTTCCTTGCACTGGTGGTCACCACGGTATGGGGCGTAAGAAACGCCGGTGAGTTTAGAACCGCTTGAACCTCCGGAACCACCGGAGCTGCCCGAACCTTCGGAGCTACAGTCGACGCAGGGGAGTTTAGACCCACTGCCCTTGGGCGGTTTCGGGTTTTCGGGAACAGGTATAGCAGTTTTCTCTGGGTAGGTTGCAGTGCCAGTCGGCCTCATGGGCGTCGGGGTAGCAGGGGCAACAACTTGGGTATAAGTAGAGGCCGAAGTAAGTGTGATAGTGGTAACTCTGCCATAGTGTTAGCCAGTGTTAGAGTAAATATATGGGAGCGACATACAGCTCTCTTTTATCAAATGGCCGGCCTGTAGCTAGCGTCAGCTTTGAGTTGTGGCTCACCATCTAAGGTACTCACCCATGGGGATAGCAGCAACAACCGCCGCCATGGCCACCGCCGAAGTAAAGAAACGTTTCATTTTAATAGTTTTAAATGTTTCAATCCGTACGTGGGATGATTTCAATAGGATCTGAGAGAGTGGACGAGCTACTTCAAAGAGCTCAAATATATAGTTGATCAAACGTGAGTGATTCAAGAGAAAGTGAGTGTATAAGACGGGGCTGGATAACCCGTAGTCAAGAACGAAGAGGAATCAGATAAAAGAGTGTCTGGAAGTGAAAAAGAAGAATAAAGAGTGAATAATCTTAGGAAAGTTACTAGGAACAAAAAGGTTGAAGAGTGAATGAAGGAGAAAAGAAGAGTGGAAGAAGCGACAGATATGAAGGTGAAGAGGAAAAGGAAAAGCCCAAACAAGGGGGGAAGTGGCTGCTCGACACAAGATAAAAGAACGGCAGGTCGAGACTGGTTAGGTCAGGACTGGAAGGAAAGAACAACACAAGGGGATACGTGTAGGTCATCCGAAGGAAGGTACGCCTGGGTAGATGGTTTGTCTGTACCTGAGCCACTGGGAAACCAAGCCCTGAACCTGTGAGAGACAAGAGAGAGACACTCTTCACCTTGGTAATTCCTGCCTGCTTGCCGTATCCATCTTGAAACCTGCAAGCACTACCTTATTATAGGCCCTTTCGTCCATAATCTTGTCGCTCCTCATTAGCTCGCTGAGACATATGCAAGCAAATAATCACTAAAAGCCTCATTATCTGTTCGAAGAAATTCCCGGAATCATAACCTTAATATGAATCACGGTAAGAGCCCAGTCTTGATGCTCTCGAATCTCTGGAATGACCATGCCACGTAACTACGAACACGGTAATTTCCCCAGGAATGCAAAAACCTGAGACACCATCACGGTCAAGATAGGAGCTGAAAAGGCCATGGAGACCTTCATACGCCCAATTAATTATGAAACAACATTATTCCTCTGTGAACATCTCCTGCATGTGTAGCCTTGGCAATTCTTTCGCCAGATTAGCTCCATTCTGTCATGCAAAGCTGACAGCATCAGCGTGACTTGGCAAGGGATATGTCCGTCCATAAGACACGCGAAATAACTGACGCAAGGTTTCTTGTTCCTTGTCGAACAACCTCTCTTGAAAAACGGCGAGTTATCGTCAACGACTTCGACAGTGAGGGATCAGTAGTGGCTGACTGTGGGCGTAGAACTTTCCAAGATCATGTTTCTCCAACTATGGCACGTACGTTGAAAACGACTTAGTCAATAATAGTCGCTCACAATGTACAGTAATTGAAATCACCATTTTTGACAAGTTCCATTCAATGCTGGCCTATGAGGCCACATCTATTAATCATTAGCTTCCTAAGTGGCTCTCTGCCAATAGAAGGTCGGTCATTGCATGCATCCCCTAATATCTATTGCTCCCATCTGGGATTTCGTCCATAATCGAAGGGTCTCAGCGTAGCCCAGCAGCCTATCAACCATGTTCATGAGTGTGACACCCGCTCAACTACCCTTCTTGTCATCAAAATTAATAGCATTCGGAGCCCCTGATTCAAATAGCCTTGGTACTCGTCTTGCGGGTCATGACCTTGGTGATGGCATGGCGAATAGTGACACCGGCCTTCTCAACATCCTTCTTGGACAGCGCCGAGGTGACGCAAATTCGCAGAGCAGGCTGGGCAAACCAAGCGCCGTCCTTGGGCTTAACGGCGTGGGCATACGGCCGAGTCTTGGTCCTTGTGATCAAAACGCCATTGGCGAGAGTCTTTACAAGTCAGTTCGTTATTATTCCTGTTTTCAAAGTATCATGAGAAAGACGTACCTCTTCAACACAGTCGCATAGAATGCGCTCTTGATCTTCAAGCCCCAGCTTTCGTGCGGCGACAACTTCCGGCTTCAGGACAAGTAGCATGATAGGGTTCTCAGGGTCGCTAGGAGAGTAGACCCAGTCACTGCGGGGATCCAGCTGTGCTTTCATGGCCTTGATGTTTTCGCGTGACTGGGACAGGATTTCGGGGTTGGACTGAAGCAAGTTGAGAGTTTCACTGGCAGTGACAGCCAACATAGCAGGAAGAGCAGCGGAGAAGGTGTAAGCAGAGGAGGTGATACGCTGGTGCTCAACAACGTCTTTAGGACCAGCGCAGAAACCACCACCAGCGCAGAGAGGTCCAGCGAGAGAACCGATGATCATGTCAACCTGCTGGGGGTCCACGTTCTGCGCCTCTGTGATACCACGACCAGTGCGGCCAAGGACACCGAAAGACCAAGTCTCATCCAGGATAACACGGAACTTGTACTTCTCCTTGAGCTCAATCAGACGGGGTAAATCGATGGAATCTCCCGAGAGTTCAAACAAACCCTCGGTCACGACGAAACGGCGAGTAAGCTTTTTGGCGTTAGCCTGTTCCTTGGCAACAGCTTTCATGGCTTCTTCCAGATCATCCATGTCATTGTGCTCAAACCAGCGGATAGTGCTTCGCGACTGCTCGAGACCCTTGCGAATGGAAAAGTTGACGTTTCGGTCAGCAATGATGACGTCGCCACGTTTGCAGAAAGAAGGAATGACACTGGAGATGGTGCTGAAAGACTGTGCGTAGACGATGCAACCCTCAGTACCCAGATACGCGGCGATATCAGCTTCGGTCTTCATATGAACGTCCTGAGTGCCGTAGAACTGGGGAGGGCCACAGGGACCAACACCGTAGGTGCGCAGAACCTGAATCGCCTTCTCCTTGATCTGATCATTCCCGTTGAAGTTGTAGAAGTTGTAGGATGCGAGATTGGTCACGGTTCGGCCGTTGGCTAGCTTCGATTTGGGGCCGGTGGGACTATTAGAGGACATTAGATGCCTGGCTGTGACACGAATATGTACGGCAATGCTCACCCAACGAGGACAGGAAGGCGTTCGGTTTCAGTAGCTTCAAAAGCGTCCTGCTCCTCAACAAGAGGCTCGGGTTGCCATTCATCGATCAATTCCTCTATCTCCTGCAGCATGTCCATTGTTAGCATTTTATCTCTGCAGGTCTTGATGATTAGGCAATATTCTTACGTCTTCCCTCAGCTTGACGTAGTTCTGCTTATGTGTCGAATAGGAGGGCGACAGAAGATAGCGGACGAAGAAGAGTAGCAGTATGGCCTCGATGGCGGATCGTACGGGATCGTTCTGGTAACTCGACTTGATATAGCGAAGAAACACAGCAGAGCCAGGGACTTTGTGGAAGTACACTGAGGCTTGCTCAAGTATGTCGCCCATCCGGGCTTGGAGGGCATCGAGTTCCATTGCCTTTACAATGCTGTGCCTATCGTCACTGGATATTCCGACCTTTCTAAACTTGCTCGTATCGTGATTTGTTGGATCGTGATGGATTGCTCATTCGTAGGTGGGCAGCCTTCTGTTTTGGACCTTGTATGTTGATGTCAGGAGTTCGAGTAAACATTAATGGGGATTTCGAATTGAAGTAACGGACCATCAATTAACGTAATTAATTGCCCTGCCTGCATGGGTTGACATAGGGGCCGCCGGGTGCCTCCCAAGTTAAAACGAGTCAAGCTAGCGAGGGTGATTGGTTACACTGATTGGAGGACGCTAACTCTCATGTCTTCCAGGGGCACAACGGGTACCTGAGCATCAACTCCGCCGATAACAGCACTGTGAGTAAGATGGACCATCCATCCACCATCGGATAGTCCGGAGACTTCCAACGTTGGAATACGCAAAATAAGCTGACATCAAATATCCGTTCATGGATGAATAACTATCGACAGTGGTCACCTGGCTCATCACTTGAAATCCGAAAAACAATAAATTGAAAAGAATGAAAAAGGCATTATTTGCATTGAGTCTAAGGTTGCTGCCATGTGTTGTTTCCTTTCATTGTACACATTAGAATAAGTTTAAAAAAGTGCGCCTTGTGCCAAAAAATGATCAGTCCAGTTCAGCCAGTGAATGTCAGGTCTGACTCGTCTTGCCGACCTCTTCTCTCCATCTCTCACCCCCTCCCCTTCTATAAAAATTCCGAGTGTGTACAAATGCATCCACCTGTGCCAGGTACTGAACTGAAAAGCAAAACAAAAAACAAAAGACAAAAGCTTGGCATTTTGACAATTTTTTTTCTATACGTGAGAACAAAGCGAAGTTACTTCACTTCGTCAGAAGTATTTCCAAAAACACTCTCCTTTCCAGTGTTGGTTTCTTAGAACAGCTTGATCTTGGCAGTCGCCGAGGCCTCCGCAGCAGTCTTGCCGCTTGTAAGACCAGGACCAGTGTAGGTTGGGTTCTTGATACCAGTGACTGACGAGCTGTTGGTGTTGTCGTGCTCGAGATAGTTAGGCTGGACAAGCCCCTTAAGGGGGATCATCCCCTCGAGCGTCTTGCTGAGACTTTCGCCCATTATCTTGCCCACTACAGCAGGTCCAGCAACAAGAGCGATGAACACTATGAGAAGGGTGAAGTAGAGAATGGCATAGCGAATCACGCGTCTGCGTCTAAGCTTAGACTGCTTCATCGAGTAGATGGGAGGTCGAATTTGTCGGCTGAGGGTCGTTAGTATAGGTGTTAGAGGAGTAATAGAAGAGACTTACCTAGGACGGAGCCAGAACAGCATCATAGAGTGAAGCATATCAATCTTGGGAACCAAGATGACAGGTGCCATAAAGAAGAGTAGCCAATGACCCAGAACAAAATCGGCAGAGAACATGGAAAGTTCGGTGATTTTGACGAGGAATTCACGAGCAGGTTGAGTGATTGTGTGCCATCCCATCGAGTACCACTTTCCGCTCCAGAAAGCGATGTTCGAGGCGTCACCCTTGAACTCGCGAGTCAAACAGGTCGAAACGATCAACTTGACAAAGAAGCGTTGGATTGAAATGACAGCAATCATGCCTCCCACAGTACGAGGGAAGTCAAAGCTCTCAAGGATAAACATGCCCAGGAAGGAGATCAGAAGGAAAATGACAGCTGTAGCATGTGCAATGGCGGCGAGAACGCTACCGAACTTCTTGCAGCACATGCTGAGGAGAGGTCCCATACAGCAGGCCATGCCGAACATGGCAGCCAGGACGCCTGCATTGACGGCGACGGGCGCAAAGGCGATGACGAGGAGTCGCATCAGCGACTGAGTAGCTTGAATGTGCTTTGCGTTACCATCTTTCTGAATACGAGCCACAACACCGGTTTGGGCGTTGACGAAGAGATAGGGAAGGGTCGTCACGACAGCAAGCATCAACGGTGAGAAAATCTCACTAAAGAAAATGTTGGCAAAGGGGGCTCGGGGAACATCAGCGGACGCCTTGGCGGATGGGTCACCGAGGGTCTTGCGCTTGTAACCAGTGAGACGAGTTCGGGAGAGTCGACAGTACGAGATCCAAGATGATGCGTGACTGCGGGAATTACCACGCGACAACCAACGAAGATAGTCTCGGTAATCGATGAAGAAGTCGGTCCATGCGAACTGATGAGGGTTGTACAGGAATGGCGAGATGGTCAGGGCAAGAAGCGTGATCCAGAAGTAGATCAAGACACCCTTCCAGACCGTGAGTGTGGCGAAGAGAAGCATTAGCAGTAAACGGGCACCAAAGTAAATAGCTGGTCCAGCAAATCGAGAATACAAGACGCCAAACGGAATGCGAGCAGTCGCAAAACCACGACCTGTACCGATATATCGCGCACCACCGAACGAAATGTTCTGCTGCACAGAGTTCGCGTAGATCTGACAGACGAAGACTTCAAACATGAGCGAGAGGGAGAGGAATTGCTTCATCAATCGGACGAAAGCACGCCAAATACCACGTTCCGACAACTCCTGGACAATAAGAGGAATGAACGAGAGGAACAGAACGAAGAGAATGGAGACAATGCATCGGTAGATCCAGTCGGTAAGTGCATCAGTGTTTGCACAGCCGGTAGGGTAAAGAGGATCAGTGATGGGGACGTTGCGGTTGTACTCGCAGGGAATTGTCTCCTTGCGAAGAGCTCCGAGGTTGACCATGGTGATCATGAACATTTGAACCGAGAACATGATGAACATGTTGTTCAAATGGAAACCAGGATGGGCGTAGTAGAAGGACAAGAATCGATCCAGAGGGAGTTGAGTGCCGAGGTAGTAGTATTCGCGAGACAAGAACTGTTCACCCATACCAGTACCAATCTTCGTTGTGAAGTTCAGGACCGAACCAAAACCCAAATCACGACCCTTACCGCACTGGAAGTACTCACACTGCTTGATACGCCCTCCACGGAGGAGGGCAGTCATACCAGCGTAAATATCTTCGTTAAGGTGAAGACCTTTCTGGGCCTTAGAGACACCACCACGCGTCGTCATAAAGATACCGTTCAGGAAATCAGGATGTCCATAATGAAGCTTACCACCGATCTGTGCCATAGTTCGAGCGAAGAGGGTACCGAATGTCTGTTCCTTTCCGGCCGCAATGTCACCAAGAATACCAATGTTCTCGGAGAAAATGTACTCTCGGGCACCCAGAATAGCGACGGGAGAGGCAACATCATTTTTGACACCAGGAGTGTAGGGAGAAACATTGTCAGTCTTCATCTCCTCGAATTCAGCGAGAACGCTGCGAATCTTGAGACATTCCTCGAGATAGTTGTCCTGGTTGGCGTCAATGAGTTGGATGTACTCGCCACGGTAGAAGATAATAGAGTGGTTCTGGTTGTCGGACTTGCCGTCACCGAGAATAGGGTTACCAGAAAGCTGAACACGGAACTTAGGACGTCGCATGCCGTTCTCCATGACCTCAGAGTGACCGTCAATGAGAACAGAGTACAGGCGGGGCTCTTCGCCCTCGGCGACAGGCGGCTCTTCATCAAGGTAAGCAATCTGGAGGTCGGGATAAGCGCGGAGCAAGAATTCGGCGTTTTCCATCTCTTCCTTCTTGAACTTGGAGAATCTCTGCATAGAAACAAGAATCTTGAATTTGCGTCGGGCCATGCGCTCGAGCTCACGCTCAAGCTTATCCGTGTTGCCACCGAACATCTGGACGACCTCAGGGTTCTCAACGCGGTAAAGAAGCTTGATGGCACGGCTGTAGTTCATGAATCCAGAAATGGTACGGTAGAGAGTCTGGAAACGAAGAGATGCCCAGATACGAGTGCGCAGGGTGTACTCGGGAGCTGAAGACTTGAAACCAATGCAGTAGAAGGGCAGATCGTCGATCTTGCTCTTGGCCGTGTTCTTCTCGTCCTTGTCGGTTTCACCGTTGAATTGGGAGGTCTCATCAGCCAGGATCTTGGTGTCTTTGACGAAACAATCCCACTCATGAGGGTGGAGTTGCTTGAGATATTCCAAAAGCGTGACACGAGAGTAGGGCTCGTCTTCACGAATGATCTCACGGAGAGAGAGAAGAATCTTTTCGCCGTAGTGGGGAATCATAACAGTGAAAGTAGGCATGTTGTCCACGGGCAGAGGCTCAGGGATCGGGGTAGACAGAGACTGAGCGAAGAACGAAATTCGGCGTTCAGCTTCACTGTAGGCGGGGAAGTACTCGGTCTTGAAGGAATGATCTTCCTGGGAGATGAAGAACGTCGGAGCTCGCAGAGTTCGCTTGCCCTCTTGTTCAGAGGGAACCTGATGGTAAAGAAGCTTCTGAACATGCTCGATGGACAAGAGATGCTCGCGGTACATGGAAATGATGATAGCGTTCCATACTTGTGAAATGAGAACCTTAGGCTTGTACTTGATTTCCATGTCCGTGGTCGCAAGAATCTTGGAGTACACACGCTTGGGCAGACGGGAAAAGACGTTTCGCCAAGGTGTCATGATGGAGGATCCGATGTAGAACGATCTGGCAACCGAGAACACGGTGTTCAGGAGAACGTACCAGAGGTAGGTATCGAGGAAGAAGAAAATGACATCGGTGAAGGCCATCAGGGCAAGAACAATAGTCGGATGCCATCTGCAAAGCTGATTACCGAACAAGAGCGCGTCTCCGAGACACGAGTCGACATTCATGATGCTGAGATATCGAACAGGATCACGGAATGACAGAATCAGGTAGATGTAAGAGACACCCATCTTGACACCGAAAACTACCGCCCAGAGTCCATAAGACATAGCCATATCGTTGCCGCGAAGCTGCGGCCAGCTGGCGGTGAAGGTTTGACTGGCCACATATTTCCTGTTGTTGGTAGCTAGGTAGCTGCCAAAAAGGCCACCAAGGGGCATGATAGAGAAGAAGAGAAAGGTGATGAGAGCGATAACAAAGTGGACAATACCAATAGCAGTGTCAATCTTCTCTCCACCGATACCCTCCAGGAAGAAGACCTTGACACCAGGAGCAATGTTAAGTACCAGAATGAAGAGCAGAAAGAATAACTTCTTGGTAAGATGCTGCGCACCAGCCCATTTTCGGGGTACGTAGGCCCACTCAGCGAGGGTAGCAAGAACCTGGATCAGAGAGGCGATTGCACCACCAAATCCCACGATAGAGAAAGACTTGGCAGTTGATGGTTGCTGGTTGACTTGCTGCTCGTAAGAAGGTCCAACAATGAGACTAGGGGCGTTGTGTGAGGTGTAGAACCAGAACATCGTCAAATGGATGATCCAGATACGGTTGAAGTTAACCAACAGATGGAACCAAGAACGAGATTCACGGTAGGTCTTGAAGAAGCACTTCTTCCAGTTGACGTCCTTGAGCTTGACATAACGTTCGGCAGGTGGAACATCGACGAGCTTGCTCTTGTCATGGAGTACGAGACGATCGATACCCTCAGGGTACCAGAAAAGCTGGTTACAATCGTCGTAACCAATAATGTTCTTGTGGTCACGCTCTCGGCGAACGTAAACTCCGTCGGAAATCTCATAGCCTTGATCTCTCAAATACTGGTACAGAGGAGTGATAACGTTGTTCAGGAAGGTGAACTCCTCGACCGGCTCAACAAGGGCTTGACAAGCGGGGGAGTTGAGGTAATCGTCCGCGCATTTGAAGATGAAGCACAGGCACTCGGGCATGAAACGAACCTGGTTAGCTTCACCCCAACAAAGAAGATACAAAGCGATTTGTCGAATTCGATCATGCTGGGACATCTTGTTCATACGGGTCTTCCAGCGATACTCAGCGGCTTCGAGACTGTCATCACCCTCAAGGTCCTGAAGAGTGTCGGCTTCACTCGCTTCGGGGTCCTTCTTCTTCTTCTTGTTGGCCTTCTTCTTGCCCCTACCCTTGCCAAGGCCGTTTGCAAATCCGACAGCATCGTCTAGGTCCAGGTGAGCGGCAAAATACCACCTGCGATAATTGGCGTTGTCACCACCAATGTAGTCGGCATGGAGGGAAAGAAGAGCCTGGTTAGGGGTCATACGAGACGCTCGAGAGTCGAGAAGGATCATCAGATGGTCGTACATGTTTCGCATACTGTCCCGCTGGAAACCGAACTTGGAGCATAGGTCAAGGAAAATGTCCTCAATCTCCTCCTTGGACAATGGGATCTGGGCATCCGAAGTCCAGGCAGGATAGGGTTCTCGAGAACGCTGACCAGGAGGCAGAGCATTTCCGTAATCCATACCATAGTTAGGAGTTGATGCGCCGGAAGAGCGATTACCACCGTATGAGATTTGTGAGGATGGAGGTCGGTAGCCACGCTGTCCGTCATTGTAGCTGTTGTAACGTTCATCGCCACGGCCGTAGTAATCCATCTCCGCAGCGCGAGCCATATCCGATCTCATGGTAAAGTCACTAAAGGTTTCGGAATCCTCTTCAGAGCCTTGTCGAGCACCCTGGGCCTGGTATCCACGATCGTAGTCCTGGTCGTAGTAGCCTCCTTGGCCATTGTCGTAGTAGCCGTCTTGGTACTGGTCGTGGCCATCGTAGTAGCCTCCATCATGCTGATAGGGGTTATTAGGGTCGGCATTATAATAACCACTGCAACCATGTGTTAGAAAGATGCATACTGTCAAAGAGTTATATTGCTTACGATTCATCATAGTAGCCGTCGTCGTTGTGATTATTATTGTTGCTGTTGTTGCCGTTGCCGTTGTTGTTGTTGTTGTTGTTGTTGTTGCGGCCACGGTTGTCATAGCCTTGATCATAGTACTGATCGTCTTGGTAGTAGGAGTCTGTGTTTCCACCCTGCTGTTGATTGCCTCCCTGAGGATGGCCGTAGCCATCATCATAGTGGTCGCGCTGACCACCGCCTGGATATCCCGACATGCTGCTTTAATTGAATTATCTGAGAGAAAAAGTGGTCAGCCGTGTTGTTCGAGACCAGATGGCTCAGTTGTTCGTGGTCCGATACTGGTAACCGTCATCCGACGGTTTCAAGCCGGCGCGACGAAGCATACAGTACAGTGAAAGTGAACAAATCATCGACAACTTACCTATCGATACACATGTGGATGATCAACGAGTGTGTTATGATTCGAGATCAGGCGGAAGAACAAGCGTGACCGGCACTGCAAGATGTTGTCAAAAACCGTCAAAAGGCCGGGAAGGCAGTGAATTCGGTCAGAAAAGGCCAAAGAAAGAGATGCGGTTCAGCGTCGATTCCAGTTCAAGAAGATGAATCAATCACGAAAGTGTGATTCACCAGCTTGAGTAGTAGTCGTCGCAAAAATGGCGAGACAAAATGATTTGGCGAAGCCGTAAAACGAGTGTCGGCAATGCGTAATGCAAAGAATGGCAAAGGGGAGAGACGAGGGTTGGTTTTTGGTGGTTTGAGTTCCAACCCGCACGGGCAGGGAGAGAAACGATGCGTGTCTCGGCGCCGGGTTATCCAGGGCGAAGTCCAGGGGGTGGAAGATGTTACAGTATTGGGTGTGGGTGTAAGATAGCAGGGGGGAGGGAGGGAGCCACTTTGGATCGATGGAAAGAAGTTTCCAATGGATGTTCTCTATGGATTAAGATGCCAGAAGCGATCAACAGAGGTGATGCAAAAGAAATGAAGTGGAAAAGTTGAACGCGAGACCAAGAAAAGGCTTGGTATGTTTTTTCCAGCAATCGACCTGCTCGAGCCACGCAGACACACACGTATGTACACACAAAAACGTGGGAGTGGAAGAGAGAAGGGAGGATCGATGAATCGAACACCAAAACAGTCAAGCAACACACAATGAGAGGTAAGTACAGGCGGGAGGACAACAACAATGGATGGGGAAAGCAGGCAGCCAGCAGCCAAGCAAAGCAGTTTGAGAATGGAAGGGAGATTTTAGTGCAAGGAAGAGTGATTCTTGGGTCTCCGTTCTGAATCTGTTGGCGAATGAGCTCCAACTTCTCAGCAAGCCAAGAGCTGCTCTCCAATCGCCAGGTGGGTCATTGGCCGTTTCTACAGCTTCCATGTTCTGAGTTTACAAGGCATGATACCCGCTAACCCCGAAACTCACAGCGGCCAGACCGCTGAAACTCAATTGGGTTCAAAGATTTGATACACCCGTCCATGGATCTCTCTCAAGCACTTCCAGTTCTCATCTCATCGTGATGTGCTGTTCCAACTGGTGGGTCGTCCGGGCCGTTTCCTGGTCCGTCTCCTTTCGTTCCTTGCTTTCCTCATGATGGCCCCATCCATCCCATCCCATTTAGAGGTCCATCGCCCCTAAAAAGCTGACCCGCGCCCGCGACTCGCTGTGCAATCCAGGGGCGTCGACATGGAGCGCCAGGGGATACGGATCTTGATTGGATATCGCAGAGGGAGTGGTTGGGTCCATGTCTCTGAAGGGTGGCTGGTCACTTTAGGCTTTGCCTGTTCATGTTGACGAGCACTACGGACTGCTCGGATAGAAATGTGCTGCTGTCCAACAAGCCCCCCCGCCAGTACTTGCTGGGTACTCGACAGCCAATTTCTCAGCTGGTAATATTTGACGGCGAGGCGGTCCTTACGCAATACGCAGCACCTAAGCGATACGAGATTGATGAGGCGGAACCTTCGAAGAGCTCGTACCCCTCAGGTATCACTCTCATGGCCAGCCACGCGTCCATCACCATTGGCACGGAGCGATTCCTTCCATCTCAGCGGGCCGGATACTGCTGCAAATCGGGCTGCTGGACGATGCCTCCACTGAGGGGCAGCAGTGCGCCCCTGAACGGCACATCCGATGTTCAAGACAATGACAATCTCCCTCTATGACCCAGAGCCGTGGTTGACAATGCCTTAGCATACAATAATGGCTACAGTGCAGTATCAAATGAGAAGCATAGACACCTCAGGTATCCAACTTTGCCTTGAGCGTGACGTGGCGTAGGCTTTGTCGCGTTGCAGTGGCATCGCATGGAGGTTGCAGTTGGTCACCCTGAAAGCAAGTTCAACAGTGGCTGAGCTACTGTTCCCCCAAACACGATATTTCAAGGCAGGAAATGCATGAAGCAAGGCAATTCCCATGTGCGTCTGCAAAGTTTCAATGGCTTTCAGCGTTTGAGATTGGTTACAAGCTCGATATCAAACTATCTACACGTGCCTATGACCCTGTAAGCTGCTGGCTCCCGTCGACGGCTGCGGCCACAGCCGTGGGCGATTTGGACAAACTTCAGCTGGTTCGTCAGATACGTGAAGCGTGGAGTAATTAAACTGCTGCGTAACCTTGTCCTCGAAATGCGCCTGCATGCATGCTCCCTCACTGACTCTCATGATGGATGGCTGGTCGGTCAAGGAACCTAATCCTCCTTACCATTCCCTTATCTCTTCCATCGCTTGTCAAGTAATATCCGACACTTGGACTCATATAGTTTATCCTTCCTTGTAATATCACCATTGCTGACTACCTAATCTTGACTGTAATTGTTTCAGCCTTAAGATACCAATGTAATCTCGATTGTAGAATCTGTGATTGATTACAGAGCAGAAATGGAGAAAGGGCGGTGATGTAGCAAGCGAGCTAGAGCCTAAGGTAGAGCCTAGAAATAGAGTGGAATCAGGAATCGCCGGCAGCTCGTCTCCATTATGCAGGAACAGATCATGCACCTTGCATCCGTATTTTCGTCTTGTTTGATAAGAAAAATACTGTACAGTACATACTGAACCGCAGTCATCAAAAGGAGCTTTCATCTGTATTGAGGAACAACCGACACTAGCAATGCTGTCTACATAAATAACGCACAAAAACACTGCCACAGAGGGGTTCAGGCTCTTGATGCAGCATAATTGCAATCGATGACGACGCTGTACGCGGCCTGTGTGATATTACCGTGGTGCAGATATTAGCTCCATAGCAAGGTCATCCCTGGTCGTCCCAGACACGATCATCGATTCCATCAAATGCTTAGAGCTGGCTGGATACAAGGACCACTTGAATTTTTTCTCTCACATTCTCCATTTCCAGCGAGCAAAGTCCAGTCCTACCTAGTATTAACTTTGCGATTTAGCTCAACCTCCCAACCCAAATTTGGCTCAACGGCTCCGTAATCCACCACGCTAGAGCGGCGCTCATCTTGATGCGACTGGTTTGAAGTTGAAAAATCATACGTGAAGCGGATTGAGAAGAGCAACTTTGTCTTGTCAGATAAGCTGGTGAAACGCCACCCGTTGACTAGTATCAACCGGGGTGAAAATCAACTACTGTACAATACCAACTAAAAAAGTGCTGTGATAACGATAAATAACAACGGCATGTTGTGATTTACCTGCAGAAAAACAATAAACATGCTGACCCTGGCTGGTGATGGATGCACCGAACAAATCCAGTCAATAACAATGAAGATCCGTCAACAGCCGATGGATGATCACTCAGACTCGACGTCTATCATTGACTGACTGATTCACTGAAGCTCGTTGGCCACCTCCTTTTCTCGATCCCACTTCTAACCCGCTCCAAATAGTCCGAGAATGGAGTCGCTTCCTTTTTTAACTTCCCAAGCTCATTAGTGAGTCTTTGGGTGCTTGGGTCCGGCTCATTTCCCGATACATACAGTCAGTACCTAGTAGTATCAAGACCGAATCTTTATTACTCGGTCCAATGTGCTCTATGATCAAATTCTACGTCATTCTTTCGTTTGTTAAAGTGTTTTGTAATCCGTCCGAGATTTCTGACAGTAAAAAGGCGCATTGGCCTTGCAGCAGGTTGTGCTGATGTGGACGTCCACAGCCAATATTCATGCTATTGTAACAGTAGGCATCTTTTCAGGGGTTAAAAAAATACAAATCGCTTACCCTATTCTTGACACGATAAATTTGCCTACCAAGGCAAGCAAGAGCAAGGGTCTCTCATACAGCCGGACACCAAAAATAATCATGTCAAAGCCTGTTTCCCATCTCCGGCTCGGTTTCATTCATCCCCGGTGTCAGTATCCATGGTTGGGTGGGGTCCTTGTTCTTGACTCGACCAGCCTCAAGTTCTCACTTCTAGAACTGTAACCGAAATCATTGATACTGTACCTCATGCAGAAGTTACGTACCAATGTTCACCATGATTAATTTGTCTCAATTTTGCATTTATATCTAGCACAATTATTTCAAGTCTCTGCCGTGAGCCAATGTCTTACTTACCTACTCAACCCTCTTCCAGCTCGCATTCTATTCTAGCATGTCACGTGTAGTCGCGATGCCACATTCCAAGGGGGTCGTTGCTCTGCCAACGCTGACGGCTCTTTACTTTTCGTTTGAGACTTCTCAGAATCGTACATAGAAAATTCATGTTTCCGCCAAAGTCAGCCTGCATCTAAGCTAAGCCATTTTATGTTATCAACACCTTCGTCTCCAGGTCACCGCATGCCTACACCACCATTATCATCTAACTAAAAGTGTTTCTGTCTACATCCGTGTGCCATTAACGATCCAAGAAACATATATACGCATATTATTTGTCATAGCCAAAGCTTTCTGCCTCGCGGATCTTACAAATTCATAATGGCGAGACTGGCGGGCGCTTGTTTCTCCAGTGACGATGACCTCCCTGACCTAAAGACGTTACTTCAGAAACCCAGCACCAGAGCAACGAAGAAGACGACTAAGTCAGCACCCTCAACTACTGCTGCCCGTGCTCCTAAAGCCACAGCCAACTCCGAATCCCGCCGTGTCCGACGTCTCGGGGAGCCAAATCAAGTCACAGCCAATCCTCTCTTCCAAAAATGGAATTCGGAACAAGAGGAAAACGTCAGGGAACGAGGCAGCAAGGCTCGAGCAAAAAGTTCGACAAGGTCATCACGAGAAACAACTCCTGGTTCCCAGACGGAGATGAAGCCTGTCTCTGAGTCTGAAGATGACGATTTTATTCCACAGGCTCGCAAGCAACCTAGCAGACGGAGAAATCGAAGGATTGTAGAAGACTCTGATGATAGTGACGGTGGCAGCGACGAGAGTTCCAACTCTGAGAAGGAGACTGTGTTAACAAGAGTCCGACGACTTCAAAAAGCCAAGACGAGTACAATCACAATGCCCAGTACGGACGCCAAAAAGCAAACCTCAAAAATTGACTTGACAAAGTCTAAAGCGTTACTGTTCGCACGGGAGATTGACAGTGAGATCGATAGTGGAACTGATACGGAGGTGAACCATGAGGAGGAGCAAGCCGATGAGCCCAGTGTCTATCAGACTGCGGATGAGATTTCCGACTCTGTTTCTGAGCCTGACTGGCTGAACGAATCTCCCGATGTGCCAGTGAGGAAAGGGACGAGACAAGTCAACAACCCACTACCCAGAACTACCGGCACAAGGGATCGTGTGCCATCGATCAAGAATGTCCCAGCTCTTGTACCAAAAGCGTCTGGCTGTGCTACAGATGCCAACAGCATAACTCGCGATATCACGAAGAAGCCAGCATCGGACAAGGATGTTACTGCATCGCGGAAAACTAGCAGGGGCACCCGACAAGGTGTTCCAGGCACAAGCACAGCCTCCGATCTTGCAGATACACTATCCAAACTACGACTTCAGCTCGAAGACTTCTCAGATGAGGATAGTAAGCTATCGAGCAAGGACCAGTTCACCACACCTCCTACTACTCCACCTAGAGGCACGAAGTCTAAGGGCCTAGCATCCCCGAACAAAAAGATTGTTATACCCAAGACACCTCACCGTCCGAGCATGGACGCTTTCTGGAATCAGGATTTCGTCAATGATTGGAACGATCAACACTCACCTCGCAAGCTTATGCTCCCTCCCGTCACCAAGAGTCCCAGTAAGGCGAGTCCCAAGAAGGATCCCAAAAAGGAAACCAAGAAGTCCTTCGCTGCTAGGAAACACGCCCTGGCCGAGAGTTTCCTGCTTGAACTGGATGACAAGATAACACAGGGCAAGATTGCCGAACTTGCTGAGTCCACTGGGGGTGTAAAGCTTGTATGGACAAAGACCCTCAACACTACAGCTGGTCGAGCAAGCTGGCGTCGCGAGACTACCCGAACCACGCGAAAGGCTGACGGCGAGCAACTATCTGTGACCTACAAGCATCATGCCTCGATCGAGCTTGCTGAAAAGGTCATCGATGATGAGCACCGCCTCCTCAACGTGATGGCCCACGAGTTCTGTCATCTTGCCAATTTTATGGTCAGCGGTATCACAACGAATCCTCACGGTCGTGAGTTCAAAATCTGGGCAGCGAAATGCTCGTCTGTATTCGGTGATCGTGGAATCGAAGTGACGACCAAGCACAGCTACGACATCGACTTCAAGTATGTGTGGGAGTGCGATGAGTGCGGAACCGAGTTCAAGCGACACTCCAAGAGCATCGACCCGAAACGACATCGATGCGGTAGCTGCAAGGGACTCTTGAAACAGACGAGACCGGCGCCCAGAGGAGCAGCGGCAGGGAAAGCCCCAAGCCGATATCAGACATTTGTCAAGGAGCAGATGGCTATCGTACGGGCAGAGAACCCTGGGAGTCCGCAAAAGGTCGTAATGAAGCTCATTGCGGAGAAGTGGGCGAAGCAAGAGGGCGGGAAAGCTGGGGGCAAAGCTCCCAGCAAATTGGGAATTGAGAGCGTTACTGAGAAGCTGGTTGATTTGTCTATTGAAGGCCAAGCATGAATAGGAGCATGTTAAAGATACCCGTACATATAATCGCTACACGCATGATACAACAAACAGTACATAGAAACACCAATGTATTTCTCGCAACCCAGAAAGAATGTACCCTGTAGCGACATGCCTCCAAATACTGAGTGTTAGAACACAACTCTTCTATATCACCGTCGTATAAACTGATCTATCCTGTATTGTGATAAGCAGGTTTTACAGAAACCCACGGTCATTCATACCCTGGACTACTAAAGTATGTTTCTGAAGGTGGATGAATAGATAATCTTGATCTTTGGAGCAAGTCTGTTCTGTGCCCTTCACGGGAAGATTGGAAAACGATACCTTCCCAAAGTCGGCTTACAACACATAAGCATTGTCCGATAGAAATAATCGTAGTCATATGATTGAAAAGTACAAAGGAGTACTGCTTCTCAATCGTAAGGAGAGTGCTTTTCTTGTGTGTCTTTGTATTCATATATCCATCCACAAAGAAAATGTCATCAATCGTGGCAATCATCCCAGGATATCCTAGCTTCTGATACGGTTTACTCTCGCACCCTGAATATGTCCTCACTTGTTCATACCCAACGATATTCTCGTGCACCTCAGCGCTTATGCACCAAACAGACCCCAATCCTTGATCTTGAACGTCGACCAGATCTTGGCCGAGTACTCGACGGCGGCGCCAATCAGCTTACCCTGGCGTCCCAGCTCAAGGTCAACTTCCGACTCATCGTACTCTCCCTTGATATGTGGCACGTTGATGGTGATGAGAATATCGGTCTTCTCCTTCTCGAGTCGCAACAGTGTCATAATGATAGCAGTGAAGTCGGGCGCAGATGTCGAGTCGCGGGATTTGCTAACGTGAGGGGTCTGGGTGGAAATGAGCGTGTAGGCAGGTGTGCCACTGGATAAGTCTGTCAGTAATCTTCCTATTCCACAAATGCTTCCGAACGTACTCAAGGTTCGAGAACTCGGTCTCAGCAGTGTTCCAGATCTTGACAGTATGGATATCGGATCCAACCATGTCTTCGAGATGGGTTGTCATGGCACGGCCGTCGATCTCAGGGCCCGAGCCAGAACCTCCGACGCGCTCGGTGATATCGAAGATGATGCTAGTGAAGCCATCCTGATCGATCCAGACTTCCTGGTTATCGGGGACTTGTCGCAGTTTGCTGCAGGAATAGAGTCAGCTCAAGCTCTGGGCGCAAAGAGAATAGAAGACCAACCTGACATCGGCAAACTTGGCAGGCAGGTCGCAAGTGATTGCGCCACCATAGAGAGGTGTGCTAATGAATTCAGGCATCTTGTTGAAGCGAAAAATGCTGTTTAGATGTCTGTCGCAAACGTGATAGGAATATTTGATCTTGTATATGCGAGCAAGCTGGTGGTTGATACAAGCGCTGGTAACTAATCGTAAGCTTTAAGGCAATAAGTTGAATGCGGCACCTCATACTTATCTGAAAGATGAATCTTGGCAATGAGTGTTACCAGGAAGATAATAGGCGCCTGAAAGTGGGCGACGAACGACAGATCATGGGTACAAACAATGTTGCCTTGCCTTACAGCAATCCGCTTGGGTTTGGAGGGGCTGAGCGTCGGGGACCCCGCCGTTATGGGGATGACGTAAAAATCAAGGCGCAGAGAAGCCTCACTTGGCGAGAAGTGCAGCGAAAGGGAATGGTTTCTTTCGAATGTACAAAAGAGAAACCCAACGGGCTTAAAAAAGCCCAAAAAGTAAAAAGAAATAGTCAGTGAAACAGAGAGATGATAGCAAAAATATTTTTACAGCAAAAGACAAAAATTCGAATCTAGGTATTCTAGATGAATGGTTTCCAAAGATTAGATGAATGGAGTCTGTTGGGCCAATCCCACGGTCACATCTGGTAAAAGGCAAGAGGTGAGTTCGATGGGAGGTCCCACTCCGACAGAATCTCGTGTTATTTTGACTTATATACCCTACTATTGATTCTCCATAGCCAATCACATCGCATAACACCAACCCCTCCTCTGTAAGAGCTCCAGAGCTCCAAAGCAGCTCGGTTACTTCATGTAATGGTTAGTCTTGCCTGGTAATTGAACATTTACTTCTCAAATCTACATTCTTCTATCACCTCCTCACCGACGGCTACGTACTGACAATCACATCAAGATGTCCAACTGCATTTTCTGTAAAATCATCAAGGGTAAGATATGGGGAGTTGTACACGATCGTGTGAGAGTGAGCAGAGAGAAGCAGAGGGGAGAGTATGTTGAGGGTGTTCATTTATCAGCGATCTGTTTTCGTTCAATTCGCACGATAGCTGACTTATCTTCCGTATAGGTGATATCCCTTGCTTCAAGCTCTTTGAAAGCGAAAAGACCCTTGCTTTCCTTGACATTGGACCTCTGAGCAAAGGTCACGCCGTATGTTCAAAGCTGCCAACGTCATGAGCTCGCTGACATGATATAGCTTGTCATTCCCAAGCATCACGGTGCGAAGCTTGCCGATATTCCTGACGACCAGCTCACCGAGATTCTTGTAAGCTAAGTGAGCAGTTACAATTGACAATCGGTTACTAACACTGCCCGTAGCCCGTCGTCAAGAAGATCGTCAACGCGACGGGTGCTTCCGATTATAACATTCTCCAGAACAATGGCCGCATCGCCCACCAAGAAGTCGATCACGTATGTTCAACGTACTATCCCTTCCAATTGTACTAAAGCTAACATATAACGCAGGTGCACTTCCACATGGTCAGAACATCAAACCCCAGCTTTGACACTGTCGTAACTAACAAGCGCCCAGATCCCCAAGCCCAACGAGCAGGAAGGTCTAGGCGTTGGGTGGCCCACCAAGCCCGCCGACATGGACCAGCTAAAGGCTTACTACGAGGAGATCAAGTCGAAGATTTAGACAGGTGCATCAAAAATGTGTTCGGCAATTACCATCGTGAGCCTTGGTTCGTGAAGAGCCCTTCTAGTATTATTGTCCACGTGCCAGGTGCCAACCTGCACTTATCAAATCGACATGATTATATACAGCCCAAGTATCTTTTCTGCTTAATTCGTCTAATCTAAGTCATCAGAAGAAGTGCTGGCCACGGCAGCTGGGGGCTTGAGTGAGTACCAGTCGGTTTTGCCGCCGGTCTGGATCGCTCCCTGTCTGTCGTATAGTGTTCGTGCCCGGATGTACGGGTCGAGACGCCAGTAGTCCTCCCTCAATAGCTTGGCGATCTTCTCACGCTCAGCCTTGAGCTGCTTGCCTTGTTCGCCCTCAGGCTGACGAATCCATTCACGGGTTGCCTGTTCAAACTTCTTGACCAACTCTTCGCGCTCAGCCAGCATGCGATCCCGTGTTTGCGTGTCTTTCATCTTGTCGTTCTCGCCGGGGATAGGCTCCACGTACTTGTACTCCCAATTCTCGTCACCCTCGAGTTCCTTAATCAGGTGATCACGTGAAATGAATCCCTCGAGCTCAGATCGATTGTTGGTGAAGTGAACCTTGGCCGCCACAACAGGGTCGAGCCAGCCACGAATAACCTTCCAGATACCTAGTTGCGATTAGCCTGTGTCGTCTAAACGGTCTTTGTCGACCTACCTTGGAATAGCCAGGGAGCCTTGTGCACCAGAACGGCACCAAGAGACTCTGGGTAGTTGGCCTCAAAACACTTGATCATGAACTTGACAGGTGTGTAATCCATGTTAGCCATGGAGAAGCCCGTCATGTCGAAGACAATACACTGCATCGTCGCGTTAGCAACCTTGGCTGTAAAGAAGACGAGGGTGACTTACAGCAGTATCAACAGGGGGCTCGAGAGTCATACGAGCTGTTTCGATGATGTAGACGGTGTACCTCTCCAAACTCTCTTCACACTCTTGACCTGCCTTGTGGAGACGGACTCGGACAACACAGATAGGTCGGCCTTGCTTGTCGGTGCCGTGTAGGAAACTCTTGCCCATTCGAAGTTGCTTCATCATGTCGGCGCTGATTTGCTTAGTAGGAGAGTCAGTCTTCTCATCCTCAATCGCAAAGGCATCACCGTTCTTCATGATGTCAGCATCAACCTTCATGTCGTTGTGTCTCCAATTCATAGTCGCGACCAACATGACAAGAGCCTTCTCGACATCCCATTTTCGTGCCCGGAGAAAGCGCAGTACCAGAGCATCAGGATGATCGTGCTTCACCATGCTCCAAATGGTGTGACGGATAGTCTCAGGTGTCTCCTTGGCTAAAGTCTCATGGAACTGCTTTGTCTCGTTATATTTGTCCTCGTCAGTAGACTCAGTTGGTGTTGATGCGCCAGATTTGCCCTTCTTGAACATGCCAAACCCTCGCTTCTTCTTTGGATCCGCATCAGCCGAACTCGTATCCTCCTTCGGTGACAGAATCTCAGCACCAGAACTCTCCTCGTCGGCAACGCCAGTGAGTTGAAAGACAGCTGTCCATAGTTTACGGAGCTTCTCCTCCTGTTCAGGAGTCAGGTTTCCCGGGCGTCCAGGGGGTGCTTGGTAGGACATAATTGCGATCTCTTCTTCGATTTCCTCGGGTGATGGCAGATTATCGGAAGCTCTCACAGGGAAAGAAGATACAGCAACGATAGCCGCAATGACCGCTACAGCTATAACAGCTGAGTTAAGTAGGTTGGCTTCAAGCGGGGTGTTGCCACTTGAGTTGGAACCAGCGGTGCTAGAAGAGGTTGTACAGGACCTCTTGGCAACAACACCTGGGCGACTGAGAGTTTTAAGGCTGATTGGGTTTATCCTTGGGCTTGTAGGATATGTCGCAGCTGCGAGGCTCCGAGTCGATGCAGGGGTTGCTCGTGACTTGGTAAGGGGTAGTCTCAGTAAGCTGGAGGACAGTACAGATGACCGCAGCTGAAGGTGGCGCAAAGTCGAACAAGATGAACGGATAGACGGGCTATACGAGCATAAGATTGGTCTCAGTTGAGCCCTCATAGGTGAAGGGAAGGGTAGGGAAAGATATGTCAGAGTCCAATTGCACGCGCGTAAAGATGAACATGCGCCGCAAAAATCAAGTCGATGTCGTCGTTTATGGGGATTTTAGAATGCGGGACACCTCTTCTTGGCGTAGTATTGAGCTCCACCGATCCTTGAGTCTTGTCTTTGCAGGAGGGACAAGAACAATGAGTTCTCTGAGAGAAGCCTTAAGGAAATGGCGACGCCGCTATAAATACTTGGGATTTATAGGGGATGAGTAGACGAGAATGCATGTACTGTAATAAGAAGGCCAGCCAGCGGATTTTAAAAGGTGCGTGCGGGATTCAAAGACATCGGCCCCCGCGGTTTGAGTGGACAGGCTTGATGGGGTCACGTATGGATTGACGTAGGTAGGGGAGTCAACTGTTAGTGTCCGGAGTAGTCGGGAACGAAAAGCCCGGAGGCCTACTGCATATACAAAGCGTCACAAGACATGCATCAGATTAAGATATAGGTACTGTACCATTTGCATATATACCCTGTTGAAACATTGTTCTGGCTTGGTTCGGAAAGGATTGTAGCTATCCCCATATGCTCAAGGATATCTTACGCACGCGAAATTATATCCCTGGTCGCATCTGTGTAAGTCACTACCCTACAGAGATGGTCGTCTATAGTATGAGACGAGGGAAGGACTTGAATTCGATACCAGTAGTGGTGTAAAGAGGGCAGTTAATACAGTTTATCATTTATCTAGTCCTCGGCGTTTCGCGTATCTTCAATGACAGCAGCCCTGTATCCTATCACATTATAACAATCCTTTCCATGATAACTGCTCTGCTCACACGACACGACGAATACGAGCTGAGAATAGTGGATTCAGACAAGTCTGCGAAATTGCTAATAGAAGAATTGACTCATTCCGAGACATCTTAAGTAATAAGTCGATACAAATATACCGTTCACCATAACTGAAGTCATTCATCTCGTCAAGGACTACATATGAAGTGCGTCAATGTAAAATAACCGCAATGATAGCGAGGGAAGCTGTCATGGAGAAAGCCACATCCACTAACCAACCAACCAGCCACGCCACGGAACTATTGCGGGGGGCGCCACAACAGACATGTTTGTTGACTTTCCGACAAATCAATTCAACTTCATAGTCGCGACCCAGAGATAACGAACAACATCATAAACGCCGTCGTTCCCGGAAATACATAGAAGGCCGTATAGAGACGAGCTAAGCACAGAGAGAGTGGCACACATAACCTAAAAATGTCGACTACACCTATGGACGCCAACAAGCGCTCCAACTCTCGTTCTCGAACATCAAGACCTACAACCCCTCTTCGACCTTCGTCACGATCTTCTTTTCGCGACTCTGCACGAGGTGCCGGCGATCACGATGCGCCGTTTCCGCTGAATGCTTTCGAGCCGGCATTCGCCGAGCTATCTGACGCCATGGCTGACCTCGAAGCGAATATGATGCACTTCCAGCTTATGCATGAAAGCCTGGCAAGATTTAGCGAATCATTCGCGAGTTTTCTTTATGGATTGAATATGAATGCTTTCTGTGTCGATTTCCCCGAGGTATGTCTACCAGGTTGATCAGCTACTATGTTATCAAATTAACCTAAATGACAGGGACCCGTCCCTGAATCCTTCCGTCGAGATAGAACCCGACAGGAGCAACCAGCAGTAACCCCATCGAAATCCGAGGCTGATGCAGAAATGACATTCATGTAAGGACCCCGATAAGCTTATCCGTTACACCATGTTCTAACTAGTCCCAGGACCACGGATACATCTTTCGTCGAGAATCCACCAACAACCACAAAGACATCCAAATTCGCTACACCAGAGCCTCCGAAGCGACAATCACGCCTTCCCGCAGCCCCTGGTCGAGGAACAACAGCGCGAGGAAGATCGACACGGGGAGTTGGGCGAAGCCGGCCTAGTGGGCTTGCCAGAGCGCGCGGTCGAGGTGTCAGGTGAAGATAACTTGGTAGTCGACAGGAATAAAACAAAACGCCATTTGAGATGCCATGAATATCAAGCCCAGCTCCGATACGCCTTCCAAGTACCCATTGTCTATTCAATTCTCTGTGGAGGACATCGAGATCGCATACGTTTAAGCATCCATGGCAACGTCGCCGTCGTCGGCAAGAGTGCGTGTTCGGTCGCCGTTATCTGTTCGCAAGCCGACAGCCGCCTCAGCCTCCTTCTGAGTGTAGGGACCCTCGGCAATTTGCTTGGCTCTGGAGAAGAATTAGTTTAAGTACAAGCGGACAAATAGATACCCTTCGGAATGATAGAGCAGCATACCTTCGCTTGTGAGGTTTTCCCTTTTGGTGCGAAGTCAGGGTAGCGTCCGTCTCAAACCACTTGGAACACTCGACACAGTAGTGGCGTCCAAGACCAGGAAGATCCTCGGCAGCCTTGGTCTCCATGAATTGCTTCAGATGCTTGGGTGACAGCATATCGGCCTTGACTTGGTCGACATCTCGAGTCTTGCGTCGTGTCTTGGTGATTGTTCGCTTGTTTGTGACACCCATTGTTGCTGCGGAAGGACAGATTCGGTTATCTGTCTTTTGATATCGTGATATTCGTGTTTTCGATGATCCAAGGCCTAGCTGCGCAGTCGAGGTTGGCGATTTTCGAAAAAAAGTTTTGGTGGAGATTGACTGATAAGACGGATGGCGGGGCAGTCTGTCACAGCCACAGACATGATATCAGCCACATTATGCAGCCTGTTTGTAAGTCATGATGAGAAGATGAACCCATGAACAGAGAAGCAGAGTTTGTTACCACCTTAGAATATAAGAATAACTGGCCCCCTAAAAGCGTAAGAAACGAAATAACTTAGTCACTTTATGCCAGCTTAGACAAGGACTTAGGCTACTTTATTATGGTGGCATAAATCTTAGAGGACAATTCTTCTGTTACCCACCTGCCACCAGATCATACTCATCATTCCGATAAAGTGAAAGGAGAGGAAAGAAAAGATGGGGAGCCACTGAGTTACGAAGTGTCGTTCAATGAATTTCATTCTTCGACTTTCGGCACGGAGGAGAGCATAAGATCTTGTTGACCATTACCATCTCGTAAAGCTTGCAAAGGTACACGAGGACTTTAGAAGACTCAAACCACCTTGACATGGGCGGTTAAACAACATGTGAAGACATCATGGGAATTGGACGGACTTGGCAACACATTGTGGACGGCGGGTCTGGGGCTCTCGGCTCCAGGTTTTGCATCGGCAATGATCAGACGACAATCTTTAAAAACTATGCCAAAGAAGGTTTGCAAGGTTGAGCAGATGCTCCCATTGACCTCTAGACTGTATAGGTTCAGTGTACGTGCTGGGGCTACGTGAGTGTTCAGTGGTCAGTGCCTGCTTGCCTTGTAGGTCCCACGACGGGACGAGGTTGTCAATGGGCATGCGGCTGAGAGTGATAATGATTTGCGGTCCAAAGAACCGGCAATAGAAAGGTAATCGTCTAACCTATCATTGGCCAACAGACTTAAGCTGGGCGGTCTACGGCATGATATTTGGCAGAAACATAGTAAGAGGATGTACGTGTAGGGAAGGGGGGTGTAGTTTCGTGAGAGCTTCATGTTGGCCCCATTCTAAGAGTTACCCCAATTTCTTCAAGTGGTTCGCAGGTGAAAAGTAACGGCCGAAAAAGACACATTTTGGCCATATTTATCGGTGACCGAGCATGAACCCTCGGATTTTCGCATGTGCGAAGGCTGAACAGCGGCAACCGAAGGTAAAGCCGCTGGTCCGAGGCTCCGCAGCGATTAAACCCTGCGGAGCGAGTCAATAATTTGCCCAAGGAGACACCATCTTTTGTCAATGAATTGAACGCACCGGGGCCTTGAAGAACGGCTAGGCCTCTTTCGGGATCACGATGCGGGAAATTGTGCAGCGTCCGGGGCCCACGCCGCAACGGGTGGCGCTGCGATGCCCGTAACGCCCGGGGAACAGCAGGTAAAGCGATATCTGATACAAATCAGTCCAGGGATTCTGCAGAGTGAAAAACTAATTCCTACACTTCGTGTTGGGATGTCAAGGCATCGTTCTGAGGCATAATTTCGAGACAGATATACTTCTGTCAGGCGATTGCAAGATCGTAACAATCGGATAACAAAACGTCCTAAGTAGTAACAATCTGTGGACAAACCCACAAGACAGCTATGGGCAAATATTACGTAGGATCAGAGGTGACATAGACCGCATTAATTAATGGCTGGAACCCCTCGCGTCGAAGCATTTTCAATCTTGAGGACTGGAGCTGTTATCCACATGCTTCAATTATGGACTTTATGTCCCCACGGATCGAATTGTGATCGCATTTTGACAAGGAAAGCTCTATAAGGCGTCATAAACGATCTCTCACTCTTCTTCACTACATCACATCAATAATATCGTCCTCAACTACCTACTCGCCGCCGAGCTCAGTACCGAACCAACGGCGGATGTTGCTCGTAACGTCGAACCCAGCCGAGGAGGCCCGTCCACCTCCGGTCGGTATCCGGGGCAATCTTCGGCGATGGGCCACTTCAAACTGCTTGGTGCCCGGTTAGGTCAAGAACCAGTAGCTCTGACGCAACCAGCGTTGCTGGGGGGCACTTTCCCCAGTAAACCCCATTGAGCAGGGGCTTGGTTCGACCAATTAACAATTTTGATTGTAGCTGGAATGGAGGATTTCTGTCCTCGCTCACTGGCTAATTCTGTGAATGTCGTTCGGTCGCGTGCGAAAGGGAAGGAAACCGGGAGCTCGGTGCTTTCGGCTCGGAGGATGACAGTCTCATGATGCAAACGAGAAGAAAATTTGTTATTACTACCGCGGCACTGCCATCGCCATTGCTTCTGGTATCATGAATAGAAATCGCAAGCAATGTCTCGAAGATATGTGTTCATGAATTCAAGTGTTACCATGTGGTCAGTGAGGTGGGGAGGGGTAGACGGAGGAGGGGAAGTGAGGGTTGGAGAAAAAGCAGGAAACAACCTGCCAAACGAGTCGAGCAAACCATGGGCTTCTTTGTAGACAAGCAACGAAGAACAACACCATTGTATAGAAAAGAATACATCTAGCACAGTATCCCATACGGCCCTGAGGATGGTTGATCCTTGGGATACCCGTTGCTGAACTTCTGAAAATGATCTTGTTCCCTCGGCAGAGTGGAGGTTTTCGGTTACTGTCCATGACGAAGGGCAGGTGCCGATTATTTTCTCCTAAACCCTCATTGGTCTGCAGCAAATAGCTCCCCGCCTGCGTCTAAGTGGGGAGAAATTGTCTACCTTGAACCTGTCCCAGTGGACGCTTTGTCAAGTTTCAGTGGTCCTTTCCGCTTGAGCAGCTGTCCATAGAGGCTGACGGACCGCTAGCATTTGCTCCACCACGAAGCGTCGGCCAAGCACTTTGGGGCTCTGGGGGTGCGCGATTGAGGGTGTGAAGCTTCACACGCCTTTGGGCCTCGTGAATTAGCCGGGGTAGGAGGGTTTTTGGCAGCGCAAATGAGGGCAAGACTGAGGTACTTGATCTTACCGTGAAGTGACATCTGAATTGCACCGTATCTATTTTGCTCGGTCTCGGCTGCCCTGGCTGGCTTTGCCCCGGGTCAGAAAACAACTCTCCACCTTGTGAGAGCCGTCTACTTTTTCTTCCTCTTCCTTTTAATACTCCAACCTCCCCCCTCTTCTCTCTCTCGCTGATCTTCTTCTGCGAGCGTTTCTCTTTTCCTTTTCCTCCTTTGTGATACCCAGAGCAGCTCGTCTACAATTGCTTCTACGCTCAATTGAGACTGATCAAACCGCCCATCATGCTCGCTACCCGCCAGGTTCTGGGCAACATGTCCCGGGGCCGCGCCCTCGCTGGCGCTGCTTCTGGCATCCGCCGCATGGCAACCGTCTCAGACAGCCCTCTGGACAAGAAGGTAAGCTTTAAAACTACTCGGAGTTGTCTGGTCTATTCAGCGACATGTGCTGTGGTTTCCTGTTTCGTTGGTGTTCAGCTGCACAGCCGGTAGACGTCATGGTGCATTGGCCAGTTCGGCTGTCAATCCACCGTCAATGCCGAGGCATGCCTAACGCGCGAACCTGAACATCATTGTAACCACAGACCATGAAGCAGCACTCGCGGAATTGGATATCTTCAGGCTGCCGAATTGTGGAAAAGTACAGTAGACTAACCATGTTCGTTTGTATAGGTCCGCCAGAACAACTGGGAGGAGGGTAACTTCATCAACTACAAGAAGATGTCCGAGAACCTCGACATCGTCCGCTCTCGTCTGAACCGACCTCTGGCCTATGCTGAGAAGATTCTGTACTCTCACTTGGCTGATCCCCATGGCCAGGATATCCAGCGTGGTAAGAGCTACCTCAAGCTGCGACCTGACCGTGTTGCTTGCCAGGATGCTACCGCTCAGATGGCTATCCTTCAGTTCATGTCCGCTGGCATGGACAAGGTTGCCAACCCTACCACCGTCCACTGTGACCACTTGATCGAGGCTCAGGTTGGTGGTGAGAAGGATCTTGCTCGCGCTGTTGACATCAACAAGGAGGTCTACAACTTCCTTTCTACTGCTTGTGCCAAGTACGATATTGGTTTCTGGAAGCCCGGTTCCGGTATCATTCACCAAATTCTTCTTGAGAACTACTGTTTCCCCGGTGGTCTTCTCATTGGTACTGACTCTCACACTGTCAACGGTGGTGGTCTCGGTATGGCCACCATTGGTGTTGGTGGTGCCGATGCTGTCGATGTCATGGCTAACCTTGACTGGGAGCTCAAGGCCCCCAACGTCATTGGTGTTAAGCTGACTGGTCAGCTCAACGGCTGGACTGCTCCTAAGGACATTATCCTCAAGGTCGCTGATATCCTCACTGTCAAGGGTGGCACTGGTGCCATCGTTGAGTACCACGGCCCTGGAACCGATGCTATTTCTTGCACTGGTATGGCTACTATTTGCAACATGGTATGTTACTCTTGTCCATCCAATTACTGAGGACCTGCTAACAATACATAGGGTGCTGAGATTGGTGCCACTACCTCCGTCTTCCCCTTCAACGACCGCATGTACGACTACCTTGCTGCCACCAAGCGAAAGGAGATCGGTGACTTCGCCCGCTCCTACGCCCACGGCCTCCGCCCTGACGAGAACGTCGAGTACGACCAGCTCATCGAGATCAACCTCTCCGAGCTCGAGCCCCACATCAACGGTCCTTTCACTCCTGATCTGGGAACTCCTATCTCCAAGTTCAGCCAGGCTGTCAAGGAGAACGGCTGGCCCGAGGAGCTCAAGGTCGGTCTGATTGGTTCTTGCACCAACTCCTCTTACGAGGATATGACCCGTGCCGCCTCTATCGCTCGTGATGCCCTCAACCACGGTGTCAAGGCCAAGTCTGCCTTCACTGTCACCCCTGGTTCCGAGCAGATCCGTGCCACCATTGAGCGAGACGGTCAGCTCCAGACCTTCGAGGAGTTCGGCGGTATCGTCCTTGCCAACGCTTGCGGTCCTTGCATTGGTCAGTGGGACCGACGTGATGTCAAGAAGGGTGAGGCCAACTCTATCATCTCTTCTTACAACCGTAACTTCACCGGCCGAAACGACGGTAACCCCGCCACTCACTCTTTCGTCGCCTCTCCCGATCTGGTTGTCGCCATGTCCATCGCCGGATCCCTCCACTTCAACCCCCTTACCGATACCCTGAAGGACAAGGACGGCAAGGAGTTCAAGCTTTCTCCTCCCACTGGTGACGGTCTCCCTTCCCGAGGCTACGACCCTGGCCAGGATACTTACCAGGCTCCCCCCAAGGACCGTGCCAGCGTCAGTGTCGATGTTGCCCCTACCTCCGACCGTCTCCAGATCCTCACTCCTTTCAAGCCTTGGGATGGCAAGGACGCCAAGGACATGCCCATCCTCATCAAGGCCAAGGGCAAGACCACCACCGACCACATCTCCATGGCCGGTCCCTGGTTGAAGTACCGTGGTCACCTTGACAACATCTCCAACAACATGTTGATTGGTGCCATCAACGAGGCCAACGAGGAAGCCAACAAGATCAAGAACCACACCACCGGTGAGTGGGGTGCTGTTCCCGCTGTCGCCCGTGACTACAAGTCCAAGGGTATCAAGTGGGTTGTTATTGGTGACTGGAACTACGGTGAGGGCTCTTCTCGAGAGCACGCCGCTCTTGAGCCCCGTCACCTTGGTGGTCTTGCCATCATCACCCGCTCTTTCGCTCGTATCCACGAGACCAACTTGAAGAAGCAGGGTATGCTCCCTCTTACCTTCACTGACCCCGCCGACTACGACAAGATCCGACCTGATGACCGTGTCGACATCCTCTGCACTAAGCTCGAGTCTGGCAAGCCCCTCCCCCTCATTGTCCACCCCGCCGATGGCAGCGAGTCCTTCGAGGTCCCTCTGTCCCACACCTTCAACGACGCTCAGATCGAGTGGTTCAAGAACGGCTCTGCTCTCAACACCATGGCCAAGGCCGCCAAGAACTAAAGAAGGAATGAAGCAAAGATGAGCAATTTGATTTATTTTTGGGTCACACGGCGTACATCCTGATGCTCTCATGTTGGGTTTTGAGAGTAGACAGTAGAGGGGTTTGTTAGCGGACGGTATATGTCTTCAACGTTGACAGCCCATGTTTTATTATATAATTGCAGCAAGGGAATAGCCATGCTTTCATTAGTTGTAACAAAATTCAAACTGTTAAAATATTTGCCAAAGTTCCAATTCTGTGACACTACTCGAGTATTGTAGGCTAGTTGTCTTGTGGGATCAAGGCAGGCACTTGATCAAGTTCTCTTTTTTTAACTACACGTACCCCCTGATAACTGTCCATTCAAAGATTGATATGTCTACCAGATAGTTAGCATGATTTATTAGTGACGGCCTTAATTACCTATACCTCCCGTCTGAAGTGAAGTGTTGGAATTAGATGAACTGTGGCCGTGCGCTATTCAGATCACGTGTGGCTGCAAGTCTCAGCCACATCTTGACTTCAAGGGCCCGTTGTCCAGTTTCACTTGGCCATCGTCCTGCGACAGACATTCAGGGCGTGGAAGCGATTTCTGGGTTCGAATCGTGGTGCATTATCTGTGCAGAATTGAAGTAACTCGCTTTATTACTTGTTTTACTGTCTCGTTTGTTTCGGTATTTTGAGCTTCTGGTTTTCAACATTTACCGAGTTTCCATTTCTTTAACCCAGAGGTACGGACTGGCCGGCTGCTCCGAACAGCGAATCGATAGAGATGCGACCCCGTCTTCAGAACTTCAACGCTTTACGAGCCCGATCATATCTCACACGATTACCGCTCTTTACTCGACTCATCGTTCTAGCTATTATCGCTCTTTCAATCGCATCTCTACAGTCCGTATGGAACCTGCGAGAATGGGGTGCTCTCATCCCTGAAGAGATCAGCATTACAAACGGTACTGTGAAGCGCTCTTCATAGGATGTGTACTTTTGCTAACTGCAGTCTTGTTAACAGCTTATCGACTATCGACTTTCCCGTTAATACACCTCAACATCCTCCATGCGATCCTTAATCTTCTGGCGCTTACTCCCTTGATGGAGCGATTCGAGACCGAACATGGCACCCTGACATCCCTTGCCTTGTTCTTTGGACGTAAGAAATCCGATTTGTGATGGAGAACTATGGACTGACTGTTTTGGATACAGCTTTGACGTCTATACCCGCCGTTATTTATGTCTTGATCGAACGATGCATCTTCCGAGCAAACCACGGTATTCTTGGAGCTAGGTATGAAATAAGGGAAATGTCCGAGTAAGACTGAGACTGACAGATGCGTGTAGCATGTGGGTGTTTACACTATTGGCGATGGAGTCCATCCAGACATACAAGAGCAACCCCCACTTCGTCATTGGCACAGTCCATATTCCAACGTGGACAACGCCTCTGATAATGAGTTTGGTTGTGGCGGCATTGATACCTGGAACAAGTCTCTTGGGCCACCTTTGCGGTATCGCGATTGGATACGTCGGTAAGTTTCGTCAATATATTTGCTACAAATTGGAGTCTGACATTTGGAATAGCTGGCTTTGGCTATGCTAAGCTGCTTGCACCCCCGGAATGGGGTCTTCGATGGGTTGAGAACCGACTTAATCTTCTCAAGATTCTCCCCCACTATGTGAGCATCGACAAGACCACCTACGGTCGATTCGGCGTGCTTCCCACGACCAACCGCCCGGGCCCTAGCGGAAGCTCAGCGACAGAGCTTGTTGGTACAACTCAGCGTCTTGGACCTTAGATAAGCGCGCGCATACTGCCTGTGTGTACTTTTGTATAATTGTGTAACGACGCAAGAGTGCCCGATGCACGCTCTTTTCCAGATCTGTACTATAGAAAGGGCATATTTCTTGGAGTATCTCATATGTTATGGGCAGGCGCAGTGATCAAAACAAATGAATGAGTGGACGGACGGTTTGTGGTATAGGTGTTTTTATTCAACTTTGTCATGAACGATACTTGGGTATTGATTGTAATGGACGAACGGGATGGAAGAAAGATAGAAGCTCAAGATGATCAAACACATAATTCATCACCCAATAAGAAGCATATAATTGATGTCTAATTCATGCTGTACTCAGAAACAAGTCGCAGAAGGCTTGACCGCTCTTCTTGCACACCCATTTTCTTGAAACTTCTTGCATTAGGTAGTCACGATTCGTAGCATAGACCATTTGGTACCTCCATCTTCTTCTAAATGGCATTGAAATCCATAGAATCGTCAATCCTTAGATCGACAAGACCCCCGGTAACCGCATAGTCTGCCCCGCATACAGGCCCCCCTGGCCCGGGAGCTTTACTGGTAAGCGGTAAGCTGTCATGAAGGTACGTACCCTCTTTAATGATTGAATTCATGAACCCCCAATGTTCAAGACAATCTCAACCTCAAATTACTGAGCAGACCAAGTCTTTTGTCGCAAAGATAGTGGTTCAATCATGTCGCGACTTCTATGTAAGCATCTGAAGAAATACCAATGCGTATCTGCTTCGCGAACCCTTCACTAACACATCCGCAGCATCGGCGCTCTCGCTGCGTCGCGATCCTCGTATCTTGAAGCTACCCCCTTACTTGTCCTTTCTCTGCATCGCGGTCGGAGTGATTTGGTTGTTTCTCCTACCCTTGAACGAATACTCGCGACGAACATATATCTCGGAAAATGCACTGCTACCTGGACAAGTGCACACATATTTCGGAGGAAGCGAACAGAACATCTTCCGCGCCTATCGCCACGAGGTTGACGATGTGGTGGACAAGAGCAACTACGAGTACGTTTTACAATTGGAAACAGTACAACTGGACTGTGTACTGATATGATTGGCTTTGATAGGATCAACAATAAGCTGGACAAGATTCTGACCGGTGTCGGACTCAAGGTCGGACGTCAAAACTACACTTATAACTCGGCCGGCCATGAATATTCGGGACAAAACCTCTATGCTATCCTGCAAGCTCCCCGTGGTGATGCTACTGAGGCCATTGTCTTGGTTGCCGCATGGAAAAACGTTGAAGAGCAGCTTAACCGCAACGGCGTGTCTCTCGCTTTGACTCTTGCCCGTTACTTTAAACGTACGTACCCCTGAAAAACTGAAGATATGAAAATAGTCTAACAAGTGCAGGCTGGTCCTTATGGTCCAAGGACATCATTCTCGTATTCCCTCCCGACAGCAAGACCGGCACGCAGGCTTGGGTAGATGCATACCATGATGCTCATAACCCTGACCTCGTGGCCCCTCTGCCTCTCAAGTCTGGTGCCCTCCAAGGTGCTCTTGCTATTGACTATCCCCAGGAGCAGAGTTTCAAGTCTGTGCATGTTATATACGACGGACCTAATGGCCAGCTTCCTAATCTTGATCTCATCAACTCAATTGTCAATATTGCCGGCGGCCAGATGGGCATCACCACCTCTATCCAGAAGATGACACATCACAGGGGAACCTACCCCGACCGCCTGCAGACTATGCTGCGTGGTATGCTCAACCAGGGTCTCGGTTATGCGGCTGGTGCTCACAGCAGCTTCATTCCCTACCACGTCGATGCTGTTACTCTTCAACCTTACGGCGAGGGATGGCATGACGAGATGGCCATGGGCCGCGTGATTGAGGGCTCATTCCGAAGCTTGAACAACCTGCTTGAGCACCTGCATCAGAGTTTCTTCTTCTATCTCTTGATGCAAACTGATCGCTTTGTCAGTATCGGTACTTATCTTCCTAGTGCCATGCTGATCGCTGCCAACTTCACCATCATGGCCATCTCTCTCTGGGTTAAGAGCGGCCAGGCACCGGCAACAGAGAAATCCAAGGAGAAGGACTCGAAGACATCTGCTGATACGACACAAGCTGGAAGAGATCTTTTTGTTCCATTGGGTGTTGTCGCTGTCTGTCAAAGCCTATCAGCCGTGCCTCTGTATACTTTCAACCATCTTCCCGCTAGTGTAAGTGTATCTGCTTAGTTGTTGAACCAATACTAACAACATTTAGTTACTCTCTCCCGCATTTGCGGGTTTCTCTGTCATTTCGGCTATCCTCCCCTTCGCCATCTCCCGTCTCCTAACACTGGTTACCAAGCCCACCATCCAGCACTTCCAACTTACGAAGTCGTTCTCTTTGCTCGTTTTGGGCATGTGTCTCTCGACTTTGGCCACCCTCAACTTCTCTCTCGCCTTCCTCATCGGTGTGCTCTCCAGCCCGCTCAGCTTTGTCCAACCCGTGAAGAACCCGGCCCTGCGATGGTCCCTGGCTGGACTACTCAACATCGTGGCACCCCCTACGATAGTATATGCCGCGGCACAAATCTGGGATATCAGCATTGCAGACTTGTTAAAGGAGGCAAGCTTTGGATGGAATGTTTGGGGCATGTACACGCCCGTTGTGGTTTGGTGTTTGTGGTGGCCTGCTTGGCTCGTGGGTATGGTCAACGTTTTTGGAGAGGTTACTGCTTAAAAGAAAGCATCGAGTGGTCTGGATGTAAAATATTGTTTGAAGGGGATTGCATTTGGAGCTGTAGCATTGTTTTTAGGCCCCATAAAATAGCACTGGCATGGGGGTGAGATAGACAAAGTTCAGAATTAATAGACTTGCTCTAGGTAAAATATCATCATCTACCCATAGAGAAGTTTCTATCCGTCTATACTGTACATAATGGTTCGTTTTGTTTCTCCCATGCTCGTCCAAACACACTTGCCGAGTATATGCTCTATGCAGCCCATACATCCTTACCAGCCGACTCAATCCAGTTGCCGAGTTGGTTGACGCTTGAGTCCCAGTCAAGTAGTCGCTGGCGCATTGCGGCAATCTGTTTCATGTCGAGTACCTTAGGTTGAACCCAAGTAATCTGCGCAACACCGTCCACTTGGTCAATGGTACCTCGCAGCAGACCGAGGCTCAGGGCCTTCATGATGAGATGCTCAATCTCCTCCGGGCGGACCTTAGTTTCCTCAGCAATGGTGGCAAATGTGAGAGTGCGGTCATGGGGAGCACGGCGGAAGACAGCCTCGGTAAGAGCAGAAAGGTAAATCTTCTGGCGAAGATGTGTTGCGTTGCTCTTAAGGAGTTTATGAGAGTCGACACGATCCGAAAGACGCTCGTAAGCTGCAAGATCGCCCCGGTTGAAAGCGAAGAGCAGATCTCTCATCCAAGCGTGCTCGCTCTTTGTGAGAACATCGAGGATAGGATGAAGGAGAAGTTCTCCGAAGTTGTAGATGCTAGTAGAGACGAGAGCCGCGATGCTGAGGTGGTAAGCTCGCTTGTGTCGCTCATCAGGGGAGAGTTCGTTAATATCGATACATGCGAGGTAGAGGAGGGCAGTGCGGTAGTAGTTAGAGAAGTCCATCTTGCGCTGAAGGAGGGGTTAGCGGGGTTCAAATAGGCACGACAAATTCTGAGATCAGGTGCGGAAGCAATTGGTGTTCGTACCTGGTAGTAGATGGCGTTGGCGTCATAGAAAGCAGCGTGGACTACGTTCTCAACAGAGTCGAATGAGTCCAGTATCCTCTCGGCTGTATCGAGATCCTTTCGCGCTCCATCTAGTTCTTCCAAGTCTAACTTTGCTTGGGCCACGGCGACCAAAGCAAAAACGTAAGCATCTTGGGAATTCTCGTTGTCGACCTTCTTGGCGACTGATTGTAGGAAAGATAGGCGCTCCTCGTCCTCTATTAAAACAAGCATCATGGATTAGCAATCCGCCGACTTCGGACTATTGTACGGAAATCTTACCGTCACACTCTGTTGCCGCCTTCAATGCTAGGTCCACAAGCTTCAACTGGTTGATTTTGTCGGCGAACTTCAGAATAAAGACTCTGTAGAACTGTAGCCGTTGAGGGGCGCTCTCGGGGTGGCTGAAGAACGTGAGCAGAGCATCGGTAAGCTGGTGCCAGAGCTTTCGTTCCCAAAAGGTCTCAAAGTCGAGAATGAGAGGCTGAAGCTCTTCGGAAACTTCTTCGCGCTGCTCGGCAAGAAAATCGGCAATAGCGTCGTTACTCATGATGGCGGATACGTATGTGATGTCGGTGGGATCGAAGAGTATGGGTGACGTGCACAGCTAGCTAGCTTGCACTTTCGGTTGGTGATGTATGTCTTATTGAACCCAAAGACTAATTCCTCTTGGTGGGGCCTCACGGGAAAGTGAAGGTCTGCCCTGATGGTCGATCGTGGTGTCGTCAAGAGGTCGTCGCGAGACTGAATCGGTGGATGTGATATGTTTGTTAAGGTCGATAAGTTGCTTCAGTGGAGATGGAGGGAGGTCCTTAGCTCATTAGGTAGTGAGGCTACCAGGCAGCCTGGTTGTCGCAACGTCAAGAAGCACAGACCATTTTTGCTCTAGAGACCACCTCGAATCCGCTAACCAATGACCAGCTGCAAGATTTCAGTGACCCATCACGTGACCTGCAATTACCGTTCCCCGAGGCTCTACCTTGGCTAGCATCACCAAACATTGCTACCTATTGAAGACGAGACGATCTACGGCCAATTGCGAGGCACAGCAGCGTTTTGTCACGCAACCTGTATATTCGCAACAATGGCTTCGCCTCTCCTTGCTGCGCGGGTAGCCCGCAAGGCTACTTTCAATGTCGCTGGCAAGCGATTCCTTTCTGATATTTCCATTACTCGAACTGGCAAGCCTATCATGCGTGTTGAGGGTGGCCGGTAAGCTAGACTATGGCCCATTGGCTCTTTCAAGCCTCTTTCTAATGTTATTCTGTGTATAGTTCATCCCTCGGAGGTACGACGATCGAGCTACGATGACCGCGAACGACACTAACGAGGAGTAACCAGGCCATACCGTTACCGTATTTGGCGCAACCGGCCAACTTGGACGATACATTGTCAACCGACTGGGTGAGCCGACTTGCTATTGAATTGCGACAGTGGGAAATGGGCAATTGGGATGCTAATACTGGCATTAGCTCGCCAGGGATGCACCGTCGTTGTTCCCTTCCGTGAGGAGATGGCCAAGCGTCATCTCAAGGTCACCGGAGATCTTGGCCGTGTTGTCTTCATCGTACGCCTCAATTACACCTGATATTGTGAGGAGCCTTCCAGTAACCTCGTAATCTAGGAGCACGACCTTCGAAACACCCCATCTATCGAGGCTAGCGTTCGACACTCGGATGCCGTTTTCAACCTGATCGGCCGCGATTACCCTACCAAGTATGTTTATACGAAATACGCTGGAGCAAGGACGGGAAGCTAAATGATCCTCAGGAACTTCTCTCTGGAGGATGTGCATGTTGAGGGTACCGAGCGAATTGTTGAGGCTGTCTGCAAGTACGATGTCGACCGATATATCCACGTTTCTTCACACAGCGCCAACTCTCAGTCCCCCTCGGAGTTCTACCGTACTAAGGTTTGTAAATTGCCGGTCTCAATGAGCTGAGATACTAACCAAGAATTTAGGGTCGATCTGAAGAGATTGCTCGCAGCCTGTTCCCTGAGACCACTATTGTCCGCCCTGCTCCCATCTTCGGTTTCGAAGACAACCTTCTACTGAAGCTGGCTGGTGTTACCAACCTCTTCACTTCCAACAACATGCAGGAGAAGTTCAACCCTGTTCACGTAAGTTCAATGAAAGTGGACGTCTATTTCCGTAAATACTAACAACCACAGTCCATCGATGTTGGTGCTGCTCTTGAGAAGATCTTCTTTGACGACACCACCGCTGGACAGACCTTCGAGCTTTACGGACCCAAGAAGTACAGCATGGAGGAGATTTCCGTCATGGTTGACAAGGAGATTTACAAGCAGCGACGACACATCAATGTGCCAAAGGCCATCCTTAAGCCTGTTGCTGAGATTCTTAACAAGGTGCTTTGGTGGCACACTCTGTCAGCCGATGAGGTTGAGCGAGAGTTCTTGGACCAGGTCATTGACCCCAAGGCCAAGACCTTCAAGGACCTAGGCATTGAGCCCTGGTGACATTATCAACTTCACCTACCACTACCTGGTAAGTGCTATCAACTGCTGGACTGTAAATCACAAGCTGACCCCCATCTAGCAAGGATTCCGAAGCCAGAACTTCTACGATCTTCCCCCCGCGACAGAGAAGGAGAAGCGGGAAGAGAAGAAGTACATCCACGTCTTGGATGAGTTGTAAAGAAAAGGAATGGAATTTTTGCGTATCGTGGATGCTGGAAAGGCGGTTGAGAATTAAGGCTGAGCGGACAGGTCAATAATAGTCCGTGTATATAGGACCGCATAAACTAGAGGTGTGCGAGATCCAACAATTGTACAGGTTTTCTTTGGGTTGAAAGAATGGTAATTGAAGTTCCAAGAAGTAGTCAGTCCGCATGCGCCTACCCTGTAGCGATATTTTCATGCAGCGTTTAAGTACCTATGAACCGAGAGTCTAGACCCCTGGAAGAGCAGCAAAGAGGACCCCGCCAAACCCTCCCATAAAACCCGCAATCGTTTTCTTATCTCGAATATTTGCGTTTAATCGTACATCGAGGCGAAAAAGAGCGACTTCGACGACGACTTCCCGATGTCTTTTAGTGATGAAGAGCCCATGTAAGAAGAGCTTCAGATCCCCTTGTCGCATGTCCCCCGCCCCAGTTTACTGACTTTTGTTGGTCTGCAGAAGCCTCTCGAGTCACGCTTTGGCTGCGTTAGCCGAATTCCACGCCGAAAAGGATGCTCATGAAAGGAACTTCGAGAAGCTGAGGACCGGCGCTGCCCCCAGAGCCGGAGCCGGACTCGGGGTGGTCGAACCGGAGGATGAGGACCCTATAGCCGGAGATGCGGACGACGAGCCGCTGAGCATGGCCGCTTTCACGGAGGACTGGAACGAATCGCAATTTTGGGTACGTAAAACGAGGTGCAGAAAACAAGGCTCAGAGCAAACCCATCGTCCAGTGGCCTTTCACTTTTGGCTACGCTGGTGGAGATGGCTTCTCAGATCGGCTTCTGGGATCTTGCATCTGAGTGCTGGGGTATTCATTACGTACTGGCCTGGCATTGGTGTTCTTGGCACGAAACGTGTGCCCAACGACAACTTCATGATATTGACAGCCCAAAAATGCTAACATCCTGGCGATTTAGTTTCTGGATGAAACAGCATTTGCTTTGGCCGACCAGCTCCTTGACGGTGCCTCATCGAGCTCGACTATTGGTGTGGTCTCAACACCAAGTGTCTTTATTGCACTCAAGAACCGACTTGTGAGCAGCGACCCTACCGAGTTAGAGCTCATATGAGATATCAATTGTCTGACCCGTATTATATAGAGATTCTGGCCCGTCGAAGATCGACCCAAGCTGGTCCTGTTTGAGCATGACCATCGGTTTAGTGTCTTCCCCGAATTCGTCTTCTATGACTTTCAACGACCCCTCCAACTTCCAGGTATAGCCTCTATGAACTTCCAAGTGCGAGGTGCAGGCGACTAACCTATGACCATCAGGCAATTTGAAGGGCAGCCTGGACAGTGTCATTATCGACCCTCCTTTCTTCAGCAATGACTGCCAGACAAAGTGTAAGTAGTCCTCAATGTTTGCGAGGATTCCTACTGTCTGATCTGGCGGAGGAGCCCTTTCCGATATGCATTCATTTCCTTGGTGCTGACACGCTATTCCTTTAGTTGCTTTGACCGGCCGTTGGCTTGTTAAGCCAAAGTCGCCCCGTGTTATTGTATGCACTGGCGAGCGAATGGCCCCCATTATCGACAAGCTCTACCGCTCCCTTGAAGTCTACCCAACGACATTTGAGCCTGCCCACGCAGGCTTGAGCAACCACTACTATTGCTACGCCAACTTTGAGAGCTCGACCTGGGACTGGCGGTCGGATGAATCTGATTAGCAGGGCGGAACGAATGATCGCAAAGGCCTGAAAGAAGGCATTTGCTGTGTCAAGACCGCCAACAGGCTCCTGAAAGGGCAGCCAAACGACTGACTGAAAGTACGTCAGATTTAACAATATAGCTGGCTTGTAAAGGTGCCGCTGAATTATCCACAAACTGGGCACTTCTTTGCAATAGAGAAAAGCTTGCAAATTTATACCATGCAATGTCCTATTAAGGCTGTGTTACTACGGGTATAAACAAAAACCGTGTACCCGCGCCGTGCAATGCATTTAAATCCGCTCATCTGTTTCTGACAATCATGACTTTTATTGGGTAACACATGTCGACGCCTGGCTAGTATTCCCAGCTCGGGATGTTTTCTCTTCACCATCTATTTACAAATGGGTTCAAAACCAATCAAGCCAGGGAGCGAATGATGTAGAAGAGGAGGTAGGCTTGGGCCCCGAGGACGTCGGACAAGCTTGCCAACTCGACTTTGTGATCATTGAATTTGAACCACTATTCTATGCATCAGCACTACACACTAGGATTCAAACTGACTTGACTTACCTGGTCGCCGACTCGACAGTATGATGTATAGTGACCAGTGTCTAGCTCACCCACATGGACCACCACACTGAGCAAATCATAGGTGCAAGACCGCTCTAGCTCGAGGGTTTCTCGGCTGTCCTGATTCCGAACACGATTAGTGTAAGGCATCATGTTCAGTTGTAGCGGAAATTTGACTTCGTTGTCGACCTTGGAAGCGGCGCGATCGTGCCGGCCATGTCTGTACTCGAAGCGCTGAGAGTTTTCTTTTTTAGTTTGGCGGATCATTGTTGATAACCTGGGATCATTACTTACCTTAAGCTGTATCGACAACACATTTGGCAATCGTTTTATGCTGGTGTGTCGCTTTGCTTGCTGTGTTCCGTTGCAGTTGTTGCACCGATACTCGCACTTGTCATACTTTATATATTCCTCGTCCAAGCAATCTTGTAAGGTGACATTGGGCTTCTTCTGTCCTGTTCTCTTACTCTTCTTTTGGACAACGTTTTCAAGACCCAAGCTCAGATCCAGGAATGACTGGATAGAGTTGCTTTGACCAGAGCAGTTCTGGCATGTTGTTGTCGTCTGCATCTTGCCATAGAATGTCTGATGCATGATGCAGTTGCAACTATGCTCACTGCCAGTCTCTGGCTTTTTGCCGTCTCCGTTGCGCTCGTGGAGCTCTTCAGCTAGGAATTGGAAGAACTCGTGGGCATCTTGTTCCTTGGTGGTAACAAGATTCTCGAATGCCTTCTTCTCTGAGATCCAGAACCCAGACAAGATATTTGCAGCGGTATAGCCGTTAGTTGTCTCCAATGCATAAAAATCTTGAAACATGTCGTCCATGGCACAACTCAGACAATGGGGAACCTGGCAATCGCTGCTTTGATGGCCATCGCTGAGATAGAAATTTCGAAGTAAGGGATTGTGCAAGAAGCTCTGGAGAACGACATTCTGATAGCAGGTGGCGCCCGCGTTGTAGATGCCGCGTAGACCGTTGGCTCGGCATGAAGCGGTGTTAGTATTGTTAGAGATAAACCGTGGATCATCCTTAAAAGAGCCGCTGAACAGTTCATCGTGTTTTCTCTTTCGACCTATGCCCAAAGTCACGGTCAGTAAGAACATCTCTGCAGGGGTCGATATCCTCCACTCATAGTTTGGTAGTGAATGACAGTCCCTATAACCTGACTTACCGGAAAAAGAACCAGTTCCTATCTTTCTCACGCGGAGTTCCTCCAGAGTTGGGTCCCAGATGAAGTCATCGCATATCTGGCAATATAGGCAGCCGCTCCGAGAGTCGACATCTGCGCCATGTTAGCAGAGCACTATGAGGCGGCACAAGGCAACGAACAGAAGCGATGTTGTTTCTTAGTTCCATGCCTCAAGCGTTCGTCCTCGGTAACAGTCGATGGGCACTGCAGGCAAAGGTAGTTGGAGGTAAGCGACGTGACGGGTCGGCCCTCTAACGTTGAAGTTTGGGGGACGATGGGTGTCGTATCGAAGATGCCGCGTAGGATCAGTTTGTAATGTGTGATGGAACTGTTCATAACCTCCTGATTCTTGCTGAGAAGGAGTTGTATATGCTCTGGGAACAGTTAGACAACGGTAAAGAGAACGAGGGCGATTCGGATCAACGGTGGAAACGGGGGACTCGTACCGCATCCGAACATTGGCAACCCAGGGACCGGAGACTTCACCCTGACATTTTTAGGGGAGGCTGGAGTCGCTGGCCGCGCAGACATTATTGGCGATTGAGCCTTTGTGATTGTCTTGTAGTTGCGATCGATTGGAGCTGGTCAGAAGGTAGAGGTCGCGCTGCACAAGGTTGGTGAAAGGTAGCTCGAATTCCTGATTCGGAGGCACGAAGAGGACTTTATCAAGAGGTCCCAAGCCAGTCGCGCGGGAAACAGGTCTAAGTATAGGTTTCGTCGATTGCGATGGTACCGTCAATTTCCGATTATTCGTTGGTGTTTGCAAGGCGCAGTATCGTATTGTCAAACAGCAAGCCGAAAGTCGGACAATCGTTCGCCTCTTCCGTCGAGGGGCTGGTTTGACAGCAGAGGGTTGATGATTGTAAGAAGAATAGAATTAAGAAGCAAAGTAGGTTCGAATAAAAGGTGTATAACCTTTGGCTGGCCGCCTTTGCTTGAGATTAATACAATGAATGATAGATTGAATTGGAAATGCAGGAATGGTTCAGGTTCAGGTTCAGTGTTGAGGTGAAGCCACTGTAACTAATATCCATGTCAGGGACAGGGCAGGAGAGTGAGAGATTGCAGCGGGTGTAGGCTGCCTTAGTGCGTACCTGGGCGCCTAAGATTGGCGGGATAGGTACATCATAACCGTAAAAATTATACCCTTGTCATGCAAGGCGATAAGATAAGCACGGGCGCCGCTACTCTACTACCTAGGTAAGCTATTAGCCAAGTGTAAGGCGCGATTGAATAATGGGAAAACGCGTTTAAGGGTATTGAACAATTCTGCCTACCTGAGAAATAGTCTGAATAATTATTCTAGTTAAAAAGCTTCTCAAGTAGGCAGACAACCAATGCCATAGAATAGCATCCAAGCACTCGTAGAGATGGTCTATTCTCTGGATGCCTCTGCCTCTGCCTCTGACCATGCTTATGGTAAGCCAATGGAACTTAAATACTATTTCTGTAGAAGTAAGTGCTAGGTAGTGACGATTGCTGTAGCTGCCTTTTAACCAAACAGTCGGTTATGTAGCACCTGCCGGAAGCAGTTACAACTCGAGCCGAGGTTTACCACCATTCGATTAATAAGGTAGGTAGGTACCGTGCCCAAGGTTACCCCAATTGCCGGATGACGACAACCTGCTTGCATTTATGCGTTCAAATACCTAACTACTAGTCTACATATTCTAAAATTGCTTTCTTCACCTTTCGTCTTTGGACCTAAATTCGACTACCTCCCGGACCATATCATCGGAAAGTCTCCACATAACTTTTACCATCGGTGCCCGGCTCCGATCTACCGCATCCCGCATCCCGCGTCCGGCTCCGAACCCCTCCAGATCAGCGCATTAATTTGGTCGTCTCCATCATAGCTCCCATCTTCATCTGAAATAGCGAGCGACCAGCAACTCAAAAACAATGGCAATGCAACTCATTGCTCTACCAGCCGTAGAACGTCTGAGTCCTGCTTGTATACGCATCTTGGGCGGCAATCCAGGCAAATTCACTCTTCAAGGCACAAACACTTACCTACTTGGCACGGGCCAGCGTCGACTTCTCATTGATACGGGTGAGGGGCGCAAGGCTTGGATCACTTCAATTCGCGAAACCTTGCAGCAGGAGAATGCAACTATTGATATCGCGCTCATCACGCATTGGCATCATGATCATGTCGGTGGTATCAAAGATCTCTTGAACATCTCGCCGCAGACGAGGATCTATAAACATACCTCTGAAGAGGGGCAGCTTGAGATCAAGCACGGTCAGCGCTTTGAAGTCGAGGGAGCAACGTTGACGGCTGCCTACACGCCGGGACACACCAAGGATCACATGGTATTCGTGCTTCAGGAGGAAGATGCAATGTTCACAGCCGACAACGTTCTTGGTCAGGGCACTGCTGTTTTTGAGGATCTGCCCATATACATACGGAGTCTCGAAGAGATGAAACCTCTCTTCAATGGTCGAGCGTACCCCGGACACGGACCAGTTATCGAGAACGGCCCAGCCAAGATCGCTGAGTATATCGCACATCGCCAACAGCGTGAAGAACAGGTGGTTCGGACTTTGAAGACGGGACCTGGAGGCGAAGAGACCGACGAGCCCGCGTTATGGTCGGAGTGGACTGCAATGGAGCTGGTCGAAGTGACCTACAAAGATGTGTCGAGAGATCTGTATCCAGCCGCCCGTGGTGGTGTATTGCAGATTCTGGGGAAGCTGAAGGGCGAGGGCCGAGTAGCACACGATGGTGAGAAGTGGAAAATGCTGGCAGAGAACCGTTCTTCACTATGAGATGGTGAGTTTTGATACAAGAATTCATCACTACAAACAGTCAATGGGAGTCTCCCGGTATCCATGCCAAAGTCCATCACCGGCAGCAATACGTGAAGTGAATGTCGATTCGGAGAATGTTTCCATGAACGATTATCGGCAATGGACTTTCGGATATCCGAAAGACCATGGTCCTTTTGAGCAAAGTAATTATTACGGCATCACGGATCGGTTGGAAACAAATCATGTGGTTGTGATGAGAATGCCAAGATTTCGGGGTTGAAACTGAGCTGCAGCTTGACGAAATGAGAGGGAATATCGGTAACTTCGGATCTTTTCTTCTCATCACTCAATTTTGGATAGATCTTTAATGGATCTTTAACTGGTGGGGATCACCAGTTGGGGGATTGGTTTGGGCGTATCCGAGCTAACGCAGCCACTATATCGCTTACCAGCTGCGGTAGCGGCTTGACAGCTGTCATCCATCTTTGCGGATTTCGAAAGGCGCAAACAACTTGAAATCTTCCTGATGATACTTAAATGTTCTTTGCAATGCAGAATCTTTTGGAAAGTACCAACGGCACGACACTAAGAGGAATACGGAGTTACAGGTTCTCAGTAGATGAAACTGCAACATGAATCCGCTTTGAACGACGCACAGTCTTAGTTCTTCCGTGAGCATCATACGACGCTGTTTTGTTTTGTCTGCGCTATGTTTCGCAACGCAAAAAGACAGATCGGGCATGCAATTCCCATATTTGGCGTTTTATGAAATGCGCGTTGTTTACGCTGAGCTCGGGTTGTAACCCAAAAAGTTTGACTTATTCGCTGAGAGTCCTATGAAACGAGTGCAAGTCAGCACAAGAGAAGTGAACGTGATGGTGTGAGCCAGCACATCATGACAACCCGAGAATTCTGTCCTGAACCAGCAATCCAAGTTTATGGGATTCTATTGCATGGCTAAGTGTGAGTGTACCCATTTGTAAGCGACTGAAGCACTACTTCTACTTGGGGTAATCTGTTTGCGAAAAGACCTTGATAGGCGGCGGGTCTTGGACACCACTTGTCAAACTTGAAGAGTCTTTCACACCTTGGAATCCTTGCATGTTGGGTCATACGACTGCGGAAGAGACACAAAGACGATGCCTTGTGACCTTTGAGATCTGTCAGTGTTGGTGGAATGGGATTCAGTAGCCGGAATCATCGGAATATTCGGGGATAATAGTGGAAGTTGGAGATGCCTGTTTCCATGTTTTGATAGAAAAGGTGCATACTGCCAAGAGGTTTCGGTATGAATCATCCGTGCTTGCTACTTGAGGTGTAAGAGCGAGGCTTGGGTGATGTCGAGGCTGGTTACGCTATGGCCCTTGGTTAGATCTAGGTAATGGCGTATTATAGTCAAGACGTCATATACGAATACAGCCTTATCGCTTATGGTAAAGATATAGCGAGATATTCCCTTAGTATTTCTTAACAGAAGTACTGTACTGTAGTCTAGAGCGGAATGTTCGGTGGTTGTGGTTGTGGTTGTGCTCAAGTGGAGTCGGGATTGAAGGATTAACGAACGGGATGAGGTAACTAGCGTCAAAAGCTGCCGACATTAAAGCTCGCTCTTTCTTTAATGGATAGACTACCCTGGTAAAAAAGAACTCCGGGAAAAGTGGATTTGGACCGAAGGCATTTCGACAACTCACCATGATACTTGGAGAATTTGTTAGTATGATGAACAGTATTTACATGCTAGAGGACTACAGATGACGTACATGAAGAGTCTGAGCTATACTCATATACATCTCGGTATTCGTAATCTAGTTGTAAGCACGGCACCCATCAGATTACATCTAGTCTAGCTATCAGATAGTTAACTTTTGTGATCACTTCAGATACAAAACAGTCAACAGCAGATGAATGGTGTATCTGTGACCCACTTCATCTCCGACTCTAAAGAATTAAGTCTGCGGATAATTCCACAGTTGTAACTTGTAAGTGCTTCTCATGGATGTCGATCGATCGATTCCAGAGCTAGAATAGAGATTTGATATCGTGAATATTCGGAATCAAGAGACATGATACCACATACATGGTGTTGTAGCACAGTAATTGGCCTGTTTATCCATGTAGAACTCATCTCATCTCTTATTCAAGGTGCTGTAACATCATCACTAAGTCCCCCCACCGGCCGGCCCCGTTTGATGCCCCCCACCATAGCTACCGACCTGCTTACCGCACTTCCTTTTTCTTTCTTTGCTGTTTTGTTGCCTTGGCTATACTTGAGTAAGGTACATTTACCATGACGGGATGAAGCAATTCGGAACCTTCGGATCGATGCTAGTTCAGCTTCTGCGTATCCGTCCTTTCTTGGCTCTGTCATGTCGCAAAATATAAGCCCACTTTGGATATGGCCGCTCGGTCCCCCCTGTCACTCGACGGGTTTCCATGTCGTGTTTTAAATCAATGCCATGTCGAGGCTCCTTGAAACATTCTTGGTTCTATTCTTCAGCTTGATCGCATGATTTATTATATAAAACGTTGTTCCTTTGTGTTTTTAGCTGCACTATAATTACTGCTTGCGACCTCGACTCGACCTTCAACTTGACTCTTGGATTAAACATCTTGTTTTCATCTTCTCAACATGATCTATAGGAAAACTATACTGCGCCTACCAAGCGCATTACTGCTAGCCCTCTTGCCTGTCGTTTTTGCGCATGGCGATAGTGACAGTATGGATATGAGGATGGACATGGGAATGGGCCATGTCAGCAACACAACGCAACCACCCAAGGATCAAGAATACCCTGACACTTACTTCGCTCATACTGAGCATTCCGGAGTTATCTACACTCATATTGCCTTGATGACGATTTCCTGGGTATTCATACTTCCAATTGGTAAGTCTCCTGCAGAAAATTGCCCCTCTCCAACTTACACGAATCTCAGCTGTCATGTTCTCACTGGCACGTTCTCGCTTCACACTGCCTGCGCAACTTGTCTTTCTAGCCTCAAATGCCCTAGGACTTGTTCTCGGTGTCATGTATAACGCTCAAACACCTGACTTGTATCCTAACAATGCGCACCACAAGATCGGGTGGATTGTGACCTGGGTCGTCTGCGCCCAGATGCTCATCAGTGCCGTGGGCTTCATTGCGGGTGCTCTCAATGGTCGTGAAAACAAACCAAGCGGCCGAGAGTCTCACTCTTTCTTGCCTGTTTCGACCCGAGAGACTAGTTTCTCGCACCACGGCTACCACGACGATAACCCTTACCGCACTTCCGATGACAGTGGAAGAGGCACCGAGCCAGATAGCCCTTCGCTTCAGAGTGACTCCGTATCGACACTCAATGGCATGGAATCGCCTCCGCAGTGCCCAAGGAAAGAGTACGAGGACGATGAAGACTTGGAAGAACTATCGCTGTCTTCTCCTGCACCCCAAGGAACTTTTGCCCGCCATGCCTCCAAGGTGGCTGCGTCGCGAGTATGGAAGTACCTCGACGTTGTGCGAAAGGTGATTGATCGCATCATCCTTCCCTTCGGCTCTATTGCTCTGGCTACTGGCGTGGCCACCTTTGGTCGCTTCTTTGTAAGTTGTTCTTGGAAAGCGCAATCGAAACTAAGTCTGACATACTGTCAATAGGAGGGATCCGGAATCTTCAATGGCCTGGCGCACTGGGTCAAGGGTGGCGTCTTCTTCTGGCTAGGTCTCTTTACCCTGGGTCGCTGGTCAGGTAGCTTTGGTGAGCTCGGCTGGGCATGGAACGTTCGTCCCAAGAAAGACTCCCAGAAATGGCGCCCTTCTGCCGAGTTCGTTGAGAGCTTTTTGATCTTCTTCTATGGCTCCACCAACATCTTCATGGAGCATCTTGGCGGTTGGGGAGGAGCCTGGACTGCGCAGGATATGGAGCACATTTCCATCACTGTTCTCTTTCTCGGAGGAGGTCTGGTAAGTTAGATCGTCCGTTGTTAAATCTTGGCAATCGGCGCCAGAAGGTTAACCAGAGAATTTCCAGTGTGGTATGTTGATCGAGTCGACTCGCATCCGTAACCTCCTGAATACAACTGTGGAGGACGTCGAGCCAAAGCGTCCTCACGCGATCGAAGAAGCGGACGAGACCGAGGCCCCTGATACATACAAGTTCTCTCTGAACCCCATACCCGCTTTGGTCATCATGCTGCTTGGCCTCATGATGAGCTCGCATACGCAGCACACCATGATGTCCAGCATGGTTCACAAGCAGTGGGGAAATCTCCTCCTTGGAGCTTCGCTTGCTCGAGGCCTCACATACATCTTGATGTTCATCAAGCCGCCACAGTCCACCCTCCCATCACGACCTCCTACCGAGCTTCTGGCGGCGTTCGGACTTATCTCTGGAGGAATTATTTTCATGGCTAGCGTAAGTCCAACTACCTCGAGCGTACAAATTAACAAGCTGACCTGAATCAGAGTACCGATACTGTCGACGGAATGATCCACTACGGTCTCGACGCCATGTTCATGTACACCGTTACAATGGGCCTGGTCGGGCTCTTAATGGCTTGGATAGTCATCGTCCTTGCCGTCAAAGGATGGGCGGTGCGACTGGAACGACGCCACATTTCGAAATAGAATATTAATGAAACGCATGTGTGCACTTGAAAGAGGAGGAAACGAGGTACTGCCGTGATCAGGTCGGAGCGGGGAACCGCGTGTATAGATAGATTGGTTGCATTGCGCACTTGGCGTAGTGATGTTTCTGCTTTGAGATACCCTTCATGAAACGGCCTCTAATTGTAATTTTTATGAATCGAACCAAGCGCCTGAACTTCTGATGAGATCCTCGATCATCTATGGGTATTGTGATAATGTTAATGTCGCCTGGCGGACAAGTTGGCTTCCGCTGGCCCACCGAGAAGAATTTGTGCTTTGGCATACTCTTATTATATGAGCAGTGGTGGAACGGAGCTTTCCAAAGAACTCAGATTCAGGTGGTTTCTGAGACCATCGTTTTCCTAAACATCTTCGCCTCTTTGACTAAGATGGTTGGAGTGTGTGTTCTCCTTTCACGCATCTCCTTCCTTGCCCTTAGGCTCAGCCACCACTCTCTTCTGATCCTCAGGCGAGAAGAGTCCCGCACCCTGCTGAAGGGCATGAACAAGGAAAGGGATTGAGTCGGCCTTAAAATCTTCGGCGTTGCGAACCTTGTCCAGATCCTCGGAAAGTTCTTGTGTAGCCCGCTGGAGGTAGTAAGATGTGAATTCGGGAGAGGATTGGTTTGTGGGTTTAGAAGACATTTTTGCTGTTTTCTTTTGAACGATGAAGATTAATGCAAGCGTTTGTTATTTTGATAAATAGCCGCTGATACAAAATGATTGTGGTGTAAAGTTGTAAGTTGATGTATTCAAGAATGTCCTGTTTAAACTGACATGGATGCAAAAGTTTGTTTAGCTTCAAACAGTGTGCGATTATCGTATTTGACTATACACACTGTGCTCGACCTCTAGACTTGGTTGGACCTTTGGAGCGATGGCACAGGACATATCAACCAATTTTCATTGCAAAATTACCCTGTAATAAGTTCTATATTGACACAAGTAGCTTTGATGCATAATAATCAATCAGTCTGCAGTATTGCATTCCTTTCTCGACTTGCCATTGCTTGACTTAAACCCAATTCAGACGACTTGAATTATGACCCAAATTGCTTGGGTCGCTTTATGGCATTCAATAATCTATCTAAACTCAACCACCAAGTGCACCTTGCAGTCAAAGTAGTCTAATAAACCGGTCTCAGGTTTACCTCTTCAAAACAATAGCCTTTGAACGCCAGGAATCCACAATAACGCCTCGCATGCCTCGTGAACATAAATCATAAAAGAATACACAACTGGCAGCTCAATGGGAGATGTACTGGAACACAGCAGATACTTCCGACTCCCCGCACTCTTGTCTGAGCAGCAGGTCTTGGATGGGCTTCAGCCCCTCGTTGACAAAATGGTTCCATGTACTCGTATCACCGTACAACATCGCCGGTGCCTTGATGTACTGCTTGCCGTCAGGCTTGCATCGCTTACACTTGAACGTCTCGTGGGTGTCGCTCTTGGTATCTGCCCGATACTGGAACAGCTCGCGTAGACTGTCGAGAGAGAAATGTCGTTCCACATCTTCCGCCGAGTCCACGACGCAGGAAGACAAACTCTGCTTGTGCGACTGTCTTTGGAAGATCTTCTCCTCGATAGTACCAGTTGCGATGAAACGGTACACAAAACAATCCTTCTTCTGGCCATCACGCCATACTCGAGCCAACGCCTGCTGATCAGCCGCAGGGTTCCAGTCAGGATCGAAAAGAACTAGGCGATTGGCACCAATAAGATTAATACCACATCCACCAGCCTTACTACTGAGTAGAAAGACAAATTCATCGCCTTCAGGATCGTTGAACCGATCGACAAGCTTTTGACGCTTGTTGACATTCATAGTTCCATCCAGACGGAGACTTCCGTACTGGCGAGATCGACATAGTCGCTCGAAGAGGTCCAGTGTTGAAGTGTAATTGCTGATCAGAACAATCTTGTCGTTTGTGTCTTGTCGGATACGAGCAAGCATGCGATCCAAGACCGCCATTTTGCCAGAATACCACGACTTGACCTCGCGATCACGTCCGCGAGCTTCCTTAGGAACATAGTCATCAGGATAGCACTTCTCCGAACCTGGCAGATCATCCGCCATGTTCAACAGATCAGGGTGGTTGCAAAGTTTCTTGAGAATGTTGATAGCCTTGAGGGGCTGACTTCCCTTACCTCTCAAAAGAGCCTGAATCTCGGGACTCTTGATGAAGTAGTTGTAAAGGTCAAACTGGAATGGTGCGAGATTGCAGAAAACAACATGCTCGTACTTGACAGGCAAGTACTTGGAAAGAATGTCGTTGGTGCGGCGAATGAGAAATTTATTCACCACACCTAGCAAAGCTGCAGTACACTCGTCACCCTTCTTACGATCCGCTTCGGACGCGTCTGCATCACGACCTCGCAGAATCGGAATTTCGTACCGTTTGCGGAACTCCAGACGCGTTCCCAACAGATCAGGATTCGCGAAACTTGTGAGCGAAAAGTATTCCGTGAGATCATTCTGAATAGGTGTACCTGTGAGAATGACACGCCGAGAAACATTGAGACTGTTGAGAGCGTTGAAGGTATTGCTGTCACTGTTTTTGAGACGATGACCCTCATCGCAAAATAGTAGGCCAATCTTTGTATGCTTGAGCTCTTCCACATTCAATCGTAGAGTTTCGTAAGAGACGATGATGACTGGCCGAGTAACGGCTCGTCCACTCGCAATTGCCCACTGTCGGAGTTGGCGCGTCAGCTCCTCCTTAGACGCCTTTCCGTCGATAGCAAATGGATTGATAGCATTAGCACCAAGCCATTTTGTCAATTCGTTGGCCCAATTCTTGACCAAACTCGCAGGACAAACAACGATAGCCTTCTGAATGGTTGGCTTGCCAGCGTCGGGAGATTGCTTAAGCAACGTCCACATGAGGGAGATACACTGAAGGGTCTTTCCTAGACCCATCTCGTCAGCCATAATGCAACCATTGGCTTTCTCGTCAATCAGACCGGTGACACACCGGTACATGAACTTGACACCCTCCACTTGATGTGGACGTAGGATCTTCGCGAGCCTTGGATCAATGACTACCGGAACCCGAGGATGCTCTCCGTCCACTTTCTTCTTGATGCCGAGGATCTCAGAAAGACTTTTGTGAACCAGAGGTGCATCAAGTTTCTCCTCGGAAGCCTGTGTCTTGGCAGGCTCAATAGCCTTGGGTGTATCTTTCGGCTTGTCGTCGACTGTGGGATCGTAAAGTACAATAGCAAATTCGCCGCTAGGATCGTGAAGCGGCTTGGCGACAAAGACAGCGCCCTGCCGAAGACCGAGAGTAGGAGGAGCGCGATTGGGATTGTATGCAGCGGTATCTTTGTTTTTCAATGGCACAGAAAAGGCCTTACGAAAGACAAGACCCTTCTCCTTGGCCACGAAAACAGGGTATTTATTGATGTCTCGAGTGGCGAGCGCAAGTCTGTCATCGTTGGAATATGGCTTGTCTGTATCTGCTTCGCCGTCGGCACCACCATAGTCAACCTTTCTTCGCTTGCGTGATGGTCGGTCCACAGCCGGACTTCTTCCAGCGACTCCTGGACATTTGAATGGTTTGTGAAGTCGGTCGACTGAGGAAGGTGTTGGCGTTCTCTTGCCCAGAGTCTTGTCCTTGCCGGCAAGTGGCGTTGCCACAAGTGGTGACCTGAATACTGCGTTAGAAGTTGCAATGGCAATTTGAAGAGCATGTGAAAACTTACGCTGCTCCCATCTTGATGGCCTTTTTTTAATGAAGCCTTGGGGAAATGTTGTTCAAGTTTGAAATTTCCTTTGCCACCAGACAGGAATCGATGGAGGGAAAGAGGTAGGCAGGTAGGCGCGATGGATGACTCGACGCGACGGGACTGCTGCAGGCAGACACACGCTATCACGTGAGTGGCCACGACCCAACATTTTTATACTTTAGTGCGCGCAACCTCATAGTTCACTTCAGACAATCAATAGGAGACCCTGAAACGGTCGGTTAAGAAAGCTTGGACTTAGACTTCAGGTCCACTAGCTTAGGTAACTACCTAAGCCGACCTAAGCGAAAGAGAATCAAGTCATTACTCGGTCCATGATGAGCTGGTGGCAAGACATGCGTTTTTACTCTCAATTCTCCTTATCCTCAGTCTTGCTGCCTCTAACATAGTCAAGAGCCAAGCCGAAGATGATATCTGAAAGTCCATTTGTTGCAGCGTCGTCAGGGTAGGTCAAAATCGCTCGCTGATCACCTGCCCTCTCAGTATGCGGCTCTTAAAGACCCTGGATAACTAACCAACACATGCTTCAAGCGTTAATCTCTCTAGCCCCGATCAAAGCCGATCGCTCGGTGGAGATGTCCTTGCCGAGCATGAATCCTTTGGGCCGACCCCTCTTCAAGTCGCAATTGCTCAACACCGTACTAAGATCGTGACTGCTACAGTTGCTGGTCATTTTGCTCATTGGCAATACCTGACTAGGTTTCAGCGAATCAATGTCCAAGCCACTGCAAATCGACTTCCTCTTGCACGACTCGGATTGGCCTGGGGTCTCGTTTACCTCGGTGTGTTGAGCACTATTACTGTTGCGCAGCGTAAAGTCGCAACGAGTTCGGATCTTCTTCTTTCGCCTGTAAAGTCGTAAAACGATAGCCAGCATGTCGGCCGACTTCTGGGCCGGCTATCTAAGCGGCGCTGTTGGTATCATCATCGGAAATCCTCTTGATGTGATCAAAGTACGACGGCAAGCACAGCGAACGAACCCAGTAACAAGTCTGCCGTCTTCCTCCATTCCTACAGGGACGGCAGTGGCAGCTTCTGCAATTAATCAGAGCACTTCACTCGGCACACGTTTCCTTGGATCATATACGTCTTTAGTGACTGGAACGGCAGCACCAATTCTCGGTTATGGCGCTCTGAATGCTCTACTCTTTGTTTCCTACAACCGCACAGAGTCTGCACTGAACAGCATTTTCTCGACGTCCGACAATCTATGGAACACTTGGATCGCTGGCGCTGTGGGTGGCCTTGCGACATGGATCGTCAGCACCCCTACCGAGCTCATCAAGTGCAGAGCGCAATTGGCTTCTCCCCCAATGTCAAGCTGGACTATTACCAAACAGATATGGAGACAAGAAGGAGTTCGAGGTCTTTACTTTGGTGGAACTGTGACTGCTTTACGAGACAGTGTTGGCTATGGATTCTATTTCTGGTCGTACGAATTGAGCACCCGTTGGTTAGCTACCGAGCCTGGCGAGCAGACTTCATTTCAACATGAAGCCGCCAAGGTCTTGTTCTGTGGAGGATTAGCCGGTGTGGCCACATGGGCTAGTATCTTTCCCCTCGATGTCATCAAGACGAGGGTTCAGGCTCAAACTGGTGTACTGGCAGAAACATCACCTCTCTTGCAATCAAACGGTTCTTTACGGACTTCACGAGCAGGTGCTCTTCAAGTTGCACAGGAAGCGTATCGTGAAGGGGGATCCCGTGTTTTCTTCCGAGGGTTGACTGTCTGTAGTGTTCGGGCCTTCATTGTCAATGCCGTTCAATGGGCTGTATACGAATGGGTCATGCTCGAACTTGGACATGGACGTAGAAAGGTTATATCCAGCGACTTTAGGGTAGATATGGCAGTGGCATGATGGAACTCAAGAACTGGGATCAATATAGTGGCCAACAGGCGCTTCCGATAATCTCGAAACCTCTGTCGCATAACGTTACAACGAAGTGAAATGCACATGCAACAGAGAATGATTACCTCTCAGCGAGGACTTTCAGCACGTCCTACCGACCGTTGGTCAGGTGCAGACCATTACTATATCGAACGACACCACATACAGGCGAGGCCGCCGTGATCGACCCAGAGAGCTTAGAAGACTTAATAGCCCGGCAAACCAAGAGTCCAAGACTGCCAAACCCGACAGAAGTGATAACGTTGCAAAGTCGCGTCACTAAATTCCGATCCTGGATCCAGAAATATATAATTAATAATAATAATAAACCCCAATACTCCTGATTCTCGCACTTAGCATGTAACCTGGTTTCGCCTTCTTGATATTGGATAGCATACCCCAGGCGCCTATACCCCATGTTTTTTTCACAATCGTCGCTATCTAGTTTGGCGCAGGACGTCTTTCCTTTTCTTTGTTGACTTTTGTCGCCTCGCGCCAGCCTTCAAGGCCAGCCTCCTTTGTCCACTTCTGAGTATCGCTGTCATGCTGTACAAGCCACCTGGCCATGACCTCACTAGCCTGAGCAACGATCTCCTTCTCAGCTGCTTGTGCGTCGGCAACATCCTTTTCGACTTTCTTCCGAGAAGCTTCCGCGTTCCTCTCGTCGCGCTCCTTTCTCTTCTTTTCTCTTTCTGCTCTCCATTCTTCTAAACCTGCAAGATACCTGGCGCTGTGACCAAGTCCTGCACTCTCATGAGAAATTCCTTTGTGAGGCCTCTCGAGAGGCGGAGCAGTGAAGAAGAGAACTCGTCCATTGCTGTCATGCTGGAACGTCTCTCGGACCTCCTTCGGTAGAGCCTCATTCACGTTGTCCGGGAGGGCATAGACTTCTGGTGGCCTCGGCGGATTGTACGCATTGCCGCTTTGCACTGGCATTCCCGGTGTAGGGGGCATAGGGCTACGCGCAACAGGCTGGGCAGGTGCTTGATTGTATGCCTGGGCCATGTGGTTTCCCATCGGGGTTTGTTGATGCATAGGAGGTACTGGCTGTCCGTAGTTGGGAGTGAAGCCTTGTGTATACCCTGCTTGTTGATGTTGAGGCTGGTGCTGATATTGCACAGGTCGCACAGAAACCTGAGGTTGAGGACCGAGATGGGGTGGATGAGGGATAGGAACCGGAGTCTGATGAACTTGTGGGGGCTGGGCTCCTGGAGTGACTGGTTGAAAATGGGGCGTCATATGAGCGTTATAGGGAACAGGCGAAGGTGACGGACCCCCCGGATAAGAAATTGAAGGATGTCGGGCTGAATGATCGCCAGGCATAGCTCCGGGAACTGATAACATTGACGCGCGCCTGCCAGCATCAGCACCAGCATCAGCTAGTGGAACAGCCGACATAGCTTGTAGGGGAGGCGTGGGTTCTGGAGGAGGTGACTCCTGCAAGAATTATTGTCAGTCAAAAGTGAACATATATGATAGGACGATTGTCAACAATTGGCTGGCAAGCCTGAGGCAGGAAGGAATGATGCTGAGGATCAGGCGTTGACTTGAAAGAGATGCGCGGGTGTTGGGAGCCGGCATAAAAAAAAAAGACAAGGTACATAAGGCGCGGACACAAAAACAAACAAACAAACAAAGAGGTAAACGAATATGCTTCACTTACATTGACTTCCCGTGGACGGCGATGCACCGCTCCAACTATCGGAGGGGCATTTGGGCTTCCCCATGTTGGTTTGGGCAGTTCATCTGTTTCTTTTGCATCCTCGCGAAGCAAATGTTTAATTGGACTTGGGATCTTTTTCAGGCGCCGAGGTACATCGTAAAGGTCCATTTCATAGTCCTTGTCGCGCACCTCATCCGGCACACAGCTTGCCCAAGTCTTGATCTTGTTGAATGTGAACTTCTCTTCGTTATAACGAGATTCACATACGTAAATCTCCTTATCAGGAGGAAATCCCCTGGGACGACCCTTGTTGAAGCGTGTCACAAACATGACAAAGCAGCGGTCCAGGACCTCTTCAATCTGGTGATCGCGATATTGTCCAGTTTTGACCACCTCGTGTTCATAGAAATGCTTTTCATAACGATGTACAGTTTGTTCTGGTCGGTAATACCAGCAGGCATTGATCCATCTGTGACCAGCACGATCTTGCCAGGTTCGATAGATTTGGGCTACGGTAGGCTTTGCCAGGTCATTGGAATTTTTAATGTGAACCCAGTCCCCTGCTTGCTGTTAGTGGTGTATACGACGCAGAAGTGCTATTATGCAAGATGTTCTTGTGCACGTACCAACTTTCCATGATTGCCCATTGTGATGAATCTCTGCTAGAGGCAGCTTGCCGTCTTCGTCTCGGAAATCATCATCGGGTTTGGCTTTCTCCTGCTCCGCCAAGAGATGGGCCTCCTTCTGGAGTTCGGCAGCGGCTTTGTACACTTCGCTATCATCCTCGTTATACCGTTTGGCATTCTCGAACATGAGGTTGAGGTCTTGTAGTGCATGGTCGACACTTTGGTACTTCTTCCGCTTCGCCTTCTTCTTGATGTTGTCCAGGGCAATGGGGTTCTGTATCGTTGTATAGTAATCAGGAACGGCCGCCTTATCCGGTAACCTCTCAAAGGGATGCACAAGAAGATGGCCTCCAGCATCCCTGGGCTTTCTCAAACCCTTCAAAAGAGAAGCAATGCGAGCTTCATTAGGAGTGAGCACACTTGGAGGTCGCCCCCTTCGCTTATGCGAATCATCTTCGTAGTCTTTGTCTTGGTCTTTGCGCCCAGAAGCACGTCGTCTTCGTCCCCGACGTCGTCCACCATCGTCGTCCGAATCGTCGTCGTTTTCATCTTCATCCTCCTCTTCATCCTCTTCGTCTTCCTCGTCGTCGTCTTCATCTTCCGCTGGCGGCGACTCTTCTGCGGGTGGAAGCTCACCCAGATCAGGTAATTGCGCGTCACTCGCAGTAATGTGCCCCTTTTCCACCAGCTTTCCGAGCTCCTGAACAAGAATCTCTCTCAATCGAACGGCGGCACCGAAGATAGGGGCAGAGGGGCGGTTGTAGACCTGGGCGTTATGACAAATTTGCGCCACATCTCTCACGAATTCAGCAAACGAACTGTATTGCTTCTTCTGAGTTTTGCCCTGAGGAACAGTCAGCAATTGGTATCGTTAAGGTCGAGAATTTACGCCAACCTACACGGATAGTACTGAAAGCAATAGGTTCGGAAATGATTTCGAAGTAATCGGGCAAGGCTCGTCGATTGGGAATGCGCTGGAAGCCAGCAGCAAGTTGCTCCCCGCTATAAATCACTCAACGTCAGCTACTGTACACCCCAGGAATGCATAGTAGGCGTACTCGTCTTCAACACTGCAAAGATAGGTTGACAGGTTATGAATGAGCCGATACATATCAGGGCGTCCCTCGTCGTCGACCTCGCCTTCAGCGTCCTCGTCACCCTCAGCGTCCATATCGACATCGGGATCACCTTCGGCATCGACATCGTTGTCCATCGCATCCTTCATATCGACGTCGGTGCCGGCGGTTCTGGCCTCGATCGATTCGCGCACCTCTGTCGCGTTCGTCCTCCGAGTGGACATGATGAGCTCGTGGAACCACTCGGGTCTATTTGCGATCCGTTAATGAATTCGTTGCAGTACGGATGTTTGAAAAAGTTCGTAGTATAGTCTAAGAATTCATTGGTATGACAATTTAAGTCGCGCAAAAACAACAATGGGTGTTGCGAAAGTTCAAGATGAAGCTTGATTGCTGAACTGCTACTGGAAGTAGGTGCAATTGAGCGCGTGTGTTTGCGCGCGATGCTGCTTTCCTAAAGCGGTTAGAGGACCGTTCTTGAAAGCGGGTGTTAATATCTCCACTGGTTAGGTACTACCTACCAAGACTCACATGAGATGAGATGCTGTGGCCAGCTTATCATTGATTCACCTGTGTTGCGCATCGTCTTTATATAAACACCTCTTGTTCGGCCAAAGCGGTCAATTAGACAATTAACTTCTGTTGGCTGATCGCCGAGAATCCATTGAGACTTTTGGCTTTTGGGTTTTTGGTTTACGCCTGGCGTCTGTTGTTGCCTTCTTAGAGCTTCTTCCCAATTCCTCGCCTTCCAACGGCAGCTTGCCATCAACATCCATTCACGATTCCTTTCTAGACTTAAAGCCCAAACCTTATCAACCCGACGCCTAAACAGCAAACCCTTGAACGTTATAGAAAAAAAAAGCCGCCATGCGTGCTCGTTATAAAGGCCCGGCCGGTACTGGCATTCTTGAACTACCGGACGATGCTACTGTTCAAGCCATCTTTGATGAAATCAAGACCAAGACTGGATTTGCCAAATTTGGCGTCAAATACGGTCCGCCCATGGCAATGAAATCTCTTGATGCCTCCCAAAATGACCAGATTGCTCGATCTCTTGGTCTTCATGGCGAAACACTTACCATTGTTCCTGACGAGTCATTATCTACCTCCGTCGAGAGCCCCCAAACTGCGACTGTCCAACATCAGGCTACGGCTTCCAAGGCTGTGAAGAAGAACGAAAGTCCAGAAGACGTTAATGTCCCTTGGCCGGAACGAGAGGGTGCTCTTTGTAAGTAGAAGGATATTGGGGCTTGGTTGTGTATAAGCTAACACTGGAGAGTGTTAAGAGTGATGCCCAGCGACAATAGCTGTCTGTTCACTGCATTTGGAGGCGCATTAAAAGACCAGCTTCCTGCACAAACCTTGAGAAGAATGATGGCAGACTATATTCGCCAACACCCAGAAGAATATTCGGAAGCTGTTCTTGGTAGCCCGCCCAGTCAATATTGCCGCAGTATCCAGGATCCTGACAGATGGGGTGGTGGTATCGAGCTCAGCATACTGTCTTCTATTTTTGATATACAGATATGTACATTTGATGTCCAGGTCGGTCGATGTCATTCTTTGGCTTTGCTCTGTCACTAATAGCCAATCAGACGCAGAGCAAGATCGATTTCGGAGAAGAAAAGCGCGATCGCTGCATTCTCTTGTACTCTGGAATTCATTATGACCGGGTCGCCTTCAGCTACTGTGACCCTCCTTACAATTCCCCCTCCTTACCCCCCGAGCTTGATCGAGCCGTCTGGCCTACCCATGACGATGAAGTTCTCAAGAAGAGCGAAGAACTTGTCAAGAAGCTGAACAAGGCTCATTACTATACTGACACAGATGGTTTGATCCTGAGATGCGATGTACCAGGGTGTGATTGGATCGGCAGTGGCCAGCGCGAGGGACAGAAGCACGCAGAGGCTACGGGTCACGTGGACCTGAGTGAAATCCAAGATGAAGGCGACAATGTTCTGCGCAGGTGTGATGTGTTTGGTTGCGACTTTATCGGACAGGGAGACAGAGCTATCAGGCAACATCGTGCCGACACCGCCCACCAGAGCTTCTCCGTCATTCATGACGCGTGACTGGCACAAAGTGCGTCAGTTCGACCCTCGATGCCTTGGGTATATATATTGGGACACTGGGAAGCATCTTTAACACCTTTGTATAACGAGATTTACAAACACACACGGGACCTCATATATGAGCATTAGCATGAATGACAAAGGTGGTTGTGTGGAAACCCCATTTATATTGTATCGCAGAACTATGCATTCGTGAAGTCATAACCGATGGCTCAGAAGTGTTTAGGTAAAGAAGCCAAGAGGTAGTGATCTTCAAGTCATTCTGCAAAGAGTTGGGACTAAGACTTCTCGGTGAATCTTGAAATTCGGAATCTGATCATTCCAGGTGCGACATGATTGGACAGCATGATGAAATATGCCTCAGCCTTCTTCGGGGGCTCCTTGTAACAGAGGCATAACCAATCGTGATTGCTGAGCCGTATTCGGGTATGCTTTGTCTTAGCAAAGTCATGCGACTATTTACGCCCGGTTGTGACCCGTAGGTATGAGGGAGCTGGAGACTAGCTCAACTATCTCATCTTCTTCAACTCTTCATTATGAACCGAGTCGATATTAGCCAGAGACAGGTTCAGGAATTCGTGCTTGTTAGACCAATTCTGTTGTCCTTCGGCAAACTCCTTCATTTGCTGAGGAGGTGGTGGCGGGTCGGTAATCTTGGTGATCAGATACGCCGTTGATGCTTCAGCAATGCCATAGACAAGCACACCAACAAGAGGAATCTTGACTAGAACATAGAAGCCTAGACCGAAGCCGAACAAAACTCCTTCTCGGCTGCGGAACCAGTTTCGCTTCTGCTCCTTGGTAAAGTGTACTCGGGCAAAGTAAGGCTCCAACAGTTCTCGCATCAAAGTCCTGGAAGAGAAATAGCTCTGAAGGAAGACAACAAGGTACTTGCGGGGGAGGAAAATGCCTGTACCGAATATCGCGGAAGCAGGTCCTAAGCCCACTGCATTGTTGAAGGTGTAGAAACTTGCAGCGGGCAAAACAAAGCGGCCAACGTATGGAGTGTACGAGAGGGCAAAAACAGCAAGGGAGATACCACCCTTTCGAAGGAAGCGGTAAAGGAACATTGAGACGGCTTGAGCGGTGCTCTCAGAATGTGTGCTTCCGTCTGATGGCCGGTACATCTTGAGATTGGGATAGTACATATCGCGAAGCTCAGAGACTTTTTCGCCTTTGTGCTTTTGAACATAGGTCATATCCACCCACTGCAATGACTGCATGAACCTATGAGAAACTGGTTAGATGTAGTCAAGGGACATATCTGAGGATCGACTAACAAGTTATCAAGAGTCGGCACCACATAGCGCATGAGGGTCATGAGGAAGAAGGGCACTTGAAGGACATATTCTGCAACAAAGTCAAGGCCTTCTAAGAGAGTATCATCCCATGTTGCCGCCTCGAGATCCGTAAAGAATGAGATGAACCATAGCAGCACTTTAATTCCAACGATCTGTTTGGTTTTATTAGTTTTGTTGTGAGCTTGTACCATTCGTTAGGGGACTTGCCGGCACAGAGATGATGAGTCTAATGGCGAGGCCAGCTACAACGGCAATGGCAGCTTGGCGATAGTGATCGGTGGTAAAGAGTGCTGGGTTTTGGAGCGCCCGGTGAGCTAGATGAGATGTTAGTTAAGGGTGCTTTCTGGTGATCATCGACTGAGGAAGACTCAGACTCGGACTCACCTCCTACCAGGGTCAATTGAGCTCCACGGATTACCGTGTTGGGGTCAAAGTGTGAAACATCAAGTTTCTCTTCGAGCTTTTCCTTCAATCTTTCCTTATCGATACTTAATTTGTCGCTCGACGACATATTGGGAAGACGAGGTAGCGAGTGGCTGACGGAGCTACGAGAAACAAAGCTTGGGCTGTTTTGAAGCTTGAATGGATGAATCGTACGAGACGCGGAAATTTGATAAACAAAACCAAGGGAGCCTCCAAAGTTGTTGAGGATGCAGGCGTCTCAGGTTGTGGTTGAGATTTGGATCTAGTAGTGATATTCAGGAACTCGGGAGGTCCTGACGTGGAACGTCGAAAGACAGCTTGGAATGATGATGTGGATTGAGTGAGACTGTAAGGTGACGTAAGTATCATGGCTTGGGCAAGCTTGCTCCAGATTGGCAGTAGCTCTGCATGAGGATCCAGAAAAAATCGGGAATTATCTCGCAGATACAGGCACCGAGGTAGTAGCTACCTACTATGGTACCTCTATCTAAATTTTCCTCATAGTTTGTATTGATATCTAGGTAGGCAGGTAGTGCTGGTCTTACTTCCCTGTAATCGTATCCATTGGCTTTTAGGTTAGTGGGTTAGTACTATATTTAAGATTGAAGTGAAGCATCTCGGTTACTGAACGAACCAGGTCCCGAGTAAGGTGGTTTGAGCAACCACCTAGTCTATCTGTCAGATAGAATCACATGTAAGAGAACCAGGTATGGAATAGGGCTTCTGTGATTCTGACAGAACTTACTGTGCCAGAACCACAATCTTCTGAGACTGTGAGGCATGACAAAGAATGAGTATCGTTAAAGAGAGGACCCTGTTAGCAGGGCCAAGACAGATGCTTTTCTTATTGACACAGTCAATAGCTGAGGAGTCTCGCTATTGGCTTCGCTGTTAGATTGCATCGCCCACTAATTCCTCAATCTGCCACTAGACAGTTAGCTAGGGTAGCACAACTGCACTGAAGTGGCGCTCGCAGTTCCGTATGCAAGGGCCGAGTGTAAGGAACATAGATGAATATAGAAACGTCTTCAGCTGTCTATGGGGATTAAAATCGTGAGACGGAGAGATATACAGTTGATAGTCGAATGACGAGCCCGGTGCTGGCAAGCTCTCATCGTACGAGGAGCTCATATCTGTAACCTTGGGCGCTTGTGAAACTTGACTTAACTTGACTTGATGGGAACTCTTGCTGCACAAAATATCTCCATCCATGTCCATGTCCTTGTCTCTCAACCTTCTAACCGTATCAGGGATTCAAGGGGCGGGATGGCGGGATCAGCGGACCTTGGAATGGACGTCAATATGGATGACTAAGGCAAAAGGCCCCTCTAAAGAAGTCATGCCCCCTGCAAATGACCCAGCCGTCACCTCAACGAGCGAGTACTTCTATAGTCAATTCGAGGGAGCGAAAAGAAACGAGTGGGTTTTGTACCAGCCACCTTCTCGTTCGATTCTACATACACATACTATTCACTCACATATTGAGGACTCCCTGTCCGTTACTGTTAACCCCCTCCCGAGTGCGCGTTGCCTTCCTTAAACCTATCATTTCTCCCTTGATAGTCAGTCACTGGGAATCCACGACAACTCTTCACGGTCCGGCGCAATTAACCCAACATCAACTTAGCGCAGATATGAACACCCTTTCGTCTTTCTCTCGCCGAAATGCTTAAGCTGCGGACTGGCTGAAGGAAACGAAAAATCCCGTTTGCGCTACCAGAAAGACGACTATCGCGAAATACAATACATTATGGATAACACGATGGATGATCTCCCGCCGCACCGGGCCCCTAGACGAGGGTCAACCTCCCCAATGCCACGCCGAGATTCTGTGAGCTCAGATATACCCGAACAAGACCTCGTCGAAACGCTCTACAGTCATCCAAATGTCAAGATTATATCATTTACAGCTACTGGGAGAGCCTTTGCGAGAAGTCCTGCCCCAAGCAATGTTGACCCACCCGGCACTCTATCATGGTCCTCGCAGTTGGAAAGGACTATTGCCGTTGGTAAGTACTTGGTCTTGGATCGCTTCGTGGCCATTGCTAAGAATCCTGACCAGGGCCGTTTCGCATCTACCGAGCCCCGCGATCCGTAGCCTTCTTGAGCTGCGGTTCTGCTCTACAGCCTATCTTACGAAAAAGCCAATGTTGGTGCATAGATGAAGTAAACAGCAAATTCATTCTACAGATCCGTCGACCGAATTATTGGAGGATTGAAGTTCCCGTCGACGACCCCGAAGACCAACAACGAGCTGAAGAACTGAGAGAAGTGCTCAATAATGTTCTCCAATTCGAAAAGACCGAGTGCCCCTTCAAGCGCACATTTACAGTCGATCTACCAGAGCAAGTTCCCGTTACCATCCTACCCTGGACACCTCGCGCTCAACCCACGATACCTGACGATCTCGCCTCGGTATCGTCTGCTGGTTCTCGGAGATCGTCATTCGTTGGGAGAACTACTACGCCTACGCCTTCAAATGATAGACGAACTGATAGGCGTCCCATGGACATCCCCCCGAGCCCGCATATTGGTAGGCCTGCGCGGGCAGCATCCTGCGTGGTACCCTCAAACATATCTTTGTATGAGGAGTACGGAATGCATCTTGATCCTCTGCAGCCGATGGGTGGAAACACGGGCGAATCTCACTCAAGGCCATTGGACATGGTGCCGGAACGTTCAGGTGAACACAATTCATACTCCTTTTTATCCGGCCTCCCTGAGTCCTACAGCTCTCCATCATGCGTTAGCGACGTAGGGATACTTGATGATACGTCATCGTTACTCTCAACTAGCCCTACCCAAAGCGATCTGTCAGTCTATCAGTTGCATGAAGGTTCCGGCAACCGGGGAGGTCGTATGAAAGCCAGGCTTCGACGACGGACCGCAGGATTTACGACAACAAGATCGGCTACAATGCCCCCACACTTGATGCCAACAATAGACAGATCTGCACCTGCAGCTCCTACACCACGAGCCTCTACACCGCGGGCCTCTACACCACGCGCCCCAGTCGTGAGAAGTGCTTCAGAAACATCAAGAAGAACCCCAACTCGTGCTCCTGTCACTCCCAAGCCGGTCACCCCCAAGCCGGTCACCCCCAAGTCGACCGGAAAGAATACTAAGGGAGAATCGCGCAATTCGCAGTCCGCTCAGTCAAGTGGACTCGTACAGCAGCCGCGACTGCAACGGCGAGATAGCGAGGAATCTTTCCACAGTGTGGAGTCGTGGCATTCAACCGGTGCTGTCGTGCATCATGCACCCCCTATTTCACAAACGAAGTCTGCCAACCAGGCGAAGAAGGAACCCAAAGAGAAAGACACTCTTTCCGTTGAAAGATGGCAGAGGCAAACATCCCGAAGTAGAGGCAGCTCTCCAATGCCATGTGCCTGGGAATCTGATCCCGATTCTGACAATAGCGAGACGTCTCAGAAAGGCGCGAAGCCGGCAATGGAAGACACAGCCGCTGCTGAACCCAAAGCAGCTCTATCGACAGCAACACCACCACCACAACGACCATTTGCTCCTCGCCATAGAGCAACGACGAGCAGCCTTTCGGTGCGACGACGGGCGCTATCTCCTCTACCTCCCGCCGCGGATCTTTTCACTCCAGCTTCAACCATGGATCGACAACCCTATAGAAGTAAACTGGAGACTGTCAAGAGCTTACCGATGGCCATCATTGCTAAAACCTGCGAAATGATCATGGGGCCCCCCAGCTCTCTTCTTCGGCTTATCCTCAGGGTCGCAGCCAAAATTGCTTCGGGACAGTGGCGAGGCCTTGTATATGGATATGGTGAAGATGGCGAAGAAATACCGGTGCAATGGGACTACTCGGGAAGCGAGTTCAGCGACTGGAGCGATGATGAGAACCACCAACAGAATCACCGCAGTGGTCAAGGAAAGCGACACAGTAGACATCGCAGTAAAACCAACAATACGAGCAAGGGAACGACAGGACAGAATGAACTGAACAGGCGGCCTTCATCATCGGATGACAGCCGAAGCTGGGGGGTTGACTAATCATAGATAACAAACGCGGTATGCAGACAATGGAACAGGACTTATGGGGAATGGGGACGAGAACGTTTAATGACTGCACGGAGGTACTTGACGGCATGACAGGGTTGCAGAGACGGAGTAAGACGTTTTGGTTGGGCGTTTGGAACAGAGCCAACGTAGGGTTCAATATATGGATGGAGTTCTACATCTTTTCTGAGGATTTGTCTATTTGGGCTCAGGAGTCCCTATGAGCGAGTTATTACGACATTACTCTGGTTTTTAATTGTATATTAGGCTTCTTTCTCAATATGTTACTCTTCCCTCACATCACAATTCTTCTTATTGCACACACTTCCAGATCGAACTTGACGTGAAAGGCGCCTGGTATTTCACTGCCTAGGCTTACTAGGTAAGGTAGCCCGAGACATATGCACCAAGTATGCGAGAGATACGAAAACTAGTCTACATGGACAGGCAGTGGGCGGAAGCCGACAATGCGATGGATACGGGGAAAACGAGAGGAACGCGCCAAGTATTTACTCGCGCATCGCAAGTACCTGAACGGCCATAGACAAGCGAAAGATACTTGTGGTAGACCTACAAGGGTACTTGTGAGCGATCAGCATGATCCACCAGCTGAAGAACCGTATTCCTCGCATCGGCTGCCCATTGGCTGAATCCACTATCACAAGGCTCAAACTAACAATTGGTTCAAGAGTCAACGAGATGAGAGGTAGGTATTGGGAAGTGATCTAGGAGATCCTGTTAATTATTATAGACTATGGATGCTATATAAGGGCTATTGGTACTCTTTTGGGAGAGAAACCTACAAGTTATCCCACACAGTTCTCAAGAAGAGCAAAACTCGACGATTTACACACAACCGAATAATACCTTGGGTCACTAATATGTCGAATGGTGAATATGGTATGGCGGAATACTTGATATATTCATTGAGTCGAAAATCTGACAATGACGATAGTTGATGGCAGCTACTGGTTCTATGCTCCTAATAAGGGCGCGGCCATTTTCTTCTGCATCGCATTCTTTCTGACAGGGTGTTTCCATATATGGCAGTGCATGTAAGTTGTTACTGGGATATGTTTAGAAAACATGTAGTGATGCGATGTTAACATTCATGGCAGTTGTTACAAGTGCTGGAAGCTAACACCCCTGTTCCAATTCTGCTCTCTGCTATTCACAGCCGGCTTCGCACTGAGAGTGTATGGAGCATTTCACTATGACAATCTCTACATCTTTATTGCAAGTGTTTGTATCACTTATGCTGCGCCGTAAGTTACATCTTGACGCTGCGATATGTGTATTGACCATCGTCAGTCCGCTCCTTGAACTGCAAAACTACCGCATCCTTGGTCGGATCTTGTACTACGTTCCGTACCACTCCCCTATACACCCTGGCAGGGTTCTGACAACGTTTGGATTCATATCTGCTATCGTTGAGGCCCTCAATGGCTGGGGGGCGTCGTACTCGGCAAATCAGTCGTTGACTGATAGCGAGATTGAGGCGGGCCACGCTCTCATCAAGACGTCTTTGCTGCTGCAAATTATTGTGGCGGTTCTGTTTATTACCTTGGCTGTCACATTCCATCGTCGATGTGCCGCCAACGGTATCGACAATGAGCGACTTACAAGCTCGTTATGGACGCTCTACGTCAGCATGGTACTGATCCTTTCACGAACCATCTACCGCATCGTCGAATACTTCAGCGTCGCAGAGCTTCGATACGGAAAAGACTTTGACCCGGCGACCATAAATCCCGTTGTCAGGTACGAGTGGTACTTTTACGTGTTCGAAGCAGCTGTCATGCTCATCAACCTCGTCATGTTCAACATCCGCCATCCACGACGATATCTGCCAAGAAATAACAAGATTTACCTCTCTCCTGATGGGACCACGGAGATTGAGGGGCCTGGGTATAAGGATCCAAGGAAGCTTTGGCAGACACTCGTTGATCCTTTCGATATTAGGGGGCTGATCAATGGACGTGGGCGGCAGAACGAGGAATTTTGGCAAATAAGAGATGGCCAGGGGACACAGCCGAGTAAGGTATCGGAAACAGTGTAATCAGGGGACGGAAAGAGTTATGAGAGATGCTGATGGACTCGTGTTGATGCTCAGTAACCGCTTTAAGCCGGGGATGCTTCATCATGTCGCCCAGCTGCACTCTCACTACATCGACTCTTGACAGAATTCTTGTCACTAAAACAAAGCCGTTGGTTAAAATCAGATGGATTGATGATTTGACACCATTCGGGAGGCTGAGGAGCTGCTGACTTCGGAGAATGCCAGGTTAGGAAAGGCTATGCACAGAATTGAAACTGTTCGTTGACGCAAAGCGGCCGACATGATGGACCAAGTCTGATTCAGAGATTGATAGTGAAGAGTAGCGGTGTCAGTATGTCACTGTTGCATAGAGAGAAAGTGTCAAGGAATCTAATGCCGGTGCAAATTACAGGATGCACCCATGGCTCCCTGTAACTTATAGGATAACCCAAAACTGGCCTTTGATGCGGTCGGGCGAATCAGAGGAAGAGGCATTGCTCAGAAAGAATGACAATAAGTCCGGCCGGTGTTTTTAGTCGAGACAATTCCATGCTCCTTATCCACGAAGGATCATTATCCCGTCAGCTGGAGCACAACACAGCCATTTTCACCCAGGCAGTGTGAAACTTGATAAAATGAGTTGAAGAATATGACCAGAAAAATCTTCAGCGAGGCATATATGCTCTGAACAGTGATAAGTATGGCTCTTGAATAACTTGTCACAGTAATGAATGTCTATTTGTGCGGTCAGTCCTGGTTTGCAGGAATGTCGGAGCTTCTAGAATGGATCGGATGGATTGGGAACCTTGCAGTGTTACTGTGTTAGTTAGTGAGTAGTCTGGGTCATTCCCATGCGTTAATGCGATAAATCAAGTGAGTGAATGAGAGGCGATTTATCTGTTATCCTATGTTTTTCTTCTTCTTCGTAGAAGGTTAGCTACTGTACAGTAGTCGAAAGATGAGCCAAAAATAAACATAAACATGCGGTACTGGATCAAGCGAGACGGACACATTCAGGAAATGTCTTCGCCTTCGCCACGCCTAGGTTGCGGTCACTGACTTTTTGAAGTTTGCAAGCCCCAATCACTTTATAGCGTCTCGCCAGGATCCCTTGCTTGTACAGTACATAATCTGGGGCAAATGGAGAGGGGGATCTGACCAATCATCTGAGTGTAACGGTTCCATTGACAGTCAACCTCAGCTGAGTTGGATAAAGCCGCTTATTCAGATCACGAGCTGTTTATGCTGTACGAGACTCTGTTGCTTCAAATCAACTATCACTTACCTTAGTAGTATTCATCATGTGTACGGTACCTTGGAGCTTCACTTAATTACCTAGATGCAAAATATCCGTGCTAAATGCATGGAATAGCTGTTGTTGATTGCGATTGTTTCAACAAAAACGCCAAGCAAAAGCAACAAACAGATCACCACCATCCCTGTCCCCTGGCCTGGATGGCTTGTCCTGCCCTGTAAGAGGACCTTAGCTTCCTCCATAAGCTCCGTGTGCAGGCCGTCAAAGCCTCCCTCTCCACTATCGGCCCCGTATGTATCAAGACGGCGCCGATAGACAGGCTCAGTCACTACCCGAAACAACTTGAATGAGTCGCTCTCTCACCTTCCTTCCACCCATAGGCTACCCCCCGTCCTTCCTTCCAGATCAGATCAGGTGGCAAGGAAGGAGAACTTTGAAATGGACTGGCCTTCCAGCTGAGACTGCAGAGCTGAACCCATCCTTCTTTTGGCATTCTCTTCTTTTTCGACACATGATTAATTACCTACCTAGGTAGTTAGTTAATTACAAGGCTCAACTCCGCCTCCCCAAGCTCGTCCCTTCCCTTGCTCTCGGCGCGACTAACTTATACCCTACCCTACCCTACCTTACCTCAGATTAAAGGGCTTCAGACTTGGCTAGGAGCGGAGAATAACTCTAAGCCTCTCATCCAACTGGAATACATCAGCTATATTGGATGCATCTCATGTCTCTTTAAGACTTTGTTCTTCCATGCTCTCTTTCCTCTCTTCTCCACTTCAGTAATTCACCCATTGAAGACTGTACTACCAACCGCTCCTTTATATCCAGCTGGGTCAATAGTCGGCCGAAACCCCAACTTCAACAAAAGACAGCCATTCCTCGCTTCCGCCTCACATTTGATCTATTACCAAGCTTGCCTCGACCACGACTCTTCCCCAATCCGTCGCCATCATGGGAGACCGACCGGCCATCTATGTCCACCTAGAAATGGGCTTATCGCTGCCCAGGATCATGTCCAAAGACCGACACATCACTTACATCTCCAAGAGCATGCGCGACCGAGCCAACCAGTTTCCCCGGCAATTACCTCCTCCAAACACCAACTACCTCACTGCTCCCCAGCAGGTTCCAACTCAGACTCAACCGGCTCAAGACCAATTACAGCATCAGTTCGCTTACCATGCCAACAACCTCTCTCCCGATGTTCATAGCGGAGAGCACTTATCAGCAGGAGTAGCTCACGGCCAGATGTATCAGCCATATCGCCCCCAGCAAGCACAACACCATATCAGAGAGTACTACGCTCCTGCCGTAACAGCACAGCAACAACAAGGCTCACTACAACCGGAGGAGATTCGAAGGAGCTCAAGGTCGACAAGCCGAGGTTCCCACGAGCGCGGCAAATCTGCACCCCCTCCGTTAAATAGTAGTCCTTGGGATATAAGCCCGTCCAACGCTTCAGAGGGTGAGCCCCAACTTTGGAAAGCTCTTCCTGCAACCCCTAACCAGTTTCGACTCGGCGAAGGCGATATGCCATGGGACTCATGGACCTTTCCCATGGGCTTCAACGACAACAACGATGAAGAGAGCCACGGCGAAGGGAGCGAAGGCCGCACACGTTCGCGTGAGGCTAGTCTTCGAGCAACATGGGGTCCTGAATTTCCCGGCGAATCGTCACGTCCTGCTCAGATGGCACAAGTAGACGACCGGGCAAGGGGAAAAGCCAAGGATATGCAGTCTCTGGCCTCAGCTTTAATGACGGTCGACAATGGCTTCGAAGATCAGTGGTGGTATCAGGGCCCTCGATTAGTCAACATTTACGGAAATGTCATGGTGCCAACAGCGGTACCAAAGTCCAGCTTCCACCCCGACCACCAGCAAAGCTCTGTGGGATGGGCGGTATCGCACGAGGAAGCGCAGCGCCAAAAAGACCAGAACGAGCAATACCAACTACAACAGAAGCGTCAAGAGCAGCAGCGGCGACGGCAACGACATCTATCACTTCAAGAACAGCAGCTTGCCTCGTTTGTGCCATCCAGCGCGTCTTTCCAACCTGTTTCTCCCCACTCGGGCACAGGAACCGGGGATATCGTGTCGCCTATGAGTGACTACTCCAGCCCGTTGTCAAGCTATGGTGGCTTGCGACGCTCTTTAACCACACGGTCTGACGAACTTCACCTATAAAAGGTACGGGCGTCACCTTTTATCGAGTTTGGGAAATGAGTTTCGAACCTGCTTCTGCAGAGGGTATGTGAATCTCGTCGAATACCATGGCTGAACGTATCAAAGCGTGTTAACCATGAGTTTATCCAGACTAAATATCACAAGTCCCCACGGCTGAGCCAAAGATCGGCCAAAGCCCCAATCATATTAGGCGAATTGACAAGGGATGAATGGTCATGGCATGATGACTTCTACATAAAACGCCGGTGATCAACAACATTTCAGCATCACAATTGTTTCAGACTTGTTACAAAGCCTTGGTTTTCTCATTCGGGAGGCAGAAATGCTATGTTTAATGGAGTGACATAAAACGAACTTCTGCCACTAAGCAGAGTTTGACAGTTTATAATGACCATTTTTGGGGATTACGTGCGGGAATGAGGCGTTCACTAGGGTTAGGATATTTAGATACCTCTTGATTAATCGAAGGAAAGCTTCCTATGGAGAGCAGTGTCATACGTAAATAATTTCTGTTTCAAAGGGTGAAAAAACGTTTGTGGCCCAGGAATCTCCAAGTTTTACGTACATATTAAGCCGGCCGAAGCCGCTAACAGCATGATATAAACACTGACTTTGGACACGAAGTGGGACTGATAAGTAAATAAATATTGGATACATTTGAGAGATGAAGGGAAAAGTTTATTGACTAGGTAGATGTAAGAAGAAATAGTGCTAATTCACTTGCTCTCATTTGGTCATGGTGAACGGCCATGTTGGTGTGCGATGTCATCATACCTTAATGCTCGTCAAGGTGAAGAAGCTCTTTACCGGGTCTTTCGGGAGTAGCCTTCCTGGTTCTTCCCGTCCATCCTGCAATTAACGTGACTTGGAGAGTTGCCACGGGAGAAGCCGGATGCCATTGGCTGCTCGGCTAAGGTGTCGGCCATCAGGTAATCCGGTGGACGGTTGGAAGCCAATCAGCGAGTACTGTTTGCTTTACACTGCCGGACATGTACCTCCTGGGTCTCCCGCAGCCACGCTACACCGTTTTCGGCCCATCGGTGTACCGTACCTGGCCAGATATTGGCACCAGGTCGTGCTAGGTAACTGGCTTTTTTTGGTACCCCCAACCCCAAAAGCTTGCCGAGTTACTTGTTTGTGAGTGGAACATCGCGAATCATTGTCCGAGCTCTGGCACTTCGTGTGTGTTTCCTTTTTTCCCTCCTGACCTACCTAAACTAAACTCCACCTCTATTCGAGTTCAACACCAACCCGCGATCGTCGTCTTTCCCGCCGTTTCTCCCTCTCGCCAGTCTCCTCACATCACAATCTTGCAAAAATGCTGTCAAGAAGTATAGCTACCGCGAGCCGCATGGTGCCCGCTCGGGTCTTGCGGCCCCGTGCGCATCCTCTTGTCATGCTTCCCTCGATGATGCAGACCGTTCGCACCTACGCCGATTCCGTCATCAAGGTCCCCCAGATGGCCGAGTCCATCTCTGAGGGTACTCTCAAGCAGTTCTCCAAGAGCATTGGCGATTACGTTGCGCAGGATGAGGAGATTGCTACCATTGAGACCGACAAGGTATGCATGCCGTCATAGCAAACTCGAATTGTCTGTCACATTGGAGAATATCCTTATTGACATGTAAATATTAGATCGATGTTGCTGTCAACGCTACAGAGTCTGGTACCATCAAGGAGTTCCTTGTCGCCGAGGAGGATACCGTTACTGTTGGCCAAGATCTCGTCCGTATCGAACTCGGTGGTGAACCATCTGGTGACAAGAAGGAGGCCCCCAAGGAGGAGCCCAAGAAATCCGAATCCGAGTCGAAACCTGAATCAAAACCTGAGCCCAAACAAGAGTCTGCTCCCGAGCCCAAGAAGGAATCTGCACCTGCTCCCAGCAAGCCTGAGCCTCCCAAACAGCCCGAGAAGAAGGAGTCCAAGTCTGGATCTTCCGCCTCAAGCGGCCTTTCCATGGGTAACCGCGAGGAGCGTCGTGTAAGTTGCTCCTATAGCACAGGGGACTTTCCTGGCATGCTATCCAATGATATTAATTGTCTGTTTAGGTCAAGATGAACCGCATGCGCCTCCGAATTGCCGAGCGTCTCAAGCAATCCCAGAACACTGCTGCTTCCCTGACCACCTTCAACGAGGTCGACATGTCCAACATCATGGAGTTCCGCAAGCTCTACAAGGAGGACGTTCTCAAGAAGACCGGTGTCAAGCTTGGATTCATGAGCGCCTTCTCCCGAGCCTGTGTTCTTGCCATGCGCGATCTGCCTGCCGTCAACGCCTCCATCGAGGGACCCAACGGCGGTGATACCATCGTCTACCGCGACTACGTTGATATCAGCGTCGCTGTCGCTACTGAGAAGGGCCTCGTGACTCCCGTTGTCCGCAATGTTGAGTCTATGGACATGGTCGGTATTGAGCAATCGATTGCCGACATGGGCAAGAAGGTATTAAACTCTTTTTTGAACAAAACTACGTGCCCGTGGCTAACACCAAGATTCTAGGCTCGCGACAACAAGCTGACCATTGAGGACATGGCTGGCGGTACTTTCACCATCAGCAACGGTGGAGTCTTCGGCTCCCTTATGGGCACCCCCATTATCAACCTTCCCCAGAGCGCCGTTCTCGGCCTCCACGCCATTAAGGAGCGCCCTGTCGCTGTTAACGGCAAGATCGAGATCCGACCCATGATGTACCTTGCTCTCACCTACGATCACCGTCTGCTGGACGGCCGGGAGGCTGTGCAATTCCTTGTCAAGGTGAAGGAGTACATCGAGGATCCCAGGAGAATGCTCCTGTAAGAGACATTATTCAATGTCAAAGTATTTAATACCCTACCTATAGCATATAGTCAATAGTTTCATTGTAGCAATGCGGGGCGCGTTGTCTATCATGCATTGTATACTACATCAATTCAAGAGTTGGACATGAGGCTTTTGTCTATGGCTCTCAAAAGTCAAGTTCCTTATAGTGATATAATGCATGGCCCTTGAGTCTCGTAGATGATACTCTGCTGCGGGACATCTTGTTTGGGTTAGTCCCTCAAAGCACATGCTTTCTTTTCACTTATGACTCAGAGGACAGTCGCTTATAAGGGGAAACCTCAGCTTTGGCATGGAGGTTGCAACACCACGGAACAATGGCGGCTCCAACAAGCGCACTTTTTGTCGTTGACATCCAGAACGACCTCGCGTCTGACTCCAATACACGTATTACGCACGCTGAACGTGTTTGCCACGCCGGGGCCGACATACTGCGTGCCGTACGAGGGCTACCAGCCGACCTAAAACCTATCATCGTTTTTGTACAGCATGAGGAAGCACCCGAAAAGGGGCCACTTGTCAGGGGCACACAGCAGTGGGAGTTGGTTTTTAAGAATAATCCTAAAAACACAAGAGAACTCCTTGTTTCCAAAAACCAGCGTGAGACCTGCCTCCTCTCTTCCACGGACATCTGTTGATTTGAGATAGGAGATACGTTCAAGTCAAACCCAGGTTTAGGGGCACTGCTAAAGTCTGAGGGCATCCAACATGTCGTTGTCTTCGGCATACAAAGTGAATGCTGCGTACTAGAAACGAGCAAGGGCGCTCTGGAGGCGGGGTTTCGCATCACGCTTCTACATGGCGCTCACTCGACTTATGATACTGCTAACAGGACCGCACTCGAGATCGAGGGTGACGTTGAGAATGAGCTGAGAGCGTTAGGTGCTTCCGTTGTACCATGGGAGACTGCGATCGTCAAGTGGAACGAGACCGGGGACTTAGGAGCGGCATAAAGAGAGGCTTAGCAGAAGCTGCCTGTTGGTCCAAGTTGCTATATAGTACGCCTGGGGAGCCAGAGCACAGAATACATATTACCAACGAATATGTTGTAGCCTCTGAGCTGCTCCAGTGTCATCATAAAGGGTAATGAACGTATTAGCTAGGTATTGTGACAACCACCCGCCCAATTCAACTCGACGATCGCCAGTTTCCCAATCTCTAGTATTCTGCCGTGGATTTCCGCGTCTCCCATAACGTTTACTTGATACCGCAAAATGCAGACCAAGCCTCGACCTTGGCGTATAGTCAAGATCTAGGTACACTTACTGGCCCCATCAAGCATGGCAGTCGAGGAGTAGAAGCTTGCTTGTTCATGCTGCCAAATTCTCAAGGCGGTAATCAGAGCCATGAGCCGCCATCGTTCATTCGGGGCGTCTGGCGTCTGAACATCCAGGAAGTGCAGCTTAAACGGCTTGGAGAGGCTCAGCAGGCGCTTGAAGGATGTTACTGCAACAGGCTCGTTCGCAGTCGCAGTCGCACTCCCTTCAGCTGTGCTAGAAACTGGAACCCGGAAGAGCTTATACTCGTGAGCATAATCCTTATCGCCAATTTCACTTTTTGGTATCATGCGCCACTCAAACTGTTCCCGACGTGGTCCAACATCTGCCATTTTGCCCTTGCCAACGTCATCGGCCGTGTGGTTTGTGAAGACGGAGAATAGAAATGCAACAGTTTGTCCATCCGGTAGGACTCTCGCAGACATATTTTCCATCGCAACCGCAGCGTTCTTGGTCATCATAACATTCTCTTGTCCTGGTAAAGGGGAAATATTGATCAAGGTCTTGAACTCGAGAGCTGAGCTACTCGATTTGTCCACTGCCCCTGCTGCTGCCAATGTCTTATCTTTAGCAGATGGTCCATTATGAAGGAGAATAGAATACCGGCCAGGACCAGCGCCTGTGGTCCCTGCATATACAGACGTAGCGAATATCTTATTGTTGGACTCGTTGCCCAGATGGAACGTGCGATACGCGAGCTGGTAGTTCGCGGTTAAGGTTTGTGATATAGGAACATATGAAGAGCTAGCGCATTCTTGTACAAGAGCTTCTGGTGGGGGACCAGAACTAAATGGTCGCGCAGTATTTCCTGCCGCAGACGTAGCTGGCGGCGCGTCTGAATATGGCGGCGGCGGGTCGTCAAGTGGTGTATTACCTCTATTAGTACTGTGTTCCATCTTGTTATAGTTAAAGAGTAAGTGTTAAATTGTAGATGTTGTGTCTTCTTGATTGATTGTTATCTATAGCTAGCTTTCCCTTATTTTAAAAGTAAATCTAAGCTATACCTAATTAGGATTTATCTAGTTAAGTAATATTATAGAAATAACTAATATAGTATATTTTCTAAAAATAAATATTATACTAGATAATAAATTAATTAAAAGACTATGTAAATTTAATTAATACTATTATATTAAAGTTTAAAAAGTTTAAAATAAAGTTATAACCTTTAAGGTAGGTTAAAGTATAAGCTTATTTCTATTAAAGTTACCTATATTAATAAAACTCTAACTATTACTAATAAAGCTTTAACTTATATATATAAAAGGCTACTATATAAGGTATAGTAGCTTAGCTTACTTTCTTTCTTTTATATATATATATTTTTATAAGAATATTAAGTTTAAACTAGTAATATACTAAAGGAAAGTTAATTTAGCTAAATCCTTAGATTAAAAATCTTAGTTAAGCTTCTTAGAAAACTTAATAAGTTAAAGTAATAATAAAAAATATAACTTACTTATTATATTAAATTACCTTACTTATACTTAATATCTTATAATTCTTTAACTTTTATTTTATAAAAGTTAATATAATTAAAATAGTTAATATAAAATAAATAACTTAAGCTAAAATAGCCTTATATTAATCTTAAAAAAATATAATAATAGTTACCTATATATAATAGTTAAATAAAAAGTATAGTTAACTATTAATAAAGAATACCTTATAATAAATAAATTAATTTAAACTTAAAAGAAAAGTATATTATATTCTTTTCTTAGTTAAAATTATTATTAAGAAAATTATTTATTATACTATATATAAAAGTAAGAAAAAAATTAATTATATAATCTTATTAATTAACTAATTACTAACTAATAATAAACTCTATATAATTATACTTATATTTTCCTTTTATTATATTTTAAAGTTTCTTATTTTTTCTAATACTATAGCTAGATTTATTTAAGCTACTATAGCTAGATATTTTAAAATCTTTATCCTTTTAAAGTACTATATACTATATATAGTAAAATTTAATTTACTTATAGATTACTTTTAGCTTATTATACTATACTTTATATTTATTATTTATTAAAATAGCCCTAAGAAAGCTAACCTTTTTTATTAAAAAAGCTAAGAAATTTACTTTTAGCTTTAATAATAAAGCCTTAAGTAACTACTATTTAGCTTAAATACTATAAATAACTCTAAGAATCTCTTTTTCCTTAATTATATTAAAGATATATATAATCTAGTAGCTAATTATAGCTAGTTTAACTTAGACTTTAGCTCTTTAAGATATATTACTATTATAAACCTAGCCTAGGTTCTTAGCTTAATCTTTATACTAAATTAGATCTTTAATTACTTTAACTTTAACTAGGTTATTAACTAGTATATTAAAATTTAGCTTATAAATATTAAGGCTTATCTTATACTTTTTAATTACTAAGCTAGTTAATTATAAGCTATATTAAAGGATTAGTATTTTACTTATAATTTAAGTTAGCTTAGTATATTATATATTAAATATAAAATATATATACTTATATATTATTTATAATTATTATACTTATATTTTTTATTTTTTTTTAAATAAAGAATAATAAAAATAGCTATTATATTAGTTAATTTTTAGCTTTTTATTTCTATAGATATAAGGTTTTACTACTTATATCTTATAGCTATACTTAAACCTATTTATTATATATTTATTAAGAATACTAGAAATTAGTTATCTTACTTTTATTAGATAATAAGATTAATAAGGAACTAATAAATAATAAATAATAATATTATATTCTTTAAGTAATTAAAATAAAATTATTAAAAAAGTTCTATTATTAAACTAAAATAAATTAAAAAGAATAATATAAGTAAAAAGTAAAAATAGTTAATTTTATTTATAATTTCCTTATAAAAAGTTATTAAAAAGAAAGTATTATATAAAATATTTCTTAATAGTAAAGTTTAACTATATAAAGAATACTTTTATCCTTAGTTAAAACTATTATTAAAAATACTATTTATTATATTATATATAAAACTTAAAAAAGAATTAGTTATATAACCTTATTAATTAATAGATTATTAACTAATAATAAATCTAATATAATTATACTTATATTTTTCTTTTATTATATTTTAAAGTTTTTTATTTTTTTTAATACTATAGTTAAATTTATTAAGCTACTATAGCTAGATATTTTAAAACCTTTATCCTTTTAAAGTACTATATATTATATACTATAGAATTTAACTTCCTTATAAATTAATTTTAGCTCTTTATATTATACTTTATACCTATTATCTATTAAAATAGTATTAAAGAAGTTATTTTCTTCTATTAAAAAAGCTAAAAAGTTTACTTTTAGCTTTAATAATAAGGCCTTAAGTAATTACTATTTAGCTTAAATACTATAAATAACTTTAAAACCCTTTTCTTTTTTAATTATATTAGAAATATATAAAACTTAATAGCTAATTATAGTTAATTTAACTTAAACTTTAGCTTTCTAAGGTATATTTCTACTATAAACCTAATATAAGTCTTTAGCTTACTTTTTATACTAAATTAAGTCTTTAATTACCTTAACTTTAATTAGTTTATTAGCTAATATATTAAAATCTAGCTTATAAATATTAAAGCCTATTTTATACTTTATAACTATAAGGCTAATCTATTATAAGCTATATTAAAGGGTTAATATCTTATTTATAATCTAAGTTAGCTTAATATATTATATATTAAGTATAAAATATATATACTTTTATATTATTTATAATTATTATACTTATAATTTTTTGTTTTTTTTAAATAAAAGATAATAAAATAGCTAAAGTATTAGTTAATATTTAGCCTTTTATTTCTATAAATATAAGGTTTTATTATATATCTTATAGCTATACTTAAACCTATTTATTATATATTTATTAATAAAACTAGAAAGTAGTTATTATACTTTTATTAGATAATAAGATTAATAAGGAAACTAGTATATATATATAGAATACTTTTATAAAAATAATATAAATTATTATAGAATTTATTATTCTCTTTAAATTATAAGTTCTAGTTTAAATCTATCTTTAATATTATAATTAATAGTAACCTTTTTTAGTAAAGTTAAATCTTAATAAGTTAGGTATATATATTATATTAGCTACTAAACTTTAATAATAGTAAATATATATTTTATAATAGCTACTAAGCTATATATAAAATAACTTCTTTCTTTTTTTATCTTTAACCTTTAATTAACCTAATATAATAAGTTATTATTTAATATACTAAGAGTTAATTAATTAACCCTAGTTTCCTTTTACTATATATTACTAACTATTATAGCTTACCCTTTAACTATAATACTACTTATATAAAGAGATCTAATATATACCTCTTTATATATTAACCTTAAGGTTAATTTATTATATAAGAAAATTAAATAAGCCCTTTAAAATTATAATAATATTAATAAGCTTAAATAACTATAAGTAAAAGTTAATAACCTTAAAAGGATTTTCTTAACCTAAGATTTTAAAAAGCTATTATAGTAATCTTATTTAATTATATAAAATAACCTTAGTTTAATTAAGCTAGTAATCTTTAGCTATAAGCTTTTCTTAGTTTATAGTAATATACTAAGTAATAATAATCTTATATAAAGTACTAAAAAGGAAATTAAGAGAATAGCTAATAGCTTTATAGAGCTTAAAAAAGAAGCTTATAAAGATATAGTTATATATATAGCTTAGTAATTACTTTCTTAAGATAATTAAGAAATACTAATATAAGCTTTAGCTTAATAGCTTAGAAAATTAAGTTAATAATATAATTAAGGCCTTTAATAGTAAGGTTCTTACTAGTATAAGTATAAAATAGTTATAACTTTTATATATAGTATTTAAGTAAAAAAGGAAATTTTAAAAAGTTAATATTTATAAAAGAAACTAAAAGAAATATATATTTAAAAGTTAAAGTTAATATTATTAAAATACTATATTACTTTATATTAGCTATAGCTATAGTTAAGGCTAAAAAGGCTATATAACTTTAGTCTTATAGCTAGATTAATTAAGACTATAGCTAAGGTAAGCTTAACTTTAACCTTTTACTAATATATAAAAAATAAATATATTTCTTTTCTAAAAACCTTAAATACTTAAAGTTTTTTCCCTTAGAATACTATACTTTAATTTTATTATAGCTTATTTATATTAGTAATTATTATTTTTACTTACTTTTCTAGTTTAATAAACTATATATAATAGTTAGTTTAATACTATAAGTTAATTATCTTAAAGAACTTATCTTTATTTTTATTAAGGTTTTCTTTTATAGTAATCTTTTTAATAAGCTCTTTTAATACTATTAATTTAGTAATTAAAAATAAAATATAGTTTATATTTATATCTTATTAAATTAGCTAAAAAAGCTTATAACTAAAGGTAATTAAATTAATCTTATATATAAGGAAGTTAAAAGTAAAATTAAGAACTAAGTTTAAGGTAATTTATAATATATCTAAGGTTTAGTTTAGTAGTTTTAAAGTTACTTTAATCTTTATAATTTCTAAGTATATACTATTATTATAATAGTAGTTTTTTATAGGTATAATACTATAATACTTAGCTAGGATTTTAATAGTTATAAAATAGGTTAGTAATATAAAGTAATAGGTAAGGGTTAGCTGACTTACTATCTCTTAGTAGACTAAGGTTATTATAAGAGAAAGAAAAGAAAAGAAGGCTACTGCATAAGGTATAGTAGCCTTATATATATATAGGTATATTAGTAATAGTTAGAGTTTAGTAGCTATAGGTAATACTAATTAAATTAAGCCTATAATTTAACCTACCTAAGGGGTTAACTTAAAAGTTAAGGAAGCTAGATTTTTAATTAATAATACTTAGTTATATATATTAGGTAAGGTAGTAGTAAAGGTTAAGGAGAGTATATAACTTATTATATAACCTAGATTAATTAAACTGCTAAAAAGCTAGTTATTATTTTTAACTTTAAGTAACTCTAACTTTAACTTTTACTAATAATATAGTATAAATAATATATAAATATATTCCCTTTTTAAAACCTTATATACTTAAATTTTATATAAGTTACTATATAATATTATACCCCTTCCTTTAATAATATTATTAATAATATTATTAAGTTATATTACTATAGATATAATTAAAAGGTTATATAATTTTATTTAATTAATATACTAGCTAAAGCCTTTAACTTTAGCCTACCTTAACTATAACTTTTAATATATAGAATATATATTTCTTTTAGTTTCTTTTACTAATATTAACTTTCTAAATTTTACCCTTTTACCTAAATACTATATATAAAGGTTATAGTTATTATATACTTATAGTTTTAAACTATAACTAGTATAACTATTCTATAGTTATACTAGTAAAAACCTTACTATTAAAGGCCTTAATTATATTATTAACTTAATCTTTTAAGTTATTAAGCTAAAGCTTATAGTAGTATTTCCTAATTATCTTAAGAAAATAGTTACTAGGCTATATATATAACTAAGCCTTTATAAGTCTTTCTTTTAAGCTTTATAAAGTTACTAGCTTTCTTTTAATTTCCCTTTTAGTACTTTATATAAAATTACTATTACTTAGTATATTACTATAGACTAAGAGAAGCTTATAGCTAAAGACTACTAGCTTAATTAAACTAAGGTTATTTTATATAATAGAATAAAGTTACTATAATAGCTCTTTAAAATCCTAGTTTAAGAAAATCTTTTTAAAGTTATTAGCTTTTACCTATAGTTACTTAAGCTTATTAATATTATTATAATTTTAAAGGGCTAGTTTAATTTTTTTATATAATAAGTTAATCTTAAGGTTAATATATAAAGAGGTATATATTAGACTTTTTTATATAAGTAGTATTATAGTTAAAGGGTAAGCTATAATAGTTAGTAATACATAGTAAAGGATAAGGAACTAGGGTTAATTAATTAACTAGTAGCTTATTATATTAGATTAATTAAAGGTTAAAGATAAAAGAAGAAAGAAGTTACTTTATATATAGCTTAATAGCTATTATAAAATATATATTTATTATTATTAAAGTTTAATAGCTAATATAATATATATACTTAACTTATTAAGATTTAACTTTACTAAAAGAGGTTACTATTAATTATAATATTATAGATAGATTTAAACTAGAACTTATAGTTTAAAGAGAATAATAAATATTATATCTTTTAATAAGTTTAGTTTAATATTAACTTTAAAATTAGTAGTTTCTTCTAAAATACTATAGACTATTAAATATTATAGCTATATTATATTAAGCTAAAGGGCTTTCTTAATACTAAAGTAATTAAGTATATAGTTTACCTAGTAAGCTAGGTTAAAGAACTAGTAGTTATAGTACCTATTATTAGCCTTATTAAGGAACTACTATTTATTACTATTTAAATTAATATTTAAGTCTAGCTTTATAGTTAATCTATTTAATATTATTATCTTAATTAAGAGAGCCTATATTTCTATAATAAGGTAAATAAGAAGAAAAAGTAAGTAGCTAAAGGCTACTAAGGTTACCTTTTTATTAATATCTTTCCTTAGATTTTTTACTACCTAGTACTTTAGGTACCTAAATAGGTATAATTTAAAGGTTACCTTAATACTTAGCTTATTAAGGTCTTTATTATTAAAAGTATAATACTTAGTACTTATTAAAGTAATACTATAGTATTTATTTAGTATTACTATAGATTAGGTTAATAATAATAAACTAAGGGTAAGGGTTAATTAGTTTACTACTTAAGTAGTAGTATAAGAGCTTTAGATATAGGTATAGAAAGAAGAAAGAAAGCTAAGCTACTATACTTTATATAGTAACCTTTTATATATATAAGTTAAAGCTTTATTAGTAATAGTTAAAGTTTAGTTAATATAAGTAACTTTAATAGAAATAAGCCTATACTTTAACCTACCTTAGATAGGTTAACCTTAAATTATAATATATTTATATATAGCTTTATTATAAAAGTAAAATTAAATATTATTTTTAAAAATATAATTAAAAATAAAAAGAAAGTATATATTATATATATAACCTTAGCTTTATTAACTAAAATAAAGATTAATTTACTAATCTTTAGTAAAAGTATAAAAGGAAAAAAAGCCTAAAAGCTTTTAAAAGAACTTTAAAAATATAAAATAATTTTTAATAAAAAAGTAATAAAAATATCTTTTATATTAAAAAAAGTAAAATATAGTATTAATTTTAAGGAAAAATAAAAACCTTTATAAAGATTATTATATTTACTAAACTAAGCTTTATATAAAGTATTAAAAAAATATATTATAAAAAACCTAGTAAATAGTTAGATTTATTACTTTAAAAGTAAAGTAAAAGTACTAATACTTTTTATACTAAAGAAAAATAGTAATCTTTAGTTATATATAAACTATAAAAAATTAAATAAGGTTACTATTAAAAACTATTACTTACTCTTACTAATTAGTAATTTACTAAATAAGCTTATAAAAGTATAGTAAATTTCTAAGATTAATATTAAAAATATTTACTATAAAATTAATATTAAAGAAATAAATTAATAAAAGATTATATTTTATATAAAGTATAATTACTTTAAGTATAATATTATACTATTTAGCTTAATAAATACTTTAGTAATATTTTAAGTATATATTTACTAAATATTTATTAATTTATTAAATATATACTATATTATATATATAAATAATATTTTTATATTTTTTAAGATTAAAAAGTAATATATAAAAATCTTAAGAAAGTTCTTTAAAGACTTTATATAATATAGCTATATATAAATTAATTAAAGTATAAGTTCTATAAATAATAAGTTAAGTTCTTTAAGTATATTATTTTCTTTAAAAGAAGTAAAAATAAATTAATATTATATAAAATCTATTAAAAAAAAAATACTTATAATATTTAAAGATATTTAAATCTTTTTAGAATTTTATAAATTTTATAGAAAGTTTATTTTAAAATACTTAAGTATTATTAAATCCCTTATAGTATTACTAAAAGGAAATTTAAAAAAAAAAAAAAAAACTATAAAGTTTTATTAACTAAAAGTAATTTAAAGTATATTTTAAAGATTAAAAAATACCTTTTACTTTATAACTATTTTCTAATACTAAAATTTATTAGTACTTATAAAAGTAAAAACTAATATATTAGTAAAAGTAATTTTAAAGATTTTAACTTAGCTTATAGAGATATAATAGTAATTTATTACTTATTAGTTATAGAAATAAATAAATACTAAGTAGTATTAAGCTATAGGCTAAAAGAAATTACTAATTATTATAAAAAGCTTAAAATACTAAAAGTATTACTTAATAAAATTATTTAAAAAGTTCTTTATTTTAATAAACTATATTGCCTTAAAGAGTATAATTAATACCTTAATATAAAATCTTTATAAAAAACTTACTTATTAAATATATTAGTTATTAGTATTTAACTTTAATATTAAATATAAGCTAAAGATAAAGAATTTTACTAATAGTTTATTAAAAAAACTAAATTATATAAAAAAAAAGATTTTTTATAAAGATATAGTATTTATACTAAAAAAAAAGCTTAAGTTATAAAGTAAGCTTTTAAAGATTGTATAGAGATAAATTAATTAATTAAAAGGTAAAAGAAAAATAATAAAAGTATATATTTAAATAATTAAAAAAGCTAAAAAGAATTCTTTTTCTTTTAATAAATAGTAATAAAATTACTTTATTTATTTAAAATATATTTATATAGCTATAATAACTAAAAAAGATAAGTACTAGTAGTAAATACTATAAAAGCTATTTTTAAGCTAAAGATATAAAAATCTAATAAAAGCTAAAGTTATTATTTTAAAGTAATATATTTTATATTAAATTATAAAAAAACTTAAAAAAGGTAAAATAATACTTACTATAATACTTTTAATAGAATTTAAAATATTAGTTTATAAGCTATAAATTAAAGATTAAGACTATTAAAAAACTATAAAAAAGTATTAAATAATAGCTAAAAAGTATAAAAGTTACTTAATTTAAAAAGACTTACTTTAATTTAAAAATAAAATTAAAATCCTTAAAGAAAGTATATTATATATAAAGATTTTATGTTAATATTATAATAACTTAAAAGTAAAATATATAAAAGCTTAAAAAATACTTAACCTTATAATAAGAAAGTTTTACTAAAAAGGTATTACTAATAATATAAAGAACTATATAAAAAAGTATTAAACTTATTAAAGTATTTAAGTTTCTTAGTATAAGCCTTATAGATATTTTTAATTACTACTATTACTTTTATATTTTTTTTAAGAAATTAATATAAACTTTATTATTAAATTATTATAAAGTAGTTAATAAGATAGTAAAATATATAATATATAATATTAGTTATTATATATAAAATAATAAAATATCCTTTTTATATTTTAATATAAAAAATACTTTAAGCTATTAAGCTAATAGCTATATTATATAAGAAAATAAAATATAAGTTTAAAACCTTAGAAGGTATTATTAGTAATTAAGATAAGTATTTAAAAAGTAAATTTAAGAAAAATCTAAAAAAGAAAAAAACCTATTACTAGCTTTTTATAGCTTACTACCTATAGATAAATAAGTAATTTAAGAGAATATATTAAATACTAAAGAAATACCTTTAAGTATATATTAATAAATTACTAAAAATATAAATATTAACTTTAAATAAAGCTATATTTATATATAATAATAATCTTTACTGTATAATAAAGGTATTTCTTATAAAAGTATTATATAAGTATTATACTAAGTATATAAAATATACTTTTTTAAAAATAAAAATAAATATCTAAGAAGTAAGAAAATATATTAAAATCTTAAGCTAAATATATAATACTATAGAAAAGTATTAGTAAAAAGTTATAAAGTTATAAGCTAAGTACTATAATAAAAGGTATATATTATATAGGTTCTAAGAAAAGTAAAGTATTAGTATTATACTAAAGAACTAAAGGTTTAAGAATAAGAAACTTATATTATAATTTATAAAGATAAAGGTACTATAATAAGTTAAAAAGTAAGTATATAGAGTATAATTTCTTTAGATTTATAAGAAAATATATAATATATTTTATATCTTATTATTAAAACTATAGATAAATAGCTAAATAAATATAAAATAACTATTAAATATAAAGCTAAAAGATAAACCTAATAAGTAAAAGGTAAAAGAGATTATTAGCTATAGTAATAATAAATATAATTATTTTTACTTTATTAAATAAATAAAATAACTAGTAAAGTATAATATTTAGAAACTAATAAAGTATTTAGAAAATATAAAGATATTAATTTAAAAATACTTAAAAGTTATAAAGAAATAGTATTATAAGTAGGATAATTAATGTTTAAAAATCTATTAATTAATAATTCTATAGATATATTTTATAAAGAAAAGAATAATAAAGAATTATTAATATAATAAATATATTTTATAAAGAATAAGTATTAACTAAAAACTATAGCTATAAATAAGTATTATTTATTAAAGATATAATATTTTACTAAAGAACTAAAAAAAGAATATTAATTACTTTTTAGTATATTTCTTATTAAATCCCTTAAGGTAATTATACTTATACTTAGTAGTAAAGCTATTAGTAATAGTTAAGGAAAAAATAATAACTAAAGAGCTAAGTATTAGTTAATTAATAAAGAATATAAAGAGTTATAAACTAAAAACTATATAAGGATAATAAGTAATTACTAAAGGAAATAAAACTTTTAAAGTATTATTTTACTTTAAATAACTATTAAAATAAATAGTAATATTAAATAAATTACTAAAATTATAAAATTCTTTAAAGTTAATATACTTAAAATTATAAAATAATCCTTTACTATTAAATAAATAATAATTTAAATTATTAAAATACTTTTAATTATATAATAGTCCTTTACTATTAAAATATAAGGTAATATTATAAAATAAATTAATAATATTAATATATAAAGAATAATTAAAATTTTAAAGAAAATAATATTAAAAGATTAAATACTTATATTTATATATTATTAATACTATATTATTAGTAAAAGTTAAAGTTAAGGTTACCTAAAGTTAAAAATAAAAACTAGGTTTTTAGTAGTTTAATTAATCTAGGTTATATAATAAGTTATATACTCTCTTTAACTTTTACTATTACCTTAGCTAATATCTATAACTAAGTATTATTAATAGTATTATTAATAGTAAGCTTTTACTTATAATTACTTAAGTTTATTAATATTATTATAATTTTAAAGGGCTAGTTGAATTTTCTTATATTATATATTAACCTTAAGGTTAATATATAAAAAGGTAAGTATTAAATTTCTTTATATAATAGCTAATATTATAAGTAAGTTATAATAATTAGTAATATATAGTAAAGAAAACTAAGGTTAATTAATTAACTAAGTAATTTAGTATATTAAATAATGATTTTAATTAGTTAACTAACTAAAGAGTAGTTTATTATAGGGTTATAACTAATTAGTCTTTAGTCTAACTATAGTTAGTAAAATTAAAGATTAGTAACTTATTAGTTACTAACTAATAGTTATTAGTTACTAATTTTAAGGGACTAAGACTAGACTAGTAACTAGCTAGTCCTTAACTAATAGTTACTAGTTACTTAAAAAGGGTAACTTAAGTTAATATTATTAAAACACTGCATTACTTTACACCAGCTATAGCTATAGTTAAGGCTAAGAAGGTTATATAACTTTAGTCTTATAGCTAGATTAATTAAGACTATAGCTAAGGTAACCTTAACTTTAACTTTTCTCTAATATATAGAATATAAATATATTTCCTTTCTAAAAACCTTAAATACCTAAATTTTTAGTTCCCTTAAAATACTATACTTTAATTTTATTATATACTTATAGTCTTAGACTATAATACTAATTATAGCCTATTTATATAAGTAACTATTATTTTTATTTACTCTTTTAGTTTAATAAACTATATATAGTAGTTAGTTTAGTAGTATAAGTTAATTATCTTAAGGAACTTATCCTTATTCTTATTAAAGTCTTCTTTTATAGCTATTTTCTTAGCTAGCTCTTTTAATACTATTAATTTAGTAATTAAGAATAAGGTATAATCTATATCTATATCTTACTAAATTAGCTAAAGAAGCTTATAGCTAAAGGTAGTTAAATTAACCCTATATATAAGGAGGTTAAAAGTAAGATTAAGAACTAAGTCTAAGGTAACTTATAATATATCTAAGGCTTAGTTTAGTAGCTTTAAGATTACTTTAATCTCTATAGTTTCTAAGTATATACTATTATTATAGTAGTAGTTCTTTATAGGTATAATACTATAATACTTAGCTAGGATTTCTATAGCTATAAAATAGATTAGTAATATAAAGTAATAGATAGGGATTAGGGGTTAGCTAACTTACTATCTCTTAGTAGACCAGGGTTATTGTAGGAGAAAGGGAGAGAGAGAAAGCTACTGCGTAAGGTACAGTAGCCTTATGTATACGTAGGTATATTAGCAATATTTAAAGTTTAGTAGCTATAGGTACTACTAATTGGATTAAGCCTGCAATTTAACCTACCTAAGGGGTTAACTTAGAAGTTAAGGAAGCTAGATTCTTAGTAACTTAAGTTAAACTATAGTCTAACTATAGGGACTATAGTTATAAGTAAGTCTATAGGTAATTTTAAGATAAAAGTAGAATTAAATATACTAACCTATTAAGAAAAGTCTAAAAAAGCCTATATAGTATTAAGTTTACTAAAAGCTATATAGTAATAACCTTTAATAATATTATTAATAATATTATTAGGTTATATTACTATAGGTATAATTAAGAAATTATATAATCTTATTTAATTAATAGACTAGCTAAAGTTAGCCTTTAACTTTAGCTTACCTTAACTTTAACTTTTAATATATAGAATATATATTTCTTCTAGTTTCTTTTACTAATATTAACTTTCTAAATTTTCTTAGCCCTTTACCTAAATACTATATATAAAGGTTATAGTTATTATATACTTATAGTCTTAGGCTATAACTAGTATAATTATTCTATAGTTATACTAGTAAGAACCTTACTATTAAAGGCCCTAATTATATTATTAACCTAGTCTTTTAGGTTATTAAGCTAAAGCTTATAGTAGTATTCCTTAATTATCTTAAGAAAGTAGCTACTAAGCTATATATATAACTAGGCCTTTATAAGCCTTTCTTTTAGGCTTTATAGAGCTACTAGCTTTCTTTTAATCTTTCTTTTAATACTTTATATAAAATTACTATTACTTAGTATATTACTATAAACTAAAAGAAGCTTATAGTTAAAGATTACTAGCTTAATTAAATTAAGGTTATCTTATATAATAAAATAAAGCTACTATAATAGCTTCTTAAAATTCTAATTTAAAAGAGTTTTCTTAAGGTTATTAGCTTTTACCTATAGTTACTTAAGCTTATTAATATTATTGTAATTTTAAAGGGCTAGTTTAATCTTTTTATATAATAAGTTAACCTTAAGGTTAATATATAGAAAGGTATATATTAGACCTCTTTATATAATAGTAGGTAGTATTATAGTTAAAGGGTAAGCTATAATAGTTAGTAATATATAGTAAAGGGTAGGGAACTAAGGTTAATTAACTAACTCTTAGTATATTAGATAATAAAGTAGCTTATTATATTAGGTTAATTAAAGGTTAAAGATAAAAGAAGGAAGAAGTTACCTTATATATAGCTTAATAGCTATTATAAAATATATATTTACTATTATTAAAGTTTAGTAGCTAATATAATATATATACCTAACTTATTTAGATTTAACTTTACTAGAAGAGGTTGCTATTAATAATAATATTAAAGAAGGATTTAACCTAGGACTTATAGTTTAAAGAGGATAATAAATAAACTATATAGTAATAATTCTCTTATATCTTTAGTAGCTATATAGCCTACTATATAGCGTAAAGTTAACTTTTATTAGAGTAAAGCATAAATTAAACCTCTTTATAGAAGAAATACTTAAAAAGTAAAATAAAATTAATTTACTCTTTAGGAAAAATCTAAAAAACCTATATAATATTGATTTTATAAAGTACTATAGAGTAGGAATTATTTTATATTTTTAATAGCTATATAGCTTACTATATAGCGTAAAGTTAATTTTTATTATAGGAAAGTGTAACTTAAAGCTCTTTATAGAAAAGATTATATAAAAGGTAATTTAACTAAAGTAATTTAGGATACAAAATCTATAAAAATTACTATATATAGATTTACTTAATTTATATAAGCTAATTATTTTTTTTATTTTTTTTCCCCTATATAGAGCTATAATTAGTAGTTTTTTTCTTATTTCCCCACTTTTAACTAATCTGTCTACCCGATCTTAGTCACTAGAAATAGGTAACTTAAGTCAGACTAATAACGAGCTAGTTACTGACTAATAGCCATTAGTTACTAATTATTAGGGACTAAGACTAGACTAGTGACTAATTAGTTAGACTAATTAATTATAACCCTGGTTTATTATATTAAATTAATTAAGAATTAAAAATTAAAAAAGAAAATATTAACTTTATAAATACCTTAGTAGCTATTAATATATACTTACTTTTATTAAAGTTTAATAGCTAATATAATATATATACTTAACTTATTAAGATTTAACTTTACTAAAAGAAGTTACTATTAATTATAATATTTAAAAGAGATCTAACCTAAGATTTATAGTTTAAAGAGAAGAATAAATAAATTACCTTTAACTTAATATAAAATACCTTATATTTACCGTCTTTATTAAAGGAAATATTATAGCTAGTAGCTAAAAGCTTAAGCTTAAAAATAGAAGTATTAGCTTTAATAAATTAATAATAATATAATAATATAATATACTTTATAAAAGTAAATATTACTTTAGAAAGTTAAAGAAAATTAGCCTAAGTATAATATTAAAATAAAAAGTAAATAGTAAAGTACTATAAATAACTTATAAACTTAAAAGCCTTATAGTATATTAGTTTATATATAGTAATAAACTCTTAAGCTAAGATAAGTAAAGTAATACTAAAAGGATTTATATAAATAATATAGTATAAATTAGTAATAATAATATATATTAACTTAAATATAAAAGAAATTCTATTAATATAAGTAATAATATATTTCTACTAAGATAGTAATAAAATATTAGAAATAATTACCTTATAGTATATACTATTTTAAAAGGCTTAAATAATACTAAAAGGTTTAATAAGTACTTACTAAAGGGTTAGTAAAAAAGAACTATTAAAATAAAAAACTAATATTATTATTTACTAGTTTCTTATTAATCTTATAATCTAATAAAAGCAAAGTAACTAATTTCTAGTATTTTTAATATATATATAATAGATAGGTTTAAGTATAGCTATAAGATATAAAATAAAATCTTATATTTATAGAAATAAAAGCACTATTAATAATACTATTAATAATACTTAGTTTTATATATTAGCTAAGCTAGTAGTAAAGGTTAAGGAAAGTATATAACTTATTATATAACCTAGATTAATTAAACTACTAAAAAGCTAGTTATTATTTTTAACTTTAAGTAACCTTAACTTTAACTTTTACTAATATATAAATAATATATAAATATATTCCCTTTTTAAAACCTTATATACCTAAATTTTTAGTTCCCCTTAAAATACTATATACTATTAAATTATTACTAACTTATAGTCCTAGGCTAAAATAAGGTTATTATAGCTTTATTATATTATACTATATATAGTTATTAATAGTAAAGTAAGTATATATAAAGTTTATTTACTTAGTAAAGATAATAAACTAAAATAAGTAATTATTTTTACTTACTTTATTAAGAAATCTCCCTTTTTTATTAATTAAAGCTTTATTTATTTTAAGCTTTATTATAAGTTTATTTAATAATACTTACTTATTAAAGAGATTTTACCTTTTAGTATTAAAGTAAATATAAAAAAAAAGAATATAGCTAAAGGCTACTAAAGTAACTTTTTCTTTATTTATATATTACTTTTAAAGATTTTCTATAAGTACTTTAGTTATTTATACTTTAATAAAAACTAATCTAAGTAGCTAAAAAGCCCTTATAATTACTTACCTATTAAGGTCTTTATTATTAAAGGTATATTATTAAGTACTTACTAAAGTAATACTATAGTATTTATTTAGTATTATAATAGATTAAATTAATAATATAGAACTAAGGGAATTAAAAGTTAATTAACTTACTACTTATATAGTAGTATAAGAGATATAGGTATAGGTATAGGAAAAAGAAAAAAGGCTAGGCTACTATACTATATATAATAGCCTTTTATATATATAAGTTAAAGCTTTATTAGTAATAGTTAGAGCTTAGTTAATATAGGTAACTTTAATAAAACTAAGCCTATACTTTAACCTACCCTAAAGGAGTTAACCCTAAATTATAGAAATAAAAGGCTAAATATTAACTAATACTTTAGCTATTTTATTATCTTTTATTTAAAAAAAGAATAAAAATTATAAATATAATAATTATAAATAATATATAAGTATATATATTTTATACTTAATATATAATATACTAAGCTAACTTAGATTATAAATAAAATACTAATCCTTTAATATAGCCTATAATAGATTAGCCTTATATATAAAAAGTATAAAATAAACTTTAATATTTATAAGCTAGATTTTAATATATTAGCTAATAACCTTATTAAAGTTAAGGTAATTAAAGACTTAATTTAATATAAAGAGTAAGCTAAGAACTTAAGCTAAGTTTATAATAGTAATATATCCTAGAAAGCTAAAGTTTAAATTAAACTAGCTATAATAAGCTAATAGGTTATATATATCTTTAATATAATTAAGGAAAAAGGTCCTTAAAGTTATTTATAGTATTTAAGCTAAATAGTAGTTACTTAAGGCTTTATTATTAAAGTTAAAAGTAAACTTCTAAGCTTTTCTAATAAAAAAAGCTTGCTTTTTTAAGGTTATTTTAATAAATATTAAATATAAAGTATAATATAATAAGTTAAAAGTAATCTATAAATAAGTTAAATTTTACTATATATAGTATATAGTACTTTAAAAGGATAAAGATTTTAAAATATCTAGCTATAGTAGCTTTATAAATCTAACTATAGTATTAGGAAAAATATGAAACTTTAAAATATAATAAAAAGAAAATATAAGTATGATTTTATAGGGTTTATTATTAGTAAATAACTAGTTAATTAATAAGGTTATATAATTAATTCTTTTCTTACTTTTATATATAATATAGTAAATAGTATTCTTAATAATAATTTTAACTAAGAATAAAAAAACTAATATATATAGTATAATATTTTTAATATTAATCTTTATAGTTTATATAGTAAAGCTTTAATTTATTAATAATAAAAATAATTTAAGTATTATAATAAATAATCTTAATATAAAAAAATATATAAATTCTTACTAAAACTTTAGTAAAAAAGCCTTTTATTTTTATAAAATATAAGGTAATAGAAAGCTTATATTATAAGCTTAAAAAAGATTTAATAAATAATAGGTTAATTATAGAAGGTTAAGTATAGTTAAGGTAAGTTAAGATAATAGGTAGGTTTAATCTATTATATCTACTTTAACTTATTAAGTTCTTTATAAACCTTAACTAAGATTTCTAATCTAAGGTTTTAATTAAATTAACCTTTCTTTAGTATATTACTAGTTTAAATTTAATATTCTTATAATTTCTTTCCTTTTTATAATTTAATTTATAAAATCTATTTATAATAGTATTATTTTATTATCGTATCTTTAAATATATACCTTTAATCTTTTTATAGCTATAATTATACTTATTTACTATTACTATATAATATACTTTATTTCTCTTTAAGTTATAGCCTATTATAGTAGTAGCTATTTAATACTATAGTTATTAGTATTATTACTATTAGTATTAGTAGCTATTAGTATTAGTAGCTATTAAGATTATTATTTTATCTATTACTATAGTAATTACTTAATAGCTATTAATCCTTTATTTACTACTATTAATATAAAAGATTCTTTTTTTTATAGTTTTATTTTTTTTATTTATTTTATTTACTATTATAATAAACTTATATTTATTATTACTTATTATATTACTTTTTAAGTTTATTTATTAAACTTTATATACCTTTATATATACTAAATATTTAAGCTTTTATTACTAAAGGTTTAGTAATATATTATATATTCTTTATATAGAAATAATTTATTATAACCTTTAAATTATTTATATTATTAATAACTTTAAAATATATTATATTAACTATAATATAAAACTTAAAACTAAAAGTACTATACTATAAATAATTCTTTTACTTTAATATAGTATTAATCTTCTATTAGCTATTTATAAATCTCTAAGGAACTTCTTAGTATTATTTAAGTATATTAAATTAAAGTATATTATAAAATTATTATTATTTATTATTATTTATTAGCTAATACTATTAAGATATAAATATATTATTAAATATATAAATAAAATTACTATTATATTTTATTTATTATATAAAATCTAAATTAACTTTTATTTAACTACTTAAGCTAATTCTCTTAGTATTAATTGTATTAGTTATAATAGCTTAAAAACTTATTACATTCTATAAGATAAAATTATTTTAAATTCTTTAAAATATAAAGTATATTTAATATTTTACTATTCTTTCCTTAATTTAATATATTTTAGGTTAATATTAAATATAGTATTAAATAAGTAAAGTTACTTATATACTATATTAAGCTATTATACTTTTAGTAATACTTTAAAGCTAATACCTAAATTATAAAGCTTAGCTACTTAGCTATTATATTTAAAATATTTATAAATAATAAAACTAAGTATAAAAACTTTTATACTAAACTAAAGTAATTATTTTACTTTCTTATATAATAATATATTAATACTAAAATCCTTACTTTTTAAAATATTTTATATTCTATAAATTAAAGCTTTTTTTTATTAAAGTATTACCTAAGCTATACTTAGCTTATATAGTACTATTAAAAGTAATACTAATATTACTTTTACTATTATTAATAATAAAGCTTATACTATAAACTTTAATATATTATTAAAATACTATATTACTTTACGCTAGCTATAGCTATAGTTAAGGTTAAGAAGGCTATATAACTTTAGTCTTATAGGTAGATTAATTAAGGCTATAGCTAAAGTAAGCTTAACTCTAACTTTTTACTAATATATTATTCTATTTTAATAGTTATAGACTTAAAGTCTTAAGCTATAATTAGCCTATTTAGGCTATATCTTATTAATAGTGAATTACCTATTATAATTATTAAAGTAATAGATTATAAAGTTTATAAGCCTTTTTAATTAAATAAACTAGAATATATAGTTAATTAGCTTTAGCTTATTTAAAAAGTAACTTTTATTAAGGTTTATATATTTACTTTTATTAACCTTATAAGCTAGGTCTTTTAATACCCTTAACTCTCTTAGTAAAGACTTTCTTTTATACTACTATTTTTACTAAAGTAGCTAAAAGTTCCTTTAGTAAAAGGTAATAAGTTTAACTATCTTTAGGTTAGTATTAAAACTAAGATCTAGCTATAAAGTAAAGGCTATCTTTATTATCTTTAAAAACCTTAGAAGCTACTTAAAGATAGCTTTAATATCCTTAATATAATAGTAGCTAAGGTAAATATACTTTATATAGTACGGGAGTTGCTTTTAAAAGTCTTAACTAATGCTAAAAATTTAAAAGTAGGGTAAAAGCAAGGGTACTTAGTTAACTAGGGGATAATCCCTGCCTTTTAGGTACTTATTCCCTCTGTTACAGTTAATAATTTTTCTAATATATACTAGTAGCCTCTCTATCTATACTTATATCTTCTTTTAAGAAAGATTATTCTATATAGCTTCTTACTTATAAATAGCTTTACTTTTACTCTTTAGGGTACCTTTTCTTATTATTACTTTCTTTATCTATAGCTATATAAGCTCTATAGTATTTAAATTTAGTAAATTTAAATACTAAAGAAGTTACTAAATACCCTAAAGATTATATATAGTTTACTATATATAGTATTTATAAGCTAGAGCTTAATCCTCCTATATAATAATATCTAGTCTTTCCTTTATATATTTCTTTATAAAAGGAAGTAATTTTAGTAGTAGGATCTTCTTCTAATACCTTTACTAGTTAATCTTTCCTTTTTTTCCCTCTTAAATAAGCTTACTAGTATCTTTATTCTATTACTATATAGGCTTTTTACCTAGTAAGTTACAAAGACTTAGTTTTCTTATACTATTCTTAATTTCCTACTTTTCCTTTATAATTAGCTTAAGAGCTATATTTATTATATCTATTATAATAGTAGCTTCTTACTTTTCCTTAGTAGTTTCTAAAGTCTAGTAATAATAGGGACCCTTTTTATTATATAAAAAGGTAGCCTAAAATATAAACTTACTAAAGCCTTTCTATCTCTTATAGATATAGCTTCTTAGGAACTATTTATTTAACTTCCTTTAGATCTAGTAGCTACTGCACTAATATAAAAGAATAATAAAAGTCTTATTTAACTAAATTATAGCCTTTTAGTTCTTTAAAGTCTAGTCTTTATAAGTAAGATACTATTCTAGGTATTCCTTATATATCTAAGTAGTTAGTTTAGGCTTTCTAGTTAGCTTAGTTTTCTTATATTCTATATATAGCCTTAAGGATTTAAAAGACTATAGATTATAATATTATTAGTCTCTGTAAGCTAAATTCCTTAGTAATATTAGTAGTAGTCCCTTCTTTACTAAATTAATCTCTACTAACCTATGTAATAACTAAGTCCTTAGTTTCCCTTATTTACTTAGTTAAGTACCCTTTATACAGAGTATCTTTAAGAAACTTATTAACTAAATAAAGTAGTACTTTATTAAGCTTAAAGCCTTACTTTATTACCCTTGTATATATATTATTAATTATATAAATTAGTATTTTTATTATTTTATAGATCTTAATAGTAGTTTTACTACTACTAGTAAGGGATTTTAATATTACTACTAATACTTATATTGTAATATCTATATAATATACTATTTTAGCTAATATTAAAGGAATAAGAAATAATAATAAAATTACTTATAGCAAGGTTATATATAAATTTATATATAAGACCTTTGCTAGGGCTTATAGGGATTAATACTGATCTCTTCTTAGTAGGCAAGGACTTTTAAAAGTAACCTCTGTACTAGCTTTATATTAGTATAATACTATAGTATATATATAGTTTATTAACTATAAGCTTAAATAAGATTTCTATACTTATAATTTAGGGTTAACTCCAATAGGGTAGGTTAAAGTATAGGCTTAGTTCTATTAAAATTACCTACATTAACTAAACTCTAACTATTACCAATAAAGTAACTTATATATATAAAAGGCTACTATATATAGCACAGTAGCCTAGCCCTCTTCCTTTTTCCTATACCTATACCTATATCTCTTATACTACTACATAAGTAGTAAGTTAGTTAATCCCTAATCCTCTTAGTCCTATATTACTAACCTAATCTATAGTAATACTAAATAAACACTATAGTATTACTCTAGTAGGTACTTAGTACTATACCTTTAATAATAAAGACCTTAATAGGTAAGTAATTATAAAAGCCTTTTAGCTACTTAGATTAGTTTCTATTAAGGTATAAATAACTAAGGTACTTATAAAAGACCCTTAGAAGTAATATATAAATAAAGAAAGAGTTACTTTAGTAGCCTTTAGCTATATACTTCTTTTTTATATTTACTTTAATACTAAAAGGTAAAGCTTTTATAATAAATAAGTATTATTAAATAAACTTATAATAAAGGTTAAAATAAATAAAGCCTTAACTAATAAGAAAGAGAAGTTCTTTAATAAGATAAGTAAAGATAATTACTTATTTTAGTTTATTACCTTTACTAAGTAAATAAACTATATATATATTTACTTTACTATTAATAACTATATATAGTATAATATAATAAAGCTATAATAACCTTATCTTAGCCTAAAACTATAAGTTAGTAACTATTAAGTATATAGTAATTTAATAGTATATAGTATTTTAGGAAAAACTAAAAATTTAAGTATATAAGGTTTTAAAAAGGGAATATATTTATATATTATTTATACTATATTATTAATAAAAGTTAGAGTTAAGGTTACCTAAAGTTAAAAATAATAACTAGCTTTTTAGTAATTTAATTAATCTAGGTTATATAATAAGTTATATACTCTTCTTAACCTTTACTATAACCTTAGCTAATATATATAACTAAGTATTATTAATAGTGTTATTAATAGTAATTTCTATACTTATAAAATAGATTAGTAATATAAAGTAATAGAGATTAATTAACTTATTATCTTTAAGTAAATTAAAATAATTATAAAAAAAAAAAAAAAAAAAAAAAAAAAAACTATTATATAAGGTATAGTAGCTTTATATATATATAAGTTACTATATTAGTAATAGTTAGAGTTTAATAGCTATAGATAATACTAATTAAATTAAGCCTATAATTTAACCTACCTAAGGGGTAAACTTAGAAGTTAAAGAAGCTAGATTCTTAATGGCTTAGTAATTACCTCTTTAAGAAGATTAAAAAATACTAATATAAGCTTTAGCTTAATAGCTTAAAATATTAAGTTAATAATATAATTAAGGTTTTTAATAGTAAAGCTTTTATTAATATAACTATTTTTACTTATATATTTATTAATATTAAGATAGCCTATTTAGTAAATTAACTTATAGCTTAATTTATTAGTATTAACTATAGCTACTAAGCTTTACTATTATTAATAGTAATATAGCTATAACTTATATATATATAAAGCTACTATATAAGATATAGTAGCTTTTCTTTCTTTTTTTCTTTTTATAACTACCTTAACCTTTAAGATACTTTCTACCCCTATAACTACTTTAACTAATAAAATATCTTAGTAAGTTAATTAATCCTTAGTTTTACTTATTATTCTATATTATATATTACTTTATTTTATAGTAATATTTCTTAGGTTTAATTACTATAGTATTATACTTATTAAGGTATACTACTAAAAAGATAATTTATACTTTAATTATTTATAAATTAAGTATATTAAATTAACCCTTTAGCTATTACTAAAATACTTAAATATTATAAAAGTAGCTAATACTCTTAAGCTAGGGTTTTAATTTAATATTAACTACTAAAGGATTAAGCTAATTACTTTTAGCTATAAGGTTTTATTATTACTTTAAGAAAACTATAAGTAATAAGTAAACTTAAATATAAAGCTAAAGGTATTAAAAAGCTTAGCTTATAAGTTAACTATAAATTAAAACCTAAGTTATAATAAAAAGAGATTCTTACTAAAGCTTAAAATAAGTAATATTATTACAAATAGTATCTTTTAATTTAAAAAGCTAAGAAAGTAAATAATTACAAGATTTAAATACTTTAACTAAGTTAACTAAAGGCCTTAGTAAGCTAATTATAGCTTAAGGCTATAAGTTTATAATAATATTAGTATGTAGTATTTTAGGTAAAAGATTTAAATAAATAAGGTTTTTAATAAATTATCTTAATATATAAAATATATAGTTTATTATTAATAACTTAGTAATAAAAGTATAAATATTAATTATAAATAAAAGTAAATAAAGCTTAGGAAATAAGCTTAGAAAGTAATATAATAGGTAATAATAGCCCTTAATAATATTATTAATAATATTATTAGGTTATATTACTATAGGTATAATTAAAAGGTTATATAATCTTATTTAATTAATATACTAAGTAAAACCTTTAACTTTAGTTTACTTTAACTTTAACTTTTAAATATATATTTCTTTTATAAATATTAACTTTTTAAATTTTCTTGGCTTTTTACTTAAATACTATATATAAAGGTTATAATTAACTATTTTATAGTTAATTTAATAATAATACTACTATTAAAAACCTTAATTATATTAGTAATTTAATTTTTTAGGTAATTAAGCTAATATTTATAGTAGTATTTTATTTAAATATCCTTAAGAAAAAAGGTTTTCTTTAAAGTAATTAATTTTATATATATTACTTTCTTTTTAAGGCTTTTTAGTACTTTTAGCTTTTACTTAATATTATTTCCTTTTTACTATATATAATTATTTTAAAACTACTTTTTACTATAAAGTAAAAATAATCTATAGCTAAAAGCTATTAGCCTAGTTAAACCTTAATTATTTTATATAATATAAAGTTATTAAAGTATAAGCTTAAAATCTTAGCTTAAAAAGGGTTTTTTAAAGTCTTTTACTTTAGCTTATAGTTACTTAAGCTTATTAATATTATTATAATTCTAAAGGGTATTTTTAATTTTCTTATATAATAAAGTAACTTTTACTTTAAAAGAAAAGCTATTAGTTAAGGTTGTTTTTTTATAGTAGGTAATATTATAGTTAAAGGGTAAGCTATAATAGTTAGTAATATATAGTAAAAGGTAAAAACTAAGGTTAATTAACTAACTCTTACTATATTAGGTTAATTAAAGGTAAGAGAAAAAAGATAGAAAAAGAAAAAAGTTATCTTATATATAGCTTAGTAGCTATTAATATATATTTACTATTATTAAAGTTTAATAGCTAATATAATATATATACTTAACTTATTAAGATTTAAATTTACTAAAAGAGATTACTATTAATTATAATATTAAAGATAGCTTTAACCTAGAACTTATAGTTTAAAGAGAATAATAAATAGGTAATAATAGGTAAAAGGTTATTATAATAGTAAAAAGAAAAAAAAGAAAAAGAAAGTATAAAAAAAGAAATTCCTTAAGTTAAATAGTAGTAAGTAAAGACTAATAGCCTTTTATTAAAATATTATTAATATTATTATTAATTACTTATAGGTATAATTATAGGTAAAGGAAATTAATTATATAACCTTATTAATTAATAGTAATTACTAACTAAAAAGACTTTATATAATTATATAAGTATTTTCTTATTTTTAAAATACTATATTACTTTATACTAGCTATAGCTATAGTTAAAGCTAAGAAAGTTATATAACTTTAGTCTTATAGCTAGATTAATTAAGACTATAGCTAAAGTAAGCTTAACTTTAACTTTTTACTAATATATAAAATATAAATATATTTCCTTTTAAGAAACCTTAAATACTTAAATTTTTAGTTCCTTTAAAATACTATACTTTAATTCTATTATAACCTATTTATATAAGTAATTATTATTTTTACTTACTCTTTTAGTTTAATAAACTATATATAGTAATTAGTTTAATAATATAAATTAATTATCTTAAGGAACTTATTTTTATTTTTATTAAGGTTTTCTTTTATAATTATCTTTTTAATTAATTCTTTTAATACTATTAATTTAGTAATTAAAAATAAAGTATAGTTTATATTTATATCTTACTATATTAACTAAAGAAGCTTATAGCTAAAGGTAATTAAATTAACCTTATATATAAGAAAGTTAAAAGTAAAATTAAAAACTAAGTTTAAGATAACTTATAATATATCTAAGGCTTAGTTTAATAGCTCTAAGGTTACTTTAATCTTTATAGTTTTTAAGTATATACTATTATTATAGTAATAGTTTTTTATAGGTATAATACTATAATACTTAGCTAAGATTTCTATAGTTATAAAATAGGTTAGTAATATAAAGTAATAAGAATTAGGGGTTAGCTAACTTACTATCTCTTAGTAAACTAGGGTTATTATAAGAAAAAGGGAAAAAGGGAAAGCTACTGTATAAGGTATAGTAGCCTTATATATATATAGGTTATAGGTATATTAGCAATAGTTAAAGTTTAGTAGCTATAGGTAATACTAATTAAATTAAGCCTATAATTTTACTTACCTAAGGGGTTAACTTAGAAGTTAAGGAAGCTAGATTCTTAATAAGGTTAATTTAGCTACCTTTAGCTATAAGCTTCTTTAGTTAATTTAGTAAAATATAAATATAAACTATACCTTATTTTTAATTACTAAACTAGTAATATTAAAAAAGCTAGCTAAAAGGAATCCTTAGATAAAGATCTTAATAAGTATAAGAAAAGGTTTCTTAAGATAATTAACTTAAGCTACTAAACTAACTACTATATATAGTTTATTATACTAAAAGATTAAATAATAATAATAGTTAATTATATAAATAAGTAATAATAGAATTAATATATAATATTTAAAGGAAAACTAATATTCTTAAAGAAAATTTAAATATTTAAGGTTTTTAAAATAAAAATATATTTATATTTTATATATTAATAAAAAGTTTAAGTTAAGCTTACCTTAGCTATAGTTTTAATTAATCTAGCTATAAGACTAAGGTTATATAACCCTCTTAGCCTTAACTATAGCTATAGCTAATATAAAGTAATATAGTATTTTAATAATATTAAATTTCTTATATAATAAGTTAATTATAAGGTTAATATACTAATAAAAGGTCTTATTTAGATCTCTTTATATAATAGCTAATATTATAGGTAAGCTATAATAGTTAGTAATATATAGTAAAGGGAATTAAGGTTAATTAACTAACTAGTAGCTTACTTATTATATTAAGTTAATTAAAGGTTAAAGATAAAAAAAGAAAGAAGTTACCTTATATATAGCTTAGTAGCTATTATAAAATATATATTTACTATTATTAAGGTTTAATAGCTAATATAATATATATACCTAACTTATTAAAATTTAACTTTACTAAAAGAGGTTACTAATAATTATAATATTAAAGAAGAATTTAACCTAGGACTTATAGTTTAAAGAAAATAATAAATAAAAAGATCTTATATTATTAAAAGTATAGCTAAGATTAAAAATAATAAAGTAAAGTAGTTCTTTTTATTACTAAGTATTTTTAAGTTATTAGCCAAGGTAATTAGCTTATAAGTAAATATAATATATATAAGTATTAAGCTTAATATAAAAGTAAAGTTAAAAGAAAAGAAAAAAAGACTTTAAAGTAACTTTACTTTTCTTAATATTATTAATAGAAATAAAAGCTATATTATTAATAAGCTAGCTATAAGTAAAAGTTATAATAATAATATAAAAATAAAAATAAAAAGAAAGAAATAATTAAAGAAAGTATAATATATAAGAAAGAATATAATAATACTATTAATAACACTTAGTTATATATATTAGCTAAGGTAGTAGTAAAAGTTAAGGAAAGTATATAACTTATTATATAACCTAGATTAATTAAACTACTAAAAAGCAAGTTATTATTTTTAACTTTAAGTAACCTTAACTCTAACTTTTACTAATAATATAGTATAAATAATATATAAATATAATCCCTTTTTAAAACCTTATATACTTAAATTTTTCTTCTTTAGAATATTATATACTATTAAATTATTATAGCTTTATTATACTATATTATATATAGTTATTAATAGTAAAGTAAGTATATATATAGTTTACTTACTTAGTAAGAGTAATAAATTAAAATAAGTAATTATCTTTACTTATTTTACTAAAGAACTTTCCTTTTTTATTAATTAAAGCTTTATTTATTTTAAGCTTTATTATAAGTTTATTTAATAATACTTACTTATTAAAAAGGCCTTATTTTTTAGTATTAAAGTAAATATAAAGAAAAAGTATATAGCTAAAGGCTACTAAAGTAACTTTTCCTTTATTGATATATTACTTTTAAGGGTTTTTTATAAATACTTTAGTTATTTATATTTTAATAAAAACTAGTTTAAGTAGCTAAAAAGCTCTTATAATTACTTACTTATTAAGGTCTTTATTATTAAAGGTATAGTATTAAGTACTTACTAAAGTAATACTTTATTTATTTTATTTATTATCTTCTTTAAACTATAAGTCTTAGGTTAAATCCTTCTTTAATAATATAATTAATAGTAACCTCTTCTAGTAAAGTTAAATCTTAATAAGTTAGGTATATATATTATATTAGCTACTAAACTCTAATAATAGTAAATATATATTAATAGCTACTAAGCTATATATAAGGTAACTTCTTCCTTCTTTTATCTTTAACCTTTAATTAACCTAATATAATAAGCTTATAATTATATTATTTAATATACTAAGAGTTAGTTAATTAACCCTAGTTCCCTTTACTATATATTACTAACTATTATAGCTTACCTATAATACTAGCTATTATATAAAAAGGTTTAGCTAAGATTTCCTATTAGTATATTAACCTTAATACTAGCCTATTATATAAGAAGATTAAGCTAGCCCTTTAGAATTATAATAATATTAATAAGCTTAAGTAGCTATAGGTAAAAGCTAATAACCTTAAGAAAACTCTCTTAAACTAAGATTTTAAAGAGCTATTATAATAATCCTATTTAATTATATAAAATAACCTTAGTCTAGTTAAGCTAATAGCCTTTAGCTATAAGCTTTTTTTAGTTTATAGTAATATACTAAGTAATAGTAATTCTATATAGTATACTAAAAAGAAAATTAAAAAGAAGCTAATAGCTTTATAAAGCTTAAAAGAAAGGCTTATAAAGGTTTAGTTATATATAATAAATAATATTTTCTTTTTTAAGAAAATTAAAGAATACTAATATAAGCTTTAGCTTAATAGCCTAAAAGATTAGGTTAATAATATAATTAAAGCCTTTAATAGTAAGGTTCTTATTAGTATAACTATAAAATAGTTAACTATAACCTTTATATATAGTATTTAAGTAAAAGAGGAAAATTTAAAAAGTTAATATTTATAAAAGAAACTAAAAGAAATATATATTTAAAAGTTAAAGTTAAGGTAAGCTAAGGTTAAAGGCTTTAGCTAGTATATTAATTAAATAAGATTATTTAATATCTTAACTATACCTATAGTAATATAACTTAATAATATTATTAATAATATTATCTAGGGTACTAAAGTAATACTATAATACTTATTTAATATTACTATAGATTAAATTAGTAATATAGAATTAAGGGAATTAAAGGTTAACTAACTTACTACTTATATAGTAATATAAGAAATATAGGTATAGGTATAGGAAAAAGAAAGAGAGCTAGGCTACTATACTATATATAGTAGCCTTTTATATATATAAGTTAAAGCTTTATTAGTAATAGTTAGAGTTTAGTTAATATAGGTAACTTTAATAGAACTAAGCCTATACTTTAACCTACCCTAGAGGAGTTAACCCTAAATTATAAGAAAAAATATTATTAAAGTAAATATAAAGGAAAAGTATATAACTAAAGGCTACTAAAGTAACTCTTTCTTTATCTATATAATACTTCTAAGGGTCTTTTATAAGTACCTTAGTTATCTTTACCTTAATAAACCCTAGTTTAAGTAGCTAAAGGGCCCTTATAATTACTTCTATATTAAAGTCTTTATTATTAAAGGTATAGTACTAAGTACTTACTAAAGTAATACTATAGTATTTATTTAGTATTAGTATAGATTAGGTTAGTAATATAAAACTAAGGGTAGGGATTAATTAACTTACTACTTCTGTAATAGTATAAGAGATATAGATATAGGAAAAAGGAAAAGGGCTAGGCTACTATACCTTATATAGTAGTATTTTATATATATAGCTTTATTAGTAATAGTTAAAGTTAAAGTTTAGTTAATATAAGTAACTTTAATAGAAATAAGCCTATATTTTAACTTACCTTAGAAAAGTTAATTTTAAATTATAAAAAAAAGAAAAAAAAAGAAAGAAAAAAGAAAATAAAAATATAAAAGTTTATACTATAACTTTATATTAGTTACTTATAAGTATTATAACTTATAGCTATTACTATAATAAAGAAGAGAAATATATTACTAATATAACTTTACCTTAAGAAATAATATAATATATAATATTAGTACTATAAAGTAGTAGAAAGTAAAGCTTAATAGAATAACTTTAGTATATAACTTTAAAAAAGCCTATAAATTATAAATAATATAGTATTAAATAAAATTAAGTATTTATATAAAGTCTTAAGTTAATAATTAATAATTAAATTAATTATAATATATATAAAGTTAATATTAAGAAATAAAAAAGTAACTTTAATATATAATTTTATAATAAGCTATAAACTATTAAGAATCTAGCTTCCTTAACTTCTAAATTAACCCCTTAGGTAGGTTAAATTATAAGCTTAATCTAATTAGTATTACCTATAGCTACTAAACTCTAAATATTACTAATATACCTATGTACACATAAGGCTACTATACCTTACGCAGTAGCCTTCTCTCTCTCCCTTTCTCCTACAATAACCCTAGTCTACTAAGAGATAGTAAGTTAGCTAATCCCTATTACTCTGTATTACTAATCTATTTTATAGCTATAGAAATCCTAGCTAAGCATTATAGTATTATACCTATAGAGAACTACTACTATAATAATAGTATATACTTAGAAACTATAAAGATTAAAGTAGCCTTAAAGCTACTAAACTAAGCCTTAGATATATTACAGATTACCTTAGACTTAGTCCTTAATCTTACTTTTAATTTCTTTATATATAGGATTAATTTAGCTACCTTTAGCTATAAGCTTCTTTAGCTAATCTAGTAAGATATAAATATAGACTATACCTTATTCTTAATTACTAAATTAATAGTATTAGAAAAGCTAGCTAAGAAGATAGCTATAAAAGAAGACCTTAATAAGAATAAAGATAAGTTCCTTAAGATAATTAACTTATACTACTAAACTAATTACTATATATAGTTTATTAAACTAAAAGAGTAAATAAAGATAATAGTTACCTATATAAATAGGCTATAACTAGTATTATAGTCTAAGACTATAAGTATATAATAAAATTAAAGTATAGTATTTTAGGGGAACTAAAAATTTAAGTATTTAAGGTTTCTAAAAAGGAAATATATTTATATTCTATATATTAAAGAAAAGTTAAAGTTAAGGTTACCTTAGCTATAATCTTAATTAATTTAGCTATAAGACTAAAGTTATATAACCTTCTTAGCCTTAACTATAGCTATAGCTAGCATAAAGTAATATAGTGTTTTAATAATAAAGCTATAAACTATAAATAATATAAAACTAAATAATAGTTAATACCTATATAAAGTCTTAGGTTAAAAGATTAATAGTTAATAAAATATATATAAAGTTAAAGTTTATTATTAAGATACTATATTACTTTATACTAGCTATAGCTATAATTAAGGCTAAGAAGGTTATATAACTTTAGTCTTATAGCTAGATTAATTAAAACTATAGCTAAGGTAAGCTTAACTTTAACTTTTTACTAATATATAGAATATAAATATATTTATTTTCTAAAAACCTTAAATACTTAAATTTTTAGTTCTTAAGAATACTAGTTTTCTTTAAAATACTATATACTAATTCTATTATAGCTTATTTATATAATTAACTACTATTTTTATTTACTTTTTTAGCTTAATAAACTATAGATTATAGTTAATTATATAGCCTAAATTAATTATCTTAAGGAACTTCTTTTTATCTTAATATAGATTATTCTCTATAGCTAGCATTTTAATTAGCTTTTTTAATATAGTTAATTTACTATTTAGAAATAAGGTATAGTTTATATTCTACTAGAATAAAAGAAGAAGCCTATAGCTAAGGGTAGCTAGCTTAACCCTTTATATAATAGGGTTAGAATTAGGTTAAATTAAGTCTTTAGTAGCCTATAATATATTAAAGTTTTAGTTTAGTAACCTTTAGGCTATTTTAATCTCTATAGACTTTAGGTATATATTATTAGTGTAATAATAATTCTCTATAGGTATAATACTATAATACTTAGCTAGGATTTTTATATTTATAAAATAGGTTAGTAATTTAGATTGATAGGTAAGGGTTTATTAACTTACTATATATATAGAAAAGGGTAGTTATAGGAGAAAGGGAGGGAAGTAAGGCTACTATGTAAGGTATAGTAGCCTTATATATATGTAAATGTATTAGTAATAGTTAGAGTTTAGTAGCTATAGGTAATACTAATTAGATTAAGCTTACAATTTAACCTACCTAAGGGGTTAACTTAGAAGTTAAGGAAGCTAGATTCTTAATAAAGTTAAAGTTAATTTCCTTATATAGAGAAAATAATTATTATAAATAACCTGTAAATACCCTTATTAGCGTTATTAGCTTTATTAGCTAACCTATGTAAACCTTAGCTTATAAGGCCTTTATAAGAAATATTACCTTAAAGTACCTATAATTTCCTTTTTAAACTCTTTAAGCTTTAATACTAATATAAATATTAGACCTACTTAAATTATAATCTATCTATTATATCCTTTATAATACTCTATTATTAAGTATTGAGTTTATATAATTATCTTATATTTTACTTTAAATTACTATAATATATATAAATTAACTTTTTAATCTTTAGCTTTTTTAACTTTTAACTACTATAAACTTAAAATAACTAAGAAACTTAAGTATTTTTTACTTATATTTACCTTTTACTTAGTAATACTAATAACTTAATATATAATAGTATTATTATTATCTTTTCGTATATAATTAAAACTATTAAGTAAATTTATAATAAAAGATATATAAGGTATTTTATTAATATTTCTATTTAATTTAATTATTATTTTGTTTTTAACTTATAGCTTATTCTTATAGCTATAAGTCTTTATATATAATTTCCTATTATATATAGTTAATAAATTAATTTAAAAAACTCTTTTAATAAATAACTTATAGGTTATTCTTTTAGTTTTAAATGTAAGTAATTAAATTTAAGTTATAGTAAGTAGATATTAAGATAATAATAGTAATACTTTAGCTATTAGTTTAGTTTTCTATATTAAGGTTTATAACTAATAAATTATTATATAGTTAACTATTTTTATTTATTTATTATTTTCTTTAAACTATAAGTTCTAAGTTAAATCTATCTTTCATATTATAACTAATAATAATCTCTTTTAGTAAAGTTAAATATTAATAAGTTAAATATATATATTATATTAGCTACTAAACTTTAAAAATAGTAAATATATATTTTATAATAGCTATTAAGCTATATATAAAATAACTGTTTTCTTTTTTTATCTTTTTTCTTTTACCTTTAACTATCTTAATATAGTAAGTTATTATTTAATATAATAAAAATTAATTAATTAACCTTAGTTCTTACTCTTTACTATATATTACTAACTATTATAGCTTACCCTTTAACTATAATACTATTAAAAAAAAACCTTAATTAATAGTCTTTCTTTTAAAGTTATAATTACTTTATTATATAAAAAGATTAAGAATACCTTTTAAAATTATAATAATATTAATAAGCTTATATAACTATAAGCTAAAGTAAAAGACCTTAAAAAAACCCTTTTAAGCTAAGATTTTAAGCTTATACTTTAATAGTTTTATATTATATAAGATAATTAAAGCTTAGCTAAGCTAATAGCCTTTAGCTATAAGCTTTTTTTACTTTTTAGTAAAAGGTAGTATTAAAATAATTATATATAGTAAAAGAAAGGTAATATTAAATAAAAGCTAAATATACTAAGAAGCTTTAAAAAGAAGCTAATATATATAAAATTAATTACTTTAAAGAAAGTTTCTTTTTTTAAGGATATTTAAATAAAATACTACTAAAGGTATTAGCTTAATTACCTAAAGAATTAGGTTACTAATATAATTAAGGTTTTTAATTGTAATATTATTACTAAATTAACTATAGAATAGTTATAACCTTTATATATAGTATTTAAGTAAAAAAGGAAAATTTAAAAAGTTAATATTTATAAAAGAAATATATATTTAAAAGTTAAAGTTAAGGTAAGCTAAAGTTAAAGGCTAACTTTAGCTAGTATATTAATTAAATAAGATTATATAACCTCTCAATTATATCTATAGTAATATAACCTAATAATATTATTAATAATATTATTAAGGGATATTATTAAATATATTATTAGTTACTTATAGGTATAATTATAAGTAAAGATAATTAGATATACAACTTTATTAATTAATAGTAATTACTAACTAAGAAAACCTTATATAATTATATATATAATTTCCTTTTCTATTATCTTAGCTTTTTTAATAAAGTTTATTTACTTTTAGAATACTATACTTAGGTAATAGTAAATAAAAGTTATAGTATCTTTACTATTTTTAGTAGTAGTATTTAACTTAATTTATACTTACTTTAAGCTATAATTACTATATTCCTTATTTTACTTTATTAAGTAAACTATCTTATAATATTATATAATTAAAATTCTCTTCTATAAGCTTATTATATAGTACTTAAAGTAATTATTATCTATATTATATACTTTTAAATATCTTAAGGCTTATTTTAAGAACTAAGCTAAAGAAAAATAAAACCTTATATTTATAAATAGCTACTATAATAAGGACTTTATTAATTTAGTAAATACCTTTTACTTAAATATTATATAATTCCAACTAATAGTTAAATAAATCTTAAAGTACTTTATATTATACTTAGTTATATAGGTTATTTAAAGCCTTATTAGTTCTTAGGTTTTTAGACTAAGAATTACTATATATACTATAAACTAATAAGCTTATTTAGTAAGTTATTAATATTTTATTTATAATTAAGTTAGCTTTATATATTTAATATTAAATATAAAATATACTTACTTAAAAATTATATTTTAAATAATAATATTTAATATTTCTTTTTAATTAAATAAAAAATAAAAAAATAGTATAAGCTATTTTAAGCTTTTTATTTTTAATAACTTAAGGTTTTATTTATCTTATAGCCTTATTATAAACTTTATATTAATAATATATTATTAATTACTATAAGGTAATTAGATTTATTATTTACTTCTATATACTAAAAAGATAATATATATATAAAAGACTAATATTATTATTATATTAATTTCTAAGAAAAGTATCATAGTTATAATTTTCTTTTAATATATAGTATATTATATTAAGTTTCTTCTTTATAGGTTTAATTAAGGTAATTTCTTTATAAGGTTTATTTTTAAATATTATTTTTTAATTTTACCTAGGATATAGCTTATATTTAAGTTAAGTAACGTTAATTTATTTACCTTCTTTATTATATAGATTAAAAGTTTATTTATAATTAAGTTAAAAAATTAATTTATTTTAAAATAGTTAGTATAGTATTATATAAAACCTATTATTCTTAGGGAACTTTAAAAAAAGCTTTAAAATTATTATATTAAATAATAAATTAATTAAAAAGTTAACTAAGCTTAATAATAATATTATACTAAAGCTTAAAAAGTTTAAAATAAGGTTATAGGTAATAAAGGCTATTATTTCTTTTAAAGATTTAATAAGCTAAGGTTTAGCTAGGTTATAAAACTAAGCTAATAAGGCTAAGGTTATTTTATTAAGTAATTATAATAATTAAACTCCCTTAATAATATTATTAATAATATTATTAAGTTATATTACTATAAGTATAACTAAAAGGTTATATAATCTTATTTATTTAATATACTAGCTAAAGCCTTTAACTTTAGCTTACTTTAACTTTAACTTTTAAATATATATTTCTTTTATAAATATTTACTTTTTAAATTTTCTTAGCTTTTTACTTAAATACTATATATAAAGGTTATAGTTAATTATTCTATAGTTAATCTTATAATAATACTACTATTAGAAACTTTAATTATATTAGTAACTTAATTCTTTAGGTAATTAAGCTAATACCTATAGTAATACTTTATTTAAATATTCTTAAGAAAAAAGGTTTTTTTTAAAGTAATTAGTTTTATATATATTAATTTCTTTTTAAAGCTTTTTAATACCTTTAGCTTTTACTTAATATTATTTTCTTTTTATTATATATAATTACTTTAAAACTATTCTTTACTAAAAAGTAAAAAAAAGCTTATAGTTAAAGACTATTAGCTTAGCTAAACTTTAATTATTCTATATAATATAAGGCTACTAAAGTATAAGCTTAAAAATTTAACTTAAAAGGGTTTTTTTTAAAATCTTTTACCTTAATTTATAGTTACTTAAGCTTATTAATATTATTATAATTTTAAAAGGTATTTTAAATTTTCTTATATAATAAATTAACCTATACTTTAAAAAGAAAGCTATTAATTAAGGTTTTTCTTTTTATAGTAAGTAATATTATATTTAAAGAATAAGCTATAATAGTTAGTAATATATAGTAAAGGGAACTAAGGTTAATTAATTAAATAATAGCTTAGTATATTAGATAATAACTTATTATATTAAGTTAATTAAAGGTAAAAGAAAGAAAGTAAAAGAAAGAAAAAGTTACTTTATATATAGCTTAGTAGCTATTATAAAATATATATTTACTATTATTAAAGTTTAGTAGCTAATATAATATATATATTTAACTTATTAAGATTTAACTTTATTAAAAGAAATTACTTTTAATTATAATATTAAAAATAGATTTAACCTTAGACTTACAGTTTAAAGAAAATAATAAATAATAATTAAACTTACCTATTATCTTAAGTTACCTTAACTATACCTAACTCTTATAATTAGGTATAGTAACTTACCTAAGTTTCTTTAGCTTAAAACCTTTAAATATTATTACTTTTAGGTTTATAATTTCTTATTTAATTTAAAGCTTTTTATAAAGCTTTATTAGTTTTTAATATTACTTTAAATTTCTAAGAAAAGTATTATAGTTATAACTTTTTTTTAATCTATAGTATACTATATTAAGATTTTTATATAAAGATTTAATTAAAGTAGTTTCCTTATAAAATAATCTTTAAGTTTATTTATTATTCTCTTTAAACTATAAGTTCTAGGTTAAATCCTTCTTTAATATTATAATTAATAGTAACCTCTTTTAATAAAGTTAAATCTTAATAAGTTAAGTATATATATTATATTAGCTACTAAACTTTAATAATAGTAAATATATATTAATACCTACTACTGTTATACTACTAAGTTACACTATAGTACTAGTTAAGGTTATAAAGGGTATATAATTTTGGTTATATAACTTAGATTAATTAAAGCTATAGGCTAAGTCTTTTAACTTTAGGTAACTAAACTCTACTAATCTCTAATATAGTAATAGAATATAAATATATCTTTCTTTTAGAAACCTTATTTATCTAAATTCTTTACCTAAAATACTATATACTAATATTATTGTAGACTTATAGCCTTAGGCTATAACTAGCCTGCTAGGGCCTTTAGTTAACTTAGTTAAAGTACTTAGAGGTAAGCCTTTATTACTTCCTTAGCTTATTAAATTAGGGTAATTTTTTTATATTATCTATAAAGTTAGTATTATTATTACCTATTCTAAGCTTCTTTAGAAATCCCTTTTTATTAGACATTTAATCCTTTGTATTAGCATTTAGCTTATAAGTAAGTTTCTTTAGTGCTTTTAGCTTTATCTTTAGGAATATCTTATACTTATTTTTTTAGAGTAGTAAGAGGATTCTATAGCTAAAGGTAATAAGCTTAACCCTTTAGTGGGTGTTAAATAGAGGACCCTGCTCTAAGGTATTAGCTGCTTATGTAATATCTATATCTCTTAGTAATAGCTAGAGTGCTAATTTAATGTATTTGATCTGTAAATAGTCTAGGTATAGATTATCTTCTTAGTAGTAGTCCTTAAGAGGTGTAATACTGTAGTAATTAAACTGTATTGCTATAAAATAGGTTAGTAAGGGATATGGTGTAATGGGACTAGGGGTTAATTAACTTGCTGGGATATCTTGTTAGTTGGGGTAGCTGTAGGAGGAGGAAGTGTTTTAAAGGTTAGGGTGGTTATAGGAGGAAGGAAGGGATAGAAGGCTACTATATCTTGCATAGTAGCTTTTTGTGCGCGTGTGCGCGTGACTGTGTTGCTGTTAACGATAGTAGAGTTTAGTGGCTGTAGTTAGCACTAATAAATTAAGCTGTAAGTTAACCTGCTGGATGGGCTATCTTAATGTTAATAAATATATGAAATGAATATTAATAGCTACTAAGCTATATATAAGGTAACTTCTTTCTTCTTTTATCTTTAACCTTTAATTAACTTAATATAATAAGTTATTATTTAATATACTAAGCTACTTAGTTAGTTTATTAACTATAATTCTTACCTTTTACTATATATTACTAATTATTATAGCTTACCTATAATACTAGCTATTATATAAAGGAATTTAAATAAAATCTTTTATTAGTATATTAACCTTATAGTTAACTTATTATATAAGAAAATTAAACTAACCCTTTAGAATTATAATAATATTAATAAGCTTAAGTAACTATAAATAAAAGCTAATAACCTTAAAAAGACTTTTCTAAACTAAGATTTTAAGAAACTATTATAATAGCCTTATTTAATTATATAAAATAACCTTAGTTTAGTTAAGCTAATAGCCTTTAACTATAAGCTTTTCTTAATTAGTAGTAAAGAATAGTATTATATAGAGTATATAAATAAAAAAAAGATTAAGAGAAAGCTAATAGCTTTATAAAGCTTAAAAAAAAGACTTATTATAAAGGTATAGTTATATATATAGCCTAGTAATTACTTTTTTAAGATAATTAAAGAATATTAATATAAGCTTTAGCTTAATAGCTTAAAAGATTAAGTTAATAATATAATTAAGGCTTTTAATAGTAAGATCCTTACTAATTTAATTATAAAATAGTTAACTATAACCTTTATATTTAGTATTTAAGTAAGAAAGGAAAATTTAAAAAGTTAATATTTATAAAAGAAATATATATTTTATATATTAAAAGTTAAAGTTAAAATAAGCTAAAGTTAAAGGCTTTAGCTAATACATTAATTAAATAAGAGTATATAACCGTTTAATATATTATTTAAATACTATATTACTTTATACTAGCTATAGTTAAGGCTAAGAAGGCTATATAACTTTAGTCTTATAGCTAGATTAACTAAAACTATAGTTAAAGTAAATTTAACTTTAACTTTTTACTAATATATAAAATATAAATATATAATCTTTTTAAAAACCTTATATACTTAAATTTTTTAATTTCCTTTAAAACTTTATATATTAATATATTACTTTATTTTAATAGTTATAGACTTATAGTCTTAGGCTATAACTAGCCTATTAAGGCTATATCTTATTAATAGTTAATTACTTATTATAATTATTAAAGTAATAAATTATAAAGCTTATAAGCCTTTTTAATTAAATAAACTAGAATATATAGTTAATATTTAGTATATCTAAAAAGTAACTTTTATTAAAATTTATATATTTATTTCTATTAACTTTATAAGCTAGGTTTTTTAATATCTTTAGTTTTCTTAGTAAAGACTTTCTTTTATATTACTATTTTTACTAAAGTAACTAAAGAATTTTATAGCTAAAGGTAATAAGTTTAACTTTCTTTAGATTAATATTAAAACTAAAATTTAACTATAAAATAACTACTATTAATAATACTATTAATAATACTTAGTTATATATATTAGCTAAGGTAGTAGTAAGAGTTAAGAAGGGTATATAACTTATTATATAACCTAGATTAATTAAATTACTAAAAAGCTAATTATTATTTTTAACTTTAAGTAATTTTAACTTTAACTTTTACTAATATATAAATAATATATAAATATAATCCCTTTTTAAAACCTTATATACTTAAATTTTTAGTTTCCCCTAAAATACTATATATTACTATATTATTATAGCTTTATTATATTATATTATATATAGTTATTAATAGTAAAGTAAATATATATATAGTTTACTTACTTAGTAAGAGTAATAAACTAAAATAAGTAATTATCTTTATTTACTTTATTAAGGAACTTTCTTTTTTTATTAATTAAAGCTTTATTTATCTTAAGCTTTATTATAAGTTTATTTAATAATATTTACTTATTAAGAAAACTTTATCTTTTAGTATTAAAGTAAATATAAAGAAAAAGTATATAGCTAAAGGTTACTAAAGTAACTTTTCTTTTATTTATATATTACTTTTAAAGGTTTTTTATAAGTACTTTAGTTATTTATATTTTAATAAAAACTAATCTAAGTAATTAAAGGGCTTTTATAATTACTTACCTATTAAGGTCTTTATTATTAAAGATATAATACTAAGTATTTACTAAAGTAATACTATAGTATTTATTTAGTATTACTATAGACTAAGTTAATAATATAAGATTAAAGGGATTAAGGGTTAATTAACTTACTACTTATATAGTAGTATAAGAGATGTAAGTATAGGTATAGGAAATAGAAAGAAAGCTAGGCTATTATACTATATATAATAGCCTTTTATATATATATATTAAAGCTTTATTAGTAATAGTTAGAGTTTAGTTAATATAAGTAACTTTAATAGAACTAAGCCTATACTTTAACCTACCCTAGAGGAGTTAACCCTAAATTATAACTATAAAATAAAAGCTACTTTTACTACCTTTAAAGACTTTAAAAGTTACCTAAGAATAGCTTTAATATCCTTAATATAATAATAGCTAAGGTAAATATACTCTATATAGTAATAGCTTTATATTAATATAATATTATAGTATATATATAGTTTACTAACTATAAGCTTAAATAGGATTTTTATATTTATAAGATAGGTTAGTAATATAAAGTAATAGGGATTAACTAGCTTTCTATCTTTAAGTAAATTAAGATAGTTATAAGAAAAAGAAAAAGAAAAAAGGCTACTATATAAGGTATAGTAGCCTTATATATATATAAGTTATAGTTATATTAGTAATAGTTAAAGTTTAGTAGCTATAGGTAATATTAATTAAATTAAGCCTATAGTTTAACTTACCTAAGGGGTTAACTTAGAAGTTAAGGAAGCTAGATTCTTAATAACCTTTTAATAATACCTATAGTAATATAACCTAATAATAATATTATAATATTATTTAAAATTAATCTTTAAGTATTTTTCTTTAATTTTAATTTAAATCTTTATTACTATTTAAAGTTTATTTTTATTAATTAATATATTTAATAAAAAAGCTTTTAATTATTATTATAAATTTCACTTTTTTAACTTTATAATTTACTAAGTAAGTTAAGTTATAAGCTTAATTTAATTAATAAAAAATTAAATTCTTTAAATTTAATATTAATCTTAATATAAGTAGTTAGGTATGGTTAAGGTAATCTAAGGTAATAGGTAAGTTATATTTATTATAGTTACTTTAACTTATTAAGTCCTTAAAGGGGCTTAACTAGGATTTCTAATCTAAGGGTTTAGCTAGATTAACCTTTCTCTAGTATATTACTAGGCTAATCTTAATATTATTATAATTACCTTCTCTTTTATAATTTTAGTCTTTAAAATCTATTTATAATAGTATTATTTTATTATTTTATTTTTAAATATATACCTTTAATATCTTATAGTATTAATTATAATTATTTCTTATTACTTTATAATATATTTTATTTTCTTATATTATAATCTTTTATAGTAGTAATTACTTAGTATAGTAATTATTAGTATTATAACTATTAGTATTAGTAGCTATTAGTACTAATAGCTATTAAGATTATTATTATAATTATTACTATAGTAATTACTTAGTAGTTATTAGTTTTTACTTACTATTATTTAACTTAAGAAACTTATTCTTTTATACTTTTCTTTTTTTTTCTTTTTCTTTATTATTATAATAATCTTATATTTATTATTACTTATTTTATTAATTTTTAAGCTTATTTCTTAAGCTTTATATACTTTTATTTATAATAAATATTTAGACTTTTATTATTAAGCTTTTAATAATAAATTATATATTTTATATATTAAAATAATTTAATATAATCCTTAAATTATTTATATTATTAATAACTTTAATATATATTATATTAACTATAAAGATTAATATTAAAAGTCTTATACTATAAGTATTTATTTTACTTTAGTATACTATTAATCTTTTATTAACTATTTATAAATCTTTAAGAAACTTTTTAATATTACTTAGGTATACTAAAATAAAATATATTATAAAATCTTTAAAGTTTATTTTTTATTATTAGTAAAATATAAATATATTATTAAATATATAAATAAAATATAAATATATATAGGTTATTAGCTTAATTATATAAAGAGTAGTAAAAGTAAGTAATAAATCTATTTACCCTATAGTTTATTATTATATAATTAATATATAAAGTTAGTAATAAGGCTATAAGGTAAGTAAAACCTTAAATTATTAGAAATAAAAGGCTAAAAATAGCTTATATTATTTCTCTTATCTTTTATTTAACTAAAAAGAGATATTAGATATTATTAATTAAAATACCTTTATAAGTAAGTATATTCTATACCTAATATTAAATATATAAAGCTAACTTAATTATAGATAAAATATTAATAACCTACTAACTAAGCTTATTAGCCTATAGTATATATAGTAGCCCTTAGTTTAAAAACCTAAGGATTAGTAAGGCCTTAAATAACCTATATAACGAAGTATAATATAAAGTACTTTAAGACCTATTTAATTACTAGCTAAAACTATAATATATTTAGGTAAAGGGTACCTACTAGACTAATAAAGTTCTTATTATAGTAGCTATCTTTAAATATAAGGTCCTATTCCTTTCTAGCTTAGTCCTTAGAATAAGCCTTAGGATAACTAAAAGTATATAAAATAAATAGTAATTACTTAGGGTACTATATAATAAGCTTATATAAGGGGATTTTAGTTATATAATATTAGAGAATAATTTACTTAATAAAGTAAAATATAGAATATAGTAATTATAGCTTAAAGTAACTGTAGATTAGGTTAAAAACTATTACTAAAGATAATAGAGATACTATAACTTCTATTTACTATTACCTAGGTATAGTATCCTAAAAGTAAATAAACTTTATTAGAAAAAGCTATATATAATAGAAAAGGAAATTATATATATAATTATATAGGGTCTTTTTAGTTAGTAATTATAATTAATTAATAAGGTTATATAACTAATTTCCCCTACCTATAACTATACTTATAAGTAACTAATAATAAAATTAATAATCTTTTAATAAGGGATATAAATAAAATTACCTTTATATTTAAATTATTATATAAGATTTTAATTAATTTTAAAACTTTAATTATTTTACTTATAATATTATTTCTTTATAACTCTTAAATATTTTTAAATTAATATCTTTATATTTTTTTAAATATTTTATTAGTTTCTAAGTATTATATTTTATTAATTAACTTATTTATTTAATAAAGTAAAAATAGTTTTACTTATTACCTTTATAGCTAATAATTTCTTTTACTTTTTATTTATTAAGCTTATTTTTTAGTTTTATATTTAATAGTTTATTTATATTTACTTAGCTATTAGTTTATAGTTTTAATAAGAAAATATAAAAATTATTATATATTTTCTTATATATTTAAGAAAGCTATAGTTAATATACTTATTTTTTAATTTATTATAGTACTTTTACCTTTATAAATTATAATATTAGTTTCTTATTTTTAAATCTTTAATTCTTTATTATAATACTAATACTTTACTTTTCTTAGAAATTATATAATATATATTTCTTATTATAGTACCTAGCCTATAATTCTATAACCTTTTATTAATACTTTTTAGTAATAGTATATATTTAATTAAAGGTTTTAATTTACTTTTAAACTTTTTATATATTTATCTTTATCTTTAAGAAAATATATTTTATATATTTAAAGTAATATTTATATAGTACTTTTATAGAAAATACTTTAATTATAATATAAATACTATTATTATATATAAATATAGCTTTATTAAGTATTACTATTTATTTTTTTAGTAATTTTTTAATATATACTTAAAGGTATTTTTTTAATATTTAGTATATTTTCTTAAATTAATTATTTATTTATAAGTAATAACTAATAAAGAGTTAATAATAAATCTTTTACTTTTTTATTAGATTTTATTAAAATTTACTTATAAGTAATTTATTTTTATTACTAATAATACCTTTTAAAGTTTTAAACTTATACTTTACTTATTTATATAATATAACTATTAGCTTTATAGCTTATAATATCTTTTATATTAAAATAAAAAAAATATACTTTATTTTTCTATATATAATAATTAAAATTATATTATATATTTTACTATTTTAATAATTACCTTATAGTAGTTTAGTAATAAAGTTTATATTAATTTCTTAAAAGAGATATAAAAGTATTAATAATAACTATAAATACTTATATAGCTTATATTTAAAAACTTAAATATTTTAATAAATTTAATATTCTTTTATATAGCTTTTTATATTATTAGTAATACTTTTTTAGTAAAGCTTTCTTATTATAAGGTTAAGTATTTTATAAGCTTTTATATACTTTACTTTTAGGTTATTATAGTACTAATATAAAATCTTTATATATAATATACTTTCTTTAAAGATTATAATTTTATTTTTAAATTAAGGTAAATCTTTATAAGTTAAGTAACTTTATACTTTTTAGTTATTATTTAATACTTTTTTATAATTCTTTAATAATATTAATCTTTAATTTATAGCTTATAAATTATTATTTTAAATTTTATTAAAGGTATTATAATAAGTACTATTTTACTTTTTATAAGCTTTTTTATAACTTAATATAAAATATATTACTTTAAAATAATTACCTTAGCTTTTATTAAATCTTTATATCTTTAACTTAAAAATAATTCTTATAATACTTATTACTAATACTTAGCCTTTTTAGTAATAATAGCTATATAAATATATTTTAAGTAAATAAAATACTTATATTATTATTTATTAAAAAAAAGAAAATTTCTTTTTACTTTTTTAATTATTTAATTATATACTTTTATTACTATTATTAAAATACTATATTACTTTACGCTAACTATAGCTATAGTTAAGGCTAAGAAGGTTATATAACTTTAGTCTTATAGCTAGATTAATTAAGACTATAGCTAAGGTAACCTTAACTTTAACTTTTCTCTAATATAGTATAGAATATAAATATATTTCCTTTCTAGAAACCTTAAATACCTAAATTTTTAGTCCCCCTAGAATACTATACTTTAATTTTATTATATACTTATAGTCTTAGACTATAACACTAGTTATAGCCTATTTATATAAGTAACTATTATTCTTACTTACTTTTCTAGTTTAATAAACTATATATAGTAGTTAGTTTAGTAGTATAGGTTAATTATCTTAAGGAACTTATCTTTATTCTTATTAAGGTCTTCTTTTATAGCTATCTTCTTAGTTAGCTTTTCTAATACTATTAATTTAGTAATTAGAAATAAAGTATAGTTTATATTTATATTTTACTAAATTAGCTAAAGAAGCTTATAGCTAAAAGTAGCTAGATTAATTCTATATATAAGGAAATTAAAAGCAAGATTAAGGACTAAGTCTAAGGTAGCTTATAATATATCTAAAGCTTAGTTTAGTAGCTCTAGGGTTACTTTAATCTCTATAGTTTCTAGGTATATACTATTATTACAGTAGTAATCTTCTATAGGTATAATACTATAATACTTAGCTAGGATTTCTATAGCTATAAAATAGGTTAGTAATATAGAGCAATAAGGATTAAAGGTTAGCTAACTTACTATCTCTTAGTAGACTAGGGTTATTGTAGGAGGAAGAGAGGGAAGGAAGGCTACTATATAAGGTACAGTAGCCTTATATATACATAGGTTAGTATATTAGTAATATTTAGAGTTTAGTAGCTATAGGTAATACTAATTAGATTAAGCCTATAATTTAACCTACCTAAGGGGTTAACTTAGAAGTTAAGGAAGCTAGATTCTTAATACTTTTATTACTTTTAATTTACTTTTTAGTTAAATAATCTTTCTTTATAAAATTTCTAAAAGTTTATTTTATAACTTAAGCTTTTTCTTTAATATAAGTATTATATTTTTATAAAAAACCTTTTTTTTTATATAATTTAATTTTCTTAATAAGCTATTAATAAGATTTTTTACTTTTAGCTTATATTTAATATTAAAGTTAAATATTAATAATTAATATACTTAATAAGTAAATTTCTTATAAAGGTTATATATTAAGATATTAATTATAATTTTTAAGGCTATATAGTTAGTTAAAATAAAGAATGTTTTTAATAGTTTTATAAAATAGTATTTTTAGTATTTTAGGCTTTTTATAATAGTTAATAGCTTTTATTAGCTTATAGTTTAATATTACTTAGTATTTATTAATTTCTATAACTAGTAAGTAATAGATTACTATTATATTTCTATAAGCTAAATTAAGATTTTGAAAATTACTTTTATTAATATATTAATTTCTATTTTTATAAGTATTAATAAATTTTATTTTTATTTTTTTTATTTATTTATTATCTTCTTTAAACTATAAGTCTTAGGTTAAATCTTTCTTTAATATTATAATTAATAGTAACTTCTTTTAGTAAAGTTAAATCTTAATAAGTTAAGTATATATATTATATTAACTATTAAAGTTTAATAATAGTAAATATATATTTTATAATAACTACTAAGCTATATATAAAGTAACTGTTTTCTTTTTTTATCTTTAACCTTTAATTAATCTAATATAATAAGCTACTCTTTAGTTAGTTAGTTAATTAAGACTTTATTATCTAATATATTAAGCTACTAGTTAGTTAATTAACCCTAGTTTCTTACTCTTTACTATATATTACTAACTATTATAGCTTACTCTTTAACTATAATACTACTTATATAAAAAGATCTAATATATACCTCTTTATATATTAACCTTAAGGTTAACCTATTATATAAGAAAATTAAATTAGCCCTTTAGAATTATAATAATATTAATAAGCGTAAGTAACTATAAGTAAAAGCTAATAACTTTAAAAAAACCCTTTTAAACTAGGATTTTAAAGGGCTATTATAGTAATCTTATTTTATTATATAAAATAACCTTAGTTTAGTTAAGCTAATAGCTTTTAGCTATAAGCTTTTCTTAGTTTATAGTAATATACTAAGTAATAGTAATTTTATATAAAGTACTAAAAGAAAGATTAAGAAAAAGCTAATAGCTTTATAGAGCTTAAAAGAAAGACTTATAAAGGCTTAGTTATATATATAGCTTAGTAGTTACTATCTTAAGATAATTAAGAAATACTATGATAAGCCTTAGCTTAATAACCTAGAAGATTAGGTTAATAATATAATTAAAGCCTTTTATAGTAAGGTTCTTACTAATATAACTATAGAATAATTAACTATAACCTTTATATATAGTATTTAGGTAAAAGGCTAGGAAAATTTAGAAAGTTAATATTAGTAAAAGAAACTAAAAGAAATATATATTCTATATATTAAAAGTTAAAGTTAAGGTAAGCTAAAGTTAAAAGCTAACTTTAGCTAGTATATTAGTTAAATAAGATTATATAACCTTTTAATTATACTTATAGTAATATAACCTAATAATATTATTAATAATATTATTAAAGTTAATAAGTTTTAATATTAAAAAATAATTATAAAGTAAAAGATATCTTTTAGTCTTTAAAATATACTTTAAGTTACTTTTAGCTAATAAACCTTTATAATTTTCTTTTTATTTTAACTTTCTTTTAGTAATACTATAAAAAGTTTAATAATACTTAAATATTTTAAAATAAACTTTCTATAAATATATACTTAAAATATTACTAAGATATTTATTAAGCTAAATAATATAATATTATACTTAAAGTAACTATATTTTATATAAGATATAGTTTTTTATTAGTTTATTTCTTTAATATTAATTTTATAATAAGTATTTTTAATATTAATCTTAGAAATTTACTATACTTTTATAAGCTTATTTAATAAATTACGAATTAATAAAAGTAAGTAATAGTTCTTAATAGTAATTTTATTTAATTTTCTATAATTTATATATAACTAAAGATTACTATTTTTCTTTAATATAAAAAGTATTAGTACTTTTACCTTACTTTTAAAGTAATAAATTTAACTATTTACTAGGTTTTCTATAATCTATTTTCTTAATACTTTATATTAAGCTTAGTTTAATAAATATAATAATCTTTATAAAGGTTTTTATTTTTCTTTAAAATTAATATTATATTTTACTTTCTTTAGTATAAAAGATATTTTTATTACTTTTTTATTCAAGATTATTTTATATTTTTAAAGTTTTTTAAAAAGCTTTTAAGCTTTTTTTTTTTTTTTACTTTTACTAAGGATTAGTAAATTAATCTTTATATTAATTAATAAAGCTAAGATTATATATATAATATATACTTTCTTTTTATTTTTAATTATATTTTTAAAGATAATATTTAGTTTTACTTTTATAATAAAGCTAAATATTATTATATTATATATAATCTTAATAATAATCTTTTTTAGTTTTATAAATTAATAAAAAAAAAAAATATTTAATTTCTTTTTTTTTAAGCTAAAGCTTATAAATACTTTTATATATTTTCTATAGTAATTTACTACTATTTAATAAAAAAAATATTAATTAATATATATCTTAGGTTTTTTTTATTATTTCTTAAAACTTTTTAAAAGCTAAAGATATATATTTTATTACTAATTTAAGCTAAAGTTTCTTTATTAATTATATATTAATTATATTAACCTTATATTATAATCCCTACAGTTATATTATATATACCTTATATTTTTTACTAATTAAAGCTTAGCTTACCTATACCTACGTAAGCCTTACCTAAGCTTATAATACTAGTTATAAACTTACTTATTAGCTTACCTAAGTTATTATAAGCTTTCCCTTAAAGCTTATAACTATACTAGTAAGACTATTATATATATATATATTCCTTTAGTATTAGATAGAATACTTAACTTATTAACTATTAATAAGATTTCTTTATTTAAATATACTTAACTTACTTTATTTACTATTAAGAGATATAATACTTTGCAATACTTAGTATCTATACTCTATATATCTGCTAATATAAACCTAGTATAGACTAGTTTATCTCTTAGGAACCTAAACTATTATATATTAATAGCTCTTATTTAGACTATACTATGTAATACTAAGTAATACCTATACAATAGCTGCCTTAACTACTTCTATTAACTAGTAAAATACTACTAATTTTACTACTCTTACTCTTACGCTAAACCTTACATAAGAGATAGAATAAGATAACTACTCTTTAGAAAGCTTTAATAATACTAAAGTTATATAGCTCTAAGAGTAAGTTATTAATATAGCTACTAAAATAGATAATCTCTAATAGCTTCTCTAAGATACTATTAATATTTAGAATTAGTAAAGCTAGAATAATTAAAATAGCTTATAGGAAATATATACCTTAGCTAATACTACTACTAATAGTAAGAATACTAGAGAAATCCTTAGACTTAACCTACCTAAGATATATAGAGAAAGCTTTACTAAACTTACAATATTCCTTACCTAGTGTTAAGTATTTATATCCTACTACCCTACTTAATTTACTACTAACTATAAGAAAACCAGATATATATCTAGCTACCTTAAGGATATAGCTACCTAGTGGTTCTAACTAATCCTAAAAGACTAGACTAATAAGGAAGATATAGAAGATCTTATACTATAAACCTATATAATATATACTAACTACTTAGCCTTTAAGAAAGCCCTTTAATAAGCTTTTAGAACTATTAATAAGAAGGGCTAAGCTAAAAGAAAGATTAAGTTACTTAAGTAAACTTAATTTATATTAGAACTTAAAGTTAAGTTCTTATAGCTTATATCTAAGTTACTATAGAATTAGGATATACTTATATTACTATTCTTTAATACCCTAAAGGAACCTATATAAGTAAAACTTTATAAAGATAATTAACTTAAGACCCTTATAGAATATATTAATATAGTAGTTAAAATTAATAATAAATAGTTTAATTAAAAAACCTATAACTTTAAGTATAATAATAGAGAAAGGTAAAGTAATAAACCTTAATATAATACTAACTAAGGATAAAGATAATAGAACTACCCTAATACTTTATACAGAGTCTAAGTAAGACCTATAAATGTAAACGCTATATATATTAATTAACTAGTACCTACTTATTAGAACTATAGTAAAAAGGGATATTAAGAATAAAACTACAGAAACCCTATAAAGACTAACTAAAAATATAAACTAGTACTAAAAGGTAAGAGTATCTAATAAACTAATAACTAAGAAGAACTACAAATAGCTATATAAATACCCTAGTAAATAGCTATAATGCACTTAGGCTATAACGTAGATACCTAAGATAATAGCTATACTTAATAAGCTATATACAAAAAAAGCATTAATAAAGCCATTAAGTATAGAAAACAGGAATAAGCCTGTATGTAAGTAGAATAAGAAAGATTACTATAGGTTACCCTAAAACAGAAGGAATCTAAGAAGGCTTATAATAATAAGCCTAAGAATAAAGCTTAAGCTAATAAACAATAGAAGGAAAAGAGAAGATAAGAAGCAGAGAAATACAGAAAAGAATATTAACCAGTACCCAAGGCAACTAACTAGCTATCCTTAGGATATATAATTGCAGTTACTTGGAAAGGGAAAGAAACTATCTCTAATACAGAAAGTACTCTTATACCTAAAGAAATCCAGAAAGGATTAAACTAACTTATAGATAAAACCTTTTTAGGAATCTAACTCCCTTAACCTAATAGAACTATTAAAACCCTGTAAGAAATAATAGAAAGAAAGAATATTAAAATTATAAATAAAACTAATATTCCTACAAAAAGGATAAAACTAAACTAATACTTCTCTAACCTAAACTACACTAGCATTATATAAGTAAAACTTAAAAGATAGTATAAAACTACTATTATAAAATACTAAAAGGTATAAGTATAGAAATAGAAGTATTTCTATAATAACTAATAGAAAGAATAAACTAGTAAAGTAATATAATAAGCAAAGGAATAAGCTAAGATAGTATAAGATAATAATATCTATATAAGGGTAATTACTATAGAATAAGAATAAAAGCTAACTAGCTTAGTATAATATCCTATAGCTTACTATAATCTATAAAGATACCTAAATAGCCCTAAATATAGCTAGATCTTATAGATATTATATACTACCTACTACTATATACTATACTAATAAGAGAAAATAAGCAATAACTACTTCCTACTAAACATTAAGAACTATATTTATTAGAAACTATATATTATTACTAATACTATAGAATACTAACTATTTAAGTAATACTAGAAAAATAAAGTAATAAAATTTATAGTATATACTAAAACTAGAGAATATATACTTATATATATTAAGAATTAATATTCTATTAACTAATAGAAATATAGAGTAAAGTTAACTATACTAGTAAACCTAATAAATAGAAAAGAAGATAATAAGTATCTTATTAAGAAATAGCAATAAGATATAAAGGGTAATTCTAATAGAGAGGATATACTAGACCTTAAGACCCATAATAATAGGAAAACTAAGAAAAAAAAGAATAGTAAATATATAATAAAGATTAAAAAGCTAGATAAGTAGAAAATAAATACCTAGATAATATACTTTACTATAATAGTAAATATAATCTATAATACCTAATTTAACTAGGAAAAGATAATAGCTTACTATACTAAAGCTATAGATAAGCTTAAACATAAAGCTAATACTTTTAAGGGCTTTTAGAAAAACTACTAATAGTTAATAAACTTACTTAGAAATATAAGTATAAATTAAGGGAATATAGCTAAATATATTACTAAATAGTAAAGCTAAATCTAATATAATTAACCCTTATATAGTTAATAAGTTATAGCTACTATAGAAATATAAGGATAAACCTAGCCTATTAATAAACTTTAAAGGTAAAAGAGTAACCTATAATAAAGGATAAATTACTAAAGAGATTAATTACTTAAAAGTATTTATTAGAACTTAAAGATATAATATTAACTTTAATATTACCTTAACGTTAAAATATAACTTATTCTTAGGATATCTATAGCTATATTACTATAACCTACAATTTAATTAAAGAACTAGCTAGATTACCTATATAGATAATCCCTTTAACTTAGAGGATAATTTAGAAATAAAAGATAAATAGAGATCTTAAACTTTAACTAAAGTAGCTAGTAAAGTATAGTATAAGAAGAATACTTACCTACCTCTAAGAGGAATATAATATAAATATAAAAAAGGTAAGATAAGATATATTAGATAAATAGTCTTAATATTTAGTATATAGCTATATAACCTTAATAAAAAACTAAAAATATAAAAAATATTACTTACTAAAGAAAGACTTAAGAATATACTATAGGAATACTATTACTATAAGAAATTATTTAAAGAAGAATTAAATATAAAGATACTATAGTATAGCTACTAAGACTATAAGATTATACTTAAGTTAAATAATTTACCTTTCTAAAAGATCTATAACCTTAATAAGCTAGAACTTATTACACTTAAAGAATACCTAGAAGAAGAACTATAAAAAGGTAATATATAAGAATTTATATCCTTAGTAGAATTCCCTATTATATTTATACCTAAGAAAAATAGAAAACTATAACTTATTATAAACTATAGATAATTAAATAACCTTACTATTAAGAATAAAACCTTACTTTTACTTATTATAGAACTAAAGAACTATCTATAAGGGAAATAAATCTTTACTATACTTAACCTTAAGGGTACTTATAATTTAATCTACATTAAGGAAAGTAATAAATAGAAAACTACCTTTAAAACTAAACTTAGATTATTTAAATACTTAGTTATACTATTTAAACTTATAAATATACTAGCTATCTTTTAATAAATAATTAATAATATTCTATAATAATACCTAGATATATTTATAGTATACTACCTTAATAATATCTTAATCTTTTTAAATAATAAAGAAGAATATAAGAAATATATCTATAAGGTCCTTAAAGTATTATAGAATATAAACCTTTTAGTAGAACCTAAGAAAAGTTACTTCTATATTATAAAAGTTAACTTCCTAGGATATACTATCTTACTAGGAGAAATCTAAATAGACTATAAGAAGATATTAGTAGTATAAGATTAGTTAATACTTACTATAGTTAAAGAAGTATAAAGCTTCTTAGGATTTACTAACTAATACTAATAATTTATTAAAGACTTTAGTAAAATAGCTAATTCTCTTATAGAATTAATAAAAAAGGATACTAAGTTCTTATAGTATAATAAAGTATAATAAGCTTTTAAGAAACTATAAAATACTATACTTAGTAAACTAGTTTTAATTATATTTAACTTAAAGAAGGAAATAGAACTTAAAATTAACTTCTTAGACTTTACACTAGAAAGATAAATTAGCTAGTAAGATAATAAAAGTATATTATACTTAATTACCTTTTACTTATATAAACTATATAAAGTAAAACTTAACTACCTTATTTATAATAAAGAATTCCTAGCTATTATTAACTATTTTAAGGAATTTAAATACTACCTTATAGGAAGCCTTTATTAAATTAAAGTCTATACTAATTATTAGAATATTTTATATTTTATAATAATATAAGAACTTAATTAATAATAGCTATACTATACTAAATACCTATGTAAGTTTAATTTTATAATTATATACTGTAAAGAAATAGATAATAGATATATAGATACTATTAGTTAAAGACCTGATTTTAAAATTAAAGTTATATTAAAAGCTTAGGAGTAACTCCTTAAGAAAAATAATAAAGGATAATATTAATTTACTTAACTAGTAAGAATAATCACCTAAATCACTAAGAAAGTTTTGCTATTACCTTAGCACAGACTAATGTAGGAATAGCTACCACCAGGCAACTTTATAGATTAGGCAAGAGGAAAGCCAAAAAAGAAAGACCTATATAACTACTACAATAACAAGATCCTGCTCATAGGATACAGATATAACAGCAAATTCCCTATAATATTCTATTACTACTATAAACAGGTAAACCACAGCCCCAACTACCAGAAGACTTAGAGACTAATAAAACCCATCTACAATAGACCAACTCTAGAAAAAGCAATATAAGAAGCAGTAAAGAAATACCCAAAATGCAACCCTATAAGGATTACAAGAACCACCAAAGACAGCAACTTCCTTTGCAAATTCTATTTACACCTACTACACAGACACTAAGGTATTACTAAAACACTAAAACAATTATAAGAAAAAGGGTACAAATACTTAAGAAAAGACATAAAGCAAGTAATTAAACAATACAACATATACATACAAACAAAAGCATAACGCTATAAACCCTATAGTACACTATAACCCTTACCAGTAGCACAGTAACCTTAGAATTTAATTACTATAGACTTTATAACTAAGCTACTACTATTAGAAAAACCCTTAACTAGAATCTTCTATAATAGCATTATAGTTATTATTAACTAGCTTATAAAATTCTTATACTACCTACCCTATAGAGAAGTAATAGATATAGAAGAACTTTCCTATATCTTTTATTAATATATTATTAGTATACATAGACTACTAAATAAGATCCTATTAGATAGAAAACTAATATTTATAGCTAAGTTCTAGCAAGCACTTATATCACACCTAGGACTTAATTACCAGCTATTAATAGCCTTTAGACCCTAAATAGATAAATAAACTAAATAAATAAACTAAGTACTAGAATAATACTTATAATACTATATTAACTATAGATAAAATAACTAGGTTAAAAAGCTACCTATTATATAATTAGCTTATAATACTACCTATAATAAAAGCATAAAGTTAGCACTAGCTTACGCTAATTTTAAATTTATACTAAATACCTATTATAATAAATAAAATATATAAATAATTAACCCTACTGCTATCTTAAAGGTAAATAAACTAAAAAATCTATATAAAGAAATAAAAATAGAACTTAAATTTATTAGAAAAAGAATAAAAAAATACTATAATATAAAGAAGGTAAAGGGACTAACCTTTAAGGAGAAAGAGATAGTTTACCTAGCTACTAAAAACATTAAAATAAAATAACCTTTACAAAAATTAGACTATAAATACCTTAGACTATATAAAATTATTAAAAAGATCTTAGAAAATAATTATAAATTAAACTTACTAGCAAAAGTTATACTTTACTTAATCTTTTATATTTCCTTACTTAAATTAGTAGCTAATATAATATAAGTTAAAGTTAGAAATAAACCTAAAGAAATTAAAGGATTAGAAATCTATAAAGTAAAAGCAATTAAAGATATAAAAAAGGAAAATAAATAAATAATATACTTAGTAAAATAAAAAAACTACCTAGAGAATAAGAATATATAGGAATTACTAGAAAATCTTATTAGTGCTTAATAACTCCTAAAGAACTTCTATTAATACTAGAAAAATTAAAGAAGCTAAAATTAAGTATATCTAAATACACTAATAAGTTAATATCCTTAACTACTAACTACTCCTTAGAAGATTTAGCCTTCTTAGCCTCCTTAAGTTTATTTAATAAATCTAAGCTACATTAAGTTATTTTAACCCTATAAGATACTAACTCCTTCTTTTACTTACAATAAGTCTCTAGTTAAGAAAGAGACTTATCTAGTTTACACTATGTAATATAAAGCACCTTATAATAAAAAGATAATAACTCTTTAGCAGCTACTTCTTACTCTTCTAAATGTTTTACTTTATTTATAATATATATAACTATAAAATTAAAATTAGCATTTAAAATTAAAGAGAACTATAAGAACTTATAAGAATTTAAAGGTATATTAGTTATATTATAAAGATAACTAAGAGAAATACATAAACTATATTTCTTCTTTCCTATAATTATCTTGTAGGCTATACTACGCTTACTATAGTAAGAATAAGGTATAACTTTAAAACTAAACTATATAATACCTTTAGTAGCTTTATAATACTTTTTAGTAAAAGTTAGTAGAATAGTATTAAAGGAATTTACTTTTTATTTATTAAAATACTCTAATATAATAGATATAGGATTAAGTTAAACTTATATAGATAAATTAGTTAGAAAAGTAAGTTATATAGGTCTTAAGGATAAGACTATAGAAGGGAAAAGATTATATTATAATCCCTATAGTTACATTATATATACCTTATATTTTTTACTAATTAAAGCTTAGCTTACCTATACCTACGTAAGCCTTACCTAAGCTTATAACACTAGTTATAAACTTACTTACTAGCTTACCTAAGTTATTATAAGCTTTCCTTTAAAGCTTATAACTATACTAGTAAGACTATTATATATATATATATTCCTTTAGTATTAAATAGAATACTTAACTTATTAACTATTAATAAGATTTCTTTATTTAAATATACCTAACCTACTTTATTTACTATTAAGAGATATAATACTTTGTAATACTTAGTATCTATACCCTATATATCTGCTAATATAAACCTAGTATAGACTAGTTTATCCCTTAGGAACCTAAACTATTATACCTTAGCTTTTATATTTAATAGTACTTTTATTTTTATTTTAGTAACTTAGTATAAAATAATTATCTTTATAGTTATATTTAGCTTTATTAATACTAAAAAAAAGTCTTTTATTAGCTTAATAATATTTTATATTTATATAGGTTATATAACTATAATATTTATATATTTTAGTTTTTTAAGTTCTTAGAATATTTTAGTAAATAAGTTTTTTTACTTTTAATAGTAATTTTTTAAACCTTAGCTATTAAGTTACTTTAACTTAGTAAAAGGTAATTAAGATTTCCTATAAATCTATAATCTAAAACCTTATATTTTAATTTCTTATAAAGAAAGTATATTATTACTAAAGCTTTTATACTTTAGCTAATACCTTATTAATAGCTTTTTACTAATATAAGTATATTACTATACTTTCTTAAATTAAGTTTAAAGTATAAAAAGTACTTAGTAAATATTTAGCTTTATCTTTAAAAGCTAAAGCTTTTTTTATTTTCTTTTTATAAAAATAGTAATATATACTTTTAATTACTAAAGTAAATAATTCTTTTTTATAGTAATATATTATTAACTTACTATTAAATATATTTTACCTTTTATATAATAATCTTTAGCTATTTTAATAAAATTCTTTTTACTTTAGTTTTCTTTTAACTTTTAGTAATAGCTTATATTAATATTAATATATAAGATTTATATTAAACTTAAAGTTTTAAGTAATAAAGCTTTTATATAATATCTTTTATTTTATAAAGAATTATATTAGTAACTTTTTATAAAGCTATTATATCTTTATAAGCTAGTTCTTTACTTATTTATTTTATAAAATATAGTTAATATATTATCTTTTAATAAATATAATAAATTAATTTTATTTAAGTATATTTAACTTAAATTTAATCTTAAAAGCTTACTATTTTATTTATAACTTAAAAGAAAGCTTTAATATTACTTACTTAATTTATTATAATATAGTTAATTTTAATTAAAGGTTATTTCTAATATAAATTACCTTTAATTAGTTATTTACTTAAATAAATATTATATTTTTCTTAAAAATCTTATAGTTATAAACTAAGGGTTATTTATATTTCTTTTAGTATTATAATATTAATTAATTAATTAATTATTAAAAAAAGAATTTATTTATCTTTAATTACTATTATAATTTTTTTATAATAACTTATATTATTTTTATAAAAGTATTTTCTATATATAAAGTAATTTCTTTCTTTTTTTATCTTTAATCTTTAATTAATTTAATATAATAAGTCTTTAGTTAATTAGTTAATTAAGACTTTATTATTTAATATACTAAGCTACTTAGTTAATTAATTAACCTTAGTTTCTTACCCTTTACTATATATTACTAACTATTATAGCTTACCTTTTAACTATAATACTACTTATATAAAAAGATCTAATATATACTTCTTTATATATTAACCTTAAGGTTAATTTATTATATAAGAAAATTAAATTAGCCCTTTAGAATTATAATAATATTAATAAGCTTAAGTAACTATAAGTAAAAGCTAATAACCTTAAGAAAACTCTCTTAAATTAGAATTTTAAAGAGCTATTATAATAACTTTATTTTATTATATAAAATAACCTTAGTTTAATTAAGCTAATAGCTTTTAACTATAAGCTTCTTTTAGTTTATAGTAATATATTAAGTAATAGTAATTTTATATAAAGTACTAAAAGGAAGATTAAAAAGAAGCTAGTAGCTTTATAAAGCTTAAAAGAAAGGCTTATAAAGGCCTAGTTATATATATAGCTTAGTAATTACTTTCTTAAGATAATTAAGAAATATTACTATAAGCTTTAGCTTAATAACCTAAAAGATTAAGTTAATAATATAATTAAGGCCTTTAATAGTAAGGTTCTTACTAATATAACTATAGAATAGTTATAACCTTTATATATAGTATTTAGGTAAAGAGCTAGGAAAATTTAAAAAGTTAATATTAGTAAAAGAAACTAAAAGAAATATATATTTTATATATTTAAAGATAAAAGTTAAAGTTAAGGTAAGCTAAAGTTAAAGGCTAACTTTAGCTAGTATATTAATTAAATAAGATTATATAACCTTTTAATTATACTTATAGTAATATAACTTAATAATATTATTAATAATATTATTAAAGGGTAATTTTATATAATATCTTTTTTTTAATAACTTTTTATATAAAGATTATAAATAAAATTAACTATTTTTACTTTTTAATTATATTATTTTTTTTAATTTATTATAATTTTATATTAAAACCCTTTTAGTAGTTTTATTTTAATTTCTTAAGAAATATAGTATATTTTTCTTTTTTATTTAAATTAATTTATTTACTATAGTATATTTTTTATTAATAGTTAACTATATTACCTATATAGGTATTATCTATAGATAACTATTATTAACCTTTTAAAATTAATATAAAGCTATTTTAGCTTAAGTTATTTACTTTATATTAATTACCTTAATTATATTAACTTCTATAGGGTAAAAGTTAAAGAATTATACGTAGTTAGGTATAGTTAAAATAATCTAAGGTAATAGGTAAAATATATTTACTATAGTTATTTTAACTTATTAAGTTTTTAAAGAGGCTTAACTAGGATTTCTAATCTAGGGGTTTAGCTAAATTAACTTTCTTTTAGTATATTACTAGGCTAATCCTAACATTATTTTACTTAATTAAATTAAATAATAAGCTTAATTTATAATATTATATAGCTATTAAACTTTAACTATTACTAATATAACTATATATATAAAAGATTACTATACTTTATATAGTAGCTTTACTTTTCTTTCTTTTTCTTATAATTACTTTCTTAACTTAATTAGTATTACTTATAGTAATAGAACTATAGCTATTGCTAATATAACTAGAACTTTAAGTCTTATGTAAAATATCAATTGCTTCTTATACTTTTATGTAAAGCTTAAGTACAGGCAAACTTATAGTACTATCTATCTAACCACCACCCTGTTCACGGTAGTAGTAGTTCTTGTGATTGTTGAGTTTCTTTCCGTAGACCAAGTCCTTCTGCTTTGTATGGACTTGTTCCAATGTTCGTCCTCGCTCCTCTGCCCTACGCGCCCGTCGCTTCTGTTGCTCTGGTGCACCCACCATGCCTGCCATGCCACGAGGCACCATCTCACGGGATTTAGAACCTCTGTGGGCCAGTTGACCATCTGAGCCAGCATTGGACTGTTCACCTTCTGCGCCCTCGAGGGCCAGACGCTCGGCGCGTTCCTCAGCCGAAGGGTGGCTGTGTAGGTTCTGGCGGTAATACTTGTTCAGTGATCGATGACCAATCGACTTGCCCGTAGGAAGATGAAGCTCGTAGTCGTCATGGAAGACAGCACGAGTGGGCTTGTGCGCATGCGAGTGCCATCCGTCCGCTTGATGTCTTTGCCTTGGGTCTTGACGTGAATGATGCGGGTGCTTGTCAAGTCGCTCGAATTGGTGGATGTGGCCCTCGGCGGGAACAGCAGTCAGATCAGCCGAGTCCAGTGATGAAGCTGAGCTGTCTGTTTCCCAGCCGTCTGCGCCCTCGCCTTCCTCAACCACCTCTCCATCCTCTCCGATGACCTTGGCAGGACGACGTGCCCCAAGCTTAGCTCCACCACTTGTCTCGTCTACGACAGACTCCTCGTCACTCCACTCTCCGTCATCAGAATAGGTACTTCTAAAGTCGTAAAAGTCTCCAATCTCAAGCTGCTCTTGCTCGGTCTCATAGGGAATCTTGCAGTGGCCCGTATCGCGCATATGTGTTTGAATACCGAATGTGGAAGACTTCAGCTTGTCGCAGTAAAGGCACTGATGGTGTAGGCGAATCTTGTCTTGCAGCTGTTGAAGCAAGCCATCAATGTCCACCAGATAATTCTTTTCGGGAATGAACATGCCGTGGAATCGCTCCATATGGTGTGTGTTGAGAGGGATGGTTGGAGAGGAATAGTTGCAGAACAGGCAAGTCTCTAATGTCATGTTGGGCTCTTGCGATGAGGGGACGGGAGTGGTAGAGTCGGAAGCACGTGTCGCCTCTGCATCCTCAGAAGCAACATCTTGGTTCGATGGTTGGGGATGCGAAGGTCGCTTGACGGGGGAAGGCCTTTGCTCAGTGATACGGGCCTTCTGGAGACCTTCAACAACGTGGCTGAATTCCTCCTCGGCATCGGAGTCCACTTCACCTTGGCTGGGCGCGACAGGCTCGCCAAGAGAGAAAGTAGAGCTGACGACAGATGTAGCCTCGTCGTCGGCTCGTGCAGAAGTAGTTTGTCCACTGCTGGCTTCCTTTGCTTTGTGCTTCTGGCTCAAAATGTGATTCTGAAACGCATTCTCGCTGTAGTATGTCTTCTCACAGATATCGCATACACGTTCGAAATAAGCCTTGTCGGCTTCTGCGCTAGAGACAGCCCTGGCCTGTAAGACCTTTTCAGTGAAGACATCGGAGGAAATGGGAGGCAAAGAAGCAACTCGGCGCTTGAGGTTATATCGACTGTCGCGTGGTTAGCATGCTTAATCGTAATGGATAGACAATGATCAGATAACTTACTGCCAGTCACTCTTCATATGACCCTTCTGCAGATCGATGTTGCGGTACGCAACTTGGCATGTATTGCAGGTATATGGGTGCGAGGCCGCACCAGCTGCCTGCGCGCTCGCCATCTTCAGATGCGAACTGTAACAAGAGTTGTGTCTGGTTTGAGGTCCGGCTCTGTAATATCGGTCTGGGTGATAGTTTGGTTGAGAATGTTTCTTCACAGTCTGTGATTTAAGAGACAGTGGTTGCAAATGTGAAGGAAATTCGGGGCCGAGTTGGTGGGATATGGCGGGGCTGCATAGATAACGTCACACAGAAAAGGTTATCAGCGAGATGGATGACTGACTTTTTTTTTTGCCCCGAACCCCGCCACGCAAGGGTTCCAGGCCCCCGTGGTTGGGCACCTAGCTGAGTCATTCTTCGCTTGAGTCCCCTAGTGGGTAATGCTGCAGTCGGCCCGCTAGGCACGAAATCGGTAAGCGTCCTTGTGCAAAACTGTACCTTGTCTCAGGTGCATGGGCAGGATGAGTGCTCCTGTATCCAAGTACCCTTCAAGTACCTGAGGTACCTGCTAAGGTAGTGGCGCATCATCACTAGCGAGGCTGACCAACAGCTCCCTGAGTGTCAACTCCTCCCCCCATGAGGATTACGGATACATGACTCTAGACTAGTATCGAGAACAACCAACATATACCTACAATTAATATTTGTCCAGACCATCTAATCATCCGTGCAACACCACATTTCAACATTTGGTTATTCATGTTCTCCTTTTCCTGAGCGAATACTTTATTGTATTTCATCGTACACAAATAACGAGGTGCCCATCGCGGCGCGACCACGCCCTGCCCATGTCATGACGCCCGATGCCCATCGTCCACGAGACCCATCCATCGACTTCGCCGCAGATATAGATCTTCTCGCTGGCCTATGGCAGGAAGCGCCATTCGTTCGTTTACCGTCCGACGCACCGTCCGAAGTCAAAGCCGCTGTGCAAAGTCTTGAGAATCCAACGCGCGTTTATGCAATACATCAAGCCAGCCGCCGCCATGGGTTCCAACTTCTCGTCGAGAGGTCTGTTCTGAAGTCTTGAAAAGATCACACTCTACCTGTCCCAGGCGCTAACATTTGCCCAGGTATATCCTCCAACTCCGATATGGTTGCGAAAGCGTCAATTGTGTAACACCCACATGTTTTACCTGTCGTCGCCGTTTAGCTGGCAAGGCGCCCATACGAAGATATAATACAACAAGCGCCCGGACGCTAGCAATATACTTAGCAAGCCAGGATGACCCCGAGAAAGGTCTCTGTCCGTTTCTTCGTAAAAGCACAGAGCCGCCAGCAACGATTAACAACCTGATATTTTCGACGCGATCCCCATCACCGTCGCATCCTGATGACAAAAGAGCAAACGTTGTCACATCGCCCGGCGCGCGCAAGAGCCGAGTTTCTAGACCTCGTACATCCTCATCGTCGTCTCGGGATTCAATCCATGGCACCACACGTGTACCGCCTTCGACCGATGGGTGTTCAGCCTCTCAGGTCCGTGTAATTGAAGGGCCGGTGAACAAAGATCATCGATCCTTTGCCGCGAATCTCTTTGGCACGGTCACCTTCAAAATGCTCGAATGGCTTACCCCAAAAGGTGTAGCGGCCATATCTGAGAAGCTTGGCAGTTTCGAAGCGTCCGAGTCAACCGCACCAGTGCTGGATCAAGATTTTCTGCAAGAGTCATCCAGTTTAACCAGCACCAGCACTGACTTGGAAGCTCGTAAGGTTCTCCCTCACGAGCCGAGTCCGCAAAGGCCAACAAAGATGGCTGACCAGCCCCAAGAGAATGATCGGGACGAGCCTCCCTTTCCCGCAAAGCCTCCTAGGAGCAGACACGACTCAACAAACAAGTCACAAAACAATGCAATAGCCAAACCCCGCAAATGCTCGATTGATACCACCGACTTGACGAAAGGAGACGACGGAAGCAAAGCTGCCAGACTTCCCCAGATTAACGGGCATCTCCGTAATAAGTCATTAAGACATAGGAATAACAAGCACGCACCTATCTCAAGTATGCCGGAAATGCCGTTAAGACCGGGATTCTTCGAAAATGTTACAAAACCCCCCGCAGAACCGGTGCTGTCAAGTCCACCCTTGACCTTGCGGGATGATGTGGTGAACGAGACAAAGCTGAAAGGCGATCAAAGCGACGGCCGTGCAAGGAACGACATCAATCAAGAAATACAAGATCATGAAGCAGAGCCCAGGTCTGTCACAACTAATAACCCTGACGGGATTTTGCCCCAAGCTCTTTCAAAGCTTGATGTCAATCTTGTCGACTTCATTTGCGACGTATATGAGGAAGACGGTACTTCTGAGCCCTGCCTTCTCACCGCTCACAGAACAATCTACCCGTATCCTCAGCCTGTCGACGAACGAGAGCATTTGTGCCGTGACTCTACGCTTCCCAAAACCTGGTCCAGAAAGCAATGGTTGAGCTTCAATGAGCAGACACTCTTTTTTATTCTCACAGATCCACAGGCTGTGGTGCAGTCTTTCACACAAGACCAGAAACTTTACGACTCGCAGACTCTGTGGTATTGCTTCCATCGATTGAGTCGGGTCACTTCCAGTCTAGTCTTTCACAGCCTCTGGTTGGCTACTGCACGTCTCTTCATACCACCGCCCGAGCTGGAGTCAAATACCTCCTCAACACGGGCAAGTAGCACAAAGCCTCTTTCTGACTTGGAAGCGGGCTATCTCATGTCCATTTGCATGCATGCTTTAGTAGCTGCAACACCGGTGATACCAGATTCAAGAACACTCTATGAGTTGTCGCGCGTTCGCTCTAACGGGTTGACGCTTGCTGGCGGTAGCGCCATATCTCGACAACCCTCTTCGCGATGCTTAGATTACGACGATGCTTTCTCAAACGATATAGTCATCAGGTTGGCTCGTAGGCTCTTTTGCGCGATAACGGCCAGGCGTTGCTTTGTCGATAGAGTATCTTCGGCGTCGCACTTGGAGAATTCCGAAATGAAAGAAGTCGATATCCTACGACCTTTGGTCAACCAACTGGATTTCCTTAGCACAGGCTCGGCATCAATACTTGAGTTCCCGCGAGATGAACGTCTTCTGCACGAAACTCGCGTTCCGACTGTTCTTCTGGATTGGGCGCGCACTGTTTTGTTAACCGACTGGGACGGCCGAGCCGACTTTGCGATGGACGGGCCTTTTGGAGGAGCGTTGTCGTTCATTGAAACCCTACGTAGGTGCAATATGTGGCGAATTGACGAAGATGACCCAATCTTACTAACATATCCAAGATGAATCTAGGAACCTCCTTCTATTAGGCGACGTTCAGTTCCGGGTTGACTATATCTCAGAGCGATTGGATTCAATTGAGATGCCCGTAGAATGGTTATCTTTCAAGTCGACTCGTTGGCGGCGACATATTCTTGACTACCCTTATGTTTTCAGCCCTGAGACCTTGGTTTCCTTCTTCCGATCCATCAATTTTGCCCGAATGAGTCGCATGTTTGAAGAATCGAGTTCTCTTAAAACGCGAATGAATGCCATCGTCGATCCTGGCAGTCTCATCACTAATCCACATCATAAGATGGTTTTGCAGGATCTGTTAAGAACCGCATCGTCCAAATACTTGGTCCTGGAAGTAGGCAGAGAAAATGTGGCCAGGGATGCCTTCGATCAACTGTGGAGGCGTGAAAGACGAGAACTTCTACGTCCTCTCAAGGTTCACTTAGGCGAGAACAGTGGCGAGGAGGGATTCGATTCTGGAGGTGTCCAGCAAGAGTTCTTCCGCTTGGCGATCGCAGAATGTTTAGACCCCGAGTTTGGGGCGTTTACCGTTGACGAGAGGACACGCATGGCTTGGTTTACCCCAGGTTCATTGACCGAAGACTGGAAATTCGAACTCGTCGGGCTTCTAATGTCGCTTGCGTTGTATAACGGCTTGACACTACCGGTCACTTTTCCGAGAGCTTTATACAGGAAATTATTGGGTAAACCGGTCAAAGAACTTCACCACATCGCCGATGGGTGGCCCGACCTAGCGAGCGGGCTAACGACCTTGCTAGAATGGGATGAAAAGAATGGCCTTGTTGAAGACATCTTCGCCCGGACGTACGAGTTTTCAGTATCTTCACTTGGCACAATTATTACGCGTGAGATGTGTGCGGACAAAACTACGAATTGGCCAAGCGCAGCCTCGGGTTCAACAGAGATCAGACCACCTCACATGGATAACCCCGACGACGCTCCGCTAGTTACCAACAAGAATCGGGATGATTATATCATCGACTATATCCGTTACCTGACAGATGTTTCAATTCGGCGTCAGTATCTTGCTTTCGAGCGTGGATTTGCATCTTGCTTGCACAAGAAGTCCCTCTCACTCTTGTGTCCGTCTACATTGCAGTCACTCGTTGAAGGTGAACAGGAAATCGACATAGCCGAACTCAAGCGGTATGCTCGCTATGTGGGATGGGATACTTCACACCGTACTATCAAGGACTTCTGGTCCATCGTCAAAAGGTACGACCAGGGCATGAAGCAAAGGCTTCTAGAGTTTGTAACATCATCCGACCGTGTTCCAGTTGGTGGCATGAAGAATTTGCAGTTTGTGATACAGAAGAACGGTGAAGAAGACGGCACTGGCGGGCACTTACCCACAGCCTATACTTGCTATGGCACATTACTTTTACCCGAATATAGAGATAAAGAGGTGTTGCGGGAGCGTCTTGGGATGGCATTACAAAATGCGCAGGGGTTCGGTTTCGCTTAATGGGTGTTTGGTGGGAACTGAGCGGCTTGAATTTATAACTACCAACTCAACACGAGCCGCGATCTGTTTTCTCCGAGGTAGTCTGAGACCTCGTGTATTTTGTACTACAGCATAGCAAATGGAGTAACCGGTCAGTATCATCAATATGACACATCGCACTGTAACAAGGATATATTTCAATCGTCGCACAGTTCATGAGAGTTCTTCTAATCTCGCATCTGGCGAACGTTCAAGTTGATTCTCTTAGTTTTCAGCCAGCCTCGCCATTCTGAAAACTTCCCATCTTCACGAGCTGGCCAATCTTGGAGATAATTTGGGCATGTGTCCTTTAGAACTTTCGGCACACCATGCCAGGCGTATCTTGACTCTTGAGTCATGTAAATGGCGTCACCAGATCTAAGTCTCAGTAGCAAATACTGCTTTTCACCAGGCGCCTCGTTCGGGGCCCCGGGCTTCAAGTCGTTAGGCGCAATCATGAACAGACCATCGCAGCCGAAACTTAGGCTGATGAGGCCTTTGTCTGTCTCTTCGCTAACATCTCGATGCATCATCATGGTGTCGCCTGGTGAATAGAAGTTGAGAATGGCAGCCTGCGCATCTGTTTCTGGGAACAAGTCCTTCAACAAGGAGGAGATGTCACTCGGAAACTGCGGCGGCAACTCCTCAGGGTAAACGCGGTTAGTCCAATCGTACTGGCCACCGAGAGTCACCCAGTGCAGCTTTCGTCCCATGACCTGCTTGATCGATAGCGGCTTGTGAACACTGGGATCTTTAGGGATGAATGTGGCTGGAGTTTCTGGGTCAATAGAGAAGAATGACCTTTCGTCTTCATCCTTTCCTTCTGGGTATGGCAGGTCGTAGTGCAGGTGTAAGTTGGTCTGGTGGTTGCGCACACTTAGATCACGATGAATCGTACGATCCAGGAGAGTCGTTTGCACAGATGGCGGTAATAGCGAAGGGATAATCAGCAGGCCTATTCACGGATGAGTTACGAGTGATATCAGGCCTATAGAAAGAGTCTTACCCGGTAATAGCGGGTGGTGAATAACCTGAACATCCTTCTCAGCCTCAGAGGCCAGGGCAGGGTCCAACCTAGCGAAGCTTTTTGCAACTTGCTCTTTCGAGATGGTTGAGACTTGACGGAACCCAGACTCTTCTAGAGGAGCCCGCGGGTCATCAATGCGAGGGTCATCAAGCAGGCTTTTGTGATCCTGGCGCATAAACACTTTCCACTCAGCACGCATCTCATCAGACGGTTGCTCGTGAGCGTCGATCTCGGCGAGATTTGTTGGTGCCATGTTGGTGATATGGACAACACTTGCCGAGTTAGAATTCCGCAGATGGAACCTTTTCCGAATATTTGAGAAACAGATACCCCTCGCAGCTTTTTTCCACTCTCGAACTCTTGAGCGGTTAAAATGAATCTATAGTGTTCTTTACTGAGGTATTCCACTGTCACGACTCTTACCCTGTGGACCTCTTTTAACCCAGCACGTGACCTTTTATCTTCTTCACTCGTCGTCTTATACTATCGCTCATTCGTACAATGCTGTAAATAATATTGTTTTGACCAGTTAGCTATACTTTCACTTCATACCTCCGTCCCTCTATCCGCGGAGTAAGTCTGTGACGTTGTGGTAACTTCGTCTTCGTTGATCGCCTCTAAATTTTCCACCATCACAATCTTGGTTCGTTCTGTACTACACCAAGTTAAGAGACACAGCAATGATCTTCCCACGACTATTGCGAGCGTTTCGGCTCCCTTGTTTTCTGAAATATGGCCCATCAAATCAACAAAAAGCCCTTTTTTGTTCATCAGGAAACCTGAGTATACGTCAGCGACTACTACGTCGAAGCGTACGTGCTTCTGGCCCAGCACAGCGAACCAGTGATCCATCAACTTCACTAAACAACCAGACTTTCGGTTCGGATATTGAGCCACAGATACAAGGGCTGGTCAAAACTGAAGCACCAGAAACCAGTGCTGCATCAAGCAGTTCCAACGAGTCTAGAGCACAAAAGGCAAAACCCTCAAAACTGAAGGGGCCTTTACCAAAAGGCATCAAACCTCACCAGCAAGAGATATTTCAGAGTGAATCCATCTGTTTTAGACAAGGCTCAGAAACACCAGCCGATGTTTCTAAAGAAGATAGGCCCCCTCTAGCGGCAGCCGGAAAGTTCTTTGAAGAGGACTGCCAGCTTCTCTATTCTGCGGAAAATTTATATCACCACCCTCAAAACGACCATATCCCAGAGATCGTAGTTTTGGGAGCCTCCAATGCTGGAAAGTCCTCTTTCCTCAACGCTCTCATCGGTGGCACGGAGATCGCCAAAGTTAGTCATAAGCCAGGCAAAACCACTACGATGAATGCCTATGGCGTTGGACCACGACCGAAAGTTGCCAGGGAACTTGTTCGTAAGGGGGAGCTGCCTCCAAAACATAGTCTCATCCTTATGGATACACCAGGCTATGGTTTCAAGAGTCAAGAGGATTGGGGAAAGACCATTCTCAAGTATCTCAATGTTAGGAAGATGCTTCGAGGCGCCGTTATCTTGATGCCAGCCGATAAGAAGCTGCAGGAAACTGACAGGTGGATGTTAAGGACTCTGGCTCGATCAAACACTCGAACATTGGTAGTCATCACGAAAGCTGACAAGCCTGGAGAGAAATGGCAAGACGCATGCCGCAACCTTCACAATCAGATCCAAGATATCATCAATGGGCTCTCAACTCACTCAGCTCCAAGCTGGAGAGAGGGTTCCGGCCGGGCTCTTAACGTCTATGCCACAGCCTCCAAGATTGCATTTGTATCTCGACGTTTAGGCAATGGTGGAGGGATTGGAGGTGTGCGACTTGCGATTCTGGAAATGGCTGGTTTCTCTCTTGGCGAGAAGATTGAGAAGCAAGCTGAGACGAAGGCATATTCCGGAAAGATTGTTTCTTTTGACGATATTGTTTGGAAATCTTGATCGATGTCGGCTGGAAACATTACAGCTTCCGCCCACAGTCATGGGTGCGTGACCCGGGGCTTTTGTACAACAGTTTCTGAGGAATGTTCAGGGCCACCAACAGGATGTGGTTAACCCAGGACAACGACTTGTCAGGAATATATATTCGAGGACCTGCCTCGACTTTATAATGTATTACTACAATTTTGAAGCATCGTCACTATATTACCCCCCCAACTGTGGTGTTGTCAACTGTCTTGTATTTAATCAACGTGCTGTTTCCATTACTCCTTGGCTTCACCACTGGATTTCGTCGAGTGTGCCGTACCCGGTCGGCTGATCGATTTACTTATCGATTGCCTCAACTTTCTGCTCCCCTTGCTGTCGAATAAACTCTTTACCCTTTTCAATCTCGCCCATCGCTCCTTATCCTTTGCGTCCCTGTCTTTGTCGTCGTCTTCGGCGTTCGGCGTATCCAGGCCAGAATCGGCAACGGAACCTGGTGTCCTGATCGGTGTGTTGATGGATGCAGCAGTCCCAGGTCTCTGGGGCGTGGCGGGTGCACCCACTGAACGTTGAGTGCGCGGTCGAACAGGTGAGCGTCCTTCATAGACACTTCGAAGATGGGCTTCGTTGGCGAGTGTCTGCGCCAATATCCTCCAACCTGGCAAATCCTGTCCAGGTCGACTTTGAGAATGCCCTTGCCTTTGGGTTTCTGGATTAGACCATGGGCAGAAGAAACGATGTTCTCTGGCTGGATCCAAAAAGTCCATGGGGGCAGGCACTATGATCTCTCCATCATCGGCCACTTCCTTGCTTTTGAACATCCAAAGTCCTAGGCGTCTGAGACATGTATGACAAGAGGCTGAGTTTGGTACTGCGCCAATCCGGGGGTTGTGCAACCCTTGCCATCCCATCAAGGCAAGTGCTAAGGCGACGCGGTGTGGTTGAGCATCGGCCTCTTTCATGGGAGCTGGTTTGGTAAAGAAATCGCTAGGAAGTTGTGAAAGAACATTGTCCAGGTCAAGTTCATCGGGCAATCGAAGATTGAATTCGTACGGCAAGAACGCCTTTCTTGTTAATAGCTCATCGTATCGTTCACGTAAAGCGGCCAGAGCCGTCTGAGCATTGGTCAAAGATAGACGCAGAATAGAATCTTTGGAACATGGTCAGCGAATCACGATAGCTTGGTTCACAGGAGCATAAACTTACTATCGCAGCCTCGTTTGCGCCAGAGGCATTCATCCTGATGTGAAGTTACAATAAGATCCGCATACTTATCGACCAGTGCCTCCTCTGTGGAGTCGTCAGTAAAGAACCGAAATCACACTCATGAAGAACTTACCAATTTCGGATGACGTATATACCGAGGTCTCTTTACCTTCCCCGTCCTTGCGGTTCAGCTTGACTACCAGCTCACGATGGCAAAGAAGGCAACGGACGGTTTCCTTGCCATGGCATACCCACCCACGCTTCGCCCATTCCACCTCGTTCAACCTTTCCGGCTTTGGAGTCCAGCTCGTTATTTCTTGGAAAGTACCAAGCCGTTTGAGAAGGTCCCCTCTATCGGATGGCGCATATCGCACGGGGGGAGCATTGGAGGTTTTGGATGAGTCCTGGCCTTGGGTCCGTCGAGATACGATAGCAGATATGGTAGCGGATAGATTCGCCCTCTTGCCTAGCTTGGGTGCCGTGGAATCTGGGAAACCAAGTCGTCGTCGTTTCTGAAGCAGCTCGAGATCAGCGGCGCGAACTGTCGAGCCGGGAGAAGTAGTCGAGCCAGTTTCGTGCGCTATCGTGTCGTCATTGCTTTTCGAAGTCGACGACCCGAGTCCCTGCAGTAAAGTATTGAATTTTCTCTTGGTTGCGTTGGTCGACATCTTTTGAAGACCCCAGAGCTGCCTGTCACGAACTGTTTGTGCCGTCGAATGGGTATTTATTGGCGATCCATAAGACAAGATTGAAAGATCATGCGTCAAGTGTAGGAATGAATTATCTGGGTTTATTCCTCAGTTCGTGTCGTGAGCTGACGTTATTATTTATCAATGAAGATAAGGAAATGGTATTGGCTGAAGTTTGTTTTGGTTGCGACGCTGAAATGGAAGGAGCTGATGATGCACGGGTTTAGACGTCGCTATGGTACCGGAGGTGCAGGTAGGTACCGACGATTGAACTAGCAGCGCTGACAGGTACAAATGTTAGTGCTTCCCACTAGAAACATGGCGAATCTAATCTAGCAGTACTTTGGGCTCAGGGGTCATTCTTAACGATACTGGCACTATCCGACAGGGCCCCTGCTAGCGCGTGGAGACTACTCTCAGCGATAAGGATCGATAACAGCACGTGCCCCACCTACGATCCACCCGTCCACAGATTTTTTTTGTTAGCCAGTCTCTGACCGGCGCGAAGCCCAGCCCAAGAAATATTTCTGTCAGTCCTCGATAACAAGACACATTCTTGCCTTTACAATTGCCCGAGTTTTTCACTGTGGCATTGGCATATGTCCGGCTCAAATCAAAGCCCTCCGTCGTGGCTATTCTCTAATAACCCCCTTAACCCTGTTAAACCTACAACTACCCCAAACAACATGGGCAAGAAGAGCACCAAGGCCGCCGCGGCCAAGAACGATGTCGCATCTGCGCCTCCGCCCGGCCAGCTCATGGATTTGGTAGAGACCTTCCTCTCTGACCACTCGTTTAAGAGCGCTGCCGATGCTTTCAAGAAACAGCGAGAGAAGAAGGGCTGGCAGGCGACTGCTGCGACCGAAGACAGTCCTTCCCTTGTCAGTGTCTTCCAGACCTGGGAGGCTACCAACGGCGCCGATAGCAGCAAGCCTAAGAAGTCCTCCAAGAAGGCTTCAGGCGACGACAAGGAGGAAGACGTCGACATGAAGGATGCCGAGTCGTCTTCAGAGAGCTCCAGCGACAGCGAGGAGGAAGCTACCAAGTCCACACCTTCCAACAACCTCAAGCGCAAGGCCCCCACCGATAGCTCCTCCGAGTCGTCTTCAGAGTCCGACTCTGACTCTAGCTCTTCCGATTCTGAATCCGATTCCGGCAAGAAGCCTCAGGCCAAGAAGCAGAAGCGCGCCTCTTCCTCAAGCTCCAGCTCTTCTGAGTCCAGCGATTCTAGCGACTCTAGCGATAGCGACTCCAGCAGCGACTCCGACGACGAGAGTGCTGAATCGGATTCTGACTCTGATTCTGATAGCTCTGACTCCAGCTCTGATTCAAGCTCCGACTCTGACTCTGATTCTGACTCCGATTCCGACTCAAGCGATTCCGAGGGCAAGGCTGCTGCGAAGGTGCCACTCCCCGACTCTGATGGTTCATCTTCCGACTCCGACTCCGACTCTTCGGACTCTGACTCCGATTCCGATAAGAAGGTTAAGAAGGAAAAGGTCAAGAAGGAGAAGGAGACCAAGGACTCTTCCGATTCTTCTGTCACATTAGACAAGACCTCCCCTGAATTTCAGTCAAACCTGCCAAACCCACCCCTGCCTCCGGAGCCCGTTGTCAATGGACGTAAGAAGCAGAACGAACCCTTCTCTCGTATTCCCAAGAATATCAAGGTTGACCCCAAGTTCGCCTCTAACGAATACGTATCTATCTCCTACTCTCAGCGAGCCCACGAGGACCTGATTGTGACCAAGGGCAAAGGTTTCACCAAAGAGAAGAATAAGAAAAAGAGGGGCAGCTACCGCGGTGGTGCCATTGACATCGCCGACAAGAAGGGCATTTACTTCGATGATTAAAGGGCGTCTGTACTTGGCTATTGCATCAAAGAATTAAAAACCGGAGTAAGATGAAGCATTTTTTGCGTTAATAGATAGCCGGCGTTTGGAGCGTGACATGGTCACCTGCCAAAGATATATGGAACCATGATACGGCCTTCGGGGAGGAAAGATGAATGATATTTAGACTTCGCTGTTCCAAAGATTATTTTTATATAAACTCATAAAAATTTGGGGTATCTATCTGAGCATCATCAACCTGCTGTAAAAGACGGCGGTGTGTGTTTTGTGGTATAATGTGTCTGGCCAATATGCAAAATACGCTGAACGGTAATCAATCACACAAGTCCCGTTGAGTGAGGTCTGATCACAAACGGTGTGCGTTTGCTTCAGAATGTTGAGCCGTCCCTCTCTCTATCATGGCTCTGTCTCGTGGCAGCCTTGGTCTGAACTTCAGTAGCCGGCGCATGCTGAGCCGCCTCGTCGAAATCTTCATCGGCCGCGAGACTCTCCTTAACAATTACATCCTTCCTAGCCACCGAGTTCCACGATCTGTTTCCTTTCTTGGCATTCGCCAAAGCCTCCTTGAGCCAGGTCTTCCACTGGTCTGTGCCGGGTGCTGCACCGCTGGCACTAACCCAGCCTGTTCGTTGAGTTTCGCGGATTGCATACCAAAGTGTTCGTGTAAAGCTAGGGTAGCCCTCGCGTTGGTCATTCACATCGGTGATTTGATGTGCATTCTTGGCATCATCAGGGGTAACATCTTCCCACTGATATCGTGAAAGATCCCAGAAGTAGGTACGGGGGATCATACCCAGACCCCAGTAGAGTCCATTGAGGACAATATAGCTGCCGCCGATGAATATCTGTGAGTTCCATGTGCAATTTCCGAAAAGAACGACGCTTAACATGAGCAGTGTCGTCCCGAGAGCCATAAGCAGTCTGTATGTTCGACCGCCAACATGGTAGTGACACTCTTCCGTGCCTGAGTACAGCTCTCGGGCGACCTCTTCGGTACACTTGATGAGAAGAAAAGCCCCTTCTCGGGTCCGTATCATGACGTCGCCTCGGGGAACCTCGTTCGTATGTTTTCGGTTCATGAGAATAGGGTGCCAGAACGAGGCATAGCCCACCACAGTTGAGGCAAAGGATATGAGAGATACGGACAAGATAGCGTTGCCGTCTTTCCATACCACAGCACATACTATGATGGCTATGCTCAAGAGACACGAAAAGACTGAGAGGATGTGGATTGGCGAGAAGAGCTTGGCCGGAACCGCAGGACGCCGCTTGGTGTTAGCAAAAGTAGGGTTTGCAAGCATGTCCTGGACTTTCTGCTTAGCCGTAGTCCTACGGACTATCATTTTGGGAGCATCTTCGTCTCCTGGCGGTTGGTCTGGTAGATTGAAAGTCGTTGTACGTGCCGTAGAGGGTGAGTTTGCTTGTACGGGTAAAGGGAGCCCATCATCTGTCTTGGGAGCTCGCGGAATGCGACCATCTTTCCCAGCTGTTTGACGGTCCTGGTTGTGGGAACTCGAACGTCTAGACTTTACCCAGTTGATACTTCGTGTAGACCAACTTTCTTGGGCAGAAGGAGGGTTAATATCAATTTCGCCAAAATGAGATGGGTCGGTATGTTTAATATCAAGAACGCGAAAGCTGAAAGGGTGGAGAGAGTCCAGAGGAGTGATAATAGTCGCAAAGAACCCTACGGAGTCGAGAGTAGTCCCACTATAGACGCCCGTCATCTTCGCAAGAGTCTCAGGCATTCGGCTTGGACGTGAAGGTTTGAGAAGGGCTTGAGGGGCTGGGATCAGTCGTGGAAGAAGACATAGTAAAGAAGCTGTGATGGTCTGAGTCTGCTCAGCCATAGATGATTCGCCGATGACGGCGAGAAGAGTCACGACATCGAGAGACCAGTTGTCTTTGACGTTGGGAAACCATTTCCAACCTGGGCTGTCTGGGTCAGCCATGGCTGTTGGTGATGTGCCAAATGACAGGGGGATGATATGGAGATACTGGACGTATGTCTGCTAAAAGATGTACCGCTTTAGTAAGAACAAAAGAACAATTCAAGGAAAAGCATGGATCATATACAGAAGTCAGGTCATCATCATAAGGCAACATAGTAGAGTAGAGTAGAGTAGAGTAAAGCAAGAAAAGGTTCTGCTTCAGGTTAATGGCTATTTAAGAAAGAACCCCTACAGTGGATCGTCCCCTTCCATCAAACGTCTCAGCTGCGCCACGGCGGCTGCACCCGTTCCCCGCGTCATCTCAGCTGAGCCTCCACTGTCTGAAGCCTATTCTAGTTGCAGCCTGCAGATCATTGAGTTGTCTCTTTTCTGGTCTCTCTCATATGTTCATTCACTGGATACCTAGCAAGAAAATATGTTTTCACCAACAAATCTGAGGCATTCCCTTTGTCAAGCTAACATAAACTAACGTTCACTCTCTTTGGTCTATAGCATATATCGTACGAGTCAAAACTGGTAGCGATGAATACGCATGATCAGGCTGGCTCTTTGTTCAGGATGATCAGGCTGTGTAGTGACGTCTCATGTCTGTGCGAGAACCCATCTGCGATGTCTTTGTGATTATATTCATGTCGTACAACTTACACAAACACAAGAGACTGCGAATAGCCGAAGCATTGACGAACTATTGATGGCTATGCGCATGAAATACAGGGTATACATCTAATTCTTGACGGATTAAAACTAAGCCTCTCCTGTCGTCGTTCATTCGTTTATCATAGGTAATTGTGAAAGCCAAATCCCGGTTCTCGATGAAAGGTTCCCAGCCCTGTCTGTTGTTGCAACGATAGCTTCAAAACGATCACCCACCATCACCGTCTTCTTTCCGTTCGCCAAACTCCTGATACGCTTTAAAATAGCAAACTGCATGCTAAAATTCCTCAAGAACGATCACCTTCGCTGTTGGAAGTTAAAGTAGGCTCTCTTCAAATCCATATGCCTCAATCACCCATTCAACGAACTGCTTCCATTTCTGCTCCCAATCACGGACCACTGCAGGCCGTTCAGAGTCTGAAAGGCAAGCGTGTTCGAGACTCCATAGAGCGAGCTGTTTCCAACCAAAGAGTCCCATGTCAGCTTTGCCAACCATGACCTGGTAAAAGTCGTGAGATAAAGAGGACCTGTTTGGGTTAGTTAATAATCTGCAAGTATTCTGATGTTTTCGGCATCTTACCTGAATAGTGTCCCATTGTCTGAGCTCACTGTGCAGTGGACGTTGTTAGCAAGAAGCTGATACATAGCATGTCCACTGACACGTGGTGTAAGCCCAAGGATCTCGTTAGAGATAGGACAGAGTTCAAGGCAGATACCGCGCTCTTTCATGTGTTGCATTACATAAGGATGCTTGGCAAGTGCAAACCCGTGTCCGATTCTCTTTGACTTCAAGAGGAGTGCGTCGACGAGATTCCCGTCAGTATCGGTTCCCATATCTAGTGTCTCGCCACAGTGGAAGAGAAATGGGATGTCCACACCATCATTCGCGCAATTGTCCTGGAACTTCAATAGTTCAGGGATAAAGTCCCTGATGGGACGTCCTTTCGACTCTTCCCCAACGAGGTCAAACCCTACGCTGCAGTCAGTAGTAGGTCTTAGAATAACCAAGACAAAAGTCTCTTACCAGCAATCCATTCCGGCCACAGCTTCTTAAAGACCAAGCACTCTGTAAGAGCAGCCTCAATCTTTGCTGGCTCAAATGACCGAGGTGTGCAGTAGATTACCTTAAGGCCCCCAAAGAATTTCCTTTGCTTTTTCATGTCGGTTTGAAAGTTCTGCACTTCCTCGATGATTAACTTCATAATCCCCTTATTATCGATAAGCTGTGTCCCATCATCACTCCACAGCTGATTGCTGGTCATGAAGTTGGGTCGGATTTCAGCATAGCTGATGTTATCCTTCATGAAATCCTCCAGACATAGACGGGTATATCTTCGATATGCAGTCGCATAGTTGAAGAGACCCTTCATCATACGCGTCCGGCCGTTAAACTTCTCCCAGGCACTTTGCGATGTTAGCATATCCACCGTGCGAGAAAGATGAAGAACTTACCCAGATGCGGTCTGCAAATGATTGTGGGCTTCCTCTTCATCAAACATAAGCTTTTCTAATAACCACTCATCAACACTTGTAGAATCTTTTTTGTAGTAGCCTGGGAATTTATCGAGAAAATCTCGAAATCGCATCGTTTGCCGGGGCTTGTATCCGTAAGAGAAGAGGTCGCCCGGTGTCTCCTTCTCGGGGCTTAACAGAGAGAACTGGATCTCACATCGGTCAAAGTTTATGTGGTTGTTATCCGCGACCAGGGGTACATCGCTGCTGACAAACATGCGGTTCATCTCCTTGGCTAGATTCAGCAAGACCTGAGGGGCAAGACAGGCGTTGAAATGAATGTGCAAATGGCCGCCCTTGGGCATCCGTTGTGCCACCTTAAATAGACTCGTTTGGTCGATAAGGTCTTTGTTAGAGAGGAAGTGATCTCCTGCAAACCGAGGATGTTGCTGGCCACCGTAGCCTGTCCTCGGGGCAGCTTGGCCGTAGACACTCTCATCGTCCTTGCGCCTCAGTTTTTGAATAATAGCGTCTGCTCGTCTTTCCTCAGACGTACTGCGCATGCGACAATCATGGTCAAAGTCCAAAGCTTTCTCACGTGCTACAAACTTTTGCCGTAACCTGAAATAATCCCCGACAGGTCCGGGCTCTTCCGTGACTGCGGAGGATTCTGATTTCTCGGTGATAACTTCTCGCCCTGCGATTTCGGCATCGTGGGCCCGAATATGATTCCGCGCAGCCGCGGCAGCGTCTAGTGAAGGCGCCTGTACCCTCATTCGAGTGTTTTTGGACTGGTTTGTTCTGCGTTGCGATAGACGAGTCATGAAGTCGTTATGTGAACTTTCTTTCCTGTCGTTCTGGTGCTGATATTCTTGATTATGTTGCCGACGAGTATCCTTGGTGTCATCTACCAACAGCTCTGATCTAGAGCAGAGTGCGCCCATTTATGTTGAAGCAGCTAATCGCTGTTATTGACTTGGAAAGTTGAATTAATCTGGGAGGGAACAAAGACTGAGTCAAAGACCATCGAGGCGCAGTCATTCAAAGCTCATCTAAGAGAGTTGAGGCTGTTTGCGGTGAATGACTCCAACCTAATAAAGCGCGGCTCACAAGCCAGAGCCAGGTGATGGTCATGAGTTAGCCAAGGGTGGGCGGGGAACAATCACAATGACCAGCACAGAGATTATACTGGTGTTGCGCTGCGCTGCGCTGCTTCGCCGAGCAGGTGCTGGATATGTACAGTTGACAAAGAGCTCGAGGCCTTGTCTCGTGAGATCCCGACAGGGCAGTTGGTCTAGTTCCCAAAGTAGATTATTCTCAGTCAGCTTAGACTCGACTGTTTTGTTGGCTTTGACAAAGATGGCAGCGTTTCATTCGAATCAGCTTTGTTCAATCAATGTACGATTTGTTGTTGTTAGTTTACAAGAGTAGAAAGCGCATCGCTAAGTCGAGGCAGTGCGCCTAAGACGTCTTGGTGGTCTCCCGCTGCACCGCACCTGCCTGACTAAGGTATAGCAGGTACCTAGTAGGCACTTAGGACTTAGGCTGTTGATAAGGCTGAAGGGTAACCCCAAAGTACCTGATTTTCCCAAAGAAACAGTACAAGAGAGATCAGGAACAGAGTCGGCTTCTGCAAGCGCTGGTTCGTTGCATTTTGAGTGATTGCAGCGACTTGATGGCTGGTCAAGGGTGCGCTAGTCTAACCTAATTAGGCTTCAAGTCGCAGGCCCAGGCGCTTAACAAAAGCCTCTACTTTAGGGAGTAGGTAACCCACATTCATCTCACGTCACTTGTCATGGAAGGCAGGCAGTAAAGTAGGCAGAAAAGCCTCACAAGGCTTCTCCATTTGATAAGACCCCATCATTCTTTATCCATTTCATTGAGTCCCAGGGCTATGGTTCGATCCAAATCTTAGATGGTATTACATAAAGGCCTCAAAATAGCCTGATGCCCCTGCCCTGAGCCTATCGTCAATACATTATATACACTTGCTAAATCGTTATGTCGTTCGGTCATATTACAAATATGCGCAAGCTCATATAGAAGGCTTAGGTCGGCCTGTGTTTCCCTGTTCATGCAAATCTACTTGGGGTATACTAAGGTTGAGTTAAAACAATGGCCAGCTTGACCGATTTGTCGATATCTTTCGGTCTCACGCCCGGCGTCCGACCGAGGCATACTGCCCTACTCGTTATTTCTGTACAGCGTTAGTATTGAGCTCAGGAAACGGGAATCGACAGCATAGAACTCACCGGCTACCAAACGGTTGACATCTACCGTAACTTTGGTCTTCATCCAACTGGAACCCGACGTCCATTCTCGCGGAAAGAATGTTGTATCTACAAACGACCCCAGTCCCTGGCTGTATTGTCCGCCGTTTGTAGGCTCAAATTGAGGTATGAGCCCCGTCATATCAGGACCCATGGTTGGTGCCATAAGCGGGGCTGGTATTGTAGATGAAGTAGTGTTGGCGACGCTGGTAGGTACTGTGCTTTGCCACATGTCAGAGATATTTGCTGCAGATTGTTGGTGTGGCATGTAAAGTCCTTGGCCAGAAGCAGGTGACTGATGTGCTCCGAAAAAACTATTACTCGTTCCGAAACCTGAAAGGTCCGTTGGCTCATCAAGTGAGGTCAGGTCGATTTCGGCATCGACGAAGTCCACGTTAGCAGGAATCACGATACCCCTTTGACGCAAATATTTCTCCGCCTCATCAGCATCAAAGAAGTCTCCCTCGAACCCCTTGTACATCATTCGCATGCGCTCATCGATGCGATCCCCTCTCGTGGTTTCCACGTCCGGATCGAATGGTCCCATTGAGAAACCGGTCATTTCTGGAGGCTTCATAGTTTGAGCCAAACCTTGATTACCCAGATGCAGCGTACTTCCGTTTGTACCCGTTGAAGGGTAACCCCCAGCCCCTTCATTATCGGGGAAGAATGTCCCAGCGCCACCAAGGTTTGTGAAAGGATATTTCCACACAAAGAGCGACTCCTGGCTGACCCTGGCCAAGGTGGTGGACATGCGCCGAATTATAGACTCTCTGGGCTCAAAGAGTAGACAGAAGCCAAAAACTTGAGCGTAGCGATGAGGTGGTGGATTAGGCATTGACACTAGTCGGAGGCCTGCCTCTAATGATGCTCTTTGAAGACGGCGACCGAAACTCCTCTCTTGGGGTGAATAAGAGGGCGGTGAAGGAACAGCAGGAAATGGTGACTGAAGAAAAGGGTTCTGCTCCAAGGTAATCGTTGTCTGGGTGTCGTAAACTGGAAAGCTCGCGTTGTCTGTTGTCGGCATCGTGATGATTTCATAAGGTAGGTTCAGGGGAGGAGTAGCCTGTTGCCGTATTTGCCCATCCACTCTTTGAGGAGTCGCTTGGTGCTTCTCATTGGAGATAGGATTGGATGCTGGAGGGTTCAGCGTGTAGGAATTATCGTTTGATGAGTTTGAAGTTCCAGAACTTTGTGCTGATGTACGTCTCTCTAGAGGTTGTGTCGCATCTCCATCTTGCACTTGAGTGTGGATTGGAGTACCGCCAGAATCATCTCTGTTTGAATCATCGGCAGATTTGCGTGTGAGAGAAAGGAACTTTCGTGTTGTATCATTCAGTCGACGTGCCACCTCCGGCGCCCCTTCAAGCATTCCCTGTGAAAGAACAAAGTCAAAAAAATTCATGAATTCTTTGCTCATATTGTCATTAGCATCCTCAAGATCTTTGACTTTGTCTTCAAGAGTGGTGATTGCAGTATCTTTGCGATTACGATACGCTCGCTGAGCCAGCCGAATCTGGGTTCGACGGCGCTATACAGTATTAGCAAATCAGATTCAAGCGAATGAGAAAACTGAGGTGCAGTTGAACTCACATCTTGGGCTGTCTCATCTCTGGTATCAAGACGTGGTCGACCTCTCGATCGTTTCTTGCCCCTGTCTTCATCATTCTCTTCGGGTGCTTTGGATCGCTTCCGCGACGGAAGTGATTCTGGAGCGGTCTGGGGTGCTTCGAGCATTGTGATGAGATGTGCCAAGGGCAACCCCGAAATGTGCAAGTCAATCAAGTCCCGACTTCTTGAGTCAATGTGAGTTTCCAATGCCGCCCATCAGGAACTGACGCGTTACAACCTGGGTGTCCTTCAGGACAGGCTGTTTGATGCTCTTTTGATAATTTCAAGTGCTCGAAAGACCAAACGCTGTTGCTAGAAAAGGCTGCGTTTTCCCGGTGAGGCCGGATCAAGAGCTCTGGGCCTCCGGTTCTGTTCCGTATGTCGGGTGGGGTGCTACGGAGCTCACGGAGCCGGAAGCGGAGATGAGGAGTGAATGAGAGTGAAGGCGAAGGGGTCGGCGGCGGACGATTATGTGTAGAATATTGATTTGGTGGTTGAAGTTGAAGGAGAGATGAGATGTATCGTGTTGACTGGGATCTGAAATGCCGATCGAAGTCGGACTGCCTAGCGGCTAGCGCTTAATTTAGCCATGATCAATCAAGATTAGCAGCTCGAGTGAATCAGGAACCAGGGACTTGAATTTGTACAGTCAAGGTACAGTCCCATCCTGTGAAGAACAGTCCCCATTAGAGTCTTGAAGCGTCTTATCGCTCTTTCCATGTTGCTCGGGAATTCAATGGCTTGTCCCCTACAATTGTGCGTCTCCTGTCAAACTCTTTAGAGAAATTAGTTACATCGCTAACGTTCGGTCGAGGGGAGGCTTAGCAATAGATGGCTGAGCTTTAACCAGTTAGCGGGTTCCAGCGGACCGGGGCGAGGGTTGACCCACTGAAGAGGCAGTGTCAGATCCATGCGGGGATGGATCGAGTCTGGGCAGGAACCACTCTATGAACAATATGTTCGATCGATATAAGACAAAATAAGACAACAAAACTCCGGGATGACAAGCAAAGCACAACGGAACACATTAATAATTAAGACGAAGGAGCCTGGAAGGAGTTGTACTACCTCTATTCTTAATGAAAACCATTGAGTTTGTTCTGACTGCAGGGTAATAACCATCCATAGGTACCAAGATACTGTACCTCCAATCTAGACCCTGGCAGGACCACCTCGAAATGGATGTCACTGCCACTTTCGCGACAGACCATCCCGTCTTGATTTCCCCCCCACCAAACGAACAACTTTATTCTTATGGATATCGTCTCGCAGCTTCCTCTCTTGTTTCCTTTCTTTCCCCCAGCGTCTTGCTGAAGTGCGCTCCCAGCTATCTCAACCGGCTGGTTCTCAAGGGAGAACCTGTCAATTAGGTGCTACGAGTTAGTCATATTTAGTCGCAACATTCGACTCCGCAGCATTATGTCTTGTGTCGCAGCTTGATCTCGCCACGATTACGCACCCCTCAACACCACTTGTTTGTCTTTCAGTACTACTCAGGATGAGTGACTGGGCCAGAGGATGGACGAGAGTTGGGCAAACAGGCTCGACCCAGCACTATGGTCGCATGTGGGAGGCCGAGCGCGAACTCCAGGAACTGAGCATAATCGATAGTTGGAACGAGGATGACAGCTGGCCTGGCATGTAAGTTGCTCACAATCATTACAGGCTGCTATTGCTCCCGTTGCTGATCGGCCGTTGCACAGAAATAAGCCGCTGTTCGACGGTCCTGATGCGAAACGCTTCGATACGAAACTTGCCAAACTCGAAGACCTCGGATACGGCGCATTCGGTCGCGTCGAAAAGGTTTCATATGGATCCGTCTGTCTTGCGCGCAAGAGGATTCCACGTCGCCGCGGTTTCACAATTGATGATTTGCGCAAAGAGAGCTTGACTATGCAGAAGCTTGAACATCGACATGTCGTTAAACTGGTTGCGACATATGCACCCCGAACTCACGAACTGTGTCTGCTCATCTGGCCTGCAGCCATCTGCAACTTGAGTACGCTTCTCGAAGACCTAGAATGCCTGCGCCTGGGAGAAGGGGACCGCGAGGATATTATTGAGAGGCTTGACGCTCTAGACATCAAGGATTTGAGCGCCATAGAGCCCTCTTCCGAAGATCAGATTCTCCATTCCGTGACCAAATGCCCATTAGAGTTCTTACGGAACGCAATTGGCTGTATCGCTCGTGCGATGGCTTACTGCCACCAAAACGATGTCAGGCACCTCGACATTAAACCATCCAACATCCTGCTGAAGGCAGACCGTGTATACCTCGCTGATTTTGGTGTCTCGAGAGATGTCAGCGGACAGGACCAAACAATGACAGAGGGTGTGCCTGGAACCGAGAGGTGGCGTGCACCCGAACTCTACGCTGACAATGGATCCAGCATGCAGTTGTCAGACATTTACTCGCTAGGTCTTGTCTTTCTCAACATCGCAACAGTACTTTACGATGTCCGTTTAGCCGAATTTGACGAGGTTTTAAAATATCCGTCGCGAAACACCCAACAGGAACAACTTTATGAGCGAGAAAAGAAGTTGAACGCCCACCTCGAAAAGCTCACCTCCCATGCTTTGGTCACGCCTCCTTTTATGTTTACCTACGAAGGCCAAGAGACGGTCCGGCCCAGGCCAGTTGTAAATCTGATTGCTCGAATGATCACACCAAACCCAAAGAACCGCCTACATGCATATAAGATCGATGACAAACTATCCATGCTCGGAGGCATTCATCAGATATATCATGGCGAATGCTGCAAAAGACCGATCTCTTGGGTAGAGGATAAATGGGACAAAAAGCTTACGGCACTAACAAGTCTTCGGAAGGAGAATGATCGTTTGAAACAAAAGATCAACGAATTGGAAGGGCGGGATATGACATATGAACTTCGACTCGAACACGAGCGCAAAGGCCATGAGCAGGCTGTTTCCGCTCTCCAGAAGAAGTTGAAGGATATGGAAGATAGATGCCGTGCACTGGAAGGAGGAAATTCCCATCGAAAGAGCAGTGTTGGCCGGATTCCAGGAAGAATGGCGACACCACGAACTTACCGAACGAGCACAACCTCATTAGATTCCGGTCCTGGGCTCGAGTCGTCATCAAAATCAAAGTCCACTCCCACGACTCCAGCACCGAGACCATCTTTTCAGCCTTGGCCACGTTCCTCCCCACGCCTTCCACTCGAGCAGAAAGCGTCACCGCTTCAGCGACAGGCTGTCTCCCCGCGGCCTCCCAATGACACAACCCCCAGAGGGTCGACAGAATTTCCAAACTCGCGATCGCCAAGCTTCACAAACATTGCAGGGTATACTTTGCGATCTCGTGGATCCGGTTCTAGACTTCCTCTACCAGTGACACCCTCTCGTAGTGAGACGCCAAACCTCAACCGCGATCAGAGTTTGACAGATAGCAGCATGTCATCATCAGTGTTCTCTCGACATAGCATTGAGACAACTCCAACACCTTTACAAAGTAGTCCAGCCTTGGACCGCAATCCCCTAACCTTGGATTCTGAAAAGATGCCCAGTTGGGGCCAACTTCCCAAGCAATCTCCCCAGCTTGGTGGCATAGCGATCACACCTGAACCGAGTAGCCCGGCCTTCTCAGTGTCATTGTCCGCTATGTCCTCGCCGAGGACACTTCGATCAGAACTTGTTAGCAATGACGGAGATCAGACACGTCGCCCGTCTGTGCCTTCACTCCCATCATTAAAGAGCTGGGCTGAAGTAGCGAACGAAGGGAAAAGGACGTTAAAAATGATTACTCGACCACGAGCCCATTCGAACAGGTCTAACGGGCCTGTTCAGGGAGGGCCTGTTTGAGTATGCATGCATATTACGGTCCCTTTCGAGCACCATATAAGCCGACGGCCGTACTAAAATCGGGTCGTCAGCATATGATTTCGAGCATCTTGTTCACACAGCATTCTTATGATATATGAAGTCACCAAAAGCTGAATACAAGGGGTAGTGATGCCCAATCTATCTGTTCTATGTATACTATACATTTTTGTCATCAACTCCGTTATAATGCACTGGGTATCTTTTATAAGACAAAATCGTCTCTCTCGCAGCAGAGCCCTTACCGAGTGCATGAAAATTTACACAGAACAGGGCTAACCTTACCATGGGATATGTCATTTCTCATAGGAAACGCCTCTTTGTGTCCCTTTCGCCGAAAAACTCTCTTAACTTCTTGTTTTGCCTGGGCTGGCCCCGTCCAAGCTCTTGTCTTTCCATTTTCTTCACTGTTGTCAACCATCTCTTTGTCATGAAGGGGTCTTGGAATAAATCATCTAGATTCTCCTTCTTTTCTTGTTCCAATTCGGCTTGCTTCTGCCGGTGCTCTGTAAGGATCTGGTCGAGGGTTTCTTTAGCAACCCGAGGATCAGTTGACCCTACGCCATTCTGCTTTTCTTCCTTGGCCAATGCCCTCTCTTCCCCCAAAAGCTTAGACAATGCCGCAGAGCGGGCTATCCAATCTTCATTGATCTTTGAGAGTTTCAGCTCCCACCAAGCTTTAGACAAGGTAGTAGAGAAACGGAATGATTCCAAAGGACTTTCCTGTCCTTCACCAACTGTATCGTCTTTTCCATCCAGCATTCGATCCATGATGCCATCCCAAAGATCTTCGGAAGTAGCCTCATGGGCAAGCTTGTTCTCCACGTTTTTGGTGGCAGCAACACATTGCCTGAAAAGTGCTGTCTTATCTCCTATCGATCGAGATTGTCCTGGCGGTTGGGGTTTCTTAATTCGCACGAACGATAGGTGTTCGGCAGTGTCGCCAAACACAGGCACCTTGCGCTCGCCCACGAATGCGGTTTTGGGAAGAGGTCGCACAGTTGGCTTATATTCCGGAATTTGGTTGGGGGCAGAGACTTTGGTGAGAAGAGGAGGATTGCGGCGTTCTTTTGAAAGGGGGACATTTTGGTTGCGTGGTATTATGGCGCGAGAGAGGTTGGCTGTTTTGTTACGACTTTTCAAATGACGGACTATCTCAGAGTGCTCTCGTGTGTTTTTGGTTTGACCTTTCGTCAGTATAGCAAGGAACTGGGAAGTTGTTAATCCATGTTCAAGAGCCGTGGTTTTGAAAGATTCACACCTTGTATCCTGCAGTCATAGAGTCATAGACAAGCCTCAAGCTGGTGAGTGGCTTATTCTTTTTAAACCTTGCCCTCAAGATATTTTCAGTAGGATGTTTACGTCCCTTGGGATGAATATTCTCGGGCAAAGGCACGCTGGACCCTGCCCGTAAAAGCGCTCGATAGAGCGCCAGTACGGCGACTCTATGCTGCGAGTTTCGCGCGGGAACAAAGGGTTGGCGAAGCATAGTGGGCAGACACTTTCGCTATGATTGTCGCATTTTGGCATTGGTGTTTTGGTCTGCAATTAGGGATCTTTAGTGGGGGGATTTTGCAGCTTCGAAGTCGGATGACTAAGGATTACCCCGGATTTTGAAGATCCATGGCACTTGAAATGGTGGTTGCAGGCATTTTGATAACGATAAGCTTTATCCTGTGCTGACCTAGCAGCAGCATGCCTTGTATTCACATTGTCATGTTGTGGACGAGCATCAACGCAGAGATAATATTTGTCTTTATGGGTAGATCAATCCATTGATCAAGTTGGTTTACGTTGCACGAGACAACTGACTGCTGCCAGAGGACTGCCTCACTCAAGATACACCTCTTTAGAAGCAAACGCATTCTCCGAGACTCCCGTAATGGCGATCCCAGAGATACAGTACGTGTGGAACTGGGAAGCATTTGATTAGTAGGTATGTATCGATAATCTCACGTCAAAACCGACACATCCGGAAGACCCAGTTGCTATATAAATCGGACAAGTCATAATTAGCGATGACCGAGACCTGGCTCGGCATTTGTCAGATGAGATGTGCAGCCGCGCGCTTGTTATGTATTGGAATTACATTACTTCAGTAGTGCCAGTACATATGTACTGTACCTCCAGACTGTCATGACGCTGATCTGACGGTACCCTGGCTTTCCAAACAACATTGTTTTGCTTATATAATGTTTTAGAACTCCAAATATTGAGGTCTAATGTCTCACAAGCAGGGAAAAGGTGATGTAGATGTAATTATTTGGTGTACACAATCCTACCAACCAGTCACTTTCTGGGAAATGCGAGCATAGGAAGTCAAGAAACGGTCAAGCTATAAATTGCTTGAGTGGTGAGGCTAAAAAAAAGATATCAATTACTATAGTACAGTACTGTACTTTCAATATGTATCCCAACAAAAAGCCAGTAACATGATGAAGCAGACCATTCAAACCGGCCCTCGTCGCTGTCAACTGGCCATTGGTTCGTTTCAGTACCGGAGAAGCGGTCTGCTTCTGAGCTGGCGATATGGATGCAGGTATGCTTGGTATATGCACGATCTTATCCTTGTCAACTGCATTGCAGTAATTATTACTGCAGGTAAAAAGCTTTTGTCTGATCTTGGCCGTTATCCGTTATGAACGTGAGTTTTAGATGTGATCGATCATATGTTTTGATACATAGCTGGAACGGTGACGGTTGAAACATAACATTAGAATGTATTGTATTGTAAGTAAGACAACTCGAAATCGGACTGTTGTGACACCTGAGACTGATGAAGGTCTTGTTATCGCATCAAGGTTCCCCGCTAATCGTGGCAGCAATTGCCAGCAGCTTGTCGATCCCACTGCACCTGCAGCCATTAGGAACGGGCTGCAACCCCTGCGGACAAGTCCTGACCGCAAGAGAAAAGCGTTAGCGAGTCACTCCCGGTGATGGATGGTAACTAAGCCGTTAACGTACGGCATTGCACGGGAGAGTTTTAAGTTAGCCTTATATGGATATACGTACTGTACTTGTCACGGGCCTCCATCAGTTGTTTGCATGTCTCGTCTCATTAAACTCGATTGGCTACCAGCCTTTCTCGTGTTCGGGTTTGATCTAATTCGAGCTCAGCTCAGCTTGGACCAGTAAACTATGGTACGGGAGGGACCGCAGCTTGTAACATGGACAACAGTAACAGCCCTGGGAATCACCCCATGGTATAAATTGCGTGCAACCTTTCAAGAGCTTGTTTTAATTCTGTGCAGCACAGCACGACACACACGACAAGGAAAACTGGGCTGAATTAAGCGGGCAATAACAGGCTTTTACAGCAAAGTAACTTCTCGCTTGAGCGAGGCTCCATCTGATAATGGATATCAAGCGTGTCCATGGACATGGGCAAGGACCAGTCCCCACTGCACTAATATCGAAGACGAACTGGAAGACACGGGAGAAGTGAAGAAGAAAAAAATTCATCCCATCCATGTCATGTCATGCCGTGCCGTGCTTTTGGAGTCTGGGTCACTTACATATTTGGCGAGGCTGGTCTCAACGGCTCTTAATATACCGTACAGTACTGACATCGTGATGGATGCAGAGACAAGACTGTGACCAGGTGACACGACATGGTCGAGTTTAACCAGCACGCGACAACGACGTAAGAGAGTAAAAATGTCCAGCGATAAGCAAAACAATGCCGTGGTACAGGATACAGTGCAGCACGATCAACAGAACTTGATGCCAGAATAGGAAATAACCTGGGGAACAAGTCCAGCCCAGTCGGTACTGTACTGTATTGATTTGAGTTAATGGGAGCCTAAGGTACCGGTACACAAATAAAAAGCAAAAAGCAGGGCCTAGGTAAGATCAGCCTCAGACAACGAGACATCTCGAGACAATAAAGTAGACAGGATTAACCAGTAACAGTTTATGGTGCTACTGTAACTAATATTCCAGGCTGCCGATCCATCAACTTTCAGGGCGGCCTCATCTCAATCATCTTACCACACTTAGGTTCTCTCCTTCTTTCCTTCCCTCCTTTCTTTCTCCTTTCCCCTTATGCTACCTCCTTTCCAGCTTCTTTTCTTTTCCTTTCTTCTTCCCAACCTCGCGATAATTCTCTTTCGACTCAACAATTTTTTCTTCGATCCTTCTCATATATGAACTAAGACGTAAGTGTCTTCGCTTCTCCTTATCCCCTGTCCCTCGCGTGTCGCTCCCGGTGCCCGCTCTTGGAAAACCCCTGGTCCTCTTGATTAGCGGATGGAGTTCTGCTGCATCGTTGAGCTGTGCCTGAAGAGCTTGACCGCCCTATCCTTGGCTTCGCCGTCTCGATTTTCTATGGCCATCCATGAAATGTCATGTCATGTCATCAATGTCATGGAAAAGCCGGACGAGCTACGGGAGACTAGCTATTGCTTACCCCAGCTTGCCTTCAACCCCCCTGCTTCTATCATCTGCTCATGCTCATGCTCATGGCTTCGAGAACTCATGTATAACCCCGAGCATCTTCCACCGCTCCTGAAAACCCCTTGTTCTCTTGACCTTGACCGTCTAATCCATCTTTACTTGACTTGACCCTAATGCATAAGCCCATAACCCATCGCACATAACGCCTTACAGCTCTGCATCACTCAATATTATTCTCTCTCGTCCATCTTTTGCAGTGACCGCTTTATTCAAAGCTGACTTGGGTCCCTCTCAGAACACACGCGACCAGTTTTCAACCAATTCAAGCGACAAGTTTGCGCGTCTCGTCTACCTCTCTTGTCCACCAACTTCTCTCGACATTGCCTTTCATAGGTACACATGCTGTACTCGATTGGACTGCAACCCGCCTAACGATACAAGTAACTTATGATCCCCTCGATATCCTGATCCTAATCCTCATATCTGCCGGTTTGTGTGTTGTCCAAGTGCTGGCTTCCACGGCGGGTCGATCCTTCATTCATCATCCCATCCCATCTCGCCTATCCTGGTCTCATCGGACCACAATTCCCCGGCTTAACATCCCGCCAGATCGGCTACTTTATTGCTTGATCACGCCCTGGGCTTCAGCTGCGTATTCGGCTTCGACGACCACTTAGATATATATCATATTCAGGACCTGCCTTGTTACCGTTGGATAGGCATTGGTTGTCTCCGCCATCGATCGTCTCTCAGGCCCTATCCGACCTCAGGCTTAACTTCCTGTTTGTTCTTCTGTTATCACAACGAGCCAGCTGTTGCATGAGCTCGACACAGATTAAACTTGGTTACGATGTTCCTGCACGCTGGTGCTAGTTTACACGGCCACGAATACTCGACAAATCGGCCATCGACACAAGCAGGCCAAGGACCGCTACCTTTCCTTCGCTCTGCGCTTAGACGCCAGTCCGATGGTGACAGAACTGTAAGGCCAATGTCTGCAGTCATCGGATCATCGCCATTACCATCACCATCACCACAACCTCGCCCGGTGTCATATCATGAGAAAGTACCCTCAATAACTACCGTGACGCCGATACGCCGAACTTCTCGCCCCAGACCAGTGTCCGAGTACACGCCCCGGCGAGACTTATCTGTTCGCTTCCGCGATCCTGAAACCGACGACGAATTGCCTCCCTCAGAGGTCCAAAGTGAAGATGAAGGCTCAGCTGCCTGCTCAGATATTAGCGACCTAAGTGATTCTTCCACAACACCGCGAAGGAGGAGGAGAAAGCGCACTTTCAGAAAGTCGACCCAATTTCACCTCGCACATCCAGCTCCTAGACCAGGAGCCAGACAACGCAGACTCGTCCAACGCCCAAGACTGCTCCTTCAACTCCAGGAGCTGGGTGAGAAGCGTCCTATCCCTGCCTTCGATGTCGTCCCATCCAGCCTCATCACTGGTTCTCAGATCGTACCTCGAATGGCAAAGCGTTGCCCGCACCTGTTCCGTACTAAGCCCACGCTTGGCGCCAACGATCTTCTCATTGTCCGCAGCGAGGACTACGATACACCAGCATCCCCGGGATCTCTCGACGCGGAAGATTCCTTGGACCAAAGAGATGTTGTGGCTGTCATTAGTCCTCTTCCTCAAATGGGCGATGAGTCGGCTGAGATTGTGATGGAGGATGGATCAACATGGGAATCGAGCTTGATGCCCAATGGATCATATGAGTTTATCGGAGTTGACGAGCGAGGACGAATCAGTACGGCGCGATGGGTTAAGAAGACCTCGATGCCAACATCTCCCATGCCTAGCAGCTACGGCGAGCCAACGCCACCTTCCAGCCCACTACCGGCAGAAGTCAAGTGGACTTTCAGTATGATACACCCTGATACACGAAGACATCCTATTATGGGCTCCCTCATGTCGAGTACGCTGGACGTCTTCGATACTTATAACACCATGTCGACCTCAAGCGGTCGTTATCCTCCTACACGAAGCACACCAATAGACCCTAAACTTGCTAGCGACTGGATCGTTTCGAACCCACCCGAGATCCAATCGCGATTGACCAAGATGGTACCGGACGACATCAAGCTGTTGATGGTCGCAACTGCATCTTGGGTCAACCTTCAACAAAGCGGGTGGTCAGCATCTGGAATCTGCAGGCCAACCACACTACAAAAACGCACACTTAGTAACGGCGGCCAGCAGAGAGCTCAAACGTTTCCTGTTCGACCAAGCCTTCCTCTCTTCAACCCTTCTCATCAGTTACCACACATCAACACCAGTCCAGCTAGCAGTTCATTGGATAGCTCATCGTCGGATATCCCTTGCCGTCGAAGGTCCGTATCCAACAATGTTGGATTTGTCAAAAGATTTGTGGCACCTCGAGTTAGTGAAGATGGTAGACCACCACTGGAGTCACTGAGTGTCAAGCCAGATAGGCCACCAACGAGACGTGTGAGCGTTAGTATGCGACAGTTTGCGGACAAGATTTTCCGAAGGAGAAGTAATTCTCACGCACAGGTTGAAGATACCTTCCATCTCAGATAGTTTATTGTTATTATACCCATGATATTCATTGCAATATAAACCTAGCGTGCTCTTTGAAGGGACTGTTTGTTCGACCACACGATATTCGTTCGCTTAGCTTTGTGTGAAAGCTCCAATCTTTATTTCCTTTCAAAACCCGACATCCATTCCCGTGAAGCACGGCGAAGTGGGGTTAGTTTAATCTTCCGAAATGGAAGTGCTTTGCGGAAGGCCCCGTAGATCTTGTGGAGACTCGGGGTGAATTGACCGGATCAAGAGATTGGCAGGAATGTTTGCTGCAGAAGATCACTTTTGGATAGGAATCTGAGACCATGTTACTAATGCCGATTACCGCGCTGGTACATGCAAAACTTGTTGTGCTTGGAAGCCCGTAACAAAGTGCCAGGCAGGACCATTTACGCAGTCAAAGTGTAATAGTGAACGTCAGTAGTGAGGTTAGGCAGAGAAGGTTGCGTGTCTGGCAAACGGTCGTCGGAGCGCGGGGAGATGTTTAAGGACACCGACGATACATGAGGCATCGAGAGAGTAAGCATGCTCTATTCCTATACGGTGACGTAGATGACAACGTTGCCTTGAGAGGTATCATATTCTACTGAGTACAGGTGATTACTCGGTATATTCACCTAGTGGTTTGATTACAACTTCCTGAGCAGTACAGTAGCAGACTCGCTAGGCTGAAGTCTAGGTACGTCAGGTAATACTCGAGGCAACGCAGTATCACTTGCCCACTGGAAGTCACACTCATTCACTACAGTAATGACTGAGTCTCTATTAAGTTAAAGGTAAACCAGTGAAGTGGAACCATCAAGCCACAGATGCAAGTAGCCGTTGCTAAGGAAAGCAACAATATCAAGTAACGGCAAGACATCATTCTGACTTGCACGCGATTAAATCCGAACGATTCAACGTTTATGGTCACTCTCTATCAGGCTCTATCAGAACAGTATAATCCTGGTGCTGTGATTGATATTCTAAGTTGGCAGTGACTCAACGTCAATCACTTCTCAGATTGTTATAAAGTGATCACATTCGAGGGGGAAACAAGTCGACTGTAGCACCAGAAACTTGGCTTCACATTTACCAAACGAATTGAGGATTTTAACCTTGGAAAGCCTCGATATTTAGGTACCTACCTGATTAATGTAGGAGGTAGTAGGTCCTATCTTTCCATTATAATGATTTATCGATAAGACGCTAATAGTAGCAGCTACGGAGAGGTACTGCTTGCTAGCTTGCCCCGGAAAAAACAGTGGACCCTGACCCTTAGCTGTGAGGTAAGGAAGGAGTAGGTGTGCCCGCCAGGCTCCTGCTGCTGGCATCATCATCACCCTGCGGTACGGTCGCTCAACCCAGCTCAGCCCAGCCCGCTTCATATCTTCCCAACTTCTCCCCTCTTCGACTTTTTCGCTTTTTTCCCATTTGCGAACTACAGTATTTTGTTTATGGCCAGGTCGCCACAATCATCCCCCGCATTCTTGATTGCATACTTCTAACTCTAGAATAAGCAATAAGCTCAATGCGCACCCGCATCTCGTCGCCCCGCCTTGCGATTGAATAATCAATAAACGCTGAGCTTCCAGCAGCTATTCCCGCCCATCACATAGCTGAGTTGAGCAGCGTTGAACCTTGATTCGACACCACGATTTGGGCAACAGTCCGCGCCGGTATTCTCACAATCTGTTATCATCAACAAAAGCATCATTCGACCACTGACAGCTGCGCCCGCGCACGCATCATCTGTCCATCATGGACGAAAACATTGGACCTCGCCCTTCGGGTCATGGTTCCATGCCAGCGACAGCTACCTCCAACTTGGTAGCCAACTTCCTACCATACGAGCCCATCTCACGAGCCACGTCTCCTGGCATTCCTTATCCCAAGACCGGTACCGACGACGACGACAAGAAACGCTATCGCCCCCGAACCTTCGCCTACTTTTCGCAGCTCCCATTCGAAGTGGAGGAGGAGGCTCAGCGGGATGTCGCTTTACAGGGAATCCTCAAGCAGCTGTACATTGCTATCCGCGCCGAAGATTTCTCCCCGGGCGCTCTACATTGGACTAAGGAGCTCCAGGGATGGCTGAACCTCAAGTTTGAGATGACCCGGGAACAGAGAGCAAAGTTGACCAAGTTGTACTACTCCCTCGCACTGGCTCCAGGCTTGGATGCGACAGCTTCTGATCGTTTCTTGCGCATGGTCTTGACTCTGACGAGGTAAGTCCAGAAATCAATCACTCAGTCGTAAGCTCACACTTTGCAGGAAAAACCATTACTTGAAGCCCGGTGAGGATCTAGTTCTCGAATGGAGACCCTTGTGGAACGAAATCAAGGCTTGGGTTCTTCCCTCTGAAGGCCCACCCCATCAGAGCAACCGTAAACGTTCAGTGAAGCAACTCCTGAAGCTCTGCACTCATGCCCATACATATTTCGACCCCTCCGAGCGCCGGGCAATGTTGGAAGAGTTCTTGCCATTCTTCAGTGTCAACGAGTTACCGAACGCATTCATTGTCGCGGGTGTCTTGAATACTTTGCTGCCAAGTCATCCTGCGCCCATCAACGAGCCTCAGTCACAGCCAGCTGATATCTTCCCTACACTCTTTCACTTGTGGTCTATAATAAACCGATCCAAGGCTTTCGATATATTCTTTATCGACTTGCTTTCTCGTATCGCCAGAGACCACATAGCCTGCTCCTATGTACCATTTGGCAGTCATGGTATCTTCTCCAAGGACCAGTCCGACCTCATTTTTACAGCTATTCTCAGACTTACACAGATTCCTGTGGGCCAGGCTAACTCACCATACACACCTCTGGACTATCTTTCGGGGGTTGGGATCTACTTGGAGAAAGATAAGAAGAAGTATCCTGTAGCATACATGATTTCTCGCTTGATCGTGAGTTCTTTATCTCCAGCTTGCTTGAAGGATGAAGACTCCATTATTTCCCATTTGGAAGGTTTTATGGAATCCATTGACACCTTCTTCCATCCTTCGAACCAGGGCTCGTGGACCACCATGCTTGGTCAATTGACACTTTACCTCACCGAAGCATTCGTTTCGCGATGGAATCGTGAGCAAAGTGGCGAATTGGATCTTCCAGAGGATCGCAAGATCAACGATGAGTTGAAGAAGCGCTTCGTAACGGCGCTCAAAGAAGTGACATTCATGGGACTGTTTTCTAAGAGCAGTCGCGTCTCGTATTACTACTACAGCGCTCTACAAGGTCTCGCCTACCTAGAGCCTGATCTGGTGTTGCCAGGTGCCCTACAACGCTTTTATCCAAGTCTTCAGGGGTTGGTAGAAGTCCACAGAACTACATCAAGTTTGAACGGACTACAGATGATCGCCAACATCATGTCTAAAAACAAGGGTTACAGATGTCATATCACCGCTCTTCTGGCACTCGCCCTCCCTGGTATCGACGCAAACGATCTCAACAAAACCCAATACACTCTCAACTTCATTCAAAGTGTTGCTTACAGCATTCCTATGGTGCCCTTGGTTAAGGAAGGTGGCCACATGCATAGCACCGCATTAGCCATGGAGTGGGTTCAAGGCCAGATGGATCGCATGGAGCGTGAAGGCCAGAATGTAAAGTTTGACTACAAGAACGAGCTTAGTGATGAAGATGAGGCCAACATCTTGAGATCCTCAACTACCGGGTTTGGCGAGTTCATCTTGACTCTACTAGGAAAAGTGTTTACTCTCTTGGAGAACTTGCCTGATGCCAACCAAGTTCGAGGAGGAACTCCCGAAGACAACGTTATTAATGCTTTGCCAGCTGCACTATCGCCTATCTTCGCCTCGTTGTCGCCGGAGCTCTTCGACATAGCCCTTGATAAGATTGCTACGTTTGTATCGAGCCATGTGGTTCATCAAGCACGAGATGCAATGGCGTGGATCTTGAATGCGCTCTGCAAAGTCAACCCCGAGAAAACCCTAAAGGTCTTCATTCCTATGCTAGTCGTCAACATCCGCAACGAAATTGACTACAACAACGCTGCATCTGACCGAAGTAGCGGAACAGACTACTTACCCAGAGATCGAGCCCTGGTCTGGTACGTCAGCATGCTCGCTATGTCTGTTGTACATGTTGGCAGTGAAGTGTTGAAGTATAAAGACGAGCTTCTTGGCATTGCCAAATACATGCAAGAGAAGTGCCGCGGCTTGCCCACCATTCTGGTCTCCAATTATATCCATCATCTTCTCCTGAACTTGACCCATACCTACCCCATTGATCATGCTTTGTACGAGCCTGAGGTCATTGAACGTGGACTCGACGTTGATGATTGGGGAAAGACCACCGCGCCAGCCGACCTCAGCATTCGCTGGCACCAACCCTCGCCGGCTGAGATTGATTTCGCTGTTGAGCTGTTTGCATCCCAAACCGGATCTGCCAAAGATCAGCTTGAGTCATTGATGAGCGACAATCCCCCGGTCAGTAGAACGGGCAAGAACAAGGAGTGGTCAGACGAGGTCTCTCGGCTTATGCAGCAAATTCGTCTGGTTACCTCAGGCATGGCGACTATGTTCGACCCTGAGCGCGCCGCGGGTATCATGACTGGCAACACCGACGAGGATCATGATGTGGCTCGTGAGGATGATGATGAGATGATGATCGATGAGGACCCCCTCGCTGAAGTTGCTGAAGACGAAGAACTGCGCCCACAATTCCGCTACAAAGCAGGATATGCACTCAAGTCCAGTGATCCCGCGTATAGCCGGATTCATGACCTGCGAGAAGAACTGGGTCATCTCCTGACCAAAACTCACTCTTTTCTGAATGAAAACCAAGAAGATGATGTGAACTCCTTCACTGCCCTTTACGCTGCCTACCGTACTTGGATCACCGACGTCGGTATTGAACGTTCTGCCCATCCTCTGGAAAGGCATGTACGACTATACAAGTCCGACATTGCTGCTTTCAAGATCAAGGGCCTCAGAAAGGTTTATCCACGCCCGCTTCTTATCAAGCGTGCTGAGGCATACCAGCTTTTGCGCCGTAAACACAACGCTTCTTCAAGGCAAAAGAGCGATTTGGACAAACGACTTTTACTTGATCTTGCTGAGTCCAGTCTCTCCCTCTATGCCGACGTACGACGAGTCGCACAGAGTGCCCAGGACTCATCTCTCAAATCACTCATTGGCAGCAAGCCGCTGGTGATCCCTGTTATTCTCGAACGTCTCAAGAAAGCAATAGAGACAAATGACCACGACCGAATCAAGGGCGGCATGTATACATTATTGTTCACGTCTCTCTTGAGAACTCTTGTCAAGGATTGGCGATTTGCCCCTGAAGCGATGCGCTTGTACATCGAAACTGCAGGTATCGACAAGCCTTCGATTCAAAATTTGGGTTCTTCGGCGCTCTATTCACTAATCGACTTTGGCAAGCCTTTTGAGCGAATGATCATCGTTAACGACGAGCTGGTTGACACCATCAAACCTGCCGCCGATGTGTCAGCGGCTATTGATGGTCGACATCAATTCATTCTGCAACGCCGAACCAGGGTCGAAAAGTCCAAGACCAGTCTAGGCTTGGAATTGACGCAGCGTGCCAAGGGCGCTCACTGGAAGATAGCCACTCGTTGTGCAGTCTTCGCTACGAACTTGTGCCTTCGTTTCCATTCAGTGGCCCCTCCTGAGTTTATCGATCTCGTCGCCCACGGCGCGAACGACCCTCATCCTAGTCTTCGCGGATACTACTTGAGTGCTTTCACGTCTGTCTTCACGGCTGTGGACATGCGAGCAGTCTATGGCCACGACTACCGCAACTATCTTCTTGAGAAGGAGGTGGGCCAGGGAAATCGCATCAAGATTGACGTTGAAAAAGGCGACACTGAATTCACCAATAACTTCTTGGAAGCGTTCAAGCATCATGAGGGGGCTTCATACATGGTTGATGCTGACCATCCTGGTTGGCTCGTCTGGGGCAAGAAATTCTCGGCTTATCGCGCAAAGCCTCTCCCTTTCAACCCCTATGACGAGACCGAAAACGCTTTGCGCGACCAGATGGGCCAGATCCTCAATCGCGACTGGCTATCTCAGTGCTTCGATTACCTGAAACAAGAACCACGAGACGCGACATTGGACAGATTCCGCATGAGCAACGTGTATCTTTTGATGCATGTTTTCGACTTGATGCATTATGGGAAAACAGTGATCACACTTGACGATGTCAAGGAACTGGTCAAGGAAGTCTTTGGCGATGGCAATGACAAGCATCAGCACAGAGCGACATCAGAAATCATTGGTGCTCTGCTCGCAGGCTCTAGCGATGATCCGCCAGAAATTCGCAACCGAGTTTGGGAGTATGCTGCGCCTTTCATGCTCAAAATCTTTGCAGATGATTTGACACCTGATAATCTGCAGTACTGGTTAACATGCCTTCATCTTATCCTCGATACCAAGGACCCTCGTCGATCACATGAGATCATCGACACTCTCAGGGCATTCCGACTGGATATGACGTCTAATGCAGCATTTAAAGAGTCGTCAAAGGTGCAACTACTTGAGTTTATTGTCGCAGATGGTGGTTGGCATTTCCGACATGTCCAGCCAATCCTCGACGATTTCCTTGCTCACATCGATCACCCCTACAAGGCAGTTCGCGAGGCCATCGGCCGTGTTCTGTCGGTCATCTACAAGACTCGGTACCACGAGTCATTTGAGAATGTGAGCAAGCTCTTGGAGCAGAACAAGGCTGCCTCATCGACCGGTATCAGACCCTACCAACCATCAGAGGAGTTTGCAGCGACGATCAAGGACGTCTTCGATCGCCTCGAGAAGTGGCGCCATGAGAGAACACCAGGCCAGCAAACTCCCAGCTCTTATACCTCAGGCTCCAAGACTGTGCTTATGTGGCTGGACTGCACACTTTCATCCCACGAATGTATTCAGCTCGTGCCATTTTTCCCAACCCCTTTCATGGAAGAATTACTTCACATGATGGACGTGAAGGAGGATCCTGAATTGATGAGACTGGCGTATCACGTCTACCGCCATTTACCAAATATTCCCTTCCGGGATGGTGAAGATGCAGAGTTCATCGATGCGCTAATTCGCATTGGCAAGACATCGACTAGCTGGCATCAACGGCTGCGTGCGTTGGTCAATATGCAAGTCATCTATTTCAGACGTATCTTCCTTACACGGACCGCTCAAAGGGAAGCACTCTTCACAGCCGTGTCTGATATGCTAGGAGACCCTCAACTCGAGGTGCGTTCATGCGCATCTACCACGCTCGCTGGCATGATCCGCTGTTCGCCTCGTCGCATCCGAGACCCAACGATCGCACATCTGAAGGCTCGGTTCGAAGACGAGTTGGAGCGCAACCCAATGCCAAAACGCAAGCGTCATCTTGCTGGAACCGATACTCCGGTCGATATTCACAAGCAAATCACAAGACGTCATGCCGCAGTACTCGGACTAGGCGCCTTGATTGAGGCTTTCCCTTATGCCACTCCACCTCCCGAATGGATGCCCGAAGTGTTGGCAATGCTGGCTCGCAAGGCTGCTGCTGACCCCGGTGTTGTGGGCAAGGCAACCAAGACAATTCTTAGCGAGTTCAAAAAGACTAGACAGGACAGTTGGACTGTTGACCAAAAGGTTTGTTTATGTCGTCCTTTCCTCGGGGCGCCCGTCGTTGTAGATAACTTACTAACAATTGAGCAGTACTTTACTCCCGAACAGTTAGAAGACCTTGAAGGAGTGCTCTGGAAGAGTTACTTTGCTTAACGGAATCAATCCAGGAAGGACTGTGTTCAACCTCGTCCTCTACCGAGTAATTGTGGTGGTAAATACGACATGCGAATTGTGTGCTGACTGTTGAGAACGCAAGCATGGTTCTCGACATGTAGGGGATACAGCGATCGATTGTTGCCCGTGGGCTTGTTAGACTTGAGCCAAATGAAAGACAAACTGGATAGAGCTTGTGTATGAGGATATAGGTGTCACGGCTGAGGACTGCAGACTGCTGGTCCAACGAGAGATGCCATCTACGGCTGGGTCGTGGAGAAACGTCCGAAGCTTAAGAAGAGGATGCAGCGCGTTGAACGAGGTATAGCAAGAAATGGCAGCAGTAGGCCTATTGGCAATCCCGATAGTATAGAAACAAATGATATAATTCATAAACTTATGGAGTCTGAAGACCGAGCGATCACAACGCACGTCCGTCGAATAACGTTAAAGTCGACCACAATAGTACATAGTCAATCGTCATCAGATCGGCGCCTCGAATGCGTCTGAGTCTGTGTCTTCTTTGATCACGAGTGGGGCGCTCGCTATATCTATGTACTGATTCCCCTCCAACATTCCCGCGACGGGATGATCATCCTGTGACTTCATTCGCTTTTCTTGCCTTGCAGATTGAACAGGTCTTATACAGCAATACAACATGTCAGAACATAGACTCCAGCAACAAAGCACGCCCAAGGTGAAGCCTCGTCTTATCATTCATGGAGGGGCGGGCAACATCCATCGCAACACTTATCCTCCAGAGAAGTTCCAGGCTTATCGCAGAACTCTCATGGACATTGTGAGCTTATACATCCTGCCCAAGGTAGCTCTCTGGTAGCTAATCCGAATCTTTAGGTCGTAAAGGCTGACCAGTATATGAGGAGTCAAGATGAAGCCGCTTCAGAGAAGTCACCTAATAGGCTCCCTTCAGCCCTGGAAACCGCAACCTACGCAGTGCGTCTCTTGGAGGATAGCCCTCTGTTTAATAGTGGCCATGGTGCCGTCTTCACTCGCGATGGGTTCAACGAGCTTGAGGCTTCGGTGATGGTGTCTCGCGGGTACAAGAAGCGAGGTGTAGGCGTCATGGGTCTTCGTCGCGTAAAGAATCCCATTCTGCTAGCTCGCGCGATGCTTGAACATGGCGAAGACGATCTTGAACCCCGGTCCCAAGATGTCAACCCTGATGGATTGGACGTCCCGTCTGCGCAAGGCCATTCGCAGCTCTATGGCAGAGCAGCAGAACAACTAGCGGAACAATATGGACTTGAGTTGGCAGACCAGAGTTACTTTTATACTCAACACCGCTGGGATGAGCATATCCGAGGTCTAGAGAAGGAGAAGAAAGGCGAGGGGCAAGCAAGTTGGAGTGTGGATGAGTACATCTCCCAGGGTACGTGTGGAGCAGTTGCTCTTGATCAAAATGGTGTTATCTGCGCTGCGACCAGTACGGGAGGGCTTACGAATAAGCTCACTGGACGTGTTGGCGACACGCCTACAATCGGGGCAGGTTTCTGGGCTGAGGAATGGATTGAGGATGGTGATCCGACGGGCTTGTCGGCATGGGATCGTCTGAAAGATGCTGTAGGTCAGTCAGGTCCATGTCTCATGATCAGCAATGCCCTTAGAGGTATCTTGGCGGATTTCCTGCCTACTCCAAGCGCGCACACACCAGTTGGTACAAGCATATACACGACCAGGGCATTTGGAGGATCCGGCACTGGTAACGGCGACTCGTTCCTCCGAACTAATGCTCTTCGGACAGTCGCAGCCATAGCAAGATGGAAGCCAGAGTCAGGATACAAAGCTGTCTCTCGCGTTGCAGGTCCGGGAGGAGAGCTGCAGAGGAGCGCAGGCGATAGATGGAAGAGAACAGGAGAGGGCGAAGGCGGTATCATCGGCATCGAGAGCGTTGTCGTTCGTGATGCTCGTGGTCATGCAGTCGAGACCCGATCTGAGATTCTGATGGACTTCAACTGCGGCGGTATGTTTCGGGCCTGGATCGATAAAGAGGGAAACCCTCGAGTGAGTATATTTAGCGATGAGCTGTAGGCTAGTGAACAGAGGCAACGGAAAGTGAGCATATTAGAGCGGAACAGGGAATGTCATTTATATTCGTTCTGTACCCAATCCGCGATAAACAAGAGCATAAAGCTCAGCAGTAGGAAGCTTAGTCTCCCTGTTTTCTTTTTTGAACCTGCTGGTCCTCCGTGCACTTCCAAAAACTCCCCTCAATCTCATGGATATCGTACACAAGTGCTCTCTTCTCTCTCTTTTTCCCTCATTCAGACATAGATTAGTCCGTAGTCGCAAGAAGTGTAGCAACTCCATCGCTAAGCCAGAACCCGCCTTCCGATAAGCCCCCTCCCGATTTCTTACTCTATTATACATAGAACGCCGGCCCGATGCGAATTGAAGCGATTAAAACGTCAGCCAGTTTTTGTGTTCGTAGTGGTGAAAATACAAGAAGCCCGGCTCTTGAAGAGCCTGGCCCGCAGAATTGTTGTGGATGGTCGTGATGGTGGAGTTGAGAGTGGGGGAGTCGAAGATTGTTCGTTTGATCGATCGTGGTTTATTCATTTCGTCAAAATCTGGTCTCACAGAGTGGCTTCCTGAGGAGGAGGCTGAGGAGCTTCTAGCTTGGTGCTGCCAGCAAGCATCTTTGAGAAACCGATACCGACACCCTCGATGACGGCGAGAAGGACGGCACAACCGATGGCACCGTTTCGGGCAGCCTTGTAACCACCTCGAATAGCGAGGGAACCACCGGTGAAGAAACCAGCGATGATGGCGTTGTAGGGATCCTCCTTCTGGCGCACGCCCTTAACAGCGCAGTCGAATGTCGAGAAAAGACCACCCCAGACACCGAAGTTACCACCTAGAACTGGAGCACGCATCTTAATGGCTGTGATGGCGCCAATGCGTCGCTCGCCGTAGGGAGAGTTGCGGAAACCCTTGATACCGTGCCAGATAGTACCACCAATGGCCTATTGAGGAGGGAAAGTCAGTCATGTCTTTGGTGATCGTCATGGTAGTTTATGCTGTAATGGATCCTAGCTCGAGTATCAAAGACTAAACTTACACCCATACAGAAAGCACCGCCAAAGTCATTGAGAATGACCCAGGGGCAGGGGTCGCGTCCGTGATCCATGGCTGATTATGTATATTAAAGAGGTTGCCGCGAGGGGAAAGGGCGTTGGAAGGCTCGTGAAGGCGATATTCGGGTATGAAAATTGTGAGGCCGGCTGCAAAAGGTTACCGGACCTTGAATCGCGCAGCGAGTGATTTTTTCGGGGTCGGCGAGTGGATTATCCGATCAGATTTATCGATAGCGGTTTAGGCCGGCTTCGGCCGACTCGAAGCTTCCATTTCAATCCTCTGACCTACAGCCACGAATTGTTTGGTAGTAATTAATATTTAAAGTCTACGCGCTCACCATGTCCTTTAGGATTCCCAGTGTATATCTGGCCATACTGTATGGTAAAGGCCCTTGTGTATAAGGCTCTTGAGTTCTCTATCTTAACGTCATACCTCACCCCCACTAAACCCCGGATCCAGTCCCGGCCGAGAGCGGAGCTTGTTAACCTCATGCCTGTTCCAGCTCGCCGAAGATTGAAGACACCAAGGATGCTACAGATGCGCATATATATGAGTAAACATTCAATATATAAGAAACAATGGCCCTTCTCTGTATTTCTGTAAAGATCAATGCTTTCAATTCTGTGAAACTTTATGATGCCTCTCACAGTCCTGCCCGCAACAGGAGCCGATGCCTCCAGAGCAGCTGCCATCGAGGCTGTCGCATATGGCCCGAATCCCATAGGCTCAGTCCTATTTCCAAAGCCAAGAGTCCCAGGACCTAATACAAGAGCCTCGGATCTCGTCGATTTACTACAGAAGAATCCTGCTTGTCGATGGGCCAAGGTCATCGATACTGACCTCAGTGAACAAGAGGACCAAGATGAAATGGTTGCTTTTTCCATGTGGTACATGTGGGATACTCCTCCTTCAGAAGAACAGCACTCTTTTTCCTCTTTTCGAGGGCCAAGTTGTAATGCAGAAGCATGCGAGCTGTTATTTGGTGGGATCAACGGTATACGAGTGAACTATATGAAGGGGACACCATACGCTTGTATGCGCCATCTCTGCATCCTACAGACACGACTAACTAAACCTCTCAGTCCTCAAGCTACTGCACACTGATCCGAAACATCAACGACGTGGAGCAGCATCTCTCTTGATCGAGTGGGGTCTCAAAGAAGCTGATCGTCTCGGTATCCCAGCATGTCTCGAATCTTCGGAAGAAGGACGGAAGCTTTATGAGAAATTTGGATTTGAAGAAGTAGCTCGACATACTGTCGATTTTTCACGTTGGGGTGGCCCATCCGAAATAACAATTCCTTTGATGGTTCGTCCTGTAGGAGGGCAAACAGAGACTGCTTCATGAGGTCTATCGACTGCACGCCATGGGTTTTCCAATACGGCAGCCCTGTGAAGGACCATCTCTGGATCTTATCATTCATCTTTGCGTTTAGACATCTTCACGGCTATTTGCGAACGGTTATAAAAGCCTGGAAGGATTGATAGTTGTTAGATGAACGCCGGCTACCCTACAGACTCATGGGATAATGATCTGAAGGGATACTGCTAACAACACTAATCTTTTAATCCTCTTAGCTTTGCATGTTATTCAAATACGATTCTCAAGGGGTTTGAAGATTCAAAAACGTTCTTCGTTAGCTGATCCGTTTCCATGAAGGCGGCCTGTATGATGTTGTAACAATTGAACAGCAGTTTCCATCAGCCAGTGGAACTCGACGTTCGGTGCGAATAGAGACAGGAGAATTAGTCGTCTGCCAGATCTTCTATGTCGACTGGGATATTAGTCTCTAGATTGGCATGTCTTTCACATTCTTATTGAAAGTGGCAAGTTTAAAGGTGATACACTCCCGACTGACCCATGGCTTCACGTATGAACGAGTGCTGGGAACTCAACGATGAACGAGCCTCGGAATACTCCGTAACTCTCAAACGAACATGATCTAGAAGCTATGCTTTGGCAGTGCCTTATGGGCTTTCTCCAGACAGCCTCGACTATTGGTTTCTTGGTCTTGGTCTCCCCGATCACTTTAGAATAGGATACTTGAAGGTACATTCGCCAATCTCGACAATTACAAAATCAGGAAGAACTGGCTAAAACGACACCTTTGAGTATGGTGTGGGCTCTGGGAGCCCACAGGCTTGGTACGGGACTATAAAGATGTGAGCATGGATCACGAGGCCCGGCTATTGTCACAGCCAGGTTCACGATTACGTTCCCTTGATGTCAACCAAGAGCACCCGTCTCCTGAACTGACCACTCTGAGGTTCAATCCCGCTCCCATCCTTTAGTTTCGAACCTCTTGAGTCGCGTGGTGCTGCTATGACAAGACCAGCCAAGCATTAGACATGAAGAGGGGAAAAGGAGAAAGACGATTCAGCATGCAACATCTCGATGCGAAGGAGATCGCGATGGGCCTCGCTTCGCTTACAAGATGAGATGGGATATTGCAACTGGGATATTATGATAGGTCAGAAGAACCACGAGACAGCCTCGCCGGTAGCTTGGCTAGCCGGTAGATCGTGGATTGGAAATAGGAGAGTGGTTGGCTAAGAGGTTCTCTCACTCTGAATCGACAGTAGGGTTCCAGCCGGAGCCGCAAGGGTATATCCAATCAGTGACCGCCAGGCTGGAGCCAAAAGTCCGGAGGAGAGGATTCCCTGATACGATTGGATGCCGAGTTAGTGGGAACTCGATGTGACGATTTTGTTAGTTAATAGTTAATGGGGATGAGTGACATAGTCAGTGGATAGATACTAGTTGCTTAGTAGGTGCAGTAACTGAGGTAAGGATGCCGGTATTCTTGGAGAAAGGAATCATTGGTTAACGTTGTTTCCATGAAACGACGGGTTCAAAATGTATCAAGTTTTGAGTTGATGCAATTATGGAAGGATTCATGGCAATTGCATAAAGGATGGATGGGAAGAGATGTCTAGTCTAATCTCTAGTCCAAAGATCATCGTCATAGTCTCGATATCAAGTTGGTCACTCACTCACAAGAAAAAAAAAGCACAGTCCAAGGTTGGTTCTCCACAAGAGCTTCAGCATTGTCTGCCCATCATTTTAAGGCTCCAGACCAAGTTGATGTAACATGAATTGAGTTCAGTCTCTAGAGAAGAGAACAGAAGAGAATTAAACATCACAGAACCTTGCAGTGAAACCAACGGAAGCTACGGAATACGGAAGATCGTCATCGCCCGCAGCAGTTCGAACGTATCCGTACGCTCGGTACATCAAGAGAACACTGCCGTAGAATCCGAACAAACTTCCAAGGATATTGTTGAGTTTGGAGCAAGGGTTAGTAATGAGTTCTTGGCTCAACTGTGCCCGCAGCCTGGAAAGTTCCGTGGATAACCTCAAAAACAGGCATACAAACTATGTCTATACTTGGCTACAGTACTTGGCTGTACTTGGCTTGAATACACTGGTGCATCTGTAGTGTAATGTCTTTCATCATCTTGCCGATAATCTACAGTTTGATGACGAAGCATATTGGCTTGACTTCAAGTACTGTACAGCTGTAATGCATGAATGATGATAGCTCCCGCGCGCTTCCGCGTCTTGAAACAAGCTACCCGCAACCACTGACGTCTTTTGCATATAGTACTGTATACAGATACAAGATCTACGACAAGCGTCAATCCCAGACATGACAGGAATCAAAAAGACGTCGCGTCCTTTCAGCTCGTTGATCATGACTGCATGTTCAATTACACGTAACCACCAAAACATTAGGGGACGTGAAACATCAAACAGGGCACATGTTGCGCTGTAGATGATTCGCTGAACCGGATTTGCCACATGCCAATTACAGTGAAGTCATGCATTCATTCCTTTTCGCTTTTTCGCCTCCCCCTGAGGCTGAGGCAAAATCAAAGTCAAAGTAAACAAGAAAGTTTCGTGCCCAACGGTCAAACGGTTGACGGTTGAAGGCAAATTGCAAAGGGTTAAACCTACCAAATTCAGGCAACCGTGAGTTTGTTGTGTTCTGTTCTGTTTAAGTTGGCCGTGAACCGATGATCGTCATAAAATTGAATGACCAGAGACCCTGGAACTCCGCGGCCGCCCGTTGACTTTTGGCTTTGGCTTTGACTTGACTGCCTGCCCGCCAAATTTACAGTGAATTTTATAATTGCATGGGTTATGGGGTTGTTTCAATGGGCGGGCCCTGCCCTTCTGGAAGACTCAGCCTCGATCGCTTAATGTAATCACACTCAACTCATCACCGCCAAGACGGTCTCAACACGAAGTGACTCATTTGTAATGCCATGATTTTGTCAGCATCATCAAATACGAAAAAAAGAAAGAATAACATAATCATTATCACAGACCAGACCATCCAAGACCAGGGATCCAAGGACCGTTGACGCTAGCCCAGCCATAATTCTTTCGCTAAGCAGTCAATGCGCTGCGTTAACTTGCGTTCATATTAACGATGATGTGATGGAGGTTAATGGTCCACGTTTCGGTGAGACCGCTCACTCAGAGTGTTGGGTCTTGTTCGCTTATTCAGCTCCATTCTCATCCTCATTCCAAAATTATACAAAAAGAAAAAGATTATTGTGGAAATGTTGAGGCTGAAACTCCAGTATTGACAGTGATGCTTGGACCACCTAAAGATCCATACAATACCAACATGCTGGGTCCATCATCAAAGTGGATGTGTCTAAACCCGAGTATCAAAATTTCAAAAAGGACAGCTAAGGCATGCACGGTAGTTGAGGCTGCAGAATATGGAGACGGCAAAGTGTTTTGTAATATTTCAGCCTCATGAAGAGACTTCTATGTAGAGTAGGTAGAGTAAGAAGAAAGCCGCCCAAGTGTGAGGGTGAGAGTAATAGTAGAGTAATATGTAGTAGAAGATGTCTCTAATATGTGTGTGTCTGTATTCCACCACATGCCATGTGTGGAAAGCCGTAAAACCCATGATCGCATACCTCCAGATTCCCATAATAAAAACCAGTGAAAAAGATGATCGCTTTTGTCGCTTTCCCAAGTAATCCCATGGCCCACAAAAGACAAAACTCCAGGCCCCCATTGATATGTATACAGAGATGAAATGAGGAAAAAAGACAAGCCCAATTTATGGGTGAGGCAAGGATGTACAACAGCCGTGAGATATCGTTGAGTTAAAGAGAAAGAAGCAGTTGATATGTGCTGTAGAGGTATGGGTATCAAAGAAATCGTCAAACATATAAGAAAATATGAGAATAGTGATTATGTCCAGTGTGTAAGAGTGAGAGAGTAAGGTAGTTGTTGAAGTAGAGTGAATGAGTGAGTGTTGAGATGAGATGATGTTTAGAAGCTGTTGCGGTCCTGGCACTCGAGGTCTTCCTTGTGGAAGACAATGCCACGACGCTTCCATCCTCCACGTCGGATAAAGTTGTCGACGCTGTCGAGGGATCGCATGGGAGGACGCTGAGGTGCCAGACCAGGTCGGGCAGCGAAGGTAGCGTTGATAGAGACGGGTTTTAGTGCAGAGGGGTGACGGGAAAGACGACGCATCTCAAGGACTGAGATATCATCGTTGTCGTCTTCAGAGTCTTCGGACTGGGTGACTTCGGAGTCATCCTCATCGTCGTCCTCAAAAGTCTGAATGCTCTGGATAGTAGATTCTGACCAGCGAGACTTGGGCATCGGTGGTCTTGTTGATAATGTGGTGAAGAAGTAATCCTTGGGCTCATTGCCCTGCTCATCGGCAGCATCCATTGGGCTTACATGAGGAGGCAGGGCCATCTCAGTAGGCTGCTGAGCAGCAACATCCTGCTCGACAAGATCCTCCTCATCGATAACTGCCTCGTCGGTACCGTAAAAGACAGGCTCGGATTCATCGATACGCTTGAAAGGTCGCTCGTATAATCTTGGTGGTGCGTGGAAGGCGGGGTGTGAGGCGAGAGGGTCGAGTCCGGACCTTGATGTTGTAGGTGTCCTGGCTGCTGGTGTTGAGACGGCTGAGATTGTGGATGATGAAGATGATGATAGAGAGCAACCGGAGGAGAGAGAAGATCCTGAGAATGAAACCTTTCGGATGTGTAGGTCTCGAGGGCAGCGAGACGACTTGCGTCTTTGGCCGAATCCTTGTAGTACATGCATGTTTGGTGAGTGTAAGTGACTCGTGTGATGGTTGAATTATAAAAGAGTAAAAGTATTATCGTAAAAGATATATAATACTCAATTGTTAGTTAATGTAGGCTACAAAGGCCAGAGTTGGGTTGATGAAGTCAGAAAGAAGGACCCGAGATAGCCGGGGATGGGATGCTCAAGTCTATAAATAATGAGTGCATTCGTATTTTATCGTACAGCCCAGTCCAGGCAGAGAGTGCAAGTGCAAGAGCTACCGGACACCATGAACGTCATCCACCGAACCGTCACAGCCGAAGTGGGCGGACATCCCTGTAGACTTTAGATGACCCCTGTAGCTGTAGTGTGCGCCCAGAAGTCGGCGGAGTACGGAGTACCTGGAGACCTGATCTTGTACCCTGGTCCTGTCTCTCTCTTGGCTTGACCTGGGTGGGCATTCTAACAGATCTCCACTTGGATCTTGGTCTTTGACGCACCTTTTTTCACAAAGATTCCCATCTGTTCTTCCTCTCACTCTCTCAAGACACGACAGGGGGGTGCGTCTGTCCCGCTGATCAACGACCCCTGTCTTTTCAGTGAATGTACCTTTTGGTACCTGAGTTCCTCAACCCTTGGGGAAGAAGCCCTTGTAAAGAAACATTTGAGCCCGTCCTCGAAACACCAAAGGAAATAATACTACGCTGTGAGAAAAAATAATGATTTTGACTTTCAAGGCTTCGCCTCACTTAATCTCATCGGAAACTCGGTACCAAGTGGACACATTTTCATTTTTTATTTTTTTATTTTCGTTTCTTTTCTTTGAGTACGGAGAATGGGTAAGGTAAGCCTCGCTGAGGTCCAGACCATCGGCGTACCTGATTACAGTGAAGAGCTGTTCCTGGGTCTGTGCCTGGTACCTTTCTGCTAGCCCACGCCTCAAAAGCCTCTTTTTTCCCAGACAGGTCATCAGGCCCAGCGCCATCATGATAGTTCCCGAGATACTTCAGTAACTTGCCGAAAAATATAAACGTCTATCGCCATTTTACTTCACTCTCCCTTCAGCCTCTTTTTTCTCACGCGTGAGCCCGAGTGACCGCCAGTCTTGGCTTACTTACACCCCATCCCTGTCAATGCGGAGGGTTTTTCGTAATCTGTATGTGTCTGTGCCTGTGCCTGATTACAGTACAGCCAGCACATACATACAGTAATTAGCTGACTGAGCTTGGGAAAAAGCAAAAAACCCTTGAAAAATCAAGGGCCCGTGCCTGAAGATTCCTATGGATTCCATTCTTATTCGTTCCCAACTCATGTCTGTAAGATGCAGGGCGGAGCTCCGTGAACTGTAGAAACATGAAGAAAGAGGAAAAAGCAAACAGTTGTCTCTGAGCTTGAGCCTGAGCCTGTGCTTCAGCTTGATCGTGAGTCCATCATGGCATTGCCGATGAGGAGTAATCATCATGGATATGGTATACGCGCAAATCGACGATACAGCTACAGCTACAGGACTGTACATTGAAACCTTCATCTTAACTATGAATGGTTGGTTGATCAATGTTTATCGGTTGTTTCGTGTGTACGCCAGCGCCGATCTGTTATCGTACAGCAGCGCTGGCAATTGTCGTGGCTCCAAAGAAGGGCTAACCTAGACGTCACCTTTCGCACATCATCCCACGACTTTAGTAACAGATCATCATCCCAAAACATACGACACGTACTGTACTGTACTTGATGAAGATGCGGTCACTCCGATCACTGAACTAAACTGCAGTGAAAATCAATTGAGAAGTAACTCCGATAACCCTCCAAATACTCAGCTGTCTTCTGTCTACGGCTTGCGCGCCAGCCGAAACTCTATTACTCTATCGGTCCCGATGCCTTTCAGCTGTGGGTCGTATTATTTAGTTTCTCTACTACTGCAGGTAATCAATTAACTAAGTACCAACAGAACAGAATAACCCCATTGATGAGAAATAAAGTGAAATTGATCATGTTAGAATGTCTTCACCGCTGCTACTCCGCTTCAATCGTGTGATAACTCTCCCTTGCATTCAAGAGGCGGCTTGGCGAACTGTTCAGTGACAAACTATGTGGGTGTCAACCATCAGGCACACGTTTTTTCTTACTTCAGACCAGATGCAGGTACGATTGAGACAAAAAATGTGCTTTGTTCGCGATCACGTACTCGAGTCTTTTGAGACATTAGACAATCGTTATCTTTCGGCGATGGCCTCTGATCTGATCTAGCATCCCTTGTAAATCCTTGGAGCTGGAGTCAATACCTTGCAAATCATCATTTTACTTCCGTCCCGTTTCTGTACGTTTTTTGCTTTTGAAGCTGAGATCTATCGAGATAATGCCCATGTCTTTCCCGGCGGACGGTATGCCCCCATGTTTGGTGACTACACTACTTTACGGTGTATGCAGAGCATCCATCCCATCATCCAGACTTGTGATGCGAATCTCACCTGCATCGTGCATGACACTATCATGTGCCCTAAAGCTCCCTCTTTCTACCCCAGAGCCAAGAGCATTGTGTCTTTGAGAGACTAACATTTGAACTGGGTATGGAATGTTGTGAATCTAGACCGAGAGGCAATTCACAGAGACTCATACTGACCGCTACAAGCGCAGTTACAGCTTATGGCGGTGGAGGAAGGATCTGTTTCATTATGGCAATTAAGTTAATAAAGGAGACTGCCTCAGATCGTGAAGTCAAAAACGCGCAATTGAACCCTTTGGACTTACATTAGTGGTCAATTAAACACTGGCGGTGAATCTCTTGAACCCCTCATTCCACTTTTTATTGTGCATTCACGATATACATGCACATGCACTTTTAATTACTGCATTTTGTATGGCGCTCTAGGTGCTGTGCTGCACTGTAACTCACTACTGCTACTGCTAGCACTGACGATCCAGGGTCTCCTCGTGGAGATATTACTGGGTTTAATGTCTCGTTACTGGAGTCTTTAGACCGACAAGTACATTCGTGTAGCTGAAGTCAACTCGCTTGTCTATTATGACGATATCAGTGGAGAGTGAAAAGAGAGTCGAAAGATGCGACTCGCTTCCTCCTTGTTGGTGGTTCTTGGCAGTCCAGTCTTGATAAACGAGATTAAAGTGAGGCTCGGCGCTGTCCTGCCCGGCTCCGAACCGAATATTTACGGACACGATAACTAAATGAAGGATGTGATAGTGATAAGATGGCGGAGATTCTGGAGAAAGAAACAAAAAATAGCAATACCTAGTCACGTCCAAGGAAAAGAAGCGAAGCCCCAGTCCGAATGGAAACTTGTCAAAGTCCGAAGCCAAGGTTAATCTCCCTCTCTCTGTCTATGTTACTGTAGATCTCACCCAACATTTCGGCATTTGGTGTTTTGTTCAAATATTTTCTTTTTACTTTCGGTCAAGGACTTTCCTTGCATCTCGGGACACGATGAAGCCGGACTGGGTTTCCAGCTGTTTGGAAGTGGCGCTTTGACAGCTCCAGCCAGCTTACAGGGCCCCTGTACGATGCTGTAATTCATACTATTGGCCTGTTGTTCCCGTCTTCAATTATCGTCGCCATCTCCGGGCGCACCTCAGCGGAGAGTTTACTGCAGCTTACAGTAGAGCTGAAGGTTTACCGTAGCATTGGGTCTCAACTTTTTGCTTTTTATTCGCATCTTTTGTCAACTTTCAGAATCGGGCATCCCAACTATTCTCCATACATGCATGTAATGCAACCCACTAACCTGGTTGCTAAAGAATTATAACAAGGAAAAGAAGGAAAACTCATATTGTAACGATGATGTTGATCTGACTACTAGAATTAGAAATGTGACGAAAGGACTTGGAGGATGCATGGTTAATTGGAACGAGAAACAGAAAAAGAAAAAAGAAATCTACAGATAATCCTCCATTATCATAATACCCGTTTCTATTAACCTTTTGCCTTGGTTACTGCAGCTTCTTTACTTGTTCTTTGCCGGTCTGTAGGGTTACATAAGGCAAGGTCCCCGATTTCCAATAATATCATGTTATAGGGTCATGCATGCAATTAATTGATTGCGAATGTTACCGACACCACGGTCATCCTTGAGAAAGAGTAAGCAAGTTCTAGACCTGTCCAAGTGTAAGCGGGCAATCAATATTCTTTTTAGTTCCCGTATTCCAAAGGAACGGGCGTTGTTTGCTATTGAACGGTTATTGGATCCCCAGTTGTTGGTACGAACCAACGTTGCATTTTCTCACCAACAAGCTCAGCTTCAATTTTCAGAGAGAACTGATTGCCGAGTTGGCAGAATATGTCTTGGCAAGGACTCTTGGCATTGGTCAAAAACCAGATGACCCTCAGACCAGGGCCCCTGGTAAACTTTCCAAGATTCGGTCTGACCATTCACAAACGAGTTCTCGTCTGAACATCACGGAAGAGAAGAGTCAATTCGGAGAACCCAGCCCGGATGTTACCCTACAATGAACATGATCTCGAGAGCCAAGAGTAACTTATTGTTTCTTGTCATTCATCATTCAATATGGCTGCGCCTTGTTCGGAAACTCGGATCATGGAAACTCGTATGTTCAAGATACATGCAGGTACAATTAGTACCTTGCAGCTCGTCTCTCAACACCACCTTTTCAACTTGGATGATGGTCGTGATCATCATCGCCTCCGACTGCCAATTATTACCTGAAATAATATACACACACATCATGCCTTGATTTACCATTGGCCATAACCCCTCTTCTGCAAGGCCGACGACCTTCTCTATTTGATGTCCGTCTTTTCTCCGTTCATCGTAAATGTCATCGATCCTAATGCCTGGTGGATGGATCGAGGAGTCGGTCACGTTCTCCTATATCGGCATCATCACCTTTACAGCACAGTTTCATCATCGCTCATGCGCATGAGCGAGGCTCTCCTGACGATCATCAACTTAATGTCAAATGTCTCGCTTGACTCCAAGCTTCAATTGTAAGCCACTCAGGTCGCCGTCCAATCGATGGCCCTGACAATCAGTTCAACGCGGGGGCTGGCGTGGCGCTCTGGCCCCTGTCCAGCTGCGCTACCCTCTATTATCGTGAGCTAAAACCACCGCCATTTTCATCTTTATTTCCTGATTACCAGACTACGCGTCGTCCCGTTCGATAGCTGCCTCTCTGGCGTGTCTTTTAGCATGCTCTAGTATCGCTAGCTCTGGCCCGTTGATGTGATATCTTGGCTTAGGACCTTCTTGGCCGATGCGACAGCCACTACAGCCACTCGTTGGGATGCTAGGCTGTGAGGAGATTCAATCTCGGTCTTGTAGCGTTCTCCGGATCGACGATGGGGATGCCATGTCAAGTCATTTGAGGCGATCATCCATCACGATTTAAATACAGCGGCACGATGCGAAATGCCATGATAGTAATCAGAAACGCGTGTACCTAGCGTACTGTAGTCCATGTACTGTACCTGCACACACTCAACATGACAATCATACTAAGCCTTGCCAAAGGACAAAGCGTGCTAGAGACGGAGATTGCGGAATGCAGGGCTTTGTGTCAACGTGACTCAATGCAAGGGAGAATGATAGTCTGGTCCTGTGGTAATTCAACGTCGGCCGTCAGCCAGGTAAGAATGCATTGTGCCTTGGTAGTTGGTACTATCGATGATGGATGAATCAAATATCTGTTCCCAAGTGTATGGTGCAGTAGGGTAGATGGATTGCACCGACTAGTGCTTGCAGTGCGCGATATTGCTGCACTCCATGGCCGACGAAACATCTGCAAGTCTCAGAGATGTGAATTCTTGGAGTTTCGAGTTTCTTGCTCGATGCGGTCAACCATCCCATACATCCCGTCCCCTAAAGCTCATCTGTTTCAACCCTGTGAAACATCTCACCCTCCAACAGCTTAAAATCAAGATCGAACTTCCGTAGACTCATCGATATTCGCTCAGTCTTTCGTCAGATGTCCTCACTTAAGTCCCGATCTCTATTCTGACAACTGTCTCTGAGAAGCCTCTGACCGCTGGGTCGGGTCAATCACTGACGTTGCGGCTCGTCCCTGCAGCCGCGAACCATCACGATTCCGCCGTCTTCCATTGGAACGATAGGGGAGTTGTGCCTTTCATCCTTCGATAAACGCCATATCAGAGACATAAACGAACGCGCGCCCATCTTCAAAACACCCAAACGCCTTTGATGCCATCCACATACGGAACACAGCCCTTCTTGGCGACCCTTGCTTCCGTGGTGTTTCAACAGCCGCAGCGTTGGGATAGAAGGCAGTAATGACGTCGATGCAGTGGTTATCATGGGCTATTGCAACCCTCACAAGAGACCGGTTTTGATGCCATCGTCGATATGTCAAGATCGTGATGCCTTCTCATGCAAGTAAAGCAAGGGAGCCAGTATGCCATGATTTACAGCAAGCCATCATTCTCACCAGGAAGTCGCTTCACACGCTTCTGTTCCCAATCGTCAAGGTCCTTACCAGCAAGTCTCTGTTACCAAGATGTTAGTATCTCAGATCACAAACAGCATTCTTTCTCCCATTCCGAACGGCGCAAGACGTACGTAGTATTCCTCTTTCATGTCCACCTTCCTTGCAGATCGGCGCACATTGAGCTCTTCGTCCTTGGTCATCTGGCGAACCTTGCGATCATAGCGCTCGTAGCGGACGGCAGTGGCGGGGGTGAGGACAAAAGAGCCGGCAACGATGACGGAGATGAAGGGGAGCCCGAACATGAGGAAGGGATGCTTGTTCATGAGGTTGCGATATCGCATGCCGATGCGGTTCATATCGGCCGAAGACCGGAACTTCTTGCTTTGGAACGCCGGCATCGTGGGTCACTCGTCGGGGTCAATTATCGGCCGGTAGGGTAATGGATTCGGAAGGGAGAGTCGGGAGCTCCGTGTGCCACTCGGAGATTGGTCGAGATCCGGCGAAGGTAGAAGCAAAGCTTTGAACGGCGGTGGATATGGTATGCAGACTGAATTGGATTCACGTCTGGTGTCTTCGGTTCTGAGCGAGATGTGGAGAGAAGGGTCCAAATCTCAACATGAATTGACCAAAAGGAAGAGTTTGATTTGATTGAAGTTCAATTCGACGATATCTACAGGCTAGAAATGACCTGACTCCATCATCATGAGCCCCACATCATCTGCTCCGAGCGATTCATGGCTTGTGCGCGTTTACTTTTTCCCGGCCCAAAAAAAGATTGGACGAACAAGTCAGACTCTGGAGATTTCCGACCGTTTGGTCTATGCAACATAAAAAAAATCAAGGGTCCATTTCATGCTCCACCATCGGCACAACCGTTTGTCTCGAACTTCAACTCAGTCGATGCCAACCTCGGGCCTTTGTATCAACACAGACCTCTCTTCATTTGCCACTAGCTACGGCAGAACCTGTTTTCAGCCTCATATAAGGGTTCAATTATCTTCAAGTACCGTCTTGTACCACGCCAAAGGACTTGTACGAGCGTCCGAGCTCTTTGAAGCAGCCCAATCCATGTCTTGGAAATGGCACGACTCCATCGTGTAAATGGACCCTGAACTGTTGTCTGGCATATCCTTGGGAACTAGTGACACCCTAAAGCCGGGTTGGGCATTGTAGTCGTCCGTGAAGTCCCTTCACGATGCCCGATATTAAGCAAAGCAGCCTGTGCTGGACCTAAACATGCGACGTTTCCGCGGGTTTCGAGAAGTTCTCGAATTTGCTTCCATTTTGCTTCTAGTCAATTGTTGACTGGAGACAGTGGAGAGGATAACTTTGGCTCTCTCAAAGCCTGGACCCTGCTTGTTGTGATCGACTAAAGACACCGTTGAACATTAGACCGCCTAGACAACAATTCGGAGATTTGTTCGTTGCTAGTGATGATGTCTAAGCGGAAGATTTCGTGTTGGACCGTTCGCCCTGTCTGACAAATTGGTATCGTATTATCGTCGACTCAGTGTTGTGTTGCACTGCACAGGCATTCGGCATCTAAAATGTGGATGTCTCAAATTGGGTTCTATTCTAGCGAGAGTATTGGCAAAACGTTTCAAAAAGAAACAAAGTCTATCTTAATGTGGCACTTGATGTCAAGTTACCCTACAAGGTGCAGACCTCATATCATCTCAAGGCAGGTTGAAAGGCAATACAGCAATGGCCATTATTGCAAAAAAAGAATGCTTCATAGCAGCTACTGGTTTCGATCCAGTGACCTCCGGGTTATGAGCCCGGCTATAGTGAGTTAGTACTCTGGTATTTAATTCAAGGTGGAGTAGAGACATACCGCGCTTCCACTGCGCCAAGCTGCTTTCCTTGAGCTGTTGGTGTACGGCAGTGGAGAGTCTCATCAAGAACCACTACGCCCAGATGTTTGGAGGGTATCTTATGCAATCTCAACAACTGCAGTTAATCTAAGGCACTGTCAAGAGCCTAAAGAATGAACTCTGTCTAATTGAAGCATGTCATGATATTTGGAGCAGAGGCTAAGTAATTGAAGTAACATTAACCCCGCACCCATTCGAGACTACCTTTTCAATCTATCCTTAAATCATATCCCGTGTACATATCCCATTTGCATACCCCGTTCAATTATCCAGTTGTCGTTACCATAAAACATCCAAAACTCATAACCTATTAGTGAGACAGCCTACCACATCCTGCGCTGGTAGTAAAGTCCATCTTCAGCCTGCGCCGACTTCTGAAGCTCCTGCTTGATCATCTTCCTCCTCTTCGCCTTGCTAACAGGCTTGTGGTTCGCGACTGGCGCTTCGACATGCCCCTCGGGCGTAGACATCTTGTCTACCACCTTGGCCTGCAGCTGCTTGATAATTTCAAGATTTCTCACCAAGGCATCATTTCCCTCGACGTCGACATTGGGCTTCGATTCCTTGACCTCTACCAGTAGACGTTGGCGTCGCACTTCTATGTCGGCTTCTGTGTCTATGTCGATGACTCGGCCATCCTCAAGCTCTTTTGTTCGCACCTGGAACTTCTCTGGGAGGTAGACCTTTGGTGATGGGCGTGTATCAACGCGCGGTTTGATTGCTGTGCGAAGCTGGTTGAGGGTTCTTTGCTGAATGATGTAACCGCTAATGAAGAGCGCAAATGTGCAAGTCACGACTGTAAAGTTCAATGTCTTATTAGTATGCCATCATCTGGAATGCGGTCAGCGGTGAGAATGTCTCTTACCAACGAAGCAGGAGGCGATGACCTGCACTTGGCCTGAACTGAGAAGCAATTTGGCCATAACGAAAAATAAGGATGATGGTAGATTGGCCTAATGCAGAATTGAAAGGAAGAATCTACACTATCAGACGATTTAGAATACAGTTTCAAGGTCGGCTGTCGTCATCCTTGACCGTTGAACGTCCATTATTTACTATGTTGACACAGCAACGCGCCTTATCAGCTTATCGGCACCAAGCTTTCTACACTTTCCCATCCAAGCTTCAAACCAGCCCCCCACCATCACCAACTTCTAGAACCGACAATTCTTTTGCGATACCGCCCAAAATGAGCAGAGATAAAGATACAGTTCACGCCGATGCGCGACGCTTCCTCGATGAGCGTGGCTCAAACGTCTCGGTCGCGCCAAACGGCCTCAATCCCGCGACCATCATGGAAAAGGCCGTCAGGGATCGCATCGTCGACTCGATATACTACAAAATGCAATGCTTTGCGTGTAACGAAGCCGATATCGTCGATCGCGTCGTAGAAGACGTGAAATTTATCGGAGGTACATATGGTACGACACAGGTACCCAGTCCGTTTCTGTGTCTTGCCTTTAAGCTTCTCGAGCTAGCGCCCAGCGATGCGGTCCTTCTGGAATACCTAAAATTCGGCGGTGAAGCCTTCAAATACTTGCGCGCGCTTGCATGCTTCTACTTCCGACTCACACGACAAGCGAAGGATGTATATGAGATGCTAGAACCATTTCTCGAAGATAGGCGCAAGTTGAGACGGAGAGGCAGGGAAGGTGTGAAGTTATCATACATGGACGATTTTGTGGACGAACTTTTGACAAAGGAGCGTGTATGCGGTACGAGCTTGTGGAAGATGCCAAAACGAGAAGTTCTGGAGGACTTGGAACTTTTGGAGCCGAGAGTCAGCCCTCTCGGTGACCTAGAGGATCTTTTGGAGGAAGAAGACGAGGCTGAGAAAAAGAACGGAACGAGAGAGGAATCTGGGGAGATCTCGGACGGAGATGTGATGGAAGTTGACCGGGACGAAAGAAGGAGAAGTCAAAGTCGGAGCCGATCACGGAGCCGATCTCCAACTCGAAGCCGCAGCCGAAGTCGTTCACCTTGATCTGACCGCTCGTCCACAGCAAACCAATACAAGTGTTCGAGTCGCAAGATACCCGATTCACCTTCTTTCAAAGCCCGAGGAGACTGTTGTCTTGACCAGGAGCCCCTACCAAACTGAACATACCGACTAGCCGGACGATGTATATTTGGATAATTAACGATCTACTATGAGACGGCCTGGACCAGAAGAATATCGATACCACCAAGGAGACAGTTACTGCCAACTCACCACAATGTCTTCAGAGGACGGAAGATTGGCAATCGGACTTAAAGGGTTGCAGTCTCAGTCGTAGGCTCACCTGTTCGAAATGTCTACAGCGTCATCAACTTGAACCACTAGAAATAATTGAAGATAATGAATCAATTTATTACATTTACCATCTGTGACCATCAACGTTGAAAGGTTCTGGAACCTACCAGAGCAGAAGCAACTTATCCGCATGTGCTGTTGGATGAGCTCCTGGGTGACACGGGTATCAGTGATGGATGACGACTTATCAGACCTACAAAGCTCGAGATCCATTTGCCATTCGCCTTTTATCTAGTCTAATATACACTAATGTCATAAATCATCGCTTGTAAACTCTACCAATACATTCATGCGGTCAAAGACTTCAGCTTCTCCGCCAACTGAAGCATCCTCTGATCATCCCAGTACTGTCCAATAATTTGCAGTCCTGCTGGGAACTGACTTCCTTCTACCTTAGCTGGCACACTCACAGCTGGTAAACCTGCCAGACTTGCGGGTACCGTGAACACATCGTTCATGTATGCATCTACAGTACTTTGCTCCTTGATCTCCTCTAATCTCGGAGGGAATGTGGGTGCTGTAGGACATAGTATGAAGTCGACCTGAACAGGGCCAGTCTTATCCTCCATACCAGTAGCCTCAGCCATATCACTAAGATCAAACTGGGCAGGTTCGTAAAGAGGGTTGTCGAGCCGAAAGACACGGTCGAAATCCTTTTGCACCATTCTTCGAACCTTTTGGGCCTGGATGAAGTAGTTGTCTATAGCTTCGGAACTGAGACTGTATGTGCCGAGGAGGATTCGTCGTTTGACTTCTTCACCGAAGCCTTCACCACGGGTATCAGAGTAGAGAGTCTCACCGACTGCATCGCTGCCTTCATCACGTTTTCCGTAACGGACACCATCGTACTTGGCAAGATTTGAATGAGCTTCTGCAGGGGCAAGAACGTAGTAGGCACAGAGCGCTTCCTTGGTGGATGGTAGTGAGATGGGTACCAATGTTGCACCCTGAGCTTCAAGAGTGGAGGCGGCAGATATCCAGGCGGCGCGAATGGAAGGATCAAGCTCATCGATGTTGTACTCGAGGGGAATGCCAATATTTAGCTTTGAAAAGTCGGGGAGACTGGATGGTGTCGTTTCGGCGCATCGTTTCCGAGATGCCACAGGTAATGATGTTGGATCTTGGGAGTCATATTCCTCATGCATGCCTGTCTTAAACACAAGATCATGTATCGGCTTAACATCCTTGGCCAGGAGACCAACCGTATCCAAAGAGTTTGCGTATGGAACCACGCCGAATCGAGAGATCATGCCATAGCTAGGTTTGTAGCCAACAGTTCCAGTATAAGCTGCTGGTAATCGAATCGAACCGCCAGTATCTGTTCCCAATGCGACATCGGCGTCTCCCAAGCGTACTGCAACAGCACTTCCACCAGAGCTTCCACCAGCTGATACATCGTCGTCCTTGGCCAAAGGGTTCTTTACTGCGCCATGAACTGAGTTTGTTGAGTGAGATCCCATACCAAACTCATCCATATTCGTCTTTCCAACAACAGTTGCACCTCGTTTACGCAATTGACGGACGACAGTAGCCTCAAATGGTGAAGGATGAGATGAGAGGATGTGGGAGGCGCATTGTGTCGGGAATTCAGAGGTTGCGATATTATCCTTGACTGCAAGTGTAAAAGGCTTCACATCCTTACACATGAAAGGAAGAAAATCGGCATTTGGATCCGCGGCAGCGAGTTTAGCTACGAGTGTTAGTGAACGCCGGATAAAGAGATGAGTTAGACATACTACGACCAACAAAGTGGTTGTAGCTGCTATGTGAGCGCCATTGTGTAGTTGATCGCGCACCAACAGCGATTGGTAGACTTCTTCTACAGTATAGAGACCTCGAGGCCGATTGTCGCACGAGAGCCGCACTCATCATGAATTTGTGGTCATGAGAGGTTGCTATAATTTCGAGATGTTGAAGGTGGGGATGAGCTGCAGCTTGGTTCTAGCTTATCGATAAGAAACAGGCATCTAAGGGTCTTCGATCTTACCCGTCTATCCTAAACTTCGCAAGCTCAACAAAACATACACGACCGGATAAAAAATGACGACCAAAAGAGAATTCGAGGACGTCGACGAAGGCGATGCTTCGAAGCCTAAACCGAAGCGATCCAAGAAGCATGGCGGCAAAGCGCGACAACATCAAAACTCTGGCATCGACCCGACCTGGGGGCAGAAATATGTCTTTGCAGATAGTGAGCATGCGACTACGATTCCCGCAGGCGAAGAGTCAGAGTTCGAGGATGACACAGATGCTATGGCGTATCTGAACTCAGTTCGGTAAGGCAACCTTTGTCCCCTGCACCCCTATTACCATTGCTGAAGATCGCGACCTCGCAGAGCTCGAATGCTGATGTGGTGAGTATAACAGACAACAAGCTGCCGGAATTCCCCATTTACTCGTTGCGCCCAAAGTCCAGATTGGGCCCCAGTTACCTGTTGAACTTAGAGGCGACGACCAAGATGACGAGGATGGACCTGTCGACAGGAGCATATACAACGATGGCCTCGGCGATTCTCGAGGCTGGTACGAAGATGGCGCGTATATGGCGATGCCGGACGATGTCGATGGAGAAGGTGACTACGAAGAAGGGGAATACCCAGAAGATGAAGACGACTACGACGAAGAAGCGGCTATACGCGAAGCCTACTTTGCCTCCGTTATGGAACAGTACCTCAACCTACGAAACATCCTCCACGCCGAACCTCCCCAGAACGCCCGTTCTCGCCTCGCAAAAGCACAACTCAAAACCGAAGCTCCTGCAGACAACCAGTCCTCTGTAATAGCCACCTGGTCGCGAATCCTACGCGACACCGATCCGCATCCACTTCAGGTCGCCCATATGTCTAAAGACACCACGCTGCGAATCCTGCGCATTATGCTTGGCGGCAAGTTTCTTCGTCGTGGATACACACTTCCGGAACGTACGAGCCGTTGGATATGGTCATTACTTGCGCGACTCCCAGATAAGGGTGAGCTGAACTACGCTGAGATTGGCTGGATTCGTGACCTAGGACGAAGAGCAGTCCTTCTGGGCAGAAGTTTAGCAGAGATGGCGGCGCTGAGAGATGAATTAGCAGAAGGTGGACTGGGCGCCCACGAAGCTGTTGATAGAAGCAGTAGTGATGAAGATGTCATGGCTGATCCAGAAGACCTTGAGATCGAAGGTGCTGTCAGCGCTGATGAGGATGAAGAGGATTCCACACCAGCCGAAACTGAACAGGAAGTCGAACAAGCACCCAAAGCCGCAGAACCTACGACACCTTCGCCGCCAAAGCCTGATGCAGAGGAAGGTGAGATAGACGAGGACGAGGACGAGGACGTGGCTATGGACATTGCATCAGACTCAGACGCCGAAGAAGGTGAGGTCGCAGCCCCAGAGCCTCAAGAGAGTCTTGAAGCAGCAAAAGAACGACTGCTCGCCCAGATTAAGAGCGGGCTGGCTCCAGACGACGATGAGGATGCAGAGAAGGAAGCTGCTAAACAGCGATTACGGTCGAATCTTCGCGCTACTCTCAACATGATTTTGACAGTAGCTGGTGAGTTTTACGGGCAGAGAGATTTACTCGAGTTCCGCGAGCCATTCGTTGGCATGTAAATTGGAGGAAATTCGGTAATAATTGTAGGTCTATTTGCGACCTTGTAATATTCCTTGTAACATACAGCAAGCCCCAGTGTGTTTTTCTAACACCCGATAAATTTACAACCGCTCTGGAGCATTAATATATACCTGAACGCCGACCCAATGTTGCAAAACCCATAACATAACGCATAGTGACATGATAATATGAGAGACTCTGCCAGAGCCTCTCATAAGAGGTTGTGGCTTAGTTGGCCATGTCCATCTCGGGGACAAGGAAATCAGCCTCGTCAAAATCCGTACCAGAGTTTCGGTTCTCTGGAACAAAGCCCCTCAAACCGGCGCCCTTTCGAGACACTGGGATAGCCATGACTCGGTTGCTCTGGACATCCATGGCGCGGCTTTCAACCAATTCATCTTCCTCCTCGTCAAAGATTCGCTTGCGAGATCCGTCATATGACTCAGCACTGTCGTTGCTCTCTTGCGACATGGTAAGCTCGGGAATGGCATCGATGTCTGGAACCTCATCCTCCCGCTCAAAGTCAGGCTGAGTGTCAAGACCTCCTACCCTGTTGATTCCACAGAAAGGAAGAAGTTCTCGAGAGGCACCCTTGGCAGGGGCACGGGTTGTGTTGCTGGTAGTCTTTACAGGAGCATTGTCTGTCCAGAGCTTGAAAGCGCTAGTGCCAGCCGTCTTGTATCCTTCAGGAACGGATTTGCGGACTCGCATACCAACGCTCAGCAGGTTTGCCTGGACATTGGAAGGAAGGGCGGGCTGCATAGGCTTCTCAGTTGCGGCGACGGGAGATTCAGCGGTAGTTCTTCCACTGGCATTGAAAAAGGAGGTGATTTGTCGCTGGGAGGGGTCGGCTGAAGCACCAGCGAATTGGCGCTTAGTACGGGGAGTCGACATGATGGAAGAATTTGAAGAGATTTAGATGTAATTGAACACAATGATGTGATCCAGATAGAATCAACAGTCGATGAAATGCGCAGAGATGCGATGACGTTGCAGTAGTGATTGTAGAGTCAGCAGCGGCTGTGGCACAAGAATCTGTAACACAGGAACAGAGTTTAATCAGTTGTAGAGTGGAGAGTGTCTGAAGACAGATTTTGGAAAGAAAAGTAAGTCTTTGTAAAGGCAAATGACGTCGCAATCCAGGAGAGATATCAAGGGTTCAAAAGAAGAACAAAGCAAAGAGGAGAGAGGAGACTTGTACGAAACAAGTTGAAGAGGCTTGTTGCCAGGGGTGAGGAAATTGGAACAGGGTCAAGAAGCGAAAGGCCCCTGCTCTGTCCCAAGAAGACCCCCAAAAAGCCAAAGACAGAGACGATCCTCAAAGCAGAATAGATCAACCAATCAACTAACAAGAGTTACCCATTGAGGAGCTCAGCTTCCCGCGTCTGAGCGCGATCTCGGCGCGCTCCTTTCGCGTAAATTGGTCATTTCAGCGCTCGTTGATTGGTCGGCTGACTCATCTGATAAGCTGCGTATCTTATCAGCGAGTGAGGAGTCGGCTGTGCTGGAGACCAAGGCAGTGGCAAGTGGCAAGAAATAACTTCTACGGGCAAATTCTGGCATTTTCATGATCGACAAAGGTCACTTTATTCGTCTATCATGAGCCCAGCTCCACCCAACATTCGCCTTCAAAATTGGATGCATTAGTTAAAAAAATAGTCACACGAGCTTCTCACACGAGCAACGCTACTAACGTATACACATGGCAGCAGTAGAGGATACATGTACTTCTTCACGCTGAGCAATTCTAACCTTTGATGTGACCGGACGATATTAGATGGAGCTACCAAGAGCTGTGATATTAATTGGTTAAGAAGGAGTAAAAAATTACAGAGGCTCAACAATCTGTCCAATCATAATTAACTATAGACAGGGCTACAATCTGTTTGGCTCAAGGCAGAATGCGGATTCCAAACACATTTCGCGGGGTAATTGGTTCCCCAGGTCCGTTAAAGAAGACCTAACTTTAGACTCGTCTTCGAAGGAGCTGCCTCAGGCCTTTGTAGCGGACGACCATCTCCGGATCGAGTCATCCGGCAAGTCAGCAGCTAAGCATGTCGATCGGTTGAGGGGTCGAGGCCAACTATCGATGACGCCTTCCATTACCAATTGCTGTCAAGTCAGTTCAACTCGACAGCAAGAGGCATGAAGAGCAATTGTGGACGGTAGAGTGGTAGCAGATGGAGGAATTATGGCACCATGTTAATACGCAGCACGGGTGCTCTACGACAGTCACAACAATAACACAACGCAATCATCGACTAGAAGCATTCACGTCAACAAGAAAGTGATGTGGAAACCATTGTGAATTTCGCAAAAGCACAGTGACCATCCTCCGCTACCCACTGCACTCGGGTATGAAGCGATCATCAAGAAACGGTTCCACGTCCTCATGTCCAACCGGCCCATCGGGACCAGCATGGACACTCGTGTGAAGGCTTTCTCAGCTTTCCACCCATGCAGTGCTTTTTTTTCCTTCCTGCCTCCAGAAGACTCTTTGGTACAAGGCGCGTAACGGAAAAACAAAAGAGAAATGATGTGCCATGCAAGATATCCGGAGACCCGAAACGCCCCTATTCTGGGTGTTCCATCTTCTATCTGCAAAGATGTTTTTGGTGAATGATCGCAACGTCGGCTGTTCTATCCGTCCATGTCGATGTTGTGTTTTGCAGATCCGAGATGGCCACCATGAGATGAACCGTAAGAGTCATGAGTGCCCAAGGAAATAACCGCCGCGAGGCGTTTACTTTCTTCGGAAAGAGCAGCCCTCGGTCAGACGAGCCTTACCACCGGTAGGCTGGCAGAGGACAGTGGTGCATCCCTGGCAGATGACAACGGTCTGGGCGTGGGAGAAGACGGTGGTGATGGTGAAGCAACCGGGGCACTTGACGTCCATGAAGAAGGATCGAGGGGCGGGCACGAGGGTCTAGTAATGATGTTAGATCGATTGTCGTGATGATAAAAATTTGTCCGGGCTATCGTACCTTGAGCTTGTGCTTCTTAGCCTCGGCGGCCGGGGAAGGGTTCAGAAGATCAACGGCGAGAACCTGAGAGGCGGAATGTTAGCCAGCTTGTTCCATCATCATGTCTGTATCCTTTGCGTTTTCCATCCATCATCGATGCTATCGTCGGGGTCGAGTTTCGTCAATTTGTAACTTTTGCCACGGGGCAGCAAGTTTTTCGAGTCGATGATTCCACCTCTTTTTCACACACCGAGTCGTTGTCCATCCATCGCTCGTAATCGATCCATCGTAAAAGGCATCAGAAAAAGGCAGTCGCTTACCATCTTGTCTGATTTTCTCGAAAATTTCTTGTCGGTGACTTGCGAGAGTGGGAAAGCTTGACGAAATCCGGCAACAGATTTGAGGCTCGCAAGGTGGGTGGGAGGAGGTAGGTAAGCGAGGAAAAGTCTGGTGGCTCTGACAACTCGCTCTTGCCTCTGGGGCGGTTTGACCGAAAAGTGGGTCTGTGCGTAGGGTTGTTGTGCCCACACACGTGATCGATAAAGAATTCGAGCGGTGACGGAGTCTGGAGTCTGGCCAGTGTCGGTGTAACATAGCGCCGATAGAGCTTGTGAACGCTAGATGTGCTTGGTGGGGTTTATGCATTTTATGCAAATGGATTGAGCTGCCTGGTCCCCTAGGTGGGTAGGGATGTAGAGTTGCGTCAGTTTATAGGCTGCCACATTCGAACCATACATATCTACCTGTTGAAAGGAGTTGGTTGAAGCAATTACTTCAACTTTGTCAGGCTTCAAAATGTCTAACCCTATGGAACAGCGTATCAATGTTCCAATTGATGACCCAAACGCCGACACAGAATGGTCGGTTTTTGCTACCCCTCCATACTCCTGGCCAAGCTCTAACCCCGCCATAGGAATGATATTCTTCGAAAGCATGGAGTTATTCCTGAGAAGCCTCCTAGCCCAACTCCTATGATTGAGGAGGCCATTCTTGAAGGACGAAGATTAGCCCATGAGAACCGACTGGAAGGAAAGGACCTCGACGAGTTGGACGAGCTTGAGGATGAAGAAGAGGAAGCTTTCCTAGAGCAATACCGTCAGAAGCGCATGGCTGAGTTCAACAGTTTGCAAAAGAAGGCCAAGCATGGAACTGTATATCCTCTTTCGAAACCCGAATATCAGCGCGAAGTCACCGACGCATCACAAAATGGACCGGTCTTCGTCAACCTTACATCTGGCATGGGAACAAATATTGAGTCTCGAGTTTTGACTGAGCTATGGAGACAAGCAGCTCAAGAGTACGGCGAGATCAAGTTTTGCGAAATCCGAGCCAGCCAAGCTATCGAGAACTACCCCGACCGAAATTGCCCAACAATTCTGGTCTACAACAAAGGAGATATTGTCAAGCAGATTGTGACACTTGCAACTATTGGAGGTGTTCGAACGGGTATGACACAAGTTGACAACCTCCTGGTTGAGGTTGGTGCTGTTCCCGACTCGGATATGCGTGTTGTCAAGAGAAGACAAGCTGCTGAGGATGCCGCCGAGAACCGCTTGGCAGGCAAGACTATCAAGACAGGAACTGCTGGAAGATCACGAAACGTCGATAGTGATGACGATGACTGGGATTAAACTCCGATCGAGTTCTACGAATGACTTGGATCAAGTTGGTCGCTCGTGTGGTTGGCGAGGGATGCGACGTTCAGCTATTTGCTGTCTTACACAGAAGCGCCGCTTTGCACCTTCTATGGTTCTGGCCAGATTTCAGAGACAGCAAATGCGATAGAACCTATATGGTGCTCACCGGCCTGGGTCATATGCCTCTGAGGAAGGACATGTCCTTGTACGAACCAAACATCGATGGAGGAGAGTATGCGACAAAGGTTCAATGAGAGTGTCGCTCACGATCTGACTCGCCATTACCGACGAGTACGATTCTGGTCATTCCCTAAAAGGTACAGACGAATGGGTATATACCAATAAGAAGTTTCCACAAAGCACATGCCTGACTAGGCCTCTTGATGATGGTGCGGTGAAGGAGAATTCAATACAGGCCTCTCGGGCAATGAGAGAAACATTGGCTGTATGGTTTTGATGAGATCGACATACCAGTATTAATGCCAATATGACACAACTCAGATTAATTCAGTGTAAGTCAAGAGACACACAAGTTTGTCATCACACTGTACTCTTTCTTTCGTTATCTCAAGAAGATACGATCCGTAGACTTTGCGCTCTCCTTACTTTCACATGAAGCGGTACCAGATTATGCGCACCTACATGAATCTCGGTCAGGGTCAGTACCATGACACTAAGACAGCTATGTCCTCTTACAGCATGGACATCAAAGCTTGTGACTATGCATATCTCACAAGGTCCGATGACAGACCAGAACCGAGTGTCGCATCCGTGTAAGTAAGTCGTGCTACGTTAAGACAACGCCATATTCACACCTAATATACCTTTATAACTGCACCACGAAACTGATGATGAAAGTAATTTGGGAAGAAGAAGACAATCCAAGGTATCATTCATACGCTCATCAATCTGCTTTACTATATATAACGCCATATTCCCTTATGCTTGCTGATTTTCATCGACTGTTACAGGAACAAGATTTCCTTTCGGTAGACCCCAATTGCTCTTGTCCAGCTCTTCCGGCCCGCATCGCCATGAGCATCCTCGATGGATGAAAGGTATCATCCTCTCACCTTCTACCATACTCAGCGGTGTCACCCGCAGGGCAGACGAGTCCTCATGGCTGACCTTCTTACAGGTGCGAACCTCGCGCCACTCCACCCATTCGACAGTAGGAATAACCATCATCTTTCGACAATGTGAGCAAGTCCACCCACCAGCATCCTTCTGTCGCTGTGCACGCTCTAGTAGTCTCCTTAGGTGATTGAGACCCTCTGGGATGTAAAATGGCATTTCTGAAAGTTGAGTACTAGAATAGCATGCTCTTAGGGCAGTCTCGAGAAGACTTGGCACACGGCTTGCTCCTTGCAAGCGTTGTGACTCTGTCATGGATGAGACAGAGGATGACGGTGAAAATTCGGGTTCTCCTTCGTCAACAGGCAAAGTGAGTTCTCTGTGATCTGTTGGGAATCTGAATTCTGAAAAGATACGGCCCGCGGTATCCGACAACTGTGTAGGGGACCGGCCTAGCGCTCGACTGACCAGATTTGGTACGGATGAGATTTCACCTTCTGTGTGAGAGAAGAGCACATTATCTGATTTTTCCGCAGTATCTTGCAACGTTCGATTTGGTTGCCAGAAAGGATTGGGATGAACAACGAGTGTGTCAAGTTTGCTGTCTGATGCGAAGAGGTCCAATAACTCAACAGGCAGGTGTCTCAACCGGTTTTGTGACACGTTGAGCTCCTTGAGATGCTGTAGTTTTCCGATACCAGGAGGAATCTCAGTGAGTTTGTTGTGGCGAAGACTGAGGATAGTGAGATATGTCAAGTCGAAGATGGCACCGGGAACCCGTGTCAGCCGGTTCTGAGCCATGTAGATTTTAAGTTCCGGGTCCTTTTGCTCGAATGCGACATCCTTAGTGACGATGGGAATGCAGGTGAACTGCGACAAGGGACTGATGGTATCGTTGGAGACGTCTTCCAGCCCCATTGACCAAAAGTCGACTGTCTCTTCCCCCGCCTCAAGACAGGCACGAACCTTGTCACGCGCAACTTGCTCAGCTCTTGAAACGCGGCGCACAACGCGATCAAGCTGAGGCAGTTTGGGCTTTGGGTTCTCAGGTACAGGACCTAGCATATCGTCACTCTCATTCCCATCGCTGCCGAGATAGACACCACTGTCTGCCTGTCGCGTCCATTGGCGCCTCTGCTTGGGAACGTGAATCTCACTGAAAGTAGAGTCTGATGAAGTGGGATGCTGTTGGAACCAAGAACCAATATATCTCTTCTTTCTCCTGCCTTCTACATAATTGTCCAGTGCGGGATCATCGTCACTGGAGAATATGGCGGGATCACTTGAGTTGTTGAAGCCTGAAGACGGCGCGTGCTTGGAGCCGGCATTGCGGACGCGTTTCCGAGGGTTGTTGCTGAAAGTCTGCGATTGCTCGTCCCAAGAAACAGCGGGGAGACGAGGGAGTGAAGGTTCCTCAGACATTGGAGTGATCTGATTGATAAATAGATAAAACGAAATTTGAACTGGGGCGTTACACAAGCATAAAATAATTTTAAATGATGCAGGATTTCAAGCCTGATCTTGTCCAACGCGACTCGGCTCAAAAGAAGATGCAGAGTGACGATGGAGGAGAAGTCTAGTACCCGACGGTTACAGGGTTCGAATGACCCCACTGACGCACTAAAGATGCCATGCACCCTCCAATTACTGGGTGTGCACGTGCCATTACCAGCCACCCGTCCCTTAACCTGTCAGTGATTTCAGGGTCTGAGGATTATCCATGAATTAACACAGCATGATAAGATCAGATAACAACGGTTATCTCACACTGAAAAAGGTGGAATAAATTCTCAGGCACGATGAGTTTAACTGTGGTTTGCTCTACACTAAATTAAGCATTGCAAACCATACAAGACATAGCCCGCGGTTGCAGACTAAGTATCCATTGATCATTCAGAGACTCAACACTAGCGGCTCAATAGTCAACGGTTTGGCTTTGAACATCAAACCTTCTAAGTTCAGTTGAGGAGGTTGGATCATGAAAGATGTAGTTCTACCAAAGCCACCGCACTTGTAGCTATTCTACCCTTGTTATAAAGGTCTAGAACCATGGTCAGAATAAGAAATCGGACGATATTCAAAAAGGTGCTATTCACCATGGTAAAGAGCAAATCATATGGGGGTTCAAGAGGCTTTTGATTGATTCTGTTCTAGTAAGCTCGGTAGTCCAGAGCTTCGGCAACTTGTATTCTAGCTAGAACCATCAGTTAATATGCATTGCAAATAAGAAGATCAAATAGTAACGAATATGCTCTTTCGATTCGACTTCCCGTATATATGTTGCTTGTTGTCTTGAGCCAAACTTTCAAAGGTTTAGGGTAATCAGCTTGCCAACAGGTGCAATCAGTTGAGGGACAGCTTCGCAATTTGAGATGCCGCTAAACTCCACTTGGCCTTAACACGACCATCATTGGACAAACTTTCACCCAATGTCCAACGATCGAAAGCAAGCGCACGACGCAGCTTCATCTACCAACAACATCCTCCGCTACCTTTTCATCTTTGCTCTTCCACTTGTACTTCTCATCACCTGGAACCAATTCTTCGGCGCTACCAAAGCGAAGAAAACGGCAGAAGCAAACATGTCTTCAGCAAGAATCGCCCCGCTCGTTTTCCCTGCGGCATCCCGCCACACAGCTACAGTTATTTTTGTTCACGGTCTCGGCGACACTGGTCATGGCTGGGCAAGTGCTGTCGAGAACTGGCGTCGAAGGCAGAGACTGGATGAGGTCAAGTTCATTCTGCCTCATGCTCCTCAAATCCCCATCAGCGTGGTGAGTTTGGAAACATGATGCTTTTTCAGAGCTAGACTTACACGAATAGAACATGGGAATGAGAATGCCTGGATGGTTTGATATCGTACGCTCCCCTTTTCCAACTCTGACGGAGAATAGATCTGACACAGTGTAGAAGCAACTTGGTGGAGATGTCGACTCTCTCATCCGCAACGAGGACGCAGAAGGCATCAAGCGCAGCCAACAGTACTTCCATGAGCTCATTCAAGAAGAGATCAACTCTGGTATCTCTCCTGAGCGCATCGTTCTCGGTGGCTTCTCTCAGGGAGGTGCCATGTCTCTCCTTGCTGGTCTCACTTGCACAAGCAAGTTGGGCGGTATCATTGGACTCTCCTCTTGGTTGCTCCTGTCCAAGACCTTTGCCGATATGGTCAAGCCCACAGATGCCAACCGCCAGACTCCCGTCATGATGTTCCACGGTGAAGAGGACCCCATTGTTCCTTGCGAGCGTGGTAAGCTGAGCGCCGACCTTCTCAAGGGACTTGGCTACGATGTTTCATGGAAAACCTACCCGTAAGTCGACACACATTTACCGTTCAAGAGTCATACACTAACTTTGATAGTGGTATGGGACACTCTGCTGTTCTTGAGGAGCTTGATGAGGTCGAGGCATTCTTGAGAAAGCAACTGCCCCCTCAAAACTAGAGCAGTTAAAATAGTTCTTAGATAGCATAGACTTGTAAGAAGAGCAAGTGCCAAACTAAAAGAATAAAAGAAAATAGACATGATATTAAGAACTACACTTTCTACAATTTGAGACTGCTCATCACATTGTACTGCCACGACTTAGAAAAAGGCCAATCGTGTTTGCCCGTCTCACTCTCCAAACCTCGTGATGTTAAAAAAGTTGCCCGCCTAAATGAAATTGAAATTCCCCGTATGGACAAGATGCCCAAGATTCCATCTGACGCCCGCCAAAATGACGTGCGCTCCACCACTGGCTGGGCACCTTTCAATGGCCGCCGCGTAGAGGTGCATGATAAGGCCGGGCCACCAAGTGCCCTATCGCTTACAGTAGCGGCGCTGGAGGCTTCCATGAGTGGGGGACTCTGCAGCGACAGACCCTTGATCCCGGACAGTCTTCTCCAACGTTCGCCAACCGATCGAAACCTTTGGGTGGAATCAAACAACTTTGTTCGATACCCGACACTTTTTTTCTAAATTGACGCACCTTGTTTATGCCTTCGACAGGCCCACTGGAATATCTTCATCTGTGTTGTTAAACACCTCCGTTGCCATTCGAGCCACACCGATGATCTTCCAGCAAAAGTAAACAAACATGGCTTCTGAAGCATCGCGTCCAGTGTCACCGACACCATCACAGCTACCGCCTGTTCCCGGATCGCCCGTCTATTCTCTTGCATCGACTGCGAACCCTCTGTCTTCATTCAACCTACCACTTCCGCCACCTCCTCGATCTTCACATGCTGTCCTCACAAAAGCCGACCTTGAAAACTCACAGCAAGCTTATTCCGATCTCGTCGCCTCGGCAAAGTCATACCGTCTCGCTCTCGCTGCACTATCAACCGCTGCCTCAACATTTGGTTCAGCGCTTGAAGCATGTGCCAGATTAAAAGAGGCTCGCGCCGAGCCCATTGGCCCTTCTGGATCGACGAACATGACGGCTAGCTTCTCGACCAAGGGTTCTTGCACCGCTGATATGCTCATGTCCGCTTCTGGAGTGCATCACTTAGTCGCAAACCACCAACAGATTCTCTCCGAGACCGTGTACCGATCCTTCGAAGTGCCGCTTCTCCATGACCTGGACAAGTGGCAGACCGTTATTGACGATGAGGAGGAGACGTACAAACACAATATCAAAGCCCAAACCCGAGAGATCAAGCGATTGGAAAAAGAGGGCATGAAACTACACAAACAGCGAAGACGAGATGTTGGACGATTTAGGGCCCATTTGGTCGACTTGACCACGAAACTGGACGGGTTGACGACGTTACATGCCGATCATGCACGAACGCTACTGAGAGAAAGTCAAGAGACAAGTGGAAGAATTGTCGATGCAAGCTGTAGTCTTGTACGCGCAGAGGTGGACATTTTCGAAAGTCTCGCAAGGAAAGGCTGGAGTGGAGGCGGTCTAGACGACCTTCTGGAGAAGGGACAAGACTTATTTGCGACAGAGGAAGACAGCGCAAACTTGAGTAGTGTCGGTAGTGGCGATACACCAAAGCTCTTTTCAATCCTCCCACCGAAAAGCATACTTGCCGATTCAGGAGCAGAGGCATCGAGGAGTTACACTAGAGGCGATAGTCTCCTGATGGATTCGGAACGTTACCAGTCTCTAGCTGCACTGGCCTCAGATATGCAACCCAGCGGTGGAGGGGGCGGTGACACCGACAGCATCTTCTCAACAGACTTCAACAAACCGCGAAACGCAAGACCGTTTTCACCACAACCTATTCGACGGATTCCAACAGACGTTACCTACGACTCGCTAAGTGGTCGGGCAGAAGGTCCCGCAAACGACGACGACGAGTTAGACAGATCCGAATTTCTCCTCCCTGTGGCGGAAGCAGACGTTGGGCCTGAGGAGACGCAGAACGGCGACAGACAGTGTGAGGATCCAGAACATGATATTACTGTAGAGCAAGAGGAGGAACCAAGAGGGCGATCCGCGTCGCCTGCTTCCGTGATGAAAAGACCAAAGTCACCAGGACTCATCACAGACGCAAGCTCTGCGGCTGCGTGGAGCGGCGACGAAGATAGAAGTCCAAATTAACTGGACGGATGACAGAATGACAGAATTACGATCGTGTTGGGTTATCATATACAAGGGCGTTTATGTGGGAAATTTGAACAGACATCCTCTTTACAGAGGCAGCAATAGATTTGCAGGACTTTGCTCCTGATTGATAGTATACAAGCATTATGCGGATCTTCCAACCCCCCATGTCTATTAATTATGCGACTAAACCAAGTGGTACCATTCCATAACACGCCTGACGCCATGACCGCTGTTACGCCTGGTCAATGATCAAATTCTTCGTCTCTCGTACATTTTGGCTCTACTGCCTGTTGATGCTGTCGCCCTACTGGACTGTGCGTCCTCTATATCTTGGCTCACACTGCCGATTGGATGTCCTCTAGTCGTCCTTGTCGGCGTTGAGCACATCACCTCCAAACAGTCCAATAGTAGCATCCAGCCACCAGATGAGCTTCCAGTATAGGCTTGCCTTGCTCCAGTCAAACTCACCAGTCTCGGTTCGTGGGACCTCGTTACCAATCATGCTACCACCAAACCACTTAACGAAAGGAATAGCATTGATCACCCGCTGCATCATGGTCTGCTGAGGTAGAAGAGCTTGTTCAGCGGGAAGAATGGTAGCACGGCGGGCAGTAGGGATTCGACGACAGAACACACTGTCTCCATCACGAATCTCCATAGGTTCGATGCTTGACGTAGTGGCTTGAGGGAGAGGGATCGGTTCGATAATTGTAGCGGTAGAAGCGTGCGAGTTGCTGATGGTTCCAGTATCCATGGTAAGGCTAGATGTTTGCGAATGAGGTGGTGAAAGATCGAGGAGACGGCTGTTGAATGATGTAGGTCCACTGAATGGGTTCTTTCGAGCATTTGTGATGGGGACGGCGGCCGGCATGCTCTGTGATCGGTTGTGCTCGGGGACAGCAGCATCAATATCAGGGCAAGCCTCATCCTTGGCAGGAGGAACTCCTCGGTATGGCTCAGCGTAGACAAGATGTCCCAGGATTCTTTGAGGGCTGGCAAAAGTTGCAGCTTCAGCAGCTTCTCTGCTCTCGAAGGTGACCTTAACCCAGTGATCTCCGCCGTCCGCACGGTTCACCATGGCTCGCTCATCGGCTGTGAGGTTGCGGCGTCGCGTGAACGCAGGATCGCGTAATTCGGACTTGTATCGACGTTGGCTGGCAGGGGGTTCGCGAGGATAGTCCTCCAAGATCGCGCCAGCGAGGGATTCGTAATGGGAGATGGCAGCATACTGCTGGGTGTACGATCGGTAGCCGCGAAGGATCAGCTCGACAGGCGTAGAAGTCACAGGTCGTTGGGTAGCAGCCTCCTCCTGCATCATACCGCTGCTCTTACGCTGGACAGTCTGAGCAGGGGCCGCAGCCGCTTGGTTCGATACCCAGTCGCCGAAGAGCTTGTCGGCAGCAGCTAGCGTAGGGTTTTCGCGACTACGAGCTGGTGTTCCGGTACGCGATCGCGAGCGACGGTTTGATTTACCGAACGAGCCAGACTCGGCGGCGCTGCGACGTGATCGTGCAGCTTGAGGAGCATCTTGTCTAATGCGCGTCACGTTAGTCTTGTTTCGATGCAAAGGAAGAGAGGGACATACGGATTGAAGTACATGGCGTAAGGTCGCTTGATGCCATCGTCGCCGACGTAACACTCGTCATCTGGGACGTTATGAAGAATAAGAGGAGCCATGATGAATATGGAAATAAATAAAGAGGCTCAAGCACCACAGGCAGGGACGTGTCTGATGGATGGGCCGTACTAGATGGCGTGGGAGATACGAGCCCGATGTGGCGATGGCTGTCGACGGACAAAAGAGGTTGAAGATGATGGTTGAAGATCTGCCCTTTCGTTCACATGAGATGCTTTGCCCTGCCCTGTCCAGCAGTTTCTGAAGTTGACTTTTTGGCGGGCTAATCTGGCAGTTGCACCCAGCAACGGACCACTGAAGGGAGCTCTTTCTGTTTAGTTGTGGGGCAGTTTATCCGGTTCCGTTGGAGCTTGAGCTTCCAAGCTTTTAGCAATTATGAATCCCTTTTATGCAGCACAGCACAGTCCATTGATGTCTCTGTTTGTGCAAGCTTTACGTCTTTTTTATAGTGAGCTTCAGTTGAACATACAAGTATATGTGCATTCCATTCTTTAGCTAAAGAAGCTATATGGATAGTTAACACTAACAAGTGCATACTATGGATAGGACGACTACTTCAAATCGCTTGCATAATTCTTAACTTACAACTTCATGTCCAATCATTGACTCTTATAACCTCGATTAAACCATTCAGAAGTTAACAAGCTACTCAAAGTCTCGTTAGCACAGACCTCGCCAATCATTTCGCCAATCTCCACTGTTGGTAGTCCAAGACCAAAACACCCATGATTGTGTTCATCATGATGAGCTGATTCAGCATCAACTTCAGCTGAGGAGATCCACTGGCGGATAACTCGGAAAGGATATTCGGATATACAATTACATATATGGATGATCTCTTGTTAACAACTTCTTGAGGCTATCACCAACTTGTAAAGGAACGCTGTAGAGCTACTCAATCCATTATGCCTCAACTCATGTCCTATCGATCCTTGATCGGCTTCGTTGCCGTTGCTGTGGCTGTCATTGCTTTGTTTGGTGCATCACCACTTGAAGCATTCTCGTCAACATTGCAAAAGGCAGGAATTGATTGGTATAAGACACAGAAGAACACGACTGTCTCATCAGTTACTTCAACTACAAGAACCCCCGTCTACTTCTTCAGTCATGGTGGCGTAAGTTTGTCCTTGCGATGCCCAAACAGACACACTAACAAAGTTAAAGCCCGATGTTCAGTATAACACAGAACACCCTGTGTATCCAGTCCTTCAGCAGATTGGTAAAGAAATCACCCAGAAGGTCAAACCAAAGGCCGTGGTCGTCTTCTCGGCGCACTGGATGGGAGAAAAGGATACTATCCATATCAACAATGAAGTCGATACTGACCTGATCTATGAGTATGTCGTACCACAAATAACTTGGGCCTCTGTTAACATCCAGTCAGTTTCTATGGCTTCCCTGAGCACTTCTACGAGGCCAAGTACCCAAGCAAAGGAAGTCCTGAGCTTGCAAGCAAGATCATGGTGATGCTTTCAGAGGCAGGGATTCAATCTCATGGAATGAAGCGAGGTCTTGACCACGGTGTATTCTCTGGCTTTCACGTTGGTATGTTTGCCGGGCATACATTTGCTAGATGAACTAACAACTCGCAGCTTTCAACCCAGAGACCAATCCTCTAAATGTCCCGCTGGTCCAGGTTTCTCTTTTCAAGAGCGAAGATCCTCATGCCCATTATGCGTTGGGCCGCGCTGTTTCTGCACTGCGAGAAGAGGGAATCGTCATCATCGGTGCTGGAATGTCAGTCCACAACTTGCGTGACATGCACCACATGTTTGAGGGTAACACTGAGCCACTCCCATACGTGGTGAGTTTCGACAACGCCCTCAAGGAGGCCGTGGAGGCCGACCCTGCCGTCCGAGAAAAAAAGATGGCAGCAATTTGCAGAAGAGGAGATGCGAAGCAAGCACACCCTTTCATGGATCATCTCATGCCCGTTTTCATCACTGCGGGCGCTGCTGGTGAGGATAAGGGGAAGCAAACTTGGACATTGCACGAGGGTAGCTTCGGCTGGTCGCAATTTCGTTTCGGTGATGTCCCTTCGTAATAGTCTGTGCTTCGAGACTTTGTGTAGAGTCAAAGTGCAGCACAGAGTATTGAGGCCAGAATACAGAGCGACGCGGATCGCTTCTTATATGACAACATCTTTGAAGGAAGACCCGACGTTCGATTTAGGTAGCCAAAAGAACGCCATTTAAATAACACAACATTCAATGTAGTGTTGCAATGTCTTTTCGCCCAGTGAGGCCACGAAGCACTAAATCCGAGGCCATCCATCCTTATCAGCCACGTCACAGTTGATGCAAGCCGCCTCGCATCGACACTTAATTGGTGTATAGTCTCGTTAAACTAGTTACACTTTTTGCTCGCATGAACTGCCATGACTCATAAGTGTGCCCTACTGAGAGCCCAATATGGTCTATTTCATTGATATGCCTGCTCCTTTCACCAAGTCTCCTTTGTTGTAAAACTCTACACTCGGTAGCATCTCACTAGCAACCCATCTTGCTGTCTGGGAGTGAAGCGAACCATGACCAAAAGGCTCATGGGTCTTTTCCTTTCTCATTCTTCCATCACCAATGTCAAGGTTACCCATGGCATCAATTAGAACTCCAGGAGATGGTTCATCTAAGCCATCACCACGGACAAACGAGGAGTACCCTTCGCAGAGTGCCTGGAACACCACGACTTGATCCTGAAGATGAACGTCCACTTGTCCCCCAACCTCTATCTCTTCAAACAGACCTTGGCATACCTGTTTTGATACCTGCTCCGTGAATCGATCCCTGTTCTTGGTCTTCTTCGGCAGCGAACCGAGCCAGTCATGTCCCCATCGAATTCCCGATATGGAATGGGCGACAAGGAGTATGTACCACCGTGAATCCAGGTTCGTGTCTTCAGTAAGCTTGAAATGGATTTCGATCCCTGGGAACAGGGTTTCTAGATCCTTTGTTAGTGATGCCTGGAGCTTCTCATGCACGCTACCAGGCACCATAATGCTGACATCGACAGACTTGACCTCGTAAGAATCGGGGTATTTTCGTGGCTCGGGGGCTTTGTATTGTAGGCTTTGACCAATTTTCAATGGGTGAAATTTCAGACTAATTTGCCCTCTTGACTGGGGCCCACTGCTCCATCCGCGATGGTCGAGTGTTCTTTCTACTTGGATACCAAATCGCTCTTCTAGTGTTGGCAAAAGGATCTGGTCCAAATATTCAAAACTCAAGGAAAAGGAAACATTTGTCCCGCCCGAGATTTGAAGCTCGACTGGTTCCTCGGAGTCGTTTCCCGCAAATACCAGGAATGGAAAGATAGCCTGAAGTATGAGGAGGGTACTCGCAGAACCCGATTCGGCAGATACTTTGATGTTGCGTTGGTATAGTTCCGTGGGTTTTCGTTTTGGCGCGAAAGTAACAGTCTTAGAGCCTATACTTAGGCCATCGACATCGGCATCTGTTATCTCTGCCAGGTACTGGATGCTGGTAACATGCTGGCTCTTGAGACCTGGAGGATGTTAGCTGATGATCAAGCATCGAGCATCCAGTCATCACTCACCGCCGCCACGGTCACGATTCCCTCTCACATTGGTGATGGTAACCGCTTGTCCGGTCAAGGCAGCTATGGCGATGGCGACTCTCACAACTTGACCACCTCCTTCGCCTGTTCTTCCATCTAGTTCCACAGACTTCATCTTGGTGCCTGCGCTGAGATGGTGGGAGGCTTTGTGGCAAAGAAGACTTGATAGGTTGAAATGTCGCTGCAGAAGGTCTACTCGGAGAGAAGGTTTAACCCCGACTTCGTACCACAGTGAAAACAGCGTGAATCAGATTGAGAGGCTGTCTGCTGACCAGATATATATGGTGTTGACGGGTTTTCACAGTACAAGTACTTGCCTTCTGTGACTCATTTGCCGAAGGAGCTACCAGCAGCGGATGACTAGGCAACGAAGCTCTTGATCTTGCTGAGGCTTAAAATGAGAACAAAATATAAAGAATCCGTGGTTGACTCAAATTATTTCGTTTTACTCAAAGAAAGCTGCGCCAAGAAGGCGGCTAATACGGATAGCATGTGTCCTCATCAATTAGCTGATTTCTAAGCCTCTTTCCGGAGACGGAAACGGCGACGCCGAGCTTACTGGCTTCCGTTTTCCTCGTTTTCAACGATGAAATTCTGACAAGAACATAAATAAGAAGGCTTGAGTCCCCGACCTTGTTTCCCTTTGGTGTCTTGCGTTTGGTTGTGGGAGGTTCAAGTGGGTAGCTGAACTCAAGACACCCGGGCCGAGTGTGGGGCCGCCCGTCCGTCCGTCTGAGCCGGGGCTCCTAGACGGCTTTAACCCCGGACAAGGAACAGTCGATCCAAGTGGCTTGTCGTCAAAAGCGCCAAAATAACCACTTATTTATTATTCCTTGTTCCCCCCTATTTCGACTGCTTGGCTTCTCTGACCCTTTCAAGTCTTCTCTCATCTTCAGCTTGGTTTTGCCTTACTTTCTTTCTGTTCAATTCGCCTCATCAGTTGTGTTGCTTCAACTGCATGATCCCTACAAAAATGCAACATCCCACTTACACGATGCCGGCATCCCCATGTGTTTGCTCAGCCTCATATGATGATCTGTCTAGTTTCAGATACGATTGGGTGCCAGTACATATAATCGCCACGCTGAAGACATATTGTGGCGACATTAGCCTATCATCGTTCCCAATTGGAATCAGAAAGAATAATTGTCTACAAATTTTCTTCACTGCCTCACCTTGACGAATCATTGCGTAAACCCATTGTCAAGGTGCTTGGCCTGGCTTGCGCAAGCCTAGGGCTGGGGTACTATAAGAGAAGAAAGGCAACCGATCAAATGATTAAAAGAGTGTAACATTCAAAATCAATAACTGACCTAGCCCATAAACGCACTTCACCCTCCCTCGTTTCAGATATATCTACCGACAGATAATCCTGACAGATAAAGGAGATCCTTCAAGCTCAGACAATTTAGGAGCAAACCATCCCATCCCAAACACTTCCTGGAAAAGAAAGCAGAAACATGGTCCCCCATTTAACAAGCATAAACTCCATCGTTCATTCATTTTTAAAGCGTTAGCTCCAACCTTTGTTGTATCCTTCTTTCCTTTTCTCTTCTCTTTCTTTTTTTGTTTTCCGTCTATCATGCAACCGCCCGATGCAAGAAGCCTGCCTGCGCCTGCCGTGGTTCCTTCCCAATTGCTCTATCACCAATGTGACTGCGCTTGCCAGCAGCGGGGGGTGCCTGCCCTTCGAATGACGTTTGCGGAAGGAATTAATAGGGGAAACTGACATGTCTCGATTAGAAGGGACGACCCGAGTGGGAACCTTTTACTTACCTTTCTAAAAATCGATAGCACCATTTCGACTCTTCACAAACCATTTGGTTTCATGAACAGATCTCAACGACCAAGACCCGAGTCACTGGTCCATTTCCATATCATCAGAGAGCTCCGCCTCGTCACCATATTGGGCCATGTTCGAACGGGTTGTCGGATTCATGAGGTTGCCAAACTCCCTAAGTGTGTCTTCGATGCCAGTACGCCTTTCATCCATACCCATGCCCATTCCCTTTAGCCAAGAATCAACCAACCCTCCATGGGCCCTTTCGTTGTTGTTGTCATCAGTGTTGTCGACATCCTCGCGGTCCATATCTTCATCTGACTGGTCTTGGTCATCTCCGGTATCATGGGTTCCGAAAGGAACGTATTCATGAGCACTGTCATCGATTTGGGGAGATACAGACGAGTCTTGTCTCTCAAGAGTGTCTTGTTTGGTGTCGACGCGAGAAGGAGAGGCCATAGAGCCATCATTGTGATGGTTGTTTCCCGACTGGGGGATTCCGTTACTGCGTATGGCACGCTGCATCTATTAGCATGGCTCCTGACGAACATCGCTTTCGAGCCTACCAAGTCGCAAGGGATCCCACTTTGACCCATCAAGGTGGGAGGGAAGTAGCCAACTGCCGAACTGTCCTTGGATTCACGAGTGTCGTGTGCGGTAGGGGTGACGTCTAGGCGAAGGGCTTTGAAGCTGCGTTGCATACAATCAGGGAGTCCTCGGCGGCATTTGCAAACCCACCTGGTTTGCTCCAGGACACATGGCTGGGCGCAAGTGACGCACTTAGGAGTTGAGTCACCTGTATGGGCGTCCTTGTCAGCACCCATCGTGCAAACTGTTCCGGGGAATAGTTAACGATGCTTGGTCGATGCAAGATTGCTTCCTCCGCCGGCTCTGATGCTGGCCCCTTTCTTGGCGATAGTGGACAGGATGCTCAACCGGTAGGGAGGGGGGATATTATCGGCCTTTGCGCACAGTTTCCAAGTGGTAACTCGTCTCACTGTTGTTAATGGGCACGCGGGGTGAACTGTTACGGAGAGTCTTGGGACCAGACGTTCAATAGAACGACGGATCAGCTGGAGTACTGCGAAGAAATGGAGGCGGCGGCGCCACGTCTCCTTCCCAGGGTCAGATACTATCGTGCAGAGGACTTTGCGAGCATACCTGATAACTTTCTGGGGTTGGAAAGGAACTATCAGAAGAGACTCGATGGCTCAGCCGATGGTGGAAAAGAATACGTTACTGCCCGTTGAAGATATCGAGGTCGGGTTCGAAGGAAAAGCGAAGGTGGAAAGCTGGCCGCTCGATACTTCGGCCAGTAAGAGGGAGTCACGAACGACAAGGATATTGGCTGCAACAAAAAATGTCAACATATTACAGCGCAGGAGCCTTGGACTTTTGTTGGACAATAATGGAGTTACTGGGTCGTTCCTCCCAGGTGGAAGAAAAGCCGCCTTAGTCTTTGATTCGCTTCCCGTGGCCAAGTTATCTACCCCGTACACGCAGACACCTAAAGCCAGTGATCGCTTCGGGGAGTTTTGTCATTAATCGGGAGTAAGGCAACAAGGCGACCTAGAATATGGGCCGACAAATAGGAGAGCCACTGCGAGACTCCGCCATCGTTGGGGTTTGCATATGGACAAGGCTGACAGCATCTCGACGTCTCAACGGAATACACAGGTCCATGTTCGGGGGAGAAAGGCAATGGGAGCACTGTAGCGGGACGCGGAAGTCATATCGTCAAGGAGGTGGGAGCCAAGATTGGCATATCGACTCTTGAATGACCAAGGCGGACAATTTAGGACAATTCAGGAACAATCATCACAAACGGAAACTCCATCGGCAGCTTCCAATCGAGGATGAAAAAGTCAAGATATTCTAGAGGAGCAAAAACGGGGTATCCAGCTACTTAACTCCCTCCTCTCCCTTGAAGCCACTTCTGCGCTTGCAGGCTATAGCCGCCGTATATGCGCATGATCAACCTTCAGTTGACCCAACACCAACAAGAGCCGTATGAAACGCTCCATATCTGCAGCCGATCTAGGAAGTTCGGGTGAGGAGGTTGGTGGCTTTTAATCACCCAACCCAGCAGCTCAAGCAGGCTGTGGCTCTACAATACATGCGCCGTGGAGCCCGCCATCTCACACATACTGAGGGATGCAACAGAACACTTCACCTGTCGCTGGACAACTAGGAGTTGGCCCATGGGCTTACTCTTTGGGCCATTAATGATCATGCAGCAGCAAACTCCCCAAAAATATCAAAGTTTCGATCCCATGACTTGTTGATCAAAAAAGTATCTCAATGGGTTTGTACTGCATACTCCCTTTGCCTGATGTCTACTAGCAGCTGAGACAAAGGCTGCGAAGTGGCGTCGCAAAATTGGATTCATGCATACACTAACCATGGTAATGGTGTATAACATTATCTTCAATGAAACAATCTTGACAATTTGTCTTCAGTTACTGGATGGAGTTGAGGTGCGAATAAGTCAGTTCATGCGGGTGTGTCATGCACGACTTTTGGTGCCGCACTGCTGCTTCCGTTTTGCAGCCATCATCTCGTCCGGGGAGCAAGTGTTGGTCTCGGAATCCTACCCACATGTTCAGCGATCGTCTACGCGTAAGTGTGAACATCACTTGCAATGAAGAACGATAATGTTGGTAAAAGAATCATTTCGCACAAGAAAATATTTTACATTACACACAAAACTCCCTTGATCCGAGCAATGAAATACAATCTTAGTATACAAGCCAACGGCATCCATAACGACCACCAACAGAATAACCAGTCGTGCCAGACCACACAAAAGCAGAAATAATAACAACATCGCAAATCATCCGGTCATACAGCGTTGACCAAAAGAATCTCGCCAAAACCCAACACAGATTCCAGACGCCATGACGATATGTCAACTTCAAACAATGGCTCACTGCCGTCTCCGGGACGATTTACCGTCACGACTGGGGTATTCACTCGTTTGAGGATAGTCACGATAGCCCGAGTCAATGCGTTGTGGATAGGGCCATGGTGACACACCTCGCTGGGGATTTTGAGGCCTCGCATAGGTGCTGGTAGACCCAGAGAACTGGCTATCAAAACGTGTGATTGTTCCAACCGCGTCCTTGACCCCATACCGCTCAGGGTCTTCGACATGCTGTGCATAACGGGCGCCCGTGTTATATTGCTGCCCAGAGCGGACGTAGCTGGCAGTCCTTCGTGGAGGGTCGTCCCACGAATACTCATCGCCCGACAAATTCACCCGGTGGTGCGCATCGAAAGAATCGTCGTATTGTTGGGGACCAGCGCTGTACTCGAATTAGCAGACGCCCACCATTTCTTGAAACCTATGTCACATACCTTCCCTGATGGGCCAGTTGGGTTGATGGGGCATAGGAATATCCTTGTGCATATTGATGCGAAGGTGTGCCTTGATGATCCTGCGTGAAATAAGTTTGGCTGTTCGCCTGGGTCTGTTGCATTCGAGGATGACCCGGTGGGAGTTGGAAGGTTCCTTGTGATGAAGGTACAGGGCGTCGTGCTTGGAGTATATCTTGCGAGTCCCCATAGACTACATCTGTCCTTGGTTGGCGGGTTTGGTCTGAATATCTTCTATAAGGATCCATGTTGAGCAGACCACTCAGGGGCAGAGTCGACTGGTTAAGAATATATCGATATATTTGGTAATGGAATATACCAATACTTCGGTTTGAGTCAGGGTGGGATCTGGGATCGAAGTGGACGACTGAAGAGATGTATCAACGAACAAAAGGAAAAAGGGAATCGTGTTGCTATATGAACAAGCCTTTGAGAAAAGAGAAAGCAAGGCTGATCGCATGGCAGAACATGAAACTGACGATGAGCCCGAACTTTGACGAATTACATCTCGCGTTTAGGGGTTGAAGCTTGTCGGGTATGAATGTTTGACGAACGCCCATAAGGATAGGGGACTGCTGCCTGGATAATGAGATTCCGAAAAAGCCCAGGGTGGCATTGCAAGGAAATCTTCGACATAAGTTGTCCGTCCAGCCATACACGAAGCCATCGTAACCGATACAAAACTCAGTCGAGTCATTAGAAGGCACAATTATGCCAGCCTCAATTTGTGGCCGGTTGGTATTGGCAGAAATTGATATCACGAGGTTGCTGCTTGACGGTTTTTTTTCTTGGGCGGGAAAGGCACATTGTGAGAAGCTTCTGATGACGGCATTGCTGATTTCATCTCGAGGTACAGCCACTTAACTTGCCTAGAGTGCGTCAGAAGACAACGAAACTCGGTGGCAAGAGCTTCTTCGTATCCATGAACCCATGAACAAGAGACAATCAAGCTTTCAAGCTTCCCTGGTATACCTGGGCCCTATGACATACCGAAGTCATCCAGTTAAGGCGAGACAATATCATCGAAAGGATGTTATGGGGCTCGGACTGCCATAGATTTGGCGGATATGGGAGGAAAAGGCTGACTCAGGACAGGATTTGTTTGTGAGAGCTTCAAACTTACCACGGCCAAGGCTATGCTGCAATGCCGATCACTTCCATATGGTCATTGCTCGTGACACAACTTTGTTGTTGTATGCGCAAATCGACGAGGAAGAGAAACACATTTGTGGTGAAGTGAAAAGAGAGGACTCCCACAAGAAGAGAAACAATGCTATAGGGACACTATTGCGTTCGCGGATATGCATGTCGGCTTATTCTGTGGCATCACGCTTAAAATGGCCAATGAGTACGACGTCAATGATTCTGGCGACACATGCGATGGCTAGAAAGCCAGCAAAGAGCTCAGAAAGAACCCTAGGGATCCTGGTCTCTTACCGAATCTGCAATGTTTGCTTTTTCTTGGCATTGCGAATCTGGTTCGCATACGCGGAGACCAAGGACAGCGATTGCGATCCCTCGGGCGAGCATTATTCGGCAACTCCGAATATACAGCACATCTGATAGAGGAGCTGAGTCTAAGATGCAACTCTGGCGGGGGTTATTGAAGTACATTATGCGGCTGAATGCAGGGAGTTCAGTGCTACAGTTGGCTCTATGCTACGTCGTCATGTCATTTGGTTGGCTTAGACTTTCATCTTCAGCCCTCTTCTTCAGATTCACAATCAAAGGAAGAGATGAGAGAAGAGATGTACCATGCCGTTTCTATGGGATTTACACTACAGTACATCTTGCGGTTCTGAACAGGCGCATTGCGATATTCCTATCAAACGTTTACCCCGCCTGAGTTGGCTGGAAGATGCTGGAAGATGGTGTTGGTTCAACCGCTGGAGCTGAATAGACCTAACCCTGTCTCAAAATCCATGCATACCCAGCGGCTACTGCACGCTGTAATAGCTGTTCCAGTCTGTGCCACTTCCAAGCTGTAAAGTAATAGCATCATGGGCCATGTGCAACACTTGAGACATTGCATCCTCCATCAAATCGGAGATAGTGCCCGCTATGCAATAACGGCGCCAGTTATAATTGACTTGCAATCTAAAGCCCGATTGAGATGCGAACAGAGGGTAGTACTGTCTAAACCCGAGACCAATCGAGGACAACAGGGTTGCAGCAGGAGGTGCCGTAAGCAGCGGGATGCTTTGGCTCTTGGTTCTTCCTTCTCATCTCTTGTTTCTACCACGAGTCTGATGTTGATTTGAAATATGAATTAACTAGAAAAGGCCTCTATTGCTGTGTGTCAGAAGAAACCCGAATGTTGATGAGAGCCAGGTCGCTTACTAGATTGTCGGATACAATGATTCGTCTCTCGGTGGTTATCCATCCCAGTTGGATCACTGGCTTGCAGGTCAACACCCTGTGGACAGCCAACAGAGATTTCCTGCCAGTGTTTCTCTGTGGCACATTCTCTTGGTGGGGTCGTGGCCTTGCTCCCCCTTGAAGTTATACCATTATTCTCCATGTTGTTTTGCACCGTCTCTGAGTTTGGGGAATTAGGTGGCTTGAACCCTTCCCATGGACGATCAACATCCCATAACCAAGTCGATATCTCTGAAACCTCGTCGTCAGATTTGGAACAGAATTCTGTCTTGGTTCTGCCTTCGGTGGTGGTGGTGTATGCATTGGCCTGGCTGCGACCTAATGTCTCGGTGCTAACAGTGGACATAATACCGCTTGGGGCCGCAACAGCTATTTGCTTCCGATGGTTGGGAGACGCCGAGACATCTCCCATCTTCATGCTTTTACTATCTGTCGATTTTGAGGGGTTCATGGTTTACCTCAGCCAAGCAAATGTGAGTGCGTGATGCTGATACTCTCTTCAGCCATGTTCGCCCCCTTGGGGGCCTATACTTATATGGCGAGTGCGGCTCAGGAAATACCCGACTTCATTTCTAGTGAAGCTTGGGTAGTGACATTCATGCCTGAGACCATAAAATGATGGTAGTTGATGCAGCTCACGATCAAGCCTGCTCATGTTTATGACGAGCGTTACCCTCGTCTCTACCTACAGCTCACCCTGAACCACTGAATAACAACAGCCCCAAGGCTGAAACTATTTTTATCCAGCAAATATCATAGAAGCGAGCCATAACTTACACTGCCTTATGCTATCCAAGTACAGCCACAGCGAAAAGCCCAGAGTCTCCTGTCCGCAACTTGTCCAAAGACATTGGAAGGAAGCCATTACGTTGCATGGGGTATTCTGCATCAGTCGTCATCCGCATATCCCAGCTGGCGCTTGATACAGGTCTTGAGTCTTCTGCTTCTCAGCAATAATGTGGCGAGGAGAAAGACAACTGATGGGAAGCAGCCGGTTCAGAGACGTGCTAGACAACGTGTCTCGCGACAGGGATCGCCCTCTTTCTCATTTGGCTACTCGGGCCACGTCCAGTCATCAGCATATCACTCCTTCACTTTCAGCTTTACTTTCAAACTGTTGAATGAATGGCTACCGTAGTAGCCACGTCTAACAACGTTTTGAAGTACAAGCAGATTGCTACAATTACGCTATTTTCCGCTGCTTGCGAGTGAGTACTCAGCATCTCCAGCGAATACTGCAGGTTGTGGTAATGCCATTGTACATCATCTCTGCATGTCTCTTCTGGCACCTGATCAGTAGCGAAGAGTATTATTCTGCGCCGCTTTGGTTGTCAATTCCTGTTACACATCCTTCTTTTTCCGTACGTACCAAGATGTCCCTTGCTAACTGCAGCGGCAGTCAGCAACATCAGCTTTCACACTGCGCCCCTTCAGAAGCTTAATGCTATCACATGCCCGCATTTCAATGTCCGAAATCGAGGCGCTATAAGTGGTTGGCGACAAAACTGCGGTCATTATGCACAACGTCTTTTAGTCTCGCCTTTATTATGGAAGTGTGTGTCCGCCGGGTACCGTTACAAGTTCTCTCTTCAATAAGGCAACCGCATTGATGCGGTCTTGTTTGAAGATCATTCGCTGTTTCATTCAATCACCCGGAATCACCCTGAGAGAGTCGACGGACTCCAATACGTGGACAGGTCCTTGTGCGTGCTCGGACGGATCAACCGGACTCTGATTATCTGCTTCAGCGTGCTTCTAGTCAATTCATCGTCGACATCGAAAGTCAAGCATGTACAATTGATGCATGGCGCATCGCAGGAGTCGCCTCCCATGCGGCTTCCCGAGGTGCATACAGCACAACGCCTCATTACGCTGCCCTGGTACTGGGGCTTTCTCGATAGCTGGCTGAACAACACGACCTGAAACGATTCCGGGGTAAACATGGAGGTTTCCATCTGATTTAGTTGATCACAGAGTATAAACTGTAAGTCCCATTGTGGCATTGTGGGCGAGGTTGACCTCAGCATAGCCGTGGCTTACAATTCTCCTACTTCAAGAGATGGTCGGTGGGTTATCAGAAAAGGACATCGCTCAGCACTTTTACAATGAAAATCAAACAGAAACAAGGTCTTTTGATTGTGTCGTTAAAATCGAAGAGGCTGGTATGTGGTCATTGGTGGACAACCATCATTGGCTGGTGTGAGCCTCAGCGACAACGTTGCTCATTGACTAGAGATTAACGAATCAGTTACGCACTGCCGTCACTGACAAGGAAGTATGGAGTTAAAATAACGGACTAACAGTTACAGTACCACGTGTCAAGGTTGGAGTAGTCGCACTACCGCGGTGGTCCGGATCTGTCACGTTCTTGGCGATACGCGAACGAGTGACGTTGTCAGCCAGAAGAATCGACCCGATGGACTGTGCATGCTGAACGGTCTTGCATCAGCCAAGAATCCACGTATTAAAGTCAACAAGCGACTGGTCCGAGGCAAAGTTAAACTGCGATCCAATGTCAAAGCGATGAGCCCAACTCGGTGGGTTGGGCCGCCATAGTACACCAATTCACCCTCTGGTGATGAGCTTCCAATAAGCCGACCATTCAAACTGAAACATATGCATTCGTCATGACTTTACTGGAAGTGTGAAAAGGGTTTTGACGATGCCCAAGAGAATACTGAGTGCGCTGACCGCTGTGATTCGAGCGGTCAACAAGGATTAAGGCGAGTTGAGTCGTGGCTCGCCTCACTTTGTCAAGCTTACAGAACCCATGTCGACACTCCGAATCCTGCGTCGAATGATGTCCAATCATGCAAGAAGTGATGGCACTGCAGCTTCTGTGCAATCACACATGTATTTCTGGTGAGATGTAGCTGGCCCCGTGTTGCTGGTATGCTGCACAAGCGCGAGTGTGTGTGAACTCATCAGGGACCAGGTCTTATGCGGGAAGATTTGGTGATAGGTCATGTTTGAAGTTGATTGTAACTACTCGAAATAGGTTTAGAAAACTTGATGGCTCTCCTCTACGCCTACTGGTGCAAACTTTAAAGTTTAGCTGACAGTTTACATCGGTAAGGGTGATGTTGTAGTACAAGCCTTGATGACACCGCATTAACGCCCGACTTGAAAATATGATTTTTAATTGCCTAATAAGGAAAGTGATGAATGCAGGATATGATCCGTTTTAAACGGTTACAGTGTAGCTATATGTACTTGTTAGATTCACAATACAATGCTAAGTTTCAAGTCACTCATGTCACAATCAAGGTATTATAGGCACACATTTTTGGTGAATCGTCGTAATAAAATTTATACAAGAGACTTGCCTCTGAAAAGCCAGAGAACATATCTATATAACAGAAAGCCGTCTGCAAAAAAAGATGCAGTTCCATCGCTCTCCGCTGGGGAGAAGCGAAAATGATACTTTTGCTAGCCAACCCAAGCCATGCGGACGTCACGGACGTTTCACAAGATCATTGATTGTCTGTTCAGAACTGTTTTACGAGTTCTTTACAGAGCGTTGCGGGCAGCGCGGCGAGCACGGCGGCGGCGAGAAGAGCAGCCGGTCTTGGGAGGGTTGGCGGGGGTGGAAGGAGCCTGGGTAGGGGCAGCGGCCTCCTCGGAAGGCTTGACAACGGTCTCGAAGGTAGGAGTAGGGGCAGCGGCAGCGGAGGTCTCCTGAGCGGCGGGAGAGGTAGGAGCGGGGGCAGAGCCGGAGCCGGAGCCGGAATCGGAGGAAGAGCCCTCCCAGACGGCGGGGCCGGGGAAGTCGTAAGAGGTGGCTCCACCGTAGACATCGAAGACGATACCCTTGTCGGTGTACTTGTAACCGGTGTTGAAGTCGAAGTCCTGGTCAGGGACGGCAGTACCAGATCCAGTGATCTCAACCTGGGCGCAAGAGGGGTAGAACTGAGCACCGCGGGCGGCGTCCTCAGAGAAGGCAACGTTGGCCTCGTGACCGGCAATGATCTCCTGGCGGATCAGGTACTTGCCAGCCTTAAGGGCAGATGGGATAGTGACCTTGGCCATACCCTTGTCCTTGATGAGCTTGTCGACAGCCCACTCACCACCGTTGATACCATCCTGGGCAATCTTGGTCCAGATAGCACCAGTACCAGCATCCTCAGTGTAGGGAGCAATGTAGGTGATGATGGGACCCTTGTGGGATCCGTCAATGATATCGTCACCACGGGTGTTGTGGTACCACTCGAAGGTGAGCTCGTCACCAGCAGCGGCCTTGGCGAACTTGGGAGCGGCCTTGCCACCGTTGACGTTGCAGACGATATCGGCCTTGGTGAGGTCCTTGACGGGGTTGTTGTTCTCGGGGGATCGGATGTAGGTGTTGCGACCATCACCCTGGTCCTTTCCGTTGACCCAGAGGCCGTAGACCTGAGCGTGGGCAGAGACGGTGGTGGCCATGGCCAGAGTAGCGGCGGTAGCAGAGAAACGCATCTTGATAGATTTCTGTTTGTTGTTGTTTATAAAAACTGGTTATAAAGATTGGATTGAGCGAGAAAGTGATTCGCAAAGTTGGTGATAGTTTGGAAAGAATGAAGGATTGGCACAGCCAAATTGAAAGAAAGTGAAGATAGTGAGAAAAAAGAAGTGATTTTGCTACGACGAGTGTGGAGGGAAAGAAAGAAGAGTTGGTGGAGGACGACTGAAGCCAACTTATATATCAAATCTTCAGAGACTATCCCATCCTATCCTAGAGTTACACCCGACAACGAGGAAACTTCCGTCCGTTACCAGGATCAAGGGATACGATTTCATCTCATGCCCTGCCCTGTAATTAGGTTGATGATTAGGTCTACGCGTATCTACTGTCCCTAGACAAGGGATCTCAGGGGAGACACTTCAGGTGGTGACAGGGTCATGAGCGTCTCGCCTTTCAACTCCATAGCAATGCAGATACTGATAGACGGAAAAATAGAGATTCAATTTCAACGGTTCCCGGGTCGCTTACACTGCAGCCCTGGCCTGTCAAAGGGCCATGTCCCGCTAGGTTTGAGGCTCATGTCAAGTCTCTCATGATTGGTTAGAGGGATCAACGGTGAAACTGTCGAATAGTCGCCTTTAATATTAATATCGGAGCAAGAGTCTATTGTGAGATCTCTGAGCGCTAGCGTCCCTGATTTGGAACCCCTGTCCCTGCCCATGTCCTTCACCGTTTATCCACTTTCAACTGTCCTGACCTTCTTTTTCCAACTTGTCTCTCTTCTTTTTCTTCCATCCCCCGCTTTTTCCCACCTGAAACTTGAAATGGCTCGTTCCGACTGGGGGAGAAATTGTCAAGAGGCGGTTGACATATGTAGTTTCAAGGGGTTTCCCACTGTACTACTAGAGTTTATTATATTGTCCCTCGGGGAGTTGCGTACTCTATGAAACAGAGCCGTCTAATTTTTTGAGGCAAAAGTCTCGATGGCATCGGACGAGAATTGGAGAGTACAAACAACTGTGTTTCGACTTGTTTCTTGTCCATCAGGTTCTATCCAAACATCGTGTCATTTATCTGATACGCTTTAACTTTCAAGATGTCGAAACAGATATCATTGAACTAAATATATGATAGACATAGTCGATGGTGTAGTATTCGGTATATGATGATGGTGGCTCATATGCCGTGCCGATCTATGATCATAGTCAGCGTAACTAAACTCTCAACAACATTAATTTTAAGTAATAACCATATACATATGCTTCCTATGTAAAATTCTAGTCAGAATGCAGTGAAGGCGCCATTGAATGGTTAGCAAGGGTCTGTTTGAGCTTATCTGTCAATGCAACCCAAGAGTCGTATCCGTAGTCTCTAACAAGCTACGTTTGAGGGTGTAGCGCTTAGGTAGTTACCCTGATGGACGAGTGCAGATCTGATTTGAACGACACATGGATAATGACACTTACTTCACGATGTCGGAAACATTAATGTGCTACATATAAACAATTGAAGGTAGTAAATGGATTTGCTATTCAATCAGTATAGGAAACATAGAGGCGATACTGAAGCAATAGAGAACCAACGGGTCATTGGGGAAAGGATCTGACGCTAGAGTTAACGGATACAAAAATGAATATGCATAAAATATGTATCCATAGTTGTCAAAGTTAATGCAAACGATTTTAGGCATTGCGGTCCGAAAAGGCCGATCCTGATAAAGTTAGTCGGCAAGACGTACCGATTAACCAGCATCCGAGATCGCCCCACACCCATGGCAGCGTGCCGGTGATCGGCTCCGTGAGTGACCCATATTTCCCGAAACGCCTCCCGAGAGTCAGACTGACTTCAAGTTTACTTGACCTATCCGTACTCACCTACTTGTTGATAGAAGATGATAGTCTAAAACTCAGGGCACTATAGTAAAGAAATCTATGTACTCGCCTAAGGTAGCATAAAGTAACCAAAACATTTCGTCTCTTATGCTCTCGACAGCTAATTCTCATAATACCCTGACGCTTACCCTGAACTTATGCTACAGTATCTCAAGCCATCATATATTGGGCATTCAGGTCCCGTAGTTGACTTAACATCCATGTCGAGACAGAAGATAAAGTTAAGCTTGACGACTTAGTGTTGGTGATATAACAAAAACTTTAACACTATTAACTTCAGTCTTTGCACCTTCACTACCAATATTATGAAGGTGTTTTGAACAGAATATTCCCACGTCCAATAACTGGTGACATTTCCCGAGTTAGAACTCATTGCTGTGAGTCACTAAAATTGTAGCAAAAATATAAAATTGACAGCAACTTCCTCGTATTAAGATTTCTCATCTCTTTCTTACATTTGTATGTACACCTATTTCAGCTTCTACACATACCTTCCCCTACATACTCAAGTTACATACTCAAGTTACAAAACCTCACAATGGACAAGCCAACACACTTATTGTCACTCCCTTTCGAGTTAAGGGAGATGATATGGACATTTTGCTCTCCGGACCAGAACTCAAACGGATTGCTGAGATGTTGCCATCAGACAAGGAATGAGTTCTCCCCACATTGCAGACTCACCGAAGATGTTGAGAAGCTTCGGTCACTCCAAATCTGGGTGGATTCGACATATGAAGATGGAATCTGGCTCAAGTTTGACTACACATCGGGCAAGGACGGGTACACTCATCGCGCCATCAGCCAAGTTCGGGACATGGGCGACCCTATTGTCCAGATGTTCCTCAAGATCCGACAGGTCGACAAGATTGTGGTGAACCTACACGACCCAAGGAGGGGATACTTTGTCGGAGCACTCTTCATGATGATCGCCAAGGCAAGCGATGCCTATTTCTTCATGTCCCATATGCTACGGAACATCGACCCAGACCAGTCAGATATGGGACAGGTCGAAATCAACTTCTCAACAGAAGAAATGCAGCCTGGCCAAACAGAAAATGAAGCAAAGAACTTCTGGGAATGTCGCTCACCCAAGGTTCTTGCAGAGCCTATAAGGAAGCACTGGATCTATTCTGGGCCAATGCTCTGCTTCTACGAGTACTTCCTCATCAGTCATCCCTGTGTATTTCCGCACCCACCCACCATCAACTATTTAACATGGCCCAGAAGACATATCCACAGGAAGTACTCTGGTGATACTAGGTCGGCGCGGTTTTCTCATATTACATCTGTTCGTGGGTTTGGTAGACCCCGTGAACTATCGCCAAAAGCTGGATATGAATACATAATGCGAATTAAGGTACCTGGTCTCCCCGGCCGCTTTGTACACCAACAGAGAATCGCCGAGTTCGCCGCTGTCGCCATGACTGTACCTCGCTGTGATTCTTATCCTATAGCGGATCCAAACAGAGTACTTAGAGAATCCAGGCTTTATGAGTCAAGGCTTCATTGGCCGCATATTTACTACGACAAACAGAATCTTATGTCCAGATTCCAGTTCTGCCTGGACAATCTCCAGGGTCCAATCGGTGGGCACATGGACATGCTAAGACTGCATCGATTCAAGACCATGAACAAGTGCATACACAACTTTTTCGCTCGACAGAACAATAAGCTCTCAAACCGGGGAGGGCTTTACGGTGCAGCTACTGAGATGTCCAGGCGACTGGCTACGCTATTCGACCCTTTCGCCACGAACAATGTCATCAAGATGCGCCAGAGCTGCCCTCATATAAGGGCAGTCAAGTGGGCTACTGCCACTTCTTCTCCTCCACAGGAAGATGACACCTGGCTACAGCATTATCCCAAGGGTATTCGATATCACTGGGGTGGACGCAACCTCATCGAGTGGCGTTTTCGCTGGCGAACACAAGGAATCAGTTGGCAAGAAAGGAGTCAGTATAAATTAGAGAAATGGGGGTGTAACTCTGTACGTCTGCATCAATGGTGGGAGTGTGTAGCTTCCTATCAAGACTCGGGGGTCATACTCAACCAGCTCGCACTTACCCGTGAACGAGAGGCTTTAAAGCGGCTTCTCCCACACGCTGCAGACAGTGAATCACCAATACTGATACGACGGGATCGGGACGAATGTATTTATCGGCACGCCAGAAGAGGTTGTGAATATACGGCTTCCGATTTCTGTTTCATGGCTTGGAGTTGTTGGCGCTGGGCTGAATTGGCGGGAAATGAGACATTCTATAGCACATATCGAGATGGATTGCCAGGTCATTTACGTGGGACTCCCAATAGGGTGTTTTATGGCCCAAATGGAGAGTTAGATTATCGTGAGTGGTTTCTCAACTTCAAGGGGGTACGAGACTGAGGGCCGTTCAGATGAGTACAGATCAGACGGTTAGCACCCAGATCTATTGATCGGGGTGTTAGAAGAGTTAGGCGTCAGGAGTATAAGAGATGAAACAATTTAGTTACTTTACGCGAGCTTAGGCTGGCTCTTACGATCATGATTTCTGGTATCCTATATATGATTACAAGTCTAGACGAGATACCACGTTCGCTGTACACTGGCTCCATATACGTAATATATAACGTCAATTATTTATCTACCTACAAGCCCTGTGCGTCTCTATGTTGGCACCTATCAGAGATAGGAGTTTCCAGGCAATACCACGGGGAGGTATAGAGTCCGACTTCATTGCCCATAAAAATATTAGGAGGAAAACCCTCCGTACGCAGCAATAAAGAGCAAAACACGCAGAAAAGAGCAAAACGAGCAAAACAAAACGCAAGTCGCTGACAGCAAGAGAATAACAACATGCAAATACAAGACGCTAAACAGGACAAAAAACAAAACAAAAACAAAACGAAAGACAAAAACGAAAGCAAATGATGAGTGACGTGAAGAGAAGAGAAGGGGGATTCGAGAAGAAGAAGAGCAACTTATACCAGGCACACACCTTGGTTTCGGGTCTGGCCCGGCTATTTCAGTCCTCTGCTTCGTCATTCGAAAGGGAGATCCTGACATTACTGCCTTGGGCCAGTTTGCTTTCCAGGAGTTTTATCAGTTGGCCAGGAGTCGAAGTCGTAGCGAGTTGGTCGTCCGGGCGGTAAGGTTCGTTGATCCCATCGTAGCCAGAGTCTGTGGAAGGGGTAGGGTTCCTGTCCTGATCAGTTATCGGATACATGTTAAAGCTGACGAGTACAAGAATATGAGCGAGTGAATGAGAGCAGAGGATGAGGAAGGGGCTGGGTTCATGTCCTGATCAGTTATCGGGTACATGTTAAAGCGCATGATGGATGGGAGCAGGGGCTGGTGTACAGTCGATAGGTAAGGATGTAGAGAGAAAAGAAAACAAAACAAAGGGGACGGGGCACTCACCGTTCTTATAGATGCAATGGATGCTCCGGCAACCATTAAAACACGACGGCAGCGCTTTCCTGATGTTAGGGAAAACGACACATGACGCGCCACCCAGGCAGGCGTGTATCAGGTATCTAAGGCAACGTCATGAGTACCTGCCTTAGTACGTACAACAACAATGGTGGACAAGGTCAATGGACTGAGCTTAGTGTAGGAAGGTACGGTTAATCATGAACAATTCAATGTACCTGCCTACATTAAATCTGTGGCAAGCTGATGACCCCGAAATGAAGAAGGGATGTCCCAGATCCTTTCCAGCATGGACCTACTGCTACGATGATGGCAGGTGTACTTCTCGGCGCGACAGACCTAGATGAGGACAATTTGCCATAGTACTAGGTAGGTATTATTCATGTGGATGTCAAGTGTCAGCCTTGTAAGAACACCCCAAGAAAATCTTGGACGTATATGTTGTAAGGTAGTTTTGCAAAATACCTAAACACCATAAGTGTAAGGGATGAAATAATTTAGTTGCTTTATACTAAACCTTGAGAGGAGAGTAACACTGCATTCATACGTTAAGTCGAATCTCAACCCTCCTTAGCCCGTAGTTCTTTATACTCAGGGATCCTCCACGCCCCTCTATCCTCTGGCAAGATAGCAAGTATAGCCTTATCAATCCTAAGCTTCGTAATCAACCCTATGATCCAATATTGCAACTTGATCCCCAACTCGGTACTTGGATACGCAACTCCAGGTACGAACGAAGGCAGTTTCTGAGACTTTTCAACAAACGGTCTCAGCGTATCTTCATACGCCTTTAGCGCTCTGGGTATATCGTGGCCATGTCTCCCAATCTCACCACCAAGGACACAGGCTCCTACTATGGCGAGTGTAGTTCCTACGCCTGATAGGGGTGATGGTGCATAGCCTGCGTCTCCCAATAAGACAACTCGTCCCTTTGACCATGTCTTCGTCTTGACTTGTACCACGGACTGTGCGTAAAAGTCCTCCGTCTCGTGCATTGCTTTGAGTAGTCTCGGCACTTGCCAACCCGCATCCTTGAAAACCTCCTCAAATAGCTTCTTCTGCGCATCAACGCCTTGACTCATAGCTTTCTTGAACTCATCAAGATGAGACATGGTGAAAAGATACGCCTGGCCGCTATCCTTGGAATGCCAACGTGTTGAGATAACACGGCGGCCTGGAGCGCTATACACTGTTGCCAAGTTCTTGTCGCCTGCTTCTCTTGGAAGATTATAGTAGCATCCATTGAGGTTCAAATCGCGCACTTGAACTGCGTCTGGTTCATCTGCGAAGAGCTCCCTCCTGAGTCTTGAGCCCTGTCCGTCTGCAGCAATGACAAGATCGTAGCTCTCATCACCCCCTTGAGAGAACTTGACATTGACCTTATCGCCAACGTTCTCAAAGCTCTCAATCGACGTTCCGAAGCGATACTCAGCTTTATCCTTGGTCGCTTCATAAATAATCTTGCACAAATCCCCTCTCATGATTTCGAATTCACTCGTGAAAGACTGTCTTCCTTTCCCCGAATCATTCTTCTCAAGCAGAGCTTTCTGTCTTCCTTGTGAGTCGACCCATTGGAGTCCATGCTCATCAACTGCGTTATTACGGATATCTTCTAGTATCCCCATGCGCTTTGCTGCTTCAATGCCCTGTCCGCGAATGTCGATTTGTTGACCTCCAGTTCGTAATGAGGGAAAGCGTTCTATTATGGTGCAAGAATGGCCTAGACGGGAGAGCCAGAAAGCAGCGGATGGACCGGCAATTCCACCGCCAGATATAAGGACTCGAAGTTTGGACATTTTGGCCAACAGATATGCCTATAAATGAACCAATGTCCACTAATTGTAATCTTATGATCAAGAACTCATGAACATGTGTAATTGAGATGTTAGTTTATAAAAGAAATGAGACACTTAAAAATACAAAGACCCTGAAATCTACAACAACCGAAGCTAATGAGGTTCCGAAAATCAGGGTCCTTGTTGACACTTGGCAGCTTTCTCATTCAAGGCTGACAACTGAACATGGATTGTGAATGTAGGTGTCATTGATTCCTGCAGTTGAAACTCTTCAAAACAAGAAATAAAACGGGGACTTATGTTGCAGCGACAGCTAAGGAATCTTAGTTCCTATACTAAATCAGGAACTGAAGGATCTAGCGTATTTACAGAGGAAGTTTAAAACAACCCATCACAGCTCCCTTCCAAGCTTCAATACAAATGCATCGATCAAGTTGAGTAGTGGATTCATGGAGGCTTGTGTTCTATTCTATGTATGTGTGGTCCTACCCAGATTCCATCTATTACTTGCTTATCTTTATTGCTCAGACCGTAGATGCCCATGTAAAACGCTCCTGCTCGAAGGCATCATAAGTTAGATCAGTTTGATCCAGACGCAGTCGCCTTCTTTGAAAGCACAGCATCGTCCACACTTGGCGGTGCAGGAATGTCAACACCTTCAACCCGGTACTCCAAACCAGGATAGGCATCGCTGACAACAAGGACATCAAACTTGCGAGCCTGCCCAGCCTCGCCTGGGGGAAGCTTGATGGTTGCCTTGGCTGTAGGTTTGCTGCCAGCTTCGAGCTTGCGATTACCGCTCGTCCAGCCTACACGCTTCACTGCGGTAACCTCGTCACGCGTTAAATCCGCCACGATAACAAACCAAGACTCGCTCTGAGGCTTGGGGAACTTGGGGGCATAGATGCGAGCTTCGCGTTCCACAATTTGGTTCAGTCGCTTCAAGTTAATCGTAATCGAAAGAGCATTGGCCTCAGCGATGGAAACCTCCACGTTAGGCAAAATCGATACCGCACGAGTGAAACGATTGTGCTGACTGGCAGGAACACCAAGCTTCTTAGCAAGCTGCAACGCCTGAGGCTTAGTCATGGCGCTGATCTTGGAAAGTGGTGTGTCGTTCTTAACGTCAGGTTCGATGTTGGGAAGAATAGACACCGGCGCGTCTGTGGGCCAACGAGCTGACTTCACAGATTGCAAAACTGCCATCATCTGCAAGCAACTCGACAGGTATCCCAACTCTGTGAGAACATCGATAGAAGCTTGAACAATACGGATAGCTTGGTCGAGCACACTGGTTTGATCACCAACATAATCAGTGATGGGGAGCTCAATCTGAGACATGTGCGCCTGAAGCAACAGGAAAGCCTTCACGTGAGGATCCCACATGGGAAGCCCAAAGGCGTGGCCAGGGAATGGCAGGTTATCAGAAAGGGTATTGTTGATGAGATCTTCGTTGTGGCGCACAGGAAGCTCATCGTACTCAGTAGCACGAGACATCCAAGATAGAGCATCGAGGAACGAGGCTTGGGCCTTGGCGTGCTTCACGAGGTGGCGAATTGTCTTGTGCGACAAGTAGTAGTAACTCATAATCTTGCCCAGAGGCGTGGAATCAACATCGCCGTTGGGGAAGACCTCAACACACTTGGAGTCGGCAAGCTCGTTCAATGACTTGTTGACCATCTCGATCATGTAGTCGTTCGCAAGCTGCTGAGCCGCGATGCTATTGTGCTCTTCAGCTGAGATCTCCAGACCATAGTACGATGGGTTCTTGTGCAGACGTCGGAAGAAGAATGTCCATGTCAGATAGTCGAGGGCATCCTGCTTGGTAACGATGGTCTCAGCAGAGATTTCGGCACCCAAATGGTTGTCCAAGACAGTATGTAGAGAAGACTCAACAGGGAAGCCTGTGTGGAGGAAGTGCTTATAGAAGTCCTTCTTGGAGTCCTTCGTGAAGATACGAGCAACTCCTGAGTTGTCGAACTGAGGACGACCAGCTCTTCCCAGCATCTGCAGAACATCAGTCAAATCCATGTCCTTGTATGCCTCAATCTTGGCGTCAAAGAACTGAGTGCCCTTGACGACAACCAAGTGGGCAGGCAAGTTGACACCCCAAGCAAGGGTACTGGTGGCGACTAGGATCTGGATCTTGTTGTTCAAGAAGAGCTCTTCAGCAAGCTGTCTATCTGACTCGACTAGACCAGCATGATGAAGACCAATACCAAAGTTGATAGCTTCCTTCAGTGCATCGTCCTTGACACGAGCGAGGTTGAGTTGTAAGTCATCCTCATCCATGTGAAGGAAGCGTCGAGGGTTATCCTCCATACCACAAAAGTTGATAAGATCCTTGGCGGTCAAACGAGTCTGTCGTCGTGAAGGCACGAAGACAATAACAGGCTTATCAGGACTGTGATTTTTGACAGCCAGGAAGGTAGGTCGGTTCATCGATTGCATCAAAGGACAGAAACCCCTAACTTCAGGGAAGCCATCAATATACAGCTCAAGCGGAACAGGACGAACCGAGTGCTTGAAGTTGAAGAGGCCCTCCTTAACACCCAACCAATTTCCAAGATCAGTCGCGTTAGCACAGGCTGTTGACATGCCCAGGAGTCGAACAGCATTCTTCGTGGAAGAAGCGATGTAGTTCATACGAGATACAATGATCTCAAGAATAGGACCACGGTCGCCAGCCAAAAGGTGGATCTCGTCAATAATGACCAGACTGACCTGTCGAACGTATCCTCTTGTCTGCCAAGAACGAGAGATACCGTCCCATTTCTCAGGGGTTGTGATGATGATATCAGCATCCTGGATAGTTCTAGTATCAGGTGTGTTGTCACCAGTCAACTCGACCAGCTTGAGACCCAAAGGTCGTGCCAACCGTACACCCCAGTCCTTGACACGCTCACGGACGAGCGCTTTCATGGGTGCAATGTAGACAACCTTTGACTTGGGTCTCTCTCGGAACGCCCACCACATAGCAAGCTCAGCAGCCACTGTCTTTCCACTACCAGTAGGTGATCCAAGGAGCACATTGGCAGGAGTGTGGTAAAGAGTATGGAAGATCTGGGTCTGCATGGGGTTAAAGAAATCGAAGCGCTTCGCATAAAGTTCCTCCAATGCTGGGTTCTTTAGAGCAGAGATAGGCAACGGCTGTAGGTTCAGGAGTTCAGTATAGACACTCTCTGTGTCAGGGCGAATGAGGTGCTGGAAAGAGACTGGAGTAACGGTTTCTGCGCCTAGCCACCTATCCGAGACGGCTCGGACGTAAATCTGACTAGGGAGAGGATCCGAAAGAGGAATTGTAAAGTTGAGCTCATGATCATCATGTAACTTTCTCCTGTTAAGGATGAAGAACTCATGGTGATAGATCTCTGATGTTTCGGAATTCTCAACCCAGATGTAGAACGACTCGGAAGTTCCATGAATCTGGTCGTGCCATCGGAAGTCAGGAATAACAAAGAGCTTAATGCGTAAAACATCTCGGTTGAGAGGTGCAATCTCAGCCTCGACATGAACGGTAGGGAAGTTGTTAAGGATCTTTGCAATGTTTTTACCGGCACCCTGGTTGTGGATTAGACCTCCGATCTCTGCAGGCTCCATGTCCTTCATTGTCTCAATAGTCAGGTTTTCCTTGGTATCGAGCTGGTTAAGAACAGATTTTGCAAGGTCGAATTGATGAAGAGGGTGCTGGTAAGGCCAGATGCGCTTCTCGATAGACTTGGCAAGAGTCAGCAGTACGAGGCATTGATGACCCCATCGGCGGTTCAGGGCAAGCATAAAGAGCGCTCGACAAATACGTCCAGACTGCTGAGCGACGTAGTTCATGTCGTTGGAGAGGGCAAAGTCTTCTGGCTGAGCTTTGGAGATGTATGACTGAAGGAGAATATTTGTCTTGGCTTGAGGTGTGTCGATGCCACCGTCGACATCGCAAGGAATGATTTCCCGTCGCAGATGAGTCAACTCCTTCTCTTCACTGTCCCTAGATTGGATGTTGTCAAACTCTCCACTCATACTGATCATCTTCAGGATATCTGCTTCAGTAGCCTGGGGCTGCATCATGGCGTTGAACAACTGAATACTTGTATGGAGGATGTAATATTGACTGGCGATTCGTCCAATATCCTTGCTTCGAAGTTCATCTGTCCTCTCGTTGTAAATGATCATCTGACATTGCTGCAGAGTCTTGGCGGCCTGGATTGCAAGCTGTCGACGTCTTTGAACCAGATTCGGGTCGTCTCGGATTTCTGCCCATTCAATACCATAGGACATGGGGCTTCTCTGCATGCGCACAAAGAGGTAAGAGTATCCAATCCACTGAACGGCATCGGGGATGGAAGTGACGGTACCGAGAGCAATCTCGGCGTTCAGATTGTCCACCAGCTTTGTAGAGAACTTAGACTCAATTGGCTGCTGCTCCGTAATAGCGGTAAGGTAATGGGTGAGCTTGTCATGGGTTGTGCAAATCATACCAATACCAGTATCCTCGAACTGAGGACGACCAGCACGACCGAAAATCTGAAGCACGTCTAGGATACCCAAGTCAACGAACTTACCATCCTGAGCGCTGTACACTTGGGTTCCCTTGATAACAACTGCAGCAGCGGGCAAGTTGACACCCCAAGCCAGGGTGGCGGTACAGCAAAGAACTTTCAAAACACCTTCTCCAAAGAGTCTTTCCATCAAGTTTCTGTCAGATCTGGCCATACCGGCATGGTGGACACCAATGCCCTTGGACAATAATTCGCGAATCTCCTTCGACTTGGATTGCTTAATATCGCGGGAGGCCTGCTCAAATCCAGGATGATAAGTGGGATCGAGGAGATCTGCACACATGGCGTCGATAGCTTTCTGATGCAGCATGCGTGCCGTGAGCTGCGTATCTCTTCGAGAATGAACAAACACCATGATTTGGTGATCACGCTCAAGCATTTCCTTCACCTTGTCAAATGCAACTTGATCGAGGTTTTCTTTGGATTGTTTAGTGCCTGCCTTTCCCTTGACTCCAATAAAGTGCTGCTCAAGAGGAACAGGACGGAAAGATGCATCAAAGTAAAACAAGCCAGCATATTTGTTGACTTTCAAGAAATCGGCGACATCGACATAGTTGGGCAGTGTAGCACTGAGACCGACAATTCGAATGAGAGACTGTGTACTCTCGACCTGTCGCTCCGTTCGAGCCACAAGAGATTCCAGCACGGCACCTCTTTCGTCATGAAGCATATGGACTTCATCAATAATAAGAAGTCGGACCTTCTGAACAAGTTCTGTGTCTCCGGTACCCTTTCGGGTAACAACGTCCCATTTCTCAGGGGTCGTCACAATGATTTGAGTCTGGATGATCTCGGACTTCGTAAGTTGCATATCTCCAGTGTACTCTCGACATTTGACACCAAGCCAAGCTAGACGCTTGCCCAGCTTTTCTGTGACTTCAGCAGCAAGAGCTTTCATGGGAGCAACATAAACGATCTTGAAGTCATCGGCGTTGACTGCAAACTCGGTGGCTGTCGGGTTTTCGAAGGGGTTGGGCTCAACATTCTGGGCAATAGTTTGGAGAATGGTAAGCATAGCGGCGTCTGTTTTACCAGCACCAGTGGGGGCACAGATCAACATGTTCTCGCTGGTCTTGTGAGCAACGGGATAAACAAGACTCTGCATTCGGTTGAGTGTCTTGTAGCCCTTGAAAGTATTTCGGCATAGTCCGTTCAACTCGCTGATAGGAACGAGTCGCTGTCCGGGACCCAGTGCACCCTTTTTGCCGGCGGGAATGAAGTACTCCTCGTATTTGTCGAACGATAACCGCTCGCTTCCGACTGGCAGACCATACTTCTTTCCGGCATAGCTCAGTGTGTTGCCAGCGCTGTAGGCTTTGTAAACGTGAGGATACTGAGGTTCTTTCGAATGGGCCGGTGCAAGCGTTGCAGACTTGTGAACTTGGTCTTGTCGACGTAAATTCTCCTCTCTTTGAGCTTTGGTTAAGAGTCGAGGTCCGCTAGAGCTTCCTTGGCCCTGTTCGTTGACAGCGGAAACGATCTCATTTCTGTGTCCAAGGATCTCAATGATGAAATCGAGATCATCAAATCCAACCAAGTCGGTCAGCTGGATCTGCAGCTCATCATCAGAACGGCCAGAGTTGAGAACGCTCATGATCTGGCTCTCAAATACATCGGCTGAGAGACCATTCTTCGCTGCAATGGCCGAGCACTTAATCGCGAACCATTCAGCGCCGTATTCCGCCGGACCTGATCCATCGGGAGCTTCTCCATCGGCGAAGTCGCTGCTCAAAGCTTCCTGGTCGTCATCGGAGATAAAGTCCCAGACATCCTGGCCGCTGTTTCCACTTGAGTAACCGCCAAATTCGTCCTCGTCAAGGTCGAGGTTGTCTTCAACTTTTCCGTTCTCTTGGGGGATCTTTAATTTGGCGATAGCCTCTTGCATGGCCGCAAACTGCTCCCGCCACTGCGCCTCTGCAGCGCTCAGTTGTTCAGATGCCATGATGTAATCGATTTTATCTTGTTGCCTGATAGTAGACTTGTTGAATCACAGCCAGTATTGTGTTGTGTTATGGTGCAATAGGGTCGATATTCTGCTGCCTATACTTGAGGTGGCAGTCTCGATCCTTTTGACTTCAACCTTGACCAAAGTTGCTTGTCGAGGATTGGCTCATGACGGTGGATTTGTCGTTCTTTCAAAGAGTCATACCGTGCTTCAGTAAGTGGCCAGAGTAGGACCCCACTAAACAAGCCCCCGCCCAGACGCCAGTGAGTACCTACAAGCACTAAACTTCCCTTGGAACTGTCGGCGACGTGGGGAACATGTGACGCCCCTAAAGTCAAGTCAAGTCAAGTCTTATGCATTACTTACGGTGACGGAGGTTTACAGCAATCGATCAACCCCAGACCGAGAGTTTCCTTTCTCCGACATCCTCAGACCTCACTCTTCCGCTACTGAAGTCGCCCTATTGCGCACCGCAACCTAACCTACCTACAATCGCATTTCCCTCTACAGAAACCATGAAGCTGCATTACATCGGCGTACGCTATCCCCATGCCCCTCACCGACCGATCGAAACGCTCTGTCCAGTTGGGCTAACCAAGCTGCTGCGACCAGGTCCTCCGTAACGAGAGCCAGCCGGCTCACGAGATTGTCGCTGAGAAGGAACTCAGCAGCTACTCGCGATTCACCCGTAACAAGTCAGTTTATTCTATATCGCCGCGGCTACTTGCTGTACCTGAACCGGCCCATCAGTACTGACTCGCAAACTCAAACAGCTATGGCGAGTTCATGACCCTATTCGCAAAGACCGTCGCCGAGCGCACCCGTCCCGGACAACGACAGGATGTCGAGGAGCAAGGTATACATGATCCGAACCCTCCCAAGCGTCGCAAATCTCACATGCGCTTTCGACAGACTACACTTTCCACGCCTACGGCCGTACCGAGGGTGTCTGCGGCATCATCATCTCCGATCACCAGTACCCTGCCCTCGTGGCTCACCAGCTTCTCAGCAAGGTCGTCGACGAGTTCCTCTCCAAGAACCCCCGCTCCAGCTGGGCAACCGGCACACCCACTCTCACCATGCCCGAACTGAAGGAGTACCTAACCAAGTACCAAGACCCCCAGCAGGCCGACAGCATCCTCAAGATCCAGAAGGAACTCGACGAGACCAAGATTGTTCTCCACAAGACCATTGAGAGCGTGCTACAGCGTGGAGAGAAGATCGACGATCTGGTGGCCAAGAGTGACGGCCTGAGCGCCCAAAGCAAGATGTTTTACCGTACGCCACTGCTTATCCCGTATCCCCTCTCTTATCGGACCGTAACTAACCCTGTTATCTAGAGCAAGCCAAGAAGCAGAACTCATGCTGTGTTTTGATGTAATGGATCATTTTGTTTTTCCCGGCGTTGGACCTGGCTTCTTTTCTGCATATAAGGAATGTCGGTAGTGAAATTGGTTATTCGTGCGGCGCAGATACTTCCAATCGTTTATTTCTCCCACCATTCATTCGCAGAGCCATGTCTTCACAGCAGCTTAGACTTATCGAGGAAAGGAGAAGGAAAGTAGAGGAATTTTATCACGTGCATTACGATTGGCGGTTCAAGTTAAACAAGATGGAAATGTTATCTTTTGATATATACAGAGTCCAGAATTTGGACGGAAGTGAAACTGCTCACTTTGTCGCCTAGTCCAAACTAAATAAAGAAAAATACAAATCAAGGAGAAAGCGCCTTTATTTTGTCACTAAGAGAAACTCCAGCCAACATGCTTTGAGGACCAATTTGGTGTCCCGTCTTCCCATCCAATGCTTCTCTGGCGCCTTGCTGTAATACATAATACATGATGTCCAAGCATAGCCGTCTTAACGTTTTTATACAAATGAAATAGTCGATAGTCGAAGGAGGCTGTTGTTGTATCGGCAGTATGTACAAAGCGGTCCAAACCAGTTGAAACCGCCGTGACAATTGCTACCAGCGCAAGCATTATTCAAATGGGTATTGTGTAATGTCGGTAAAGGAAAGTATAGAAAAATAAGATGTGAGATAATGACGGTAAAGTTTCAATAATGAAACCATGTTAAGATTCTTCGAGGATAACCATCTCGCTCTTGCGGTTCATCTGATAGGCATCAGGGGAGTATGATAGTTCCCGGGGGTTCACCAAGACCGGGGTAGATGACTTGGTCTCAGAGAGGCGCTCATCCTTCTCGATAGCAATATAGCTTGGTCCAGAGCTGCCAGGGCTGCCATTGCGTCTGTGTCTGATGCTAGGGTTGCTCTTCAGGGGATGCAGCATCTTACGCTGCTGCTGAGAAACGCTGATCTGACGAGCAATAGAGACCTCAACAGCATTTCGCAGAGCCTCCTGAGCGTCGGCCTCAGCAGCTTGCTTCTTTGGTGAGGCTAGGGACGAAGTAGGAGAGAATCGTCTCGAAGTCTCGGCTTTGGAGGATGTGACAGAAGCTGGGGGTGAGGCCATGTGCGAAGGAGAGGGGTTCCTTCTTTTAGCAACACCAAGATCCTTTTCATCGTCTGTATGTTCAGGAGACGCCGGTAGGGCTCCGGAGCCGGGAGTGTAAGGAGAGTTCTGTTTAGAGAACTTCTCAGGTGACATGGTTGCCCTCGGCGGCGAAGGGTGTATCTTGGGGATGAGACTGATCCTTTCTGGTGCCGCACCACTGGGACGCCTGTTGAACTTGGAGACCAGAACGGGCTGGTAGTGGGTTGCTTGTTGAGCAAACTTGTCGTGTGGCGATGCTGACGAGGGTGGGAGCTGAACGACCTGAGCTTTGGCTTCATGGGTCAAGATCTCTGGTGTTGACACGAAGCTAGGAGAATCATAGGGAACAGGATTTGTGCTGGCACGGAAGCGAGGTGAAGGTAGTGGCTTCGAGGTATCTGCGTTGGGTTCGAAACTCGGCGATGGCTGTGGCGACGTTGCTCTCCTTGTCCGTTGATATCCTCCTCTGTTTTCGGCGATGGCATCCTTGACTGTCTTGAGATTATCAAGATTCGCTTGTCGCCGAGCAAGAAGGGAGGACGAAGAACCCTGCTGAGGCTGCAATACGCTGTTGAACATAACACTATATCGGTCCATCTTAATGCTAGGGATCTCGACGTCGAGGAGTGCTCGAGGAATCGCAGGCATCGGTGGAGGTGAAGATGGTGGCACGGGTGTCCTTTCCGCTCTCTTCTTCTTCGAGTCTCCCCGAAGGCCTCTCAGTGTCATCTTGCGAGCCATTCCTCCAGATCCGGGCTCTTTCGGCTTTGTCTCCTTTGATGCCTTGATCGGGGTAGTGGCCTTCTCCTTTCCAGCTTTGGATGGTGAAGTGATGGCCTCACTTGGTGTCTGAACAGCCAGCGGTGATTCTTCAGCTAGTTCCAGTGGTTCGGATATAGTTAGTCTTGGCTCAGTGTGAGCTCTAAGGACGATAGGTTTGTGTTTTGGTGCTCTTCGTGAGCTTGGCTCTTCTGATGGGATGGCAGACGAAGCTAATGATACGCTGGAAGCGTTGCTATCTGTCAAAGATCGCTGAGGCTTTTCCGGTCTGGTTGATCGTTTTGACTTTGATCGGAAGATACCCCATTTACGAGGCTTTTCCTCAACATGCTCTTGCGTAGACTGAGGCTCGGGTTCTTGTGTGTCAACAGCAGCACTCATAGCTCTGTTCCGTGGGTTCCAGGGCGCCGGTGTGAAATCTCCCATCTGCGTTGGACTTCCTATGGCCATACCGACAGCAATTACTCCAACTTCTCCAGAATCTCCCATAGAATCCGGGGTTGAAGTTCGCACCAGAGTCGTTCCCGGCTGTGATGAGGTACGCGGACTGAGTTCGGGAGATGGAGGTCGGCCATAGATCGGGATATGAAACGCTGTTACGTTTGTGCTCGACTTTGAGCTTTTTAAAATGAGAGCAAGGTCGTCTCTGGAAACGCGCTTGTTGTCGAAGGAATGGTTAAAGAGTGACTTGGTATCTGACCGGTCGGCGGTGAAGCTTCCTCTGCGTGGCTGTATGCGTCGATGGGAAGCGGAGGCCGCTGACACAGTAGCGGCCCTCGAGAGATTTGTAGCATTAGCCATAACTGAAGCAATGCGTCCCCGTCCTTGATTATGCGATCTGATGTGATCTGATGCGAAGGGGGTGTCTCTCTATGGAGGCTAAGAGAGATGGACCGACTGTTGAGAATAGATTGATTCAGAGTTGAAGGAATGAGTGTATCAGATCGAGAGAAGACACAAAGGAGCGCGGGGGAGATCTCTGCTTGGCTTAAGAGAAAGAGCATGAGCATGAAGAAGACGTCTTTGTTTTGACAGATGGTCCCCTGTATCGAACAGGGTCTGACACAGAAGATGGTTCACCAAAGGGCAAGTATTATCGCAATTCAGGGACCAGGATCCTCTTTAAAAGAAGCCTGGACTGTGATGCATAGGGTGCCGGGTACTACTCTATGTACTTTACAGTAGGCTAAGCATGCTGGGCATGCTTTGAACAAGAGGCGAACCCTCGTCTCACAGGGACCACCCCGCCTTTCATGAGGAGCCTATAGTATGAAGCCGTTGATGAGAATCGAGACGAATGCGGACAAACGGCCGGTAACAAGCAGGGAAACGGAGCCAAGATGACGATGCAGTTGCAAGGATGGGATACTGTAAGCGCAAGAGGCAATTTCCATGTTGAAAAGCCGATCCCCGGATTGGCGTCAAGTATCCTCAGCGTATTAACCAGAGAACCAGCCAAAGGACAATAGTCCAGACTGAAGGAGAGACCTCATTTCAGGACCTAGACCATGGTCTTGGGAAACAGGCTAAAGATGCACTGGCATTGGTCGCATGTTTGAGGTTGATGGGACAAGGACTGGCGGCAGCAGTAGAAATCTTTAACAACAAATGGATCCCTGAATCGTCCCCATCGATGAGCGAGCAATCAGCAGCCCAAAGCAAGGGCGAAACGACTGTTGACTAGGGGTGTCCCCTGTCTAGAGTATGTCGATTAGTGGAGTATTGTATGTGTCGTGTGTCAGTGATCCAACCTATCGAATCGATTCTGTACCTGAAGGTTTATTTAAATTCGATCAATGCTTATAGAAGCCCAGCAGTAATATGAGTGGAAAGTAGTCAATGTTCCACTGCTTGTGGCGCTTCTTTAGAAACGAGCCGCCGCCGCAATCACCCGCAATATTAGTCCGAGTTCCTATCAATAGAATAGAAGCCGTTCGGTTCGTTCGTTCTATGTCTCATTCTAAATCGGCCACCGCGGCAATCTATCGCGGTTACCAGGATGTCACTCGATGGGTAACGGTCAGCGCTGATCCCGAAGATGCCCTACTGTACTTACGGATACATCCACGGACTTGCAACCAATCTTGGCAGTTTAACAGGTTTCTCTTTGTCTCTCTCTGACAATGTCAACATGAGCCCCCGATTCATGTAAATGATCCTTCGTCTTGAATCATGGTCAGCTGTTATAAATCCATGACTGAGCATCCCTGCGTCAGTTCGTCGTCTAAATTCACACGATGACACTCTCTTTACAAGACGTTGTAACCTTGTTTCCAACCGACATGACAACACTGGGTACAGGGTCTCTCTCGCTGTCGTGCTGTGTAATTGATCTCATTTACTGCGCCGTATTCCTTTACGGGTAATACTTGCACTCGGCTGCATTGCATGATGATGTTAAATGCAGTAGGTCCTCCTCTACAGGGCCTACAGGGCATGTGTTGTGTCTCCAGTGGCTGGTCTCTTTGAAATTAGAGGAACATCGCGTCAAACGTACCCACCCGGTCTGTCACAGCCTTGTATGAAACACCCGCACTTAAGAAGTTCAGACGTCTGCAAGCAAGCAATCAGCCCAATGCATGCATGTAGCCAAATCAGGAACGGAAGACCAAAGCCACAAGTGACAGAAAGATTTCAGTGGCGTCGGGTCGATCTTCTAGAAATTCTCAGGTGGCAAGCACGGAACTTGGAGTCGTCTGAGTCCTATCCTTCTTCATCTCCCGTCACTTCCAAGCCAAGCAAGCTTCAGCTCGTCTACACCGAACTCACTGACCTTTCAATTTAGGGCTGGACTGGTGCCGAGCTGGACCCAGGATCATTCGCCTAATTGGGGATATCCGGGATATACGGATACTGCTCTACTATCACCAGATAACGAATGATCACTCCGTACTTACGGATGCTTATACCAGTCGGGCGATCTCACTGCAGAGAGAGCGAATTTCTTCAATTCAACCATCAAAAAAACCTCAGGGGCTCTTCATCCATTCAACTCGTCGTTTCACATCATGACAAGGGTATTCGTCAACTTCGTCTCAGATTGCCAATTTCCATTTTACAGCACCAACAGCACGGGCCAAAAGTGCAACTGGGCTCACATACCCTAGACAAAGTTAATATGCAGCCTTGGAAGAAGGCTCCTCTTCTCTCTCCCTCGTGGCATCCGCGTGTTTTCCTCATGTCCACTTCAACATCCCATTCTTCAGAGTCAGAGTCACATCCACGATGTGAAGACTAAAACGGGCACTAGGCCTCACACAGGAGAGTCCCGGATGCCGCCTCACTATGGGCAACACCCGAGCCCCCCGAAGTTATCGGCAATGCTATTGCTCTTAATAAAGATCTTAAGACTTGAAACGCCAGGGATTAATGTGGTATTCATGGCTTGAATATCCCCCGAGAGCTTTTGCTGCGGACCCGTTCAGCCTCCAGTCGACTGGTCAAGCAAAAGCAAAGTGCGGCTGTCAATAACCAATTCTGGGCCTGTGCTTGACTAGAGGACACTGTCTTCTCTTTCGATATTGAGATAGCTCCTATCAGATACATTGTGAGAACCTAAAATCCTCTAACTAGCGACGGGTTCTTATGCTAGAACACACGTCTTGACCATCATGGTATCCGCGACAGGGCGTGTATGTTCAACAAGAGTGAGCACGTTCATCTTCCACATTGACAACTATAGTATAGCTGCGTTGGTTATATGTTATATATCCGGTGAGTATGCAATGTATATCCGTTAGAGATACAACATCCCACCGTCAATGACTATTTACTATGTATATATTCACCTGCTACAAACACAACTTAGTTCCATTGAGTATAGTTACATATAAAGACCCCAATCCCCACTTGTGTTCATGGTGAGGTTTATTCAGATACTAAGTGCATGCGGGAACTGTTGTGTAAAATTGGGTAAACGTGTAATAAGGGTCTGATTGTGTTTTGGATATGGACATCCCGTTGCTGGACTACGCGGAGAGTCTACATAGTAGTTTCAGGTGTTCGATTCATCTCGATTAGTTTATATGTAGTTAAAAATATCACAATCGAGATGATATCGAAATCGAAAGTCGATGATCTGGAGATCAGGGTATGAGCTTCTTGAACTAACACATACTAACAACGCCAGCTGATGACAATGCATGGAGGGTATTGATCACCCAAGGTCCGCCCATTTGTTTGTTCAGACTATAGGTGACTATCATCCTGTTTGAATTGTGGAATCAAGTTTGGGGAGACCCGAGTCATGATGGATGTTTGTTTCCCAGGAGACCTCGGTTCTGGTTGAAGCGAACAAGACGCTATCACCACTTGAACCTCAATATGCGGTCAACCATTCGTTAAAGATTCTTGGCGGATATTGCCGTTCCTAAAGCGGGCCGCCTGGACATCCCGTATCTCTAACGCCAGTCAAGTGAGTTAGTCAACCACGTCAGAATTATCCAAGTGACGTTGAAGTAGAAACTTATTGATGGCTTTGAGGTATAGGTTAAGCAGAAGCTCAGTTGAGCCTCAATCTGCAACCCGATACGTCAGTGAATTATGCATTGCATATCTGCAATAGCCGTCACCAAGCAAGTAATACCGAAATGCAGCGACAACAGCAGAAGAAGAAAAAATGCGTGACATGGGGAACTGTTGATCCTGCCGACCGACATATCCAAGAACCGTTGGGCTTGAAGTATAGGGTACAAGGTTCCACTACTAGCGAACCGTCACCGACTCAAGTATCCAATACTCATTGGACAGCACTGGAGCTTGACAGCAAATTTTGGCGGGGCCTGGGAGGGACTGAAGCGGCGCCTGGAGGGGCAAAGCTCCAAAAGAATCACCAGTTGATAACCTCCCCCGCCAAAACAAACCTCACCTACCTTTAACCTGACCTAACTTAACCTAACCTTACCTCACCTCTAAACTTTTACAACCTTTGTCCTAACAAACTCACTTCTATACCCTCACTCACATCACATCACATTCATCATGTCGTGGCAAGGTCAGTACTAACTATGTTCCTCTCATTCAAACTACTGCTATCATGTCACTCATTTTCCTCTACCCCTCCTCGCCCCTCCATGAACCGTCTCGGTCATGTTCCTCATCACCGCCTCCAAATCACTCTTTTCCTAAAACCCTAAGTTGAAGCTTGATGAACAAGTAAGCTGACATGATTCCGATATAGCATACATCGACTCAAGGTACATACTTCCAATATCCCGCAACCACGAATAGACACCAATCGTGGTCCCCCTCCGTCGGCGCGAATACCGAGCGAATGCTGACAATTCTTCTCACAACAGCCTCGTCGGCAGCGGTCACATCGACAAGGGCGCCATCATCAGTGTTGCTGGCGACAGCGCCTGGGCTGCTTCTCCCGACCTCCAGGTACATAAGAATAGCCCCCTTCTCACCGACACAAACCTCGCCGAAGCGACGGACAACCCCTGCGTTCAATGACTGAATAAATGGACATCCATGACTGACTCTTGCGACCCCACTACAGCTCAAGCCCGAGGAGATGAAGGCCATCTCCGATATCGTTAACGGTAACCAGGCCGCCAAGGACAAGGCTTTCGGTGAAGGTCTCTACATTGCTGGTGAACGATATGTTATGGCCCGAGCTGAGGACCGAAGCATCTACGCTCGATCGGTACGACATCCCATATCACCGTCATCCCCCCTTGTCACATGCCACTAACGCAACAACAGGGCCGTCGCGGTGTCGCTATCGCAAAGACCACCCAGGCTATCGTCGTCGGCCACCACGGCGAGGCCCAGGTCGCTGGTAACGCCTCCTCCACCGTTGAGGGTCTTGCCGACTACCTCATCAAGTCCGGTTACTAGATATTCGGTGTGTGTAAGGCAAGACAAGGCAAAGGAATTTTGGGCGGAATTATCTGTGAGAAGCGTCATGAAAAACGCTGTTTATCCGTAGAACGGATTAGTCAACGCAGCTGTAACGAGCTTATGCTAAGAGGAGCGCCTCTGTTTTTAGAACATTGGACTTGGGCTTTGAGCTTGAGTGTGGGTGTATGTACCTCGAGGAAGACATTTTCTTGACCAGAAATCGGTCAACAGAGTTTGTTTCTACACGATTCTGCATATAGGCAATCCGAGTGCTCTCCAGACCCATCTCTTATGTCACACTTGAGAAAAACAAAAATCTTGAATGTAATCCAACTTGACTTTTCATTACAGCTGACTATACTCATTATACGCCGTTCTCGTCCCATGATGTACAATGCTTTTGTCCATCCAAATGTCGTGGTAATCTTCATGTCATTAACGCCTATTCCAAAGCCACTAGTCCTTTAAACTTCGCCCAAGTCCTACCATGAGATGTAGCGGTTGAGTCTTTTACACGTAATGCAGCCTCTCGTTTGAACAGCTCCGACTATCAGGTCTCTTGGAACTCTATGTTCCGACCAACTAGACAGGGAGCTCGGCATTTCGTCTTCCAAGGCCTATTCTGTCGACGATCATGCCGATGTACGGTCCTACGACAGGCAAGCCTCGCGCGAAGCCGGCGATGGTCCCTAAGAAGTCTCCAAACAGAACGACTATGCCGTATGCTTCCACGAGGAATCCGATAAAGGTCCACTTCATGAAGATAAGAATCAAGCCTAGGAAGAACGCCGCCGTACCCTTTGCTTTTTGTTTGCGCGCGAAGAAGAGAAGCGTCTTTTGAGGTCCGATGATGATCGTCAAGCCGATAAGGAAAAGGATCTATCCGATCGAGTCGTGTTAGCAATCGTCGGTTCGGTGGGATGGAAGGAGTAGAGGTCGTCATACGTTTCCCATAGCAAGCCTGGAAAGCAAGTTAGCACAACAACGTAAGCATGGGGTACTGTAGAGGCAGATACTGACATGGATCGATCAAAGAAGAGCATGACACCTCCTATCAGGAAGAAGCCTCCTGCGAAGCCGTCAGTTTCTCAAGTTCATGATGCGCCGTGCCCAGAGGGCAAGCGATGCGCAAGTCCAAACATACCGCCGGAGCAAAAGACAACTCCAATTTCTATCGAAAACAGTCAGCTTCTGCACACATCATCCATTATATCCATCGAAGTATAACTTCATCATGGACTTATCGCAGCTCAACTGCAGGGGTAAAGCTAAGCATACTTTGGGTATCCGTCAACCACATCGACATCTTGGCGGTTTGGTAGGTGTACAGATAGAGTCTTTATTCGAACAGAAGTGCTGTATTTCGGATTGTCGAAGGTAAAAGCGTAAACTGGCGGAGTTCAATTGGTATAGATAAGACTTGCAGGGAGAAACAAGAGAGGCCAAAGTACTCGAATGAATGTTGCCGTTTTTCGTCACCAGCTCCCTTGGAGGATACAGGACACGTTCCAGGGGTTTACATGGTGTAAACGGCGATTGACAGGGCTGTACCAAAGAGGGCTTAGGCGATGTTGAGAGCTGTCGCGTGCCCCATTGGCTGCTCTGGACCAAAGTGGGTGGGCGTGGGTTGACTTGAAATTTTGCTGCGGTACCGACTTTAAGAGACTTGCATCTTTCTTCATCACACTTTTGAGTTGGTCAACGACTTGGGACCAACGGTTCTGGCTCTTAAGCATTCCAATATGAATGATGAATAGAGTTAAGAGTGCAACGTTTAACAACGTCCTGTCATCCAATACTTGCCAAATCGCACAATGCGTTGAGGAAACAATATTCATGTTTGGTTCAGTCTATCAAACAGCTTGCTATACACATATTTCGACAGATCGCATCTGTCCCTGCCGCGACGGCCGGCGGCGTTCTTCGCCCTGGCAACTGAGATACGTTTCTCCTCCATACGTTCTCGGTACTCTGTCGACCTTAGGCAGAGAACAAAGCTTATGCATGATCACGATTAAGCCGGAGCGTCAATTGCCATCCCTTAGCCGAAAGGCTTCGGGTGCATAGTTGGGGCTTGACTTTGTTGGTCGAACACTTCCATTTTTGAGTGGTATCTTTTGTATAACGTGCATGTGCCTGGTAACTCCGTAATAAACTCGAGGGTGAAGCTATCTCGTCTGCCTCCTGAACTTTATAGTTTTCATCATTTCATTAAATGGGTATATCCTGCTTATAATCCACGCTCATTTGAGGACCGTGTGAGCACCACGAGCCTCGAGAATCTGCTCGGTAGCGCTCTGAGGTAGTGTTCTGATGAGGCCAAACACCTCCTTGTTGTGGTAGCGTAGCCGTGTCTTGGGATCCATATACGGTGCAGGCAAGCCCGTCACGTCACAGTAGTGCTTGTTATGCGCAAGTGATGGCGCAGACTCGATGTTCGTGTATGTGGCAGTAGGCACCGAAGGGCCACCTGGCTTGAGACTCTTCTCGAGTACAAGCTTGGACAGACTTCGCGATGCTTGCGCCAGATTCGGGGGTTCCTTGCCGCTCTCGGTGGCAGGTGTGCTGGTACCGCTGGTTGAGAGTCCATCGTTGTCGGCAGGGGTGGCGATACCGCTCGCATCCATTGGTGTGCCTAGAGCTGAAGCTTCTCTTCGCGAGGCATCGCCGACGATGGCCTTTAAGTTCTTGTTGCGGCGCTGGTTTGGCTTCCATGATGGGCTCCGGAAGTTCTTGTGGGTGGAATGGATGTCGAGCTTCTCTATAAGCTGTTGATGGGCGATCTGCGCCTCAGTTGGAGCAGCCATCGTTTTTGTTTTTAGGATTATCTGGTGGATAGAGAGAAATGCGCCGTATTGAAATAGGTGGCTTTGATTACTTTGCGACTTTTGCTTAGGGATAGAATGGTCGATAGTCCAGAGCACTACGCCTGTGTCGCAAGCTATGAGCTTATCGCGTTGGAGTAAATTCTGCCGCGATTCACCGCGTTCCTGACACTGTAGCTGGGGAATGCTTCATGGCCCAAGTGGGCATAAAGTAAACACAAGACTCCACTACGGATTGTCATATTCATCATATTGACACGAAGGAACCTTATCAAACAGCTGAAATGGTAGGGAGAATATGAAAAGTTATTGAATACTCATGGTACCCTGTCTAACCTGCTTATAGGAGAGCCCTCACGAGCACCAGCAGAACCTCCTGCTCTCACGTATCATCACCAACGTGGTATGTCTAACTGACGTGAAGCCAGTCATAAAAGACACTAACAATATGCAGGAAAAGCTTAACGAAGCTGTTGTTGTGATGAACAAAAGTCTCCAGGTATGTCAATCCGTCTTTCTATGCTCAATAGTAAACTCATAAACCGTTCCAGGACATCAACATCCAGAACATGAACGTCGAGCTAGTTGCCCAGATGTTCAAAAACTACCAATCAAATGTCTTGTTCCACTTGGAAGGTAAGCTTTGGATTTGATGGTTGTATATACCGATGCTGATATTTGCCGATAGCGACGGACAACTTGAAGCCTCCTAGCTAAGCACTTGTACCAGTGCTTGCGATTGGAGTTTTGTTGCATTTGTATTGCGCGCATGATTTTACATGAATTGATGACTTGGTGTTATCTCATATATAGAGACTTGGAAGGAAACCCTGAATGAATTTGTTTTGAACCATATCATTGAAGTCCCTTTATGTGCTGTTATGACGGAGCTTTCATATAGAAAGACTGTCTTTGATCCGGATTGCAATTAATGTTAAAGAGCTCATCGATATATAACTGGGCATCTCTTGGTAGCAGTCGATTGCTTTACGTTGGGTTACTTCTGCATGTATTGTTGCGCCAAAGTGGATCCTTGTTGTTGTATGTGATGGCCCTCGATCAGCCTTGTAGCCTCGTACAGTACATTCTCAACCTTTCAACAGCTAAGCCCAATCACTTGCGCCGACGACAATTGGCCAACAGAGCCAGGCGCCGATCTGAATTGTCTTTTCTTTTTTCTCCTACCATGATTTCTGGCCTTTGCACTTAATCTTTATCTTACCATCCTCCAACACAACCATGGCTCCCTCGGCCGTCGACCAACCCGCCATCAAGGCGCCCGAAGAGAAGACATACCCTCCCGCCAAGATCTTTCCCGTCAAGGAGACGCGCTTTGAGAACTTTATAGAGCCATCAAAGGATGGAAGAGAACGCGCACTGAAGCAACCCGAAAGCTCAGCTATCGTTATTGACAATGGTGAGCTTGAGCGCAAGGGGCTTGCGACAACCATGGATTAACAACTGTTCCACAGGATCTTCAACCGTACGCGCCGGCTGGTCGTTCGAGTCAAAGCCGAGGTTCAGCATACCCCCCATCATGGCTAAGTACCGCGATCGAAAATTGGGCAAGACCTTCTCTTTTGCTGGATCCGACTGTTACGCCGACACAACCGCGCGCGGCCATATCAGAAGCGCCTTCGAAGCTGGAACAGGAATTGTCAGTAACTGGGATGTGATGGAGCATGTGTTGGACTACATCTTCCTAAAGCTGGGCATGAACGATGCAGATGGCGCTATCGAAGTTCCTATTGTCATGACAGAGGCTGTTGCCAATCTGCCATACTCAAGGAAATGTGGGTGAAATGCTATACTTGCGAAAGCCTGGACTGACTTTTTAGCCATGACGGAGATTATCTTCGAATGTTACGGTGCGCCTTCGCTGGCTTACGGAATCGATTCCCTCTTTTCATACATACACAACAAGGGCAAGACTGGTCTCGTGGTCTCTTCATCTTACACATCAACACATGTTATCCCCGTGTATAACAACAAGGCCCTACTCGGCCAAGCCACGCGACTGAATTGGGGAGGCTATCACAATGCCGAGTATCTTCTCAAGCTACTTCGACTTAAATACCCTGCCTTCACTGGCAAGACTAACGTATCACAAGCCGAGCACATGCTCCGCGATCATGGCTACGTATCCCAGAGTTACGATGAAGAGCTCGCCAGCTACCTTGAGTGGAAGGACCTGGAGGATCGTGATATCGTTGTGCAATACCCATACACAGAAGTTGTGGTTGAGCAGAAAACTGAGGAAGAGCTGGCTAAAATTGCAGAGCGTAAGAAGGAGAGTGGGCGAAGGTTGCAACAACAGGCGGCCAAGATGCGTCTGGAGAAGCTCATGAAAAAGGAGCAGGATCTGGAGTACTACAAGAACCTTCAAAGGAACATTACGGATGTGACGAAGAAGGAACTCAGACGCCAACTCGACAGCAACGACATTAAGGATGAGAACCAGCTGGAGAAGATCATCAAGGATTTGGAAAAGGCCGTCAGGAAGGCCCGAACAAAGGATGTTGGCGGTGACCCCGAGGAGGAACAAGAGCAACCCAACTTTGATCTCCTCGATATCCCTGATGATCAGCTTGACGACGCCCAGCTGAAACAGAAGCGTCAGCAACGTCTGCTCAAGTCAAATCATGAAGCTCGCGCTCGCGCAAAGGCCGAGAAGGAGGCTGAAAAGGCACGAGTTATCGAGGAGGAGCGTGCTGACACCGAGCGAAGAGAGAATGACCTCGAGAACTGGCTTGAGGAGAAGCGCCAGCAACGAGCCGAGACACTACAAAAGATGAAAGAGCGTGAGCGCCTAAAGCAGGATCTAGGCAACCGAAAGTCCCTTGCTTCGCAGATTCGCATGAAGAGTATCGCCAACTTGGCCTCGGACAACCCGACCAAGAAGCGACGCCGTGGTGGTGACGACGATAATTTCGGTGCGGATGATGACGACTGGGGTGTTTATCGCCAGATTGCCGTGGGCGACAACAGTGATGATGAGCATGAAGAGGAAGACCTTAACTCAACACTCAAGTCTCTAGAGCAAGACCTATTGCGCTACGATCCTGACTTCGATTACGAGAATACTCATGAGGCTCAGTCTGACTGGTCTAAATCTCTACTGCACGCCTTCGCGCGAGGTCCCCGGCCCTTCGACCCCTCTTCACAGGCCGAGCTCAACCAGATCCATCTCAACGTTGAGCGCATTCGTGTCCCCGAAGTTGTTTTCCGCCCCTCGATTGCCGGTGTTGATCAGTCGGGTATTGTCGATATTGCTGGTGATATTCTCAACCAACGATTGGGCAACATTCCTAACCGCGATGATTTCCTTCGTGATGTATTCTTGACCGGTGGAAACACCCTGTTCAAGAACTTTGATGACCGCGTTCGCGACGGTCTCCGCGCTCTTCTTCCTGCCGATTCACCCCTGAATGTGCGTCGTGCGGAGGACGCCCTACTAGATGCTTGGAAGGGCGCCGCGGGCTGGGTTGGAACACCTGCTTGGAAGACGGCAAAGATCTCAAGAGAGGAATACCAAGAAAAGGGACCGGAGTATATCAAGGTGAGTTTCTTCCGATCTAACATCGATGTCCCAATCTTGCTAACAGCTTATCACAGGAACACGACATGGGTAATTCTTATGCGTAGATTGTATAGTGATAGGGAGATACGGAGTCAAAAGCGGGTTGATTCACGTACGGTAGATTGGGACTCTTTAGTTTACATGTTGCATCAATCCATGAATACCTTTTTATTATAGAAGATTGCACATCTAACATTTGGGATGCTACGAAGCTCATGGAGCACCTCATCATGCCGTCAAAACCCAAATGTGATGCCAAGATACCCATGAAAGAAGAACCATTGGCTACACATAAGTGCGATGCTCAATAGAGTTTCTGACTGTTGAACTTTGCAACATATAAGAATACTTTGACGCTCGTGATCATGAATGCTCATTTGCTACCTGTTTAGAAGTAAGTGATGTGCTGTAAATGAGGGACGCTTCGACTGCCGTTCTTTTATCGATAAAGCTCTCGCCCACTTTTCCCATGAGCCCCTCACCTTCCGAGTCTCCGAAAGTCGCTGATCTTCCACCTCATGATCTTTCCTTTTCCTTCCATTGAAAGCTCCCCATCAATTCTCATCCCTCTAAATACCTCGCCCACAGGGTCGCCAAGTTCATGTCAACACATCCATACACACTGAGCACAAACCGTACAAAGTCCGATTCCATCATGACATCCACCGATCCGGCGGCGGAGGGTTCCAAGATACCCGTCCTTCTGCTCAAGACGAGATCGAGTCCTGGTGATTCATATGAAGATCTTTTCTCAGAGGCTAGTGCTAATGGAACGGGATTTGCGCCTCAATTCGTTCCTGTGCTATTGCATCAGTTCCATGGTGAGGGTATGAAGGAAGTTGCGGCGTTGCTGCGTGAGCGTCGCATTGGCAATGAGAAACATCATGAGTACGGCGGCTTGATCTTTACGTCGCAACGAGCAGTCGAAGCGTTCGTGAAGCTTGTGGAAGACGGAAAGAACGGTACGTCATGACATTCACTATCATCTCATCATAGCAACGAAGACTAACATGGTGTCCAATGCGACAGAAGATACTGCTGATCCCTCAGACACAACATCATGGCCTCACCTCCAAAACGTCCCCGTCTACAGCGTTGGTCCTGCCACAACCCGCGCCCTTGCCGCCGTACCTCAGGATCCTCCTCTACAAGTTTTCGGCAGCCACACGGGCAACGGCGCCGCTCTGGCCCCTTACATTCTCGCCCACTACTTTGAATGGTACCGCGACCAAGGCCGTCCTACTCTCCCGCCACTGCTCTTCCTAGTCGGAGAGACCCGCCGCGACATCATCCCCAAGACCCTACAGGACGGCGCGTTGCCTGACACAGAGCGCATTCGAGTTACAGAGACGGTTGTTTACGGAACGGGCGTCATGGAGAGCTTCCCTGTTGATCTGCGACGGGTGCTTGGCGAGACGCGCGATGATCCTGTCCGCTGGATTGTGGTGTTCTCACCTACGGGATGCGACAGTATGCTTCGGGTCATGGGAATTCTGGATGCCGAGACAAATAAGGTGTATAAGGGATACCAGCGGGACGGAAAGACTTTTATTGCGACTATTGGACCTACGACAAGGGATCATCTGTTATCATTTGGCTTTGAGCCTGATGTATGCGCAGAGTCACCGACACCAGAGGGCGTATTGAACGGAATCAAGGAGTTTATGGCAAAGAGAAACCAGAGCTGAAGCTCAATGTAAGTAAAATAGTAAACATTGTATCAAGTAAATGTAAAGTATTGCGGCTGCAAAAACCAGTGCTGATGTAAAGAGTCGGGAGTGTCAGCTCCGGGTATCATTCCTTTCTACAGATCCATCCTTGGATATTTTTCTTGTTCCCATCGTATATACCCAAGAGATCCCGTCCCACCTATGTTCGCTTTGTCTTATGTCAAAACATACGGTTCCTTCCCTTCATCATGTATCACTTGGGGAAAGACCAAAAGTTGCTATGCGAATTCCAACCCTAACACCGAGCGCCGTGTAACCAGATAAAGCCAAAACATCGTCATCATACACCCATAACCCAGAGTTCTACGCCGATGACACCAAATTTGGTTCCTTCATCGCTCAGCGGCTCGTTTCCATAGGTCTCGCACCTCGAGCTGTGGCCATTCTCGAGTCCATTGTCTAGCCAGAGCCCATAATGACCACCGCCAGATCCAACGCTTAAAAAGCCCGTTTCGCAGTTAATGCAAAAGTCGTTCAGACCGCTATACGGGAATGCCTTGAACCGCACCGCTTCACTAGGCGTAGGTGACGGTGCGCGGGAGTGCGTCGGCGTGTTAGTTTCTGACGAAGGAGGCGGTGGAGCGAGCGTTGTGTTTCGAGAGTTGAGATTCGTCGTATCGGCCGACGGAGGCGGTGGGAGAGGTGTGATAGTCGACGCTCGCCAGAGGAAGCACTCGCCGTTTCCGAAATACGTGTGCGCGGGGTGAGGATATTCGGAAAGGTATGCGCCAAAGACCTGATCATGTTTGTTAGCAAGAAAACGTCATATCGTCTCACTTTATACGCACCCCTCCTTCAAGATCCTTGACAACAAGGACAAAACCCGCCCGCCTGCCCTCAAACTGGCGACACCGCTGGTACAGTGTCGCCAAACTCGCGCCGTCCTGCTCGAGGCTATAGATAAGATGCCAGTCGTCGACGATGCGCAAGCGCTCAGGAACCATGGTGCGAATCTCCTCCGCCACCGCCGGGCTCAGCAACTTGGCTGACGAAGGCGTCCCGGGACGATAACCATGAAGAATAAGAGGATCAAGCGGCGGAGGACGCATAGGACTGGCAATACGTCGCACGGGAGAAAAGACGCCGTTTATGCCATCTTTTGTGTTGTGGCCGTTGCCGTTATGATAGTTGAAGTCATCGTCATAGGCGGTGTCGGCTTGGCTAGGGAATGAACCCTCGCTGGAGAAGCGGCGGATGAGACCAGTCCACATGTTGGAGATGTACGACGCAGAGGCGCGATTTGAGTTGACGGGCGTACCAGCGCCGGAGGATTCGGGAGTTTCGGGGGAGTCGTTGCGGTCTGAAAAGCTCATAACGATAAGAAGAATATCTGGGTATCTGTAGTGTGTACTCTGGCCCACGACAGTAACAACGAAGAACTAGGAAGTGGGAGACGTATGCATAGATACAAGAAACAGGGTCTCTGGATCGGCAAGTAAGAATATAAAGTTGTTTGGATTTTCAAGGGAGAAGAAACAAACGGTTTTTTATAAGTTAGTGTTTAGATCTGAGACATGCAAAGAAGATGGAAGGTGGAATGAATAAAGTGCGACGTGAGTGGCTCTGACGCAGCTTCACTTGGTTGGAGATTAGGGGAAGCTAGTGGAGCTTGATAATGGATGGCGGGGTCAGCCTAGACGTTAAAATGATGATCAAAAGTGCCTGATCTTGACAATTGATGCCTCTATTAAGATTTGACATTTTTCAGGCAGCAATTATAAACCATTCAGTACAAAAAACAGCTTACAACTGATTGCGTGGCGATTCATAAGCCGTTTAATTTGTCCAGATTCTTCCAACGGCTTTGGCCACTTGTACGTCCACGTTGGCAACCTCCACCAACTTCATGATCGTCATCAACATCAGAGCCTCAATCATCAAGCGCTAGCTTATTCTGGCCAGTGGCCTCTAATCACTCGAGCCTTAGTTCGGTCTAGACCTTTGCTTTTGTGGTTACCGTTGAGGTCTTTGACTGTCACGTTACGAAGATGAATGGCCAATGACAATGGCAAAGCATCAATTGAGCCAAGAAAACATATGATAGAAGCATCAGGAGATATGCATGCAGTGTTTGCTACACTTAGAGTAACTAACCTGCATATGCATACAGCACTATTCACTTCAGTGAGAAACTAATGTACACAAACACGTATTATCATGAATTTTTCTCTTGGGATATAACAGCTAAAAAAAGAAATGGTTGCAATGTGCAATTCATCAAATCATCTTCACCACCCGTCTGGATCTCAGCCTCCATTTCAATCATATCTTTGATCCTGTTTCCTTATATTCGACCCCCACAAGCAAGATCATCCCCAAAAGACCGATGCCAGATACATGATATGCAGAATAAGCTAAACCGATGATTCTGTCTGTGCTTGCTTGCATGGATTTGTGTTGTGGTCTATCTGTCTTCTCCAAACTCGCTGCTCGTCTTTCTAAAGGCTTCCTGGATCGCAGATCACAGATGTCGAGCGAATCGTCGCGGGTATTCCACATTTACCTCATGATCTCCTGGTAGATCAACTGCTTCAGCTGCTCCTTGCTCAAGTTATCCTTGTGCTTGTCAAAGTCGAAGAACTCCTCGGGAATTGGGGGCGCTGTGGGCTCGTCCTCGGGGTCGTGGTAAGGCTCAAGGTAGGGGTGCTTCAGAGCTTCCTCCACAGTAATGCGCTTAACAGGGTTGAAAGCGAGAAGCTTCTCGAGCAAGTCGAGCGCCAGATCCGACGTCTTGGGGAATAGAGTTCGGAATGGGACCTTCTTCTTAAAGGGCAGCGATCGGATGTATTCTCGAGCACGGCGCGACTTGATACCGTAGTAATCCTCCATGGTGGGTGTGCCCAGCACGTCCAGAATGAGGGTCAACTGGTGGTGGTCTAGTAGTCCAGTTAGCAATGGGCCCGGGGTTGTCGCAACGCTTAAGTGGTCACTTACAATCCTTTCCGGGGAAAAGAGGCTTGCCGCTGAGCATCTCAGCGAGGATACAACCGACTGACCACACATCGATAGCCTTGGTGTACTCCTTGAACGTCAACATGATCTCGGGCGCACGGTACCATCGAGTAGCGACGTATTCGGTCATGAAACCAGAGTTGTCCTCCTGAGAGGCAGCAGATCGCGCAAGACCGAAATCGCACACCTTAAGATCGCAGTTGGCGTTGAGGAGGAGGTTGGAAGGCTTCAAGTCTCGGTGCAGAACGTTGGCTGAGTGCATGGCCTTGAGGGCTCGGAGGGTCTGGTAGATGAAGTACTGGCAATGGTCGTCAGAAAGGTCCTGGGTGCGGATGACACGGTGCATATCCGTCTCCATCAGCTCCTGCGTTGTTCATTAGCTCGCTATTCTAATTGTGGTAGAATGCTGATGTTTCGCACCTGGATCAGATAGACTTCGTTAAATGACTCGTAACTCCTGGGCTTCTGGATATCAAGAATGGAAATAATGTTCTCGTGGTTGAAGTATCGCAGAAGCTTCATCTCTCGCAGAGTTCTTAGACAGAACATGGAGTGATCGAAAGGGGTGATCTTCTTGATGGCGACCTTTTGGCCGGAGGGCTTGTGAATGGCGGAACTGGAGAAGTGTCAGCATTTGAATCATTGAACAATCAACACGAGAAGCAGAAACATACCAGACGACACCGTAGGCGCCTTCACCGACCACATCTTGAATATCGTACTGCTCGCTCACGTTGAAGGAGATCTTGCGGGACCCCGCAGCGTTAGGGGGGTTCGATCGAGACATGATTGCTGTAGATGTGAGGGGAACGAGACCGAGGTCGACGGGATGTTGCAGAAAGTAAGGAGAAAACGGGCGACCGAAAGAGGTTATGATAGAAGGCGCGAGAGGATTGCGCAGTCGATCGGTCGGTCGGTCGAGAGGTTGTTGAAATAGAACAGAGCAGAGTCAAAGAGGAACCAGCCAAGACTTAGACTCCTTTGTTCGCACGCACCCGACGCTGATTAAGGATGGATGGTTGGATGGATTTGAGGGGAGGGGTCAAGTTTAGTATCCGTAGCGTAGTCCAGGCCCAGGTATCCGTACTTGTACTTGCAGTGCTGTAAGCTCCACTCGATAGGTACAAAATAATCGTGGGAGGGTTGGGATCCTTTTTATAGGTGAGGAGAATGAGATGAGAAGTTGACGGTGACAGTGACAGTGACAAGCAGGTATTAAGATATAAGAGGGTCAATGATATTCGCTTGGATCAAGCGAAGTAGAAAATAGATGATAGATAATAGACTTGATAATATGAGAGTAAAAAAAATAGGATAGATCCAGGTCGCTCGGGCCGTGCTGGTCGCTGATTCAAATACCTTTAGGTAGTCTACTAGCTAAGGTAAAGCTGGGGCCGTACCTAGACGTAGAAGAGGCTAGCGCAAGGTGGTAGAGGCCCAGGTTTCAGTCGGTTCGGCGTCGCGAACGGTGAGTATAGGCAAGAATAGGTAAGGATAAGAGACACCACAACCAAAAGCACGGTCTTTGTTGCTAACAGACTGAGTAAACGGCTTCAACTTCCGGGAGCCCAAAGCTTGGTCTGGGCTTTTGTCAGGTCAGGTCAGACAGTATCTTCTGCTGAAGAAATACCTAGACAAGGAGAAGGGTACTTCTAAAACAAGACAGGTTGGATATGAAACATGGCAAAATGGGTCAAAAGATGAGACGGAACAAGACAAAGAAATAGACAACTAATAAAGAAAATACAACAGATCAATGAGTCTTTTTTTCTGCATCATCTGATCTATTTTCTATCAATTGGGCTGATGACTACCTAACACTAGATGTGATGAATATATCTGGGCGGCTAGGAACCAACAGCCACTTGCCAACAGCCGACAGGATGTGTCACAGTGACCGTTGAAGATTCGATAAGGGCTGCCTGAGAGCCAACTAGTTGTCTTACTTAGTTGGGCTTATCCTGAACCTCTCCTCTCAGGGACCTCAACTCAACGCCAAGGGAAGAAAGGAATCCGAATCTATGGCGAAACAATACCTGCCCTTTACAGCGAATATCCCTAGGTTCATGGTCCCTCCTTGCTAGTCTAGACCCAGAGACTACTACTACTGTAATGATCTTCAGGATAGAGGGGCATCAAAGAAAGACAGCGAGACCACGTCAACTAACAGTCAAATTGAGTCCAGGGCTGTCAACGAAATTAAATAGCATAAACTACAATCCAAGCCAAGCCTATAAGACAGCTCACATATTGATAAACAAACTTAACATAATCCGACTTATATGAACTAAACAGCCAGGGGATCAAAGTGAAAGGAACGTGGTGGGGAGGAACTGTTTGAGTTTCTTAGGGGCGGACGGGACGGACAGCTTCCATCCTTTCTGCAGCAGTCCAGTGTGGGTGGGTTTATGGATAAGGTACCCATCAGTACACATTCGCACCACCAAGTACCCCATTTCTTAACTGAGCATCTCTCATGATTCTCAAACAAACAAAAGATGCTGCAGCAAGCATGACAGATACCCTCTCTTCTGAGACGAAACGCCAAAGGAACTTCTCCAATGACAAGACCGAAACATGGGGACTTTTCAAGACGTACCCTTGTTCAGACAAAAAGTCCTCTGACATCTTGCTAATGCGTTTCACCAATATTCAATGCCACTGGGGTTGTGTTCGGTTCAGCACCTGTCAATTCATGGACTGACTCACTTGAACTGTACAGTAGATTTAGCTATGACCTTGCCGACTGAACACAAGACACATGCATTTCCTTCCAAAAAGTCCTCGGATATCAGATACCAAAGCTCTTAAAATAAACCTCCCAGCGCCTAATCTGCTCTATCATTGGCTGCTTCACCTCCCTGGGCGCGTGTTTCACACCCACCGCAGCCCGTCGCGTTTCATCATTGGATCGTGAGGTCCTTGTATCTCGACGTACTTGCACTCCTAGTGCCTGTATCAGATTTGAACTCAATTCATGGCGGGGAGAGTAGAGAGTAGAGAGAGGGAGGGGAACCAACCCCTTGGTCATGGATTCACCCAGGGAATCGGTTTATCGTTTGGTTTCCGGATTGATGCATTTCTAAAAATACAACTAATTCATGCATCGCATTCCTGTCTCTGTCAATTGGTTACCTTGATCGGTCCTTACTGTACTGTTCAATGCCGTGATCATATAGTCCAAGTCCATATCATGACTAGACAAGCCTCATCATCATCCCATCACGCTTATCTGCATGCTTCTTCATTTTGCTCGCAAAACATTTCATTCTTTCTACTCGATACCATTCGGCCTCCCATCTCTGTTGCCAAAAACAGCCGGCTGCATCTCCAGGACCCCCGACTCCAGTCATTGATTGAATCCCTCCTCATCAAAATATTACAAGGACTGATCCGACCTATTTCTCCTTCTACTGACGCCTGACTCTAAACAAGCTGCTTTACTGAACGACCTATGAAATGCCAATGTTAGTATTTGAATCTTCTGGTGGACCAACACTCTGCTGGAATCAACTCACCTTTTCTCTCAACATTCCCAGCCATTGGGCTGCGCTCACACCCTGATCCGCCCGGTCCTCCACAAGTAGGGTCTGCGCCCAGAGCTTCAGACTGGGTTCTCCGTCTTCTCGAACGATATAGAGGTGGGGCAATGTAATGCTGCCCACACCTAGTGACTTGTGGTCCCGGCTCTTTTGAACCACGGCCCGCACGCGTTCATTGAAGTCTCCCTCCAGCTCCGGTACACGGCCCTTGCCAACCTGGACCTGGCTTCGGTCCTCCACTCCAAACACATCTTGCACCAGCTGTGGCACCGCATCTCGGCCGATCCACAAGAATTGGGTTTGACCGTCGTCGATAAGGTACAGTCCGTAGGGCACGAGCTTCTCTGAGGATAGGTTGAGTGCAGGGGGGAGCGCGATGTGGCCTGTCTCTGGTTCGGGAACTCCCGCATTATCTGGCATATCGTGTAGTGAGTACAGTCGGGGATAGATGTATCGCATAAGAAGGGGCACCGGAAGTGTGGACAAGAGGCAGAGCGCTGCCGATCTAATGTCGGAGGGAATCTGGGATGACTTGCGGAGACCGACGTTCTTGATCAAACCAAGGAACAAGAGGGGAAGGCCACGCAGGTTGGCGGGGAACTGAAGACCACCACCCATGCTGCCTCCAGCAAGCTCCTTCTTGAATGTCTGTAGCAGCTCAGTAACCTTGCTTTGCAGAGCATCTCGGGCTGCGTCAAGGCCGCTCGACAACGATCGCTCCACAGCCTTGTGGCTGAAGTATGTGGTGATGGCACACTGATCGGCTGAGGCGTACATGTCGGACAGGTTGGTTGTCGTGGGGAGAGCCAGGGTCATGACACGGATGCGACGCTCGCCATTGCATGTTGTGTGTAGTACGGCCGCCTGGAGGCAGATGACGTTCTTAGTGAGATTCTCATCAATAGCCACCTCGACAACGTAGCACTGGTCGCGGGGGAAGGCAGGGAAAGCGCAGAGGTCAGAGCTTCGGTTAAAGAAGTTGCCATAGAACGTGTTCATTCTCAGACCGCTGGTGGCACGGACTCGAAGAACAGCCTCAAGTCCGATTTCAGACGATAGATAGTCGCTGAATTCAGAAGCAAACTTGAGGGCATCTTCGGGTCGCGAAGCGTGCCATCCTGGGTAGAACCAGGTCTGTCCACCAGTGTATCGAGGAAGGTTGCTAAGCGAAGCAACATCCTGGTACTGTGATGAGAAGAGGAACATATCAATAGACACCTGACTCTTCGAACACTCCACGGCAAAGCTCTTGTAAAAGCTGTTGGCGGTCTGCAGAAGAGCGCCCTCTTTTGATGTGCCAAGGAGCTTCTTGTCCTCGCGCATCTCAAGCTTACCAACGCCCAGGTTGGGCAGAGAAGCAGTCAGAACGACGATCTTGCCTCCAAGGGTAGAGATAAGCTTGTGTGCCGCACGCAGGGCTGATCCCATGCAGGAACCATTGCTCTGGTTGTTCTGGAACATGTCGGGAAGCTTCTGCAAGAACTTCTCGACGCTTTGTCGGCTCTCAGTAAGGGGAACCAGGAGATCGTTAGGGATGGGCAGGAAAGGCTCATCAAGGTCGCTGACAACAAGCATGTTGGTCTCGCCGTTCTCATCAGTATCCTTGGGAACCGAGAAGTAGTGCAGGCTGGAGTCCACGGCCAAGAAACCCAGGCGCGTACGGCGATCGGCATTTGGTATCCTGTCAAGACTGTCCAGGATAGTGCGGGCCGCGGTGGCCACAAGTCCGGTTGAAACAGCAGCGTAGCTGACGTCGAAGCAGAACAGGTAGATAAGAGGTTGAGGAGGGCGAACCATGTACTCTTGGGGAGCAACAAACTCAACAACGGCGTGGTTCAACTCGGGTCGCTGCCATCGGTCGACACTCTGCTGAGCAGCGGCATCCCAGTCGAAAGCCTGGGGAACGTCGTTGGTAAGGTTACACATGTTACACCTCCATCGATGGCCCTGGTCCAAAAAGGTGACATAAGGGTTGATGTATGTTCTGCAGCGTCTGCATCGGGAAATGACCTGGTCCTGCACAACAGGTACGGGGTCCTCATCATCGTGAAGAGAACCGTAGGGCTGGATAACAAGTGCAAGAGGAAGCTTGGACTTCTTCAGTAGGGAATTGGTGGTAGGGACAGCGTTAACGGTCGATCGGAAATATCGCGGGGAGCAGTTGGCATCGGGTGACGGAGTTACGCTCGTCTAGAGGCGCATGTTAGCCATTGACATAATTCTTACACTATTCGGTTCGGCCGACTTACGTTGGGAGGGAGAACGATCGGGGGCGGAGGAAGGTCAAGCTCCGAGACACTGAAGGGCTGGCTGAGTAGATCGGTAGGGTAGAGCTGATTCAGGACAGCAGGGCGAGGAGGCTGAGCACCCTGAGGTTGTTGAGGCTGTCCACCCATACTCATGTTGCCCATGCCTTGAGTGATACCGCCAACGCCTGGCGCGGGCTGCTGAGCACCGGGAGTTGGGTATCCTTGATCGGGAGCTTGATAACCATACTGAGGAGCCTGGGGAGCAGCGGGTTGCTGTGCGCCGTAACCCTGCTGGGGATACTGGTAGCCTTGAGGGGCAGCAGCTTGAGGCTCGGCCTGATAACCTCCATAGCCTGGTTGAGCGGGAGGGGCACCGAACTGCTGAGCAGGTGCTCCGGGTTGACCACCAGCGACAGCGTTGGCGCCGGTACCGACTTCGAAGGCTTGAGCCGCATACCCTCGCTTCTTCTTCTTGTGGCCTTGATCGAGGGGTTGTTGGGCGGCGGTAGGGTCCTCGTAACCTTGCTGAGGCTGTTGATCTTGAGCGGCTTGTTGATCATATGGCTGGGTTGGGTAGCCACCGAAGCCATCACCAGGAGGGGGCATCGACATGGTTGAACGTCGAAGGGAGCAGTGTCGCACCCAAAGATATGTAGAGGGATTCGATCAATCGGGTCGAGGAAGGGTTCGGAAGATGCTGCAAAGGCAGATGTATAGGAAGTTTTAAAGTCGAAAGTCGACTCCAAGTCCAAATGTCCCAGTCAAAGAGATTTGTTGAGGTCGGACTGGGATGGAGGATGAATTGGATTGAATGGGATATGGATGGTGGTTGATTGATGAGCTCAGAGCTGCCAGGTTGGGTCCAGTCGTGTACTGCAGTCTGGCCTCTTCGCATTGGTCACCGCCACAACGATAGCAGCCAAGAAACCTACCAAAAGGAGGGGCTACTTTTTGTGCGGTTGCCTGAGCCACGCTATCAGATGCCAGACTTGAAGAGGACAACAACGTCAATTTCAAAGACCCGACGGAAAGAAGAATCTTTTAGAAAGAAGAGAAGAGTACACTTGTCAAAGTTACTTAGCTCCCTCCTTGCTGCCTCCATCATCATTTAAGCAAGCTTGGAGCTTGTAGCTCATGTGGCGTTAGAGCTTCAAGCTTCATCACCAGCCACACATGACGGATGAGCATTCACTGCATCACTGACAGTAATCACTACTTTCATTCGCACGATGCCATATATCTATTATCTGTCACTATTTTCTTACCCGCATACCGTCAAACTAACTATTCCCTCTTACGTCTCAAAGTTGACCTTCAATCTGACTTACTATCCAGTTGCTATACAACGACAGATGCCACCTTACTTCGAGTAGCAGATAATGCACAACCAGACAAGTAACTTTCGATTGACCCAAGAATATTCTTTTCGAACTTGACCGAGACTGCCTAAATGCAGATTTTGTTCGGATCGATCACATGCCGTGCTTCTTGTTATGATCTATCCAGTCATGTAGTACGAGTTGCCCAAGCAACTCTGTCTCAGAAACCAAGACGTACGAAGAATAATATTGCAGTCAACACGTCCGTGAAAGAGACTCTATAAATACATCAAGATGGTCGTTTTGGATAAAATAAGTTACAATCGCAACATCTCCTCTACAGGATTTGTGTATTGACTGCTCGTGTATCCCGTATAAGCCATCGCTCAAGATGGACAAGAAAGTTGTCTCAAATATGATAAAGCATGATAGCATGAAGTCAATAGGAAGGAAACCAATCAATGAAGCCCTATCAGGATTTCGTTTAAGTTTATGGGCTTTGTTGACTTGCTTACCCTCTATATCAACACTTATCTGGTGAAGTATATACAATGAGGCCATCGACCCACGAAGCTTCATAGTCAATCATTATTCGTTCTACTTTCCTCTTCTCAGTATATCACATTAGGTTAACTCAGTCGTGTGCAACACTGCTTCACAGTTCCCTTTATGATAAGAGCTACATTTGATGTAAGTGTTCCACCGAATGAAGGAAAACCAGAGACAAACTTAAATTAAAGTAGAAGCATAAGTGGATATATGATTGAGAAAGTATGGACTGCTTTCTCATATACGTAAGTGCTTTTGTGTAAGATCTATGTCACAACAAAAGCCGTTTCTTCACTTGACACCACGTGATAGTGCGTGGTTGTTGAAACTTACTATAGTGTACTATTCCTATCCAAAATGATAGTACAGAATGACCATACGAGCTTGTGAAGGCCTTATTGGTACTTGAGCCTTCATCTTTACACAAGCATATAGTTCGTCTCTTAGCCTGCATGGGATGTATTTGGGAAGGGTATCAAGAGTCTACGTGAAAACTGCGCATTATGAGAAGAAGATTCAAGAATTTGAGGTTCTAAGTCATAACTATTGAGACTGGGTGTTATAGGAATATTTTGTAGTTGATGGTTACCCGGGTTGTCGGGGGGGTGTGGTCTCTCATCACTCAAAATGCTGTCTACAGATACTGCAGCTCATATTCTTCCATTTTATGGGCAGCCGAACTATTCGAAGGTAAGAAATAGCACACCTATCCACTCGAACATGTATTTATACTTATTTACAGAATATCTTGTATTGCGCCATCATCGCTTAAAGGCTTGATCAGCGCCCCTGTTGGCACATCATCAGATCTCCAATCGCCTACAAAGTAGTTGACAAAATTCGAAAAGCCTTTTTGACAACTACATTATGGCTTGTCCGATTCCGCCTTACCTAATTATATACCCCTGGATCATCTGCAAGCCTCTACTCACTCGAGCGTTCGAGAACAGCACCTGTCAGACGCCACAGAAAGCTTGACTCCAAGCAAAGCGAACACGGCAAGGTCTGACAGAACAGGTTCGGACTAGGCGAAAGACATGTTTCCCAATTCAAACATTTGTAACCTGTAACTACAGTGAGTGCTGTACAGTACAAGAGGTAAGGTTTCATCTCATCTTTCTTCAGCTCCTCCTGCACTGCCACTGTCCAGGATCGCTTACACGGCTACGGGCCGGGATAGCTTCTTGGCATTTTTCAGGTACTCAAATCTAGGATCCATCGCAGCAAGGACGCGTATTTAAATGTCCTTTTCGGTAATTAAAAGACACTATAAATGTAAAAATAGCTTCAGTTCATGATCCAAAACGAGATGGACCTTGTTTCACACATTGAATATTCTGTCAAAGACCACAAGAGTGAAGCTCATGATCAATATCATGGCGAGTTGTAGAAGTACAATCACGATTGACTTAATTCATCAATGTTCCCCATCAACGCCCTAGCGGCGCCCTAAAAAGCCATAAAGTTACAGGAGGGTCGAACAATCAGCAAAGACCCTGTTTTACGATCCAATTGGCGATCATTGCAACGTTTTTTTGTCCCCTCTTCGCAAGTTCAAGCTAAAATCAGGTCCCTGAAGTAGGTGCCCGTCCACATGCTTCCCCCAGGCTGGCTGAATTGATTCATTCCTTGCCCCCATAACTTAACTTAACTCAAGCCAGCTACGTCTGCTCTTGGACCCCTCAAAACTCTTTTCTCGGCCGCAGCAGTGCAACCCCCTTTCGGCTACCTCTTCTCTCTCTCTTCCTTGGTATTGGAGTTCCATTCTTCTTCCTCTATTCTTCATCCTTTTATCTTAACTATACTGCGTTGATCGCATCCAACTTCTATTCTTCCCTGCGCTTCTCCCAGTTCGCAATTTACCACACCTCTCGCCGGTTTCGCATCGCATTCGCATCCCCACGTGCACACGATACATACATCATGGCGAACTCAACTGTCAGGTACGAACATAACCTTCAACGGCTCCCCAAAGCTAAAGCTTCCTCGAGCGCATCTAACTCTGTTCCCCTAATTAGCCAGATCCTTCCTCTCATCATTGTCTTCGCCCTCCTCGGCGTGGGCGGCTGGGTAGGCTATCAAGTCTACATCAGCGTCGCCAAGATGTCCGACGTCGCCTCCGAGCGCATGGGCAAGAAGAACGTGGTTTTCACAAAGGACGGAGTCAAGGTTGGCGTCAAGCAGGTCAAGACCGAGAATTATGTCGATGCGACACAGAGCTGGTTCGTTAAGGCATGGAATCTGGGCACAGCTCAAGATGGTAGCCAGACGTAAGTACAAGTCGAAGACGATGCTATGTATTTATTCTCGCAGACATGTCTAACAATTTGCGCAGCAAGAAACGAAAGTAGAAATCGGCCGTCCCTCTATCGCGAAACTTGTACAGTGGGTTAAAATATTATTGCTGGGGGTAAAAAGGAGCACGCACGAATCGTCAGGACGTTACGAAAGCTGGATTCATTGCTGAGGTTGTCTTTGAGCGCCATACATGTTACGCCAGATATTCAATTACAACTTTCATTTCCACTATATGATGCCTCCCGGTTGTGAACCACTGGTCGAGACAGTAATGACAACAACTTATGCACGCAGAATGGTTAACAGACAGTCATATGGATGTGTGTGTGTTTCTGTAAAAGGAGATGGGAAGCAAACAATCATATTCCACAATTCATTCATGATGAAGACTACGATGCTCGCGAACAAGTTTTGAAGATCACAGAGGGATCTACATGTTTTTGTTTCAGACATCACATCTCGGCTGGCACTATTGAGCTCGGGTCAAACAGATTTATGGTTATTTTGAACGCCAGGTATCCAGTACCGGGCATGTCTAATGCCTAGGTAGCTATATGTAGCTTCGCCTCATATCCAAAACCATTATCTTTACAAATAGCCCCCAAGGATCGTTCCTTATCTATCATGACGTACCACAATACGCAACCGTAAATGTCCCATTAGATCGGAATTTCTGGTCCATCGCTCTCAGTGCTAAAGCTGCAGCAGACCTTGAGCTACCCTCTCATCATTGTTCAAGGTCCCGCAGGCCTTATTCAGCAACTCATGTTTCTGATGATGGGCCTGCTCCTTCTTCATAGCGTCATGTTGCTGGATGGGGTTCATATTAAATCCTGCCATTGCGGGCGCTGTTTTGGACGACAACAACTTCTCGAAATTGTATGCTCCAGGATATGGGCTGGCCATTAGCCCGTCTCGGCGGATGAGCATTGATGGCACACGAAGGTTAAGCTGTGGAGTAGTGTCAGTTAAACCTGAACATGACACGGGAAAAAGCAATAATTGTGGAGACCAAAGAAAGCCAAGCAAGCAGGGCTTGCGAGGAGGGGGGAACAGGAAGATAACAGCGGAATAACAATGATACTTACTTGATAAAGGACATTAGCATATCTAACACCGAGGTGGTTGCCGATGAATCGAAGTCGGCCTTTGACCCATGCTCTCTGCGCATCAGTTGTGTAGTCCTGGCCCTGAATACAGGTCAGGGGCCAAGTCAGGAAATATCCTGGTAGACCCTTAAGCGCATCTTCCTCTCCACAACCGAACGCGGATAGATTAGCCCTCTCAAGGAGGTCCCTGCGCTTGCTAAACCATCCTAGTTGATATGGAACTGAGGCAATAATATCTGTGATGGTGTCGACGCACGTCCTGGCGGCAGTTGCGTACTCGGGGGTTGTGCGGTAATCGACCGGGGCGCAAACCCAGGCAGCGCAGCGAACGATGAGAGAAGCCAAGATGATACGAGAGCAACGCATCAAATTCCACACGCTGACAACCCAGAGATCTTGATACGCATCAATTCGACCGGGGAACACCTCGGCCAGGCCATAGTTGCCGTTAGGCACGTTATCTTCCCAAGCCACTGCCTTGTAGTGGAAGTACTCGGGCAATGAATTCGCCCAAGCCACATGCTGCTGGTCAAGCGTTTGGCATCGACGAATGATATCCAGTAATATCTCTATGTTCTCAGGACCTCGACTCAAAGTCGCCATCAGGCGGTTAGACTCAGCCCTGAGCTCTGCTGTGCGGATGTTGAGTCGTTGGCACTCGGCTCCATAGTGATTCTTGACGCTGTCGGTAATCCACCATTCCACTCCCATGGCCGGGGGTGTGCCTGTTGTTAATGTGTGAATAATCTGTACTCGTGTTAGAAAGTGACTTCTGACAGCTGAAAATTTGAGAGAGCAAAAATACCATCTGTGTCCGTGTAGCCACAAAAAGAGCCAGACCCTGTTTCGTTTGTATTTGCTTCTTGTCTCTGGACTTGACCAGATGAATGGCTCCTTCGATGTGTGAGCCCCAAGCAAGCATACCCAGTTGCTTTGCAGTAATATTTTCAAATAGTCCAAGGAGGAGTACAGCGGCCAAGGTAGAGTCTTCCTTGGATAGAACCGGGTCTTTGAGAGCCCCGAATGTCGCAGAAAGTGCTTTAGTGTAGTGTCCCAAAGCCTTGTTCTCAAAATTGCATCCGGGGCCAACGCGATTTCCGAGGGAAGCCATGGCACAAGCCTCGAAAGCCAGCTTAAAATGGGGAGCCGGTTTTGTCTGTTCGGCCTTAAGGAGAGGAACGACGAATTCCATCCATCCACGCGTGTGATCATGGGCAGGAATGAGAACGAAATTTGAGAGAAAGTGACAAGTAGCCTGTTGCTCTACCGGAAGCTGAAGTGTTGACAAAATAGACTGATCGGGAGTTGGTTTGTGGATGGCAACGGCCTTGGAAGCTGCATCCAAGCCGAGTTTGCCTTGTTTCTGAGCTGACGCTTTCTTGCTGGCTTTGCGAGCTCTCCTTTCAGTAGCCTGTGTCTCATTACGGAAGACGAGGTCGAACTCGTCCTTGTATCCAGGACATTGCCTCCTGGATTTGGCACATTGGTTACAGGTGGGCTTCGTCTCATCGCACTAGAACAGTGAGCAGTTGCGTCAAAGGGCCCTGGCATTAAAGTGAGGCCTAGTAAGAGAAGTTCACCAACGTACCTTGATTCTTCGGGCTCTGCACATCTGGCAGCCCCGTGATGGTTTACCGCAGTAGACCATGTTGATGGGCAGTTATGAGTGTTGAGGGTCAGGTCCAACAATAAGGGTCCGCTCGACGTGCCAAGGTTCCAATAGAACAGATGACAGAGCTGAGATGGAGACGGAGGAGGATTATTGTTCAAGGGCTGACTGTCCAACGGTCGCGTGGGAGGACAAAGTAGGCGAGAACCACGGGATAGGGCGTACGAAGACGCGAGGTTGCATACAGATATGAGAGAAAGCGAAAGGCCGTGAGTGGGCACTTATCGTATCGGATCCCAGACGGAGGGTCCGATTTCGTAAGTGAGAGAGGATTGCTGTCGATGAAGCTATTCTCTCACTGTGATCATAATCCAGTGAATTCGAGTGAGTTAATGAGTTTGGTTGAACCAGAATCAATCTGGAAGTGTCGTTGTTGGAGATGAAGTATTGGTTTAATGGAATTAACGACTTGCGAGTGGCAAAGACTTTGAGCTGCCGGTGGTTCTGGTTTCCATATGTCGGTTCCTCTCCAGCTATGATATACTAGGGTAAGACACGGGGATAATGATAGAATTGGATAAGATGGTGGAGAGGAGAGGAAGAAGCAACGGGAAAGGGCAGGGAAGAAGAAGGCAAAAGGGTGTCCGAGCGAGCAGGCAAGCAAGCAAGCGAGACGTCGTATCCGAGACGAGCGAGCGGGCGAGGATATGGATTGTTTGCTTTAGCCTTACACAGCGCAGCAAAGCACAGCACAGCGGGGGGCTAATAAGCTAAGGAACGGTACAGTAACTGTATCTGTACAGTAGGTTAAGAGGAAAAGACGGCAATGCAACAGCCCAGGTTGGCGGTGGAACCTGAAAGAGAAGATGGAGGGGAGGACAAGGGGGTCAATGTGATGACAGGCGATGAGACAATGCGGGTTTGCAAGAGTCCGGTGATGTGATAAATGATAGCTAATGGTGTCCAGGCGGAAAAATTGCTTTTTCAACGTCGACGTTGGAAGAGATAAACCATGACAAGACAAAGAGGATCCAGAAGATGCAGGAGAATGGATCGGAAGGGAAAGGGACTAGGAACGGTAAAGAAGAGACCCGCTGCAACTGTCAGTTAGTTGAGTTAGTGGGCTGTCGATTCTTGGATCAACTAAATCTAGCGAGGGAATGCCTAGTCTAGTCCACTGAAGACAACCTTGAGTCTAGAGGAATGAGTGAAGAGAGTTGAGTCGTGGAGTTTTGGTTCACGGGAAGCGGGAAATCATCCCCTGATTTGCACTTGCTTAGAGTCTAGGGGCAGACGACCAATTGGGAAGTAGCGGGTCAGTGAACCTGCATCCACTAGACTGAACTGAAGTCAAATGGCAAGAGCGGATTGGGTTGAACTCCGCTGGATGAACGGGTTTAGAGGGAAGGAACTGCACGGGAGAAGCTTGCCCGAAGAGCTTGACCCTGCCCAGCTGGAGACCTTGGGCGAGCTGCCGCAGCCTGAAGAGTGAAGAGGCTGGAAGGCTACAGGGCTTCATTGGATGATAGATGGCTAAGCGGGGGGCTTGCAGGGAATTGGCAGATGGAATGGGTCCCTGTAAGTGAGTGCTGGAACCATGGAAGACTTAGTACGGGTTAAGCTTGGCGGGCAGGCAAAAGATCACGTCAAATCAGAGCTGGACCTGATCTTGAACGAACCTCGGCATCTTTGTTTGACTTGGGTGCCGTAGAGTAGCATTGTCAAATTGACTCGCGGCCTGTCACAACTTAATTGTAAAGTGTGTGTATGTGCGCGCGCGGCGATAGGTTGCTTTTGCTTAAATCTGACAGCTATAGGCATAGACCTGTCAGTTTGGAACGCCGAGGTTCATGATCGAGAATTAATTAATATATTTAACACAGCCGAGGAGAGAGGCAAAGTCACTGCACTGATCACCTAGAAATCAGTGCATGCGGACTAGATCAACCGGCGATAATCATTCAACGGCCGATGATTCAAATGTGAGGCCACTCAGTGACTGCATGATAAGATTACAGTACACGCCTATAATGTGACATGAGCGATTAGTTAGAAGGCTAGGCCAGTAAATTACTGAACTAAATAGAAGACTTGACTGTATTGGTACAGGCAGGTTTTATGTCTGGCAGCTGAGTTGCATATACTGCTATTTGCTGATATACGATGATCCTAGACTAATCGTTGTGCAACGATAATCATCAGGGGCCGGGGGTCTTATACGAAGCCGTCAATCATTCTCGCCTCTTTCCCTTGCGGGCAAAGGATAAGCTGGAACTGGAAGATCTTGTTAGTCCCTGGAAAATCAAGATCGAGATAGATTGATTGCATTGACAGTCTGGCTTGAGGGGTTGCCTCGCCTCATTACGTATGCACATAAGCAAAACAGAGAAACAAAAGTAAATCCAGGGCATGATGCATCATTGATAGGGCTGTCAGTGTCTATTGTGAAGAGTTGAACAGAGCAAATCCACCACAGAATGGCCCGTGATGAGAGTCCGTTTAGTGCCACAAATCGCATCATTGGGATGATTACCGCATCCGGTAACTGCGGCTAATTCTGACTCTGACCATGTGGATGCCATGTCTCGGTCGACGCCTCCTTGCCGTTGATGGTTTCACCTAAATAAGTCCATTGACTCACCAATCCTCATCCTCATCACCATCACCATCACCATCTGCATCTGCATCTGCATCTGCATCTGCATAGGTTCCATCATTGTCTAGACTTTTCTTGAAATATCCAACGGAGATTATCTTCAACCGCCTCATACTGCCACGGTGACAAAATACATTCCTAGAAGTGGCTATCAGTCTACAGGCCCAAGTACTCTGCAGTCTCAGACATGTTCGGGCGTTTGCATTTACTCAACTCGGCTCTCTCATTGGTACTTCCACGCTGACGTTGATTGGCGTTTCAGCCCTAAAGCCTCTAAATACGTACTGGTACTGTTTAGTATAGCGTCTTGTTTGTACGCCGAAAGCGTAAATAGGATTTGCCGATGCATCTTGAACTAAAGCGTACTGATTGAGTGTCTTTGTAAGTCAAATGTCGAAAGCTACTCAAGACTCACAATGAGTTAATGCACGTGTACCTCCATCTGCTATATCGCAACTATACTTGTACCTCCAGTGGCAATAGAGGATCACCTCTATCACAACCTAACCCCTCATCATGGTCAACTGCAGGGCGTGGATCTTGGTATCTGGTCAATCAAAGGGCGCGGGTTCAGTATAAATAATCGTTAAAAAGATGAAAGAGACCACTAGATCACAAAGCTCCTACATAAAATAGAAATAGAAGCTATCATCACCATCATGTCCAATCTCTCAGACTTTAGCCTCCTGTCATTCGATGTCTATGGCACCCTCATCGACTGGGAAACAGGCGTCCTCAACGCCCTCAAACCTCTGATAGGAAACCGCAAAGATGACTTCAACAGAGATCAGCTCTTAAAGGTCTACGCGGAGGCCGAAGCTGCCCAGCAAGAAGCCACTCCTGACATGAAATACTCTGAACTTCTCGCTACCATCCACCCTAAAGTCGCGGAGAAACTTCACCTTCCAGAACCAACTGCAGAGCAGAACCAAGCATTTGGCGATTCCATTGGCTCGTGGCCTGCATTCCCTGACACTGTTGATGCTCTTCATCGTCTTGGAAAGCATTATAAGCTTGTTGTTCTATCCAATGTAGATCATGAGTCTTTCTCAGGGAGCCACGCAGGACCTCTACAGAATGTCCCATTCGACCTGGTCATCACAGCACAAGATGTGGGCAGCTACAAGCCCAACTTGCAGAACTTTCAGTACCTCCTACGGGAAGTCAATGAAAAGTTTGGCATTCCCAAAGAGAAGATTCTTCAGACTGCTCAGAGCCAATTTCACGACCACCAGCCTGCTAAGATCCTGGATATAAAATCGTGCTGGATTGAGAGGCCTGGTGCTCTGATGGGGAATCGTGATTATCCCATCTACGACTGGAGGTTTCCTACACTTGGAAATATGGCCGACGCTCTGGAAAAGGAGATTGTTGATAAGAAATAATTCCTGTAATAGCATAGACGTAAACTGAATCTTAAATTGTTTGATCAACAGCCAAGGCGTTGCATGGGAAACATATTCAAAGTATCTAACACATCGTTTGGTTTCATCATGTATTTCAAACGTATCATGTATTTCAAACGTATCATGTATTTCAAACGTAACATGTTTTCTACGCTTTGACACGTCAGGAATACTTGTTTACGGTCGATCTAATAAAACATATGTTGTAACCTGTAGTTAATGAGTGCCCAAAGAGATTCGATTTTAGGTGGTGCTCTCGTGCTTTGACTGATGTGAAGCAGCCCATTTTCGAAACTGATTGTATCCATCCTCATCCAGATCTCGAAATATATTCCTTTTCTCATGGTTCGTCCTGTCAAACGCGGTTTCCAACCTTTCCATAGTATATTTCTCTCCATTTGTTGTAGAAACTCCTGATATGTCCCGTATTATCTCTATCCCTTTCTCGCAAAAGTCTCTGAGTTTGTCATTACTGTCAGAGCCGCATCTCGTTATTAGAGTGAGAACAGAAGTATAACAGGAACCAAACTCTGTATATGATAATTCTGAAAGACAGTTGTGCCTGCGAAGCATCTGGCACAGGTCGATGATGGCAACAGCACTATCGATGCTGGCACTGGCGATCTCCTTCCTTAGCTTCGCCCACTCTGCATTCGAAGTGAAATTCTTATCGATATTCGGCCCATGCACCATCAATTCTCTCCCTAAAAGGACATGCAATAGGTAGTAATTCAAAGCGAGGTGTACGTTATGTAGGAACAGGGGTTTGCCAGGAGTCATGTCACGGCAGAATGTCTGTTCGGCGAGACTTTCCCAGTAACTGTGTATACGCTCTCTGAGGAGTAAGATGTTCCGGATAGCTTGAGCTTTCCTCATCTTGTGACCACTTTTCAGAGTCAAGCTTTCGACAGTCAGATTTCAAGTTTCAAAGGGGATTTGATCTAACTCACGTTGCATCTCGAACATCCTCCATAAAGATCGTGAGCTTCAGCATAGCCATACTATTTTGAAAAGTGTTGATTCGTTCTTTAGGCTGCAGATCTTCCATATCAACTGGCGTGTCGACATCGATATCTGCTCGAGAGATAGAAATAGGTCGTCCGTGTAAGATACAGATCCGCCTTTGAATATTAGCTTGTTTCGTATGAAAATGAGACCGCGAACAAACCGTTCGAGAGCGTACACGGTCCACCAAACCCTTTTCTGCACCTCATACTCTCTAGGCGAGACACTCTGAGTGTTCCTATGGTGTAGCTTCAGTTGTGTTGCCAGCCTGATAGCGAGTCCAAAATAAGTTAGAGATAGTCCGGCAGGATCCGTGGGGAGCGTATATAAGCCAAATAGGAGAAAGGCCTGGACACTTTCGATACAATTGGCCGACAAGATATCAGGAATTAATCTCCTCGCATTTTCATAGAGTGTCAAAGCAGCAGTGTCATCCATGGTTTTGCAAATATCATGAGCATCCCTCATGAGTTCCCTACACGAACTATGTGCTGAAGATTGATAATGTTTCGAGAACTGGATTCCAAGAGCAAACATCATCAAGGCAACAGACATCCAAGGTTTGTCTTCGTCCCCTACTTGACGATTGTAAGAGTAAAACTGGGCAAGTCGTTGTCGTAGTATCTCTTCGTCGACGTAGAAGTAGTTTGCCTGTGCGAACTCGAAGAACACTCTTATGAGGACAAGGGCTGAGGGAGCTGCCGGGAACAGTGAAACCGCTTCAATAATTGCAGTTTCCTGGCGGATGGCATAGAGAAAGTTTCCTGTTTCGCCGACTGCCGTGTCCGTACTAGAGACCTATGGTGCTGTGAGACTCGCCTAAGGATAAGCAGTCAAATAGAGCATTCTTGCTAACCTTGGACTCAGAATCGTTCAACTCGCTCTCCGGCTTCCCCGATAAAAGGAAAAGTAGATCTTCATTGGAGAGATCCGAGTTAGCTTCCGTCTTGTTAGCTTATGTGAATCTCGTTCACAGTGCAAGGTCACCTACCAGTTAATGTTGTATCCGTACTTTTATTGCTGTCATCGTCCTCGTTCTCGCCTCCTTTCAGCAGAACTTCTTCATTTGAGGAAATGTCCGCAATGACCGTCTCAAGGTCCCGTAGGCTGAACTGTTCGAGTCCCGTATAGCGCTTGACGATATACTCCAGCGCCTTGATGCGTTCTACCTGTAAGAAACCAGAGACATCATCACTCGGGGACCCTTCATCTTGTGTTGAAATATGTGGTTGAGAAACTGGTCTCCTCTGGAAGCGCTTGTTGAACTGATAAGATAGCTTGAGCCTCCTGCATCTGTCGCAAGAGGTGTTCCTCGCGTATTCCTGCTTAAGGCGGCGGCACTCATTGCACCTAATAAGAGTAAATAATGGGTACTTCATCTAATATAGTGAAAGAGTAAGGTAACGTACCTCTTTATTGTGCTCCTTCGCATTCTGGGTGAATAGCGAGATCTCGACTGCTGCTCTATTTCCATATTCGCCAACGTCGGCATCTTCCAATATCGATACTACTTTCAACGACATCAAGTCGCATCACCATCATCTGGAAAACAAAGGATGCGAGAGTGAGAGCAGTTTTATGCTTAAAACCTGAGACCCTCAATGCGCCGGTTTCTCCAGTTCAACAACGGCCCGGCGCCGGAGCATGAACCGGTCCAAAGACAGGCCTCAAAACAGGCACAGTCTCAATCGAGAAAATATGCAATTATATCAAGGAATAGTTGTGCTTCTCCCTATTACTTTTGCCACGTTACGGTCACCTCATAACGAAGTCTAGGATGCTGGTGATAAGCTGCCACCGCCGGTAACATAAGCCGCGCACCAGAATCTGACCAATGCAAGTCCTTCGGGTGTCTTCCCCGGTAATACCAAACCATTACTTTAGGTGGCGGCCTCATATAAGTTGGACTGCACTCATTTAATCAAGGGGAACAGGTTCCGGTTAATCAAGCGCCGGGCCGGCTCTGAAACCACGGAGGACAAAGACACTCACCGGTCTACAGACTCTACCCTTAAAACAACGGTCTAGGAGCAGGACTTGTGATAATGAGCTGATTCTTAGCGACTGTGGCTGTAAGTCAATGCGCATGACATAATCTTCTAGCCGGCCTCAATAAACGTGATATGGATGTGGTGTGATAACAACGTCAGTATGCATATGAAAAGCACAAGTAAAATCGTATCAATTGACTTCCTGTCCTGATTTGTGCTTGCTCTAGTACTCCTAGTGAACCGGCCCAGTCCCCCAGTTCAGCCCTGTCTATTGTCCAAGCCGCATATCTTAATTACAACTACCTAGCGACCCTGCAAGCGGCCAGCCTCAGCTAGTGATGTCCAGCTACTGTTTTTTGTTGGTAAGATCTATCAACTTCTACCCGTCCTCTTTACTGGCGTGATATCGTCAATGAGCAACCCTTCTTTTTGCAAGCATATGCGGTGTCTATCCCTCAAATAGATTCGAGACTCCATCTAGCCCGTCTGGTGTCGTCTGACGAGCAACGTTCATACCTGCTCGTGTCGAGTTTTGTTCTGCTTGCGGAGCACTCATAAACCCTTGTGCCATCTTACTTCGGTTACTTCTCTTGCCTCTAGATTCCCCAAATCCACTGCTCTTGGGAAGTTTACCCATCTCGGACACGCTCACAGCCTTGAGATCCTTGAGAAGATCCAGCACAAGAGCGCGCTGTTGACGAGTATGCGCACCAGGCTTGGGCATGTATGTAGACAGTCGTTCAAGATCTGACATGCTGACATTAGGCAATGAGAGTAACACATCCCTGGGACTCGATGTGATGGGGCTGTAGTAGACAACAATAGCGGCGATCAGTGCAGCCAAATCCTTTTGAAGTTCCACAAAATAGGGCTCATGGAACGACGTGATGCAACCCTTCAGCACATCAAGCGAGATATATTCCCGAATAGCTGACGAGATCGAGGAAGGGATGGGGAACTTGTCCGATGCAAGATGTGCTTCCATTGGGCTTTGGACCACTGACTCGGGTAACTTGCCATCCACAAGATGAAACTCAGGGACCAGTGACACGAACAATCGCAGAATCATACTACAACATCGAGTATCTCGCATGCGAATTCCGTGAGTGCAGAAAACAAGCAGTGGCTCTACAATCTCTTGGTGGATGAGACAGAACCGACGAAGACTTGGATAGTTCTTGGCTTGGTCGGAATCGGAAGTGCCATCTTCCTTCTCAATCGGTCCATCTATGGAATTGTTAGCATCAGTCTGGGTAAACTAGAGGCATCGTATCTTACTGGGTTTTGTTGGATCAAGGAAGTCAGCCACCATCAATACTGCTGTATACGTAACCTGTCGCAGGATACTCTCGGCCTTCATCTCCTCCTTGAGACCAGCCTCTCCGTCTGCAGCCACTTGCTGTTGGCGTTCCATCTTTTCCCATTCACCATTGATCTTGGCATCCATCTGTTGGAAACACGAAGCCAGCAGTTGTGGGAGGAAATGCTCTCGGCAATCAACGGGACAGTCATCAACCAAGTATCGAACCAAGTTCAGCAAGTTGCTTTGCTGGTGCGTGGACAGCCAAACTGAGTCTGCAAAGAGGGCTTTAGAGAGAGGTGCAGAGAGTCCCTCGAATCCATAAAACTGTCGTTCCAGACGACTCATGCAGTAAATAATAGCATAAGCGGTTTCACGAACAAATCGAACAGACCCACGAATAGTCGAGGCAAGGCCTTCCATCGTGTTCTTCTTGTCCATGACACGTGCGTAGAAGTCATCCTTGCTGCCTTCGGAAATTCCAGCTTGCCAAAATCGATCACTGAGGATCCTGTTGACTGTGGACCGCATTTCACTAGGCAAACCGGTCCAGTTATCAGGGTTGTGGCATGCATGTGCGAAGCTTAAGAACTCAAGCAGATCAGCTAGGATGTTGGAGAAACCGTCTTCCCAGAGCGCATATGAGGCCTTGAATGCGTCCGAGGATTTGTCAAGTCTCTCAACTGAAAAGGCTAGAAAGCTCTTGGTTGATCGGAGAGGAAGAAGTTTGAGTCGTTCTTCGAGCTCGCTTTGAAGAGCAAGCCCCTCGGCATCAAGTTCGCGGGAACCCCAGTCATGGACTTCATGGGCTCGGTGGTTGGCCATATAGGCTTGAGCCTTGTCCAGCCCCAAAAGCTCGCAGAAGCTGCCGTATGACTTGAGAGAGTTTCGAACATTCTCATCCTGCCATTGCGCCTTCACGGGGTCAATGAACTCGCGTAGCTTGTGGATCTTGGCCTGGGCATCAACGCCGGTCGCTCGGTGTCTGTCACTCGGTTAGTGTGTTGCTGGGCTGTGCATGTTACGGGACTTACATGATGATAAAGAGGAAACTTCGGTAGGCAATGGAACGCTTCTCGTCGAGTGATCCGGATGACATCATTTCGTTCACCTTATTCTCGATTTGGTCATAGACACCCTTAAGAATTGTTAGCATGTACCTCGTATATACCACCCGAATAACATACCAAGAGATGGTCTGGCATCTCTGAAGCCAGTCGCTGAAGTTCGACCATGCTTTCACCCTGCAGGTCCTTGATAGCATCGTTGAACGCACGGTACTCAGGTTGAAGCGCCGGCCATGTCAGCAGGATGTGCTCCAGGACCTTGAGCATGAATGTAGCGTTCTTGTTGAGAGCGGTAGTGGAAAAGTAAACAAGGAGCTGCAAAGTTCGTTTCCTGATCATTGGGTCTTCGAAGGTCATGTCGAGTATCTTGTTACACCACGTCTCCAAATTCGCTTCGATTTCTGGGCCCTGCTGCTCGTGTTCCTGGGGCCGATGCTTGCGCCATTTGGTATAACCCTTGAGCGTGGCTTCGATTACAGTGAACTGCGCATCCACTCGCAAGACCGGCATGGAATGTTTGAAGTAGTTTTGCTTGTCTAAAGGAGGCTGGCCGTCGTAGAGATGCTGTAACAGTTCTTCCGTGCGGTTGAGAATGTGTGAAATTGCGTCAACCAGCTTTAATTGGACAACAGCCTCGATGATCTGGGAGCTGTATCGACGGTAGTTGCCCAAGAAAGCGTGTCGTTCGGGAATTGTGTCTGTGTCTTCCAACAGGTATAGGAAAGTGGGATCCTGGGTATCTTCAGGCAGGTTCTCATATCGGACCAGCCTTGAACTGCAAGTCTCCAGAAGGGGCGGGATAAAGGGGGAGACATGGTTTCCGGGGCCAATTAGGCGGTTGCTGAGTAGTCGCGTCCAGGTGACAAGAACTGGGATAGATATCATCAAGCTCTGGTGTTGCACGATCTGTACCAAAAGTCCCAGGAACTCGTCTTTGGCTGCTTCGGCAGGCAACTTGGCGTACTTCCTGTCAAAATAATCTCCGAGGCATGAGAGCATCTGTCGACACTGGTTAGCTGGGTCTCACCAACGCTCTTTTCTACATACCTCCGATAGTTTCTTAAGTGTTTGATACTTGTCCTCGTCAATGTCCTCGGGGTCCACAGCAGACCATTCAAAGAGTCGTTTACATAGGTCAATTGATTCCCGAGTGTACATGGGCGCCACCAGCTCCCGGAACTCCTCATCGTTGAAGTTAGTTCTGCAGTAAAGAGCGTGGAGAGCTTCCAGCGCAGCCTATAGTATGGTTAGGACTTGATCGTTCATATAACACCAGGAGTATGTTACCTTCTGAATGGTGACATGTGACGAGGCGAGACCTGCGCACATGACTTCGACGCAGCGCGCATGGGATACTGCCTTTGGAATCGCCCAGGGCATAAGAGACAGCAGCACAGATAGGCCCTTGTGAATGCATAGCTTGACCTCTTCGTTATCACTGGGCGCCGAGTTTAGACAGTGGCCAAGAAATTGAGACAGTCGACTCAGCCAGCCATCATCAAGATACCGCACACGTGGACCGGATTGTCGATTGGGAAATGCATCGACCAGCACTTCGGTAGGAGTAAAGATCTCAACACAGGCCTTGCTAAGGACACCTTCTCGCATGGCTACCACTGAGTCGTCTCCAGTGAATACCTCATCAGAGAGGTTCTCAAGCACAAACATGACAAGTTCCTTGTGAACAGCCGAATCAGGAATATCCCACAACTGATACAGCATATAGTCCATATCCATCCATTCAGCGCCCCAGCATCTCTTGGCGACCTCAACCCAGAGTTGAGCTACCTTGTTCCGTATGTAAGCCGGATCCTCTTTTGCGACGGCCTGGCCAAGAGTCAAGACCCATTGACGCACAGCTTCTGTCTGGTCTTCGCTGTACGTAGGCCACTTGTATCGGATCGCATGTTCGAGCAAAGAGAGGGCGTAGTGTCGGACGACGGGGGCTTGCGACTTGTCGGAGGCCAGACTGTAGCCTTGCATCGGAGCTTCGCTGTAGTCCTTGACCTCCTCGAGGAAAACCTGGGCTTGCCTACGATCATCGTTGGTCGAGAATGGGCTATGGATAACCTCGAGCGCCTGGTGTATCCTGGAAAGAACCTCCGAGTCACCGCCAGACCCTGGCGACATCAAACTACCGTTGGAAACCATGATGTTATGCCTCGATGGCAAGTGGTACGCGAGCAATAGGCGATTGCGAAGATGGATTCACGGTGGAGCAAAAGTGAAGCGCGGGAGCCAAACAGTTTGGTTTATGCAAGACCTTCTCTAAAACTTGAAAGGACTCGGTCACGGAGTGAAGATACGGGCCAAAGCCATGGAAGAAGAGACAAGGAGCGTTGTTTGTTTCGTCGTTTGCGGTTTTCTGCTGCGTTCACGAACGGTTCGATCGAGGTCTCGTTTGCGACGGGAGCGAAAGATGAAGCAAATGGCGATTGGCGGCCAACACGAACCGGAAGTGACTGGGGTGCAAGAAGATAAGAGAAGCAATGCCAAAGTAGAGTAAGAGTTAAAGCAAGTCGAAACCAAAAGCGTGTTCTGTGAAGAGCAAAGGCGGTGAGGAGAGAAAGAGAAACCCAATTCGAATAATGAGAAGAGATTGGTTACAAGTATCAAGTTCGGGTTTGAGATGGGATGTGGTGAGAGGGAAGTCACCTCAAGTATGGAGCCAAGCTAGAGTAAAGTGTTGGGCTAAAATTGAAATGGATCTGGAAGCTCTCAGGCTGAGGACAGAGCCGAAAGAGCCTAGAAGGGGGCCACTGACCAGTGAAGAGGGAGACCAAGTGAGCTGGAGAACGGGCCTATCTGGACCCTATTGGTGGCGGGGCAGCCCCATGTGAAACAATTCACCTTGCAGCGCATTAACAGTTGACAAAGAAGAGCTTTACCAGAGGTTTTCATAGGGGTAATGGAGATTCAGAGTGCATTCAAGATTGTATTCTGATTCAGTATACTCTCACATCTGTCCTCAAGTCTGCTTCTTCTAGCGCTGCTGCTATACCGCCTCCCCCTACAGCTTCCGCCTTGCCAATGTCTGTTTATTTCTTCACCCTCTAGCTAAAGCTCCGCATGCACGCGGCCGGTGACACCTACAGATGGGCCCCATCCATTCATTGTTTGGGGTCCCTTTGTTCCTACAGTAGGCGGCTCTCAAATCCTAGGCATCTTGCAGGGGAGCAACCTTCAAACATGCTGCAAGGCTAAACAAGATGGATACGACAGAGTCCTGCAGCTGCAGTTGCAGTTGCAGTTGCAGTTATGCTTTCACTTTAAACCCACGTCACTATTCATGAGGGGTTGACATGATCGTCGTGCCACGGCCCCCATTTCGTCTACCAGCCTTGTTTCAATATGTACAAGCACATGCAGCCTAGATCGCGGAGATTTGAAAATCGGATACGAAATTACAATTGGTTGACAAGGATATCTGTGTATCAAGAAAGGATAGCTCTTTGGAAAGATGAGCAGATGAGCAGTTGAACGATATCTAGCATTGGCTACCTTTAGCCAAGGGGCCTGTCATCATGCCAGAAACAAATTTTCGACTCTTCTAGACTATTCGCCAAATCTAGATTATGGCTCATACTTCCAAAGGCAAAGCAGCTTGTCATAAAAGCTAGTCGACACACTCCGCAAGCTATCCCCCGCTTGACTGTCTCTCACAAAATCACTTCCATAGTTCATGCTCTTATGCTCTTCAAACCTCGCCAGGACCTTGCAAGTCCAATCTTGCTCATTCTTGACCTCCAAATCAACAAGTCTGGCGCCCGCGTGCATACATGAAGCGAGGAATCTGATCTTGGTTGAGTCTGTTCCCTTTTGTATGTTGACGAGATCCAGTCGCCAAACGCCTCCTCCCATGTTCTCTTCAAGGACCAGCTCGACCTTTTTCATGCCGTATGTCTCGTGTAGATCGTGTATAATAAAAACACGCAGATGGTCGTCGTAGCTTCCTGTCACAACAACCCTTCCAGTATTCTTTACATATACTGGAAGTGGGAAGATTGCTGTGACTCCTGCGTTATGTGTTCCTTTGATAGTGATGGGCGAATAAGGTTCTTCGCAAGGAGAATCAGGGTCATTCGGATCCCAGATACAGGATGTGTAGCGGAGCAAAGAGTCATCTCCTCCGCAATAAGCTGTAACTTGTGTCTTATCATCGGTTGAGGCCGCCCCCGGAGAAAAGGCGATGCACCATGCCTCAAGGGAGTTGGCAATATTAAGCTCCGTGTAGTCCTTGATACAATAATCCTGGTCCAGGTGTAAGAGTCGGGCAGAGCTCGTCGATGTTGTCACACCAATCACATTCTGGATCTCAGGATGCCAATTACATTGCAGGAACAAGACGTCCTCTCCAATATCTTCGCATCTACTTGTCGAGATGTGCTGTAAAGGTGCTGAAGAGTCTTGTGCGGGGTCCAGTTTGAACACAGCCAGCGTCCCAGTACTAGATACTACTGCCAGGATATCTTGCCTGTCTTGAGACGGGTGAAATCGAAGATCCAATATGGCAGATGGCTGTGAAACTGTTTGGACTAGATGGCTGTGTAACTGTTAGTTTCAACATCAAATCCAATGTGTCAAAAAAAAAACCTACAGCTTCGTACCATCAACCTTGAAAACAAGCAGGCTGCCATTGCGGCTTTGCGGTGTCTTTGTCGCAGCTACCCGATCATCATCGTCCTCATCCCCGTTCTCTGTGCTCAGTTGAGCATCATCTTCATTCTTTTCAAGGTTGTAAGTTCCTACCACAAACAGATCAGGATGCGCAGGGCAGAACTGGATACAGCTAGGAGGAAGACCCAAGGTTAGGGAGACCTCTGAAGATATGACTTTTGCGTCATCCATTGGGTGTTTGTCTTTGATATCAAGATGCAGGGTTTAGAAGTTGAAAGCAAAGAAACGTTTGGAAAGAGATGCAGTCTCAATGGTGGGGGCCCCTCTTTGATCGTACCTACCTTCAATGTGATGAGGCTCATTCAACAGATATTATCACCAACTATTAGGTACAAGGAGACTTACAAGCTCAAAAAGCTGGCGGAAGATGCGCTCAGTAATCTCCTATACTTACTACGATTTCATTCTCTTGCATCCAATGTCAGCCAATTGCTCGGTTTCGTTTGCAGGGTTCAATATCAAGTGGTGCAGGGTATTCAAAGCTTAACTGCCGGGCTAGCGCTCCATCGACGCGAACTTGCTTCTGCGACTCCATCCCGTCTCCTTCCTGGCCTGGGGTCAGATCGTAGGCCAGAGATGATTTGACTTCTTACTTCAACACGCGACTGACTTGTTCTTATCTTTGACGGACTGACTGAATTAAAGAGCCATCGCAATTGTTTGATATTTGTGTCTGTTACATTTCTTTACACCCGGCTGTGCAATTTGTGCTCTTGCCCACAAACGCAGTCGACACCATCAGCGTCATTGCTCATTAATACCACTACTCCACCGAAACACTATTTGCTTGTTATTTCATACATCAGCACCATGGATCACTCGGATGATTCTGATTTCTACGGTATGATTCAATATTCGTCAACTTCTACATCTACTTACCAAAATAGGAGACGAAGAGACCGTCATGGACCTCCGTCGTCGTGCACAAGATTTTGATGTTCAAGGCTGGATGCTCCAGCAGCAACAAGATCCCGGAAGACCACTCCCACGCAAGAACATCACCTCGGATACATCACATCTCCACAATCCATATGCCGGAGTTCACTATGCGTGGCAGCTCACCGAGACTGTAGACGAATTTCTCGTACGTCTGCCCCCAAAGACAACAGACATCACAGAGGATACGCCATGGATCTACATATGCAATCCGTATATCCCCCGTGTCGAGAAGTCTATGGCCCAGAACCAAATCAGCAAGGGTAACGAAGATGAAGCTCCTGAAGAAGAAGGTAGCAAGACGGCGCTTGTCATGGAGGGTGGCCACGAGAGATTGGAGCTTCTATCCAAGTTCATCGAGGGTGTCCAGAAAAGCAGAAAGACCGCGGAAGCACAGAAACAGGAGATAATTGCGGAAAGAAAGAGAGCCGGAGACGATATACTGCACTTGGCACATGCTGCCAAAGTCAGAGCGGGCAAGGTATAGATTTAAAGAAACCTTTCCCATCAGCCGACTGACGTCAGTAGTGGATGCTATTCTGCACGCCAGCAGAAGTCAACGACGTATGGGACATTATCGCAAAAGCAACAGCCAACAACGAGCTTGGAATCGCAGCCAAGGTCGCTCCTCGACCAGTCGACGAGGACTCTCGCAAGGATCGACTCATATGCGTGTACACAGCCGACTTCGCAGACAAGGCCGACGTTGGCAGGGTTCTTCAGAGGCTGCGAGAGCTCAGACTGGTAGAAATTCGTGGAAGACCGATTTACTATAAGCCAGGTGAGTCATGTTTTGGTGTAGTCTGCCAGAAAACTGAGGCTGACATAAGTTCGCAGATGCATATACGTACATTGGGATATCTTTCGGAAATCCCTGGGGCCTGAAAGCGTCGATCTATAAGTCGTCTGACATCTTTCAAACTTGACAACACAACGAGTGACTCATCCGATCGTAGAGGGGAGAACAAGAAACAATAACCCAACGTGTATCTAAACCCAGGCAATGGGGTACATGGTGTGGGAACAGTCAATAACAAATCATATCATCATAAAACATCATACCCAATGACCCAAACTCCAGCTACACAGTAAAAAAAAAAAGACAACAATTCCACATGACGCTTTATACCGTTGCTGACCCATGTTCGCGATATTCAACCATATGCCGCCATTGGCCCTCCATAAACTCGACTCCATAGAAGCAAAAGAACTCATATAGGCGGTAGAGCTTAAACGTCGATAATCTCGAGGTCGTTTGGCCCAGCATCAAGGTCAATATATTTGAGAGGCAGCACAAGTCGGTATGCACTATTTCCGTTGAGGTAATAGCGGTGCAATTTCTTGGTACGCAAGAAACCAAGCTGCTCGTAGAGTCGCATAGCGGCGACATTCGTTTCCTCGGTCTCCAGGACAATCTCGTCAGCGTTGCGCTTTGTCATAGCATCAATGGCCTTCTTGACAAGTGTTGTAGCGATACCATGACCGCGGAAGTCTGAGGCAACAGCCAACATGGCGATGTAGCCTCTACGGGTGGGGTTGGAGTGTGAAGCATGAATTTCCAGCTTGCACACAATGACACCAATAAGGGATGAGTCGACTGGGTTCAATGCCTAAAGTTTTATAGTCAGTATGTGAGGTTTGACTTGAGGAACAGAGTGCATTCTCACCATGAAGCAGAGGTGTCCCCATTGGCAAAGGAAGTATCGGTAAACATATATACTATAAGGCTCACTCAAATCCTTTGAAATCAATGCCCGGATCGCGGGTAGATATTGAGCCTCGAGAGCATGTTGATATTGGACGTAGCTCAGTTCGCCTGGGAGGTCCTTGGATGTGGTAGTGGCCATGGGATAGTAATATTTCTTCTGGAGGAGAGGGTACCCGGACACAGTGTCAGAGTCTACAGCTGAAATTTATGGTAACAATGTTGAGCTGTGGTCGATGGTTGAGTGAAGTAAGATGTTGGATATGGGCGTTAAAGGTTTAAAACAAGATCTTGACTTTTGACACCTTAAAGAGGGGCAGGCAGAAATGGAGCTCAGCCCGGTATCGGTGAGCTGGCGGATTGAGGGGTAGGTACAGTAAGTTGAGTTATTGTTGGTGTTGTCAGCGGAGAGAAGGAAGGAGATCCGGTCAATTGAGATCAGATCGACAAGAGTCATACATAAAATCCAAGGAAAGAGGGTGGGAAGATCTCGAGATTGAATTTAGGCGTCGTCCTTTTTGGGCTGAAGTGGCAATATCTCCAGCTAGCGATCCAACGCGAGCGGCAGGCCACGAGGGCAAGGCACGCAGGGCAGTTGGCGGGCAGGTTGCATGTTGGCAGGGACTCTGGCCGCCTAGCCGCCTCGCTACAGCTGCAGCCTGCAGAGCCAAGGGCACTATTTTAGAGCTATGAATTGTGGAGGGGGCGGGGTAATTGCTGTCCATACTTTACCAGTGGTTCTTTGAAGGTTAGAGCGCCAAAATAAAATAGCCTAGCTCGCGCTCTAAAGTGATTATATTATTTCGTCTTGTATGTTCTCGATACAACAATCACTTTATTTCAATGTGTAATGATGGTCCGATATAAGCGCAGTGCCTTAATAGTAGGGTAGTATTTGGAGAGGGAAACGTTCTAGATTCTTTTCCATCTTCAGAATGTGAGCATGTGACAACCCGCAGCTCGCAACTCCAAGATACTGCCTCTCTAGTGGCATTATGAGTTGCTCATCCTGGTTGAATGGCGTCAAGAAGCAATGATTCGCTTTGACTCGTCTAAGCCCTTTCTCATCCATTTGCAATCTCGGTTCCTTCCGCATAGTCCGGTCAGTACCAGATCTAATGCCCCAGCCCTATCTTGGCTTTGACGTCAGGTTCCTGTTAGTGTTCCTGCCTATCAGGAACCACCGGCATGTCCTCTTCGATCCGATCCACGAGCTCCCTCCCTCCCTTCAGGTCCCAAGACGTACGTGCCTTGCAATTTTCATGTGATCCTTACAACGCGATTTTTCAACACGCAACTTTTCTAATTACCACAATCAGTCGACTGTACTATTTACTTCCTGTCCCTTCAACAGCATCCTTTCTATTAGACAAAATATAGATTATGCGTACCTGCACATGAATAAATGCCGCCAACAGATGATACACTTCAGGATCGAGACCCCCCGGTTTTTGTTTTAGAGCACGCGCCCACACGTTATGGGCGTCATAGCTACGTACAGCACTAGAATTCTTAAACACCAACCTTCTCTCTACCTAGTCTAGTCGAGGTTCTTTTTTCCCTCTCCCAACCAGAGACTGAACCAGACAGCGCCTCCCAGAGGCCTGCTTCTCAGTCGACAATATGGAGGAGTCCGCTTTGAGACGCCGAAACGTTAAAGATGCGACAAATAACGACAACGCCGATGCTGGCGACACTTCGAGGGAAGACAGCCCAGCAACCACTCACCCGACCACCCACGTTCAAGTCGTCCAACACGCCGTACCCAAGACCCGAAAGCGCCGGAATACCTTCATCTTCTTCCTTGGTAGTTTGTTTGGAATCATAGCCGCCGGTTTCTTCGCTTCCAGCAATGACCTGATCGACTTCCCTGAGTTCACCGACTTGTCCATGGAGAACTTGTTGGATGCTCTACCTGCTGGCTTGGTCAAGGACATGCGCGACCTCGTCCAGGGCGAGCGGGATATTGCCGAATCATACGAGCCATTCTCCGTTGGCGACAAAGCTCGATCAGAAGGCATGGGAGTCCATCATCCTATGATCATGATACCTGGTGTCATTTCGACAGGACTCGAGTCCTGGGGTACAGCTAATGTCTCAAAGCCCTACTTCAGAAAGCGACTGTGGGGTAGCTGGACGATGATGAAAGCCTTGGTCATGGACAAGGAGGTCTGGAAGAGGCATGTCATGCTCGACAAGAGGACGGGCCTCGACCCGCCCAACGTAAAACTAAGGGCTGCTCAAGGTTTTGATGCTACAGACTTCTTCATCACAGGATACTGGATCTGGAGTAAAATCTTCGAGAACCTCGCATCCATCGGATACGACCCAACAAACTCATTCACCGCTGCGTACGATTGGCGCCTGTCATATCCCAATCTTGAGGTACGGGATCGCTATTTCACTCGGCTCAAGTCACACATCGAAGTCGCACTGGCTACTGAGAATAAAAAGGTCGTTCTCGCATCACACAGCATGGGAAGCCAGGTTCTTTACTATTTCTTCCACTGGGTGCAATCTGAACGGGGTGGCCGTGGTGGACCTGATTGGGTTGAACGTCACGTCGAGGCCTGGATCAACATCAGTGGCTGCATGCTTGGAGCAGTCAAGGATCTGACTGCTGTTCTCTCTGGTGAGATGCGCGACACGGCTCAGTTGAACCCATTCGCTATTTACGGCTTGGAGAAGTTCTTGAGCAAGGAGGAGAGGGCCGAGATATTCCGCGGCATGCCTGGAATCTCATCTATGTTACCCATAGGTGGAAATTCTGTTTGGGGTAACTTGACCTGGGCGCCAGACGACTTGCCGGGCCAGAACCGTTCGTACGGATCTCTATTGAACTTCAGGGTTGGTTCCAATTGGACAACTCCTGATCGTAACTTTACCGTTGAGGAAGGTGTGTCATATCTGCTCAACACAACCGAAGACTGGTATCAGGACCAGATCAAGGGCAGTTATTCTCGAGGCATTGCTCATTCCATAGATGAGGTCGAGGCCAACGAGAATGACCCCCAGAAGTGGATAAATCCTCTCGAGACACGACTGCCACTTGCTCCCAGTCTCAAGATCTACTGCTTCTACGGTGTTGGAAAACCCACTGAGCGAGGATATTTCTACAAACCACCGGATCAACCATCATTGACAAACCTCAATATTACAATAGATACGGGATATACCGAAGGCGACGTTGACCACGGTGTTGTCATGGGCGAAGGCGATGGTACGGTCAACCTCCTCAGCACAGGTTACATGTGTAATCATGGCTGGAATATGAAACGCTACAACCCTGCAGGCGTCAAAGTCACAGTCGTTGAAATGCCCCACGAGCCAGAGCGCTTCAACCCTCGAGGAGGACCTCGCACAGCTGACCACGTTGACATCTTGGGGCGATACAACCTGAACGAGCTACTGTTACGGGTAGCGAGTGGAAAAGGTGACACGATTACGAACTATGTTGTGAGCAACATCAAAGAATATGCGTCCAAGGTCAAGATTTACGATGATGAGGAGACCTCATAGGAAGAGCCCCCATTGAAGTCACTGGTGGACATTGCGATAACGGCTGCATTCATTCTCATGGTTCGGTTGGTGTTTGGGAGTTCAGATGATAGACTTGTTCTTAAAACTCGTACTTGTATCCATGATACCCTTGAGAGTGTGGAAACACCCTGACCCAAGATAGGCCTTACGAAAGGCGCTTGGAGTACATCTGAGTTTAAAATACTAATGGCTTTTTACATGCATCATGATGATTGAGGAAATCATGAGCCCATGATTTCAACAGTAGATGTTGAGTTAGTTTCTAAGTGCTTCAACGGTCCATCCAATTCAATTCCCATCGTAAAGTGACACGTTCACAGTGAGGATCGTGGCATTTATCGACTCCAGCCAGTCGTTAGAGCTACAAGACTCCATAATCCTTTTATAACAACCAATCCAATGTCGACACTCTGTTGCTTCGTTGTTGCGTTGTTGGGTAGTTCCGTCTGCCAAGACACCATACAACAGGCCTGGATGAGGTCACGGTACAGCGAGTAACGGCTAACCTGAAGCAAGTCAGTCTCGACCCCGCCACCTGAATTCTCGAAACACAACCACAACATAAACTAAACTTTGACTGATATTTCTGCTCCTCGACTTCAGGTAGGAGATGACCTCTGTGTCTTCATCTTCCCTCGAACTCCATTGTTCTCGTCCCGTCGTCTCTTCGCAGCGCAAAAACCCCGACCAGACTCGCACCACGCATTTCCAATCTCAGTCTCACCCTCGGCAGCAGGACCCGATGCATTGGTCCCTGAACCCCTATCAAAACGAGGACCATGGCAGATTTCGAAGAAGCATCTCCCTCTCATGAGGACAATGAGGGACAGCTTTGGAATGGTAGGTCATTGACTGTCTGTGATGGCTGCTAGGAAAGGACACGAATTGACCGATTTCTGCAGATCTTGATAAATGCGTCTCGAGCAAATGCGATTCACACGAAACGATCGACGACGCCCTGCGTACCTGGATAGATCTAACGACCCGACTCCGCGACTATTACTGCGAAACCCAGGATGAAGTTGTTACTTGCGCGCGGATGCTCCTTGGCAGCAGCCTGTTTCAGGGCAATAAGGATTATGTTCGCACCCAGATTATCTACAGTTTGCTGCAGGAAGACGAAGCAGGATCCTTGCATGCCATAGTTTGTCTGCTTCTGCTCGACGGCTGCCAGGATGATACCATGTTCCCTCGCATGGTGAACGAGGCCTGCTTTCCTCGACTATTGGAGCTCATCAACAGCCAGCGAGACCAGAACCAGGATCCGCGTCTACACCGGCTCCTTTTGCAGCTCATGTACGAGATGTCGCGTATGGAGCGACTTCGAGTTGACGATCTGCATATGGTGGACGACGAATTCGTGCATTACCTTTTCGCCTTGATTGAGGAACTGTCTGATGATGCGCATGACCCATACCATTATCCTACTATTCGAGTTCTGGTAAGCATCCCAGTATCATGCCCTTCGCAACAATGGCTAACACAAACTCAGCTTGTTTTAAACGAACAGTATATGCTTGCTTCCACCGACGTCAAGGATCCATCCGCCCCGAAACCGCGCCTGACGAACAGAATTGTTAAATGCCTAAGTCTTCATGGAGCTTCGTTTCGAACGTTTGGCGAGAATATTATTCTGCTTCTGAACCGAGAGACCGAGACTTCTCTACAGCTGCTTATTCTGAAGCTACTGTATTTGCTGTTCACAAACAAAGCGACATACGAATACTTTTATACCAACGACTTACGAGTGCTTTTGGACGTAATAATCCGAAACCTGATGGATTTACCGGACGAAAAGATATCCCTGAGACACACATACCTACGAGTACTTTACCCGTTACTGGCGCATACACAACTGAGCCAGCCGCCGCATTATAAACAAGACGAGATCCTTCGCGTGCTTAATATTCTGCGAGGTTCACAGAATGTACACTTTGCACCTGCAGACGATACTACGCTTCGCTTGGTTGATCGTGTGTCAAAGGTCAAATGGATTGAAGAGGCGCAATCGCCTACAGTAGGGTCGGGCGAAGCCGAAGTCGCCCGCAGATTCCTAGGTATCAGCCTATCGCGCTCGCAAACCGCGAGTAGTGTCAGTGTGAGCGACGTCGCGGCAGTTAAGGAGAAGCCGGGAGTGCAAACACCCAGTCGATCAGGTGAGGAGGCCGACGCAGGTGAATCAGAAGTAGAAGAGGGCGTTACGATGGCTCCCAGGCCCAAGAAGCCGTTGCCAGAAGTGCCTAAGCATCGCCATGGAGTACCTTTTGCGCAAAAGTTGGTCAATGGAGAAAAGAAGAAGACGCCTCCCAAGGCGCCACCACCACGCCGATGGGGACGGATGAAGACGGTCGAGAGGCCTCCTGCAGACCCCGTTCCTGAGCAGTAGGCATGATAAAGTCGAGACTTTGAGCGTTATTCTCCGCGTTGGGAAGTTTAAAGAGTAACATCCCGTTGAGCGGGGGCCACCGGTTGATTCACCATGGTACGCTAGGGGAGATTTTCGGTTTGACGATGGACGGCGTTGTGGAGCGCTTTTTGCTGTACTGTACTGTACCGCACTGCACTTGGCTGGACACAAAGCATCAGGCACGGCGTTTCTGGGTGATTTCGGTTATGGCATGGACTTATTGGTCTTTTTAAAGTCTTGGTTGGGAAGATTGATGGTAGACTGCGGCAAGTCACTTGATATGCTATCGTGTATGAATTGTACAATTAGGACTAAGCATGCAAGAGATGGATAATTCGTTGTTGGTACTGTAATGACATTCATGTGTCGAAAGCATCCATTCGCCAAGTGAATGAAATATGCATTATGCAGCATGGTACAGTAGACTATTGTCTTGGTTTATCAGCTGAATATCCCTCAACGAGTGGATGTCATCGGCAGTCATGATCACAGTGCCGAGCCGGGATCCGGCCTGTGCAGTCCAGAACTCCAGATCAATTTAGATCTGGTTCCATGGACTCTGAGACGAGCATATGTACAGGATCCACATTCAATGCGGAGAGATACCTCAATTTGGAGAGTCAATTAATATTGTAAATTGCAACCAGTAAGTGTCGGACGAGGAATTGGGATAGATATTTGTAGATCTCACAAAAGCAATCTCCTTTTTGTTATCGGCAATCAAACTCTTGTGCTGCTGCGAGGCCTCTCACTCTAAACAAGTCGTCGAAATCTGGGCGAAACACCGAAACAACAAGCTGCAGATCCGGGAGGCGGCGATGCCGAGAAGATCTCAGCTTCAAAGTCGCGGCAGTGGATAAATCCGCCAAAGCCAAGGATCAAGGACAAACACGTGAAGGGGATTGGCCGTGCATGAGATTGGGTAGAGCTTAGATATTAATGACGATCGTCGTTGGGCTGCAGCTTTAGCTTTAGGTTGAAGGCATCACCAGAAAAACCAAGAGAATGGACCCTTTGAGTGGCGCCTAGCTACGTCATTTATGTCCGTCGAGCGTCGGTCAAGGTGGGGAAAGACGCTAGTAAAACTGGCTGAAAGCAGCTGTGAAAGACTTATGAGTACTTATGCTAAGTTCGTGCAGTGGAAGTTGATGGGCGTTTCAGGGCATCCTTTGCCAAGCTCAATAAGTACCGAGCAAGTACCACTTGTCGGCTCATCTGGTGTAAGTGCCTGCAAGCTCTTGGCGTGCAAGGCGACCACAGAAACTAAACACCCCCCTTCTCCAAGTTCAGTCCATCGACTGCATCATCCATCATAACAAACACCACAAACCAATATCACTAAACATTAATCACGAGCGAAACCTGACCGTGCCTGAAGCCAACTTTCAAGATTCGTTGACTCAGGAAACTAGGTCGTACTTACGCATTGCAACCACGTTTGCTCTTTTTATAGGTACAACGCAATTGAAGCTGTGCCGACTGTTCCACGTTCTGGAGGTGCTTCAAACAAACGGACTGTCATCTATCTCCTCCATTGTGGAACACAAGCAGAACCCTTGATCTTCAGTCTATTACCCGCTGATTCTCACTTCCCGACTCCACCTAGAAGCTCTCTCCCTGCAGTATCGCTCCAGCTGCTTCCAGTACTACAAACCAAACCAAACCAAACCAAGCGAAACAGAAACAGAAACCAGAGAGCCAAGATACGCCTGTCGTCGATTCACCATCATCATTTGTCTCAGAAAGGTTCCTCCGCTGGAGAAAGAGGCGCTAGTCTCACTCGAACGGGCCTCTAGTTTCGGTTAGCGTCACATCTGCCACCGGTCAGTTGTGCGCCCATTGCGTCAACACCATCATCCCGCGAGTCTAACACCCTGGTTTTCTGAATTGCTCAATGCTCATCCAATCTCAAGCACAGCACACTCGCCCATCAACCCGCCAATCCACCCCTCCACTCGGCGCCATCAATCACTACTGATCACTAACTGTCTGGTTTAGGTTCTAGTTTCCAGGTTCATCTCGTCCTTCGCTTCCGTCTCAGGTCCCTCATCGCCCTGTGGTCTGGTCCATTCCGTCGTTTCTGTCTCTCTAGTCTCGCACAGTCCATTACCGTAGCTTAGACTGCTCATTCGCAGTGCCGTACCATACCGTCCTGCAGGAGCAATAACAACGCCACCTCCGCCATGGATCAACCTACTTCTCACTCTCAATCTCAATCTTCGTCTTTTCCTCAACAATCATCTTATCCATACTCGCACGAGCAAGATTCCTACACAGAATCTCCATCAGCTCCTCACCAGAGTGCTACTGCTGCCAACACACATCCATACTCAAATCCTCAGTACGACGACGAATACCATATCTCGAATTCGATCCACGCACCGCAACCGCAATCGCGACAGCCTGGTCGTTTTACCGAGGAATGGGGTGCAGCACAGCGAGGAACTTCTTTACTATTTGATCACACTACCAACGGCGCAAACATGCAGCGCAGCAACTCTGTACACAGCTACGTTAGCGGCGATGACCAGCAGCTTCCAGGTCGACAAAACACGCTCAAGAAGAAGAATTCGGTGCGCCGAAATGGAAGTTTGAAACGCAGTGGCAGCCGTCGCAGCATGAGAGCTGGTAGCGTCAAGAGTCTAGCTCTGCAGTCCGCTTCGGATCATGATGAGGGGCATAGTGCCTTCTACTGTCCGGTTCCTACCTCAGGTAACCCGACTGACACACTCTCAAACCGATTCCAGAACTGGAGAAAGGTGCTGAAAGATTTAATCGCATACTTTCGCGAAATCCAAACCCATTATGAGCACCGATCCAAGTCTCTCCTCAAGCTCGCCAACGTCTCCAACAATATCACCACCCCGCCTGGCTTCCTTCAGTCAGCTGGTATTGATGACGCTCTCCAATTCCTTCGGGTCTACAACAAGAACGCTATTCTTGAGGCCAACAAGGCCAAGGAAATTGAGGAGGATGTGATTCTTGCGCTCACTGGCTTGCGAAGTGACCTTCAACAGAAGATCAAGGAAATCAAAAACCTTTCAGGAGATTTCAAGAACTCGGTCGACAAGGAGATGGATCACACTCGCAAGGCCGTCAAAACCCTCAGTGACATCTTGGGGCGAAATGAGTTGGATGAGTCTTCGACGACTGGCAAGCAAGATCCGTACTTGCTGCGCCTGGCCGTTGACCGTCAAGTTGAGCGTCAATTGGATGAGGAAAACTACCTACACCAGGCCTATCTCAACCTGGAAAACTCCGGTCGGGAGCTTGAGGCAATCGTCGTAGGAGAGATCCAAAAGGCCTACAATGCTTATGCCGGTATCCTCAAGCGGGAAGCGGACAACTCTTACAACCTTATTGGCGAACTGCGAGACGGTCCTATTGCCATGCCCAAGGACCACGAATGGATGCATTTTGTGACCCACGATGACAAGTTCGTGGACCCGAGCATTCCGCTCAGAACATCGGACCAGATTCACTACCCCGGACAAGACCACGAGGCGGCCCAGGAGATCCGAGCCGGACTGTTGGAGCGCAAGAGCAAGTACCTAAAGAGCTACACAGCCGGCTGGTAAGTCTATATCCGCACTCAACGACGAACGAAACTGACTCTGACAATAGGTATGTACTTTCTGCTACACATCTCCACGAGTTCAAGACCGCGGATAAAGCACAAGCCCCCATTATGTCACTTTATCTTCCAGAACAGAAAGTAGGATCCCACTCGAACGAAGGAGGTTCCTCGAACAAGTTCATCCTCAAGGGTCGCCAAACAGGTGGTATGCACCGTGGGCATACCTGGGTATTCCGTGCCGAGAGCCACGATACCATGATGGCTTGGTACGAGGATATCAAGGCCCTTACGGAGAAGACAGCCGAGGAGCGAAGCCAATTCGTGCGCAGCCATTCGAGAAGCCTGAGCCGATCTTCCCGACGATCAGTTAGTAGCGATGGACTGGTCGACGACGAAGACGAGGAACCTTTCACGGCCGATACCGAATCATTTATCAACCCGGGACCAAGGCAACATGACGCGACCCCCCGGCGATCTCAAGCAGGTGGGCGGTTCCCATCTGATCTCCAAGTCAATGCACAACGTGGCTTACAGGCCCCTCATTCGCCTTCTAGTGTAAGCTCTGGCTTCCAGGACAACAAGGACCCCGTCGTACCTCCAATCGTTACGGGTGGTCTTTCTGGTCCAGCCGCTGGAGAATCCGAGCAGACTCGGGACGATAACCAGGGCTATGGTACTGTTCACCAGACACCCATGGATGAAATGCCCTCGCACGCCGCTATCGCGAGTCAAAAGGCTCATTACGACGGCGTTAACCCTTATACTAGCGAACCAGTTAACCAGTCTCCTGGTCCGACTTCGTTCAACCAGCAGCAGCAGCAGCAGCAGTATCAGTCACAGTATGAACCACAACAGCAGCAGCAACCTGTTCAACTGTCGGACTACGTTGACCAGAACCGTAATCAAAACTTTGTTCCGGTTATGATTCCTCAGGGTAAGAATGAGCGCAACGAAAACTTTGCCAACAACGAACCGCGCCACTACAATACGCAGCCGAACAACTATAACATGGAACCACGAGAGGAGCCGTATGGCGGATACACCATGGGTGGAAATGATCATCAGGCATCAAACTACCAACAGCCCTCATACGAGCCACAGCCTTCCTATGATCAAGAGTCAAACCACGGGCATACTAACGGCAATCCCAACGGTGGTGCCAAAGTCAACCACTACACACTGACGACGGTGGGAGAGGGCTTCCCCAGACTTGATGGTGGCGCAACTCACGAGACTCAGCCATCGGCTCTAAAGGCTGAATCGGTATACACAGAGCGCGACTCGATTTTGCTTCAGACAGATGATGAAGATGAGACACCTATGCCCATTCGACCGTCGGTTAACAACCGATCCGAGAGTACTAACACCATCTCAAACTTGCACATCCCCGGCGGTTACCCCAAGAGCAGTTACGCGGCATAAACAAGATTATGGTTGATCGAGTCCTCTTTTCCTTTATGAACTTGATGTTATTTCCTTGAGCGGTTGTGGATGAATCAGCAGGAAGAGTTGGGTCGGAGAATATGCAAGCGGTAGTCAGCGGACAGAGGCAAAGGTTATTACAGGGAGGCGTTGGCTTCAGTGGGCAGTTCAGGTGGTATGGTCATGGTCATGGTTATTTATATCCCTCGCTTGGTTTTGTATTTGCGTCTCACTTGTATCGACTTTCAAGATATCTATAGTCTGCCTGCAATTGATTGAAAAGTATTGCCTTTAAATGAGCACAGCATGAGTCAAAATAAATTAAGCACTTCAAGTGCGAATGAAAGTAGTGATTGCTGATGTGAATTTTCTCAACTATGTCGCCCCATATTTCGCCTGCACGATGCCGGTCGAAACATTTTCCGTTCCATTATCGACCGACCAATCGGCGTGCTCTAAGCTAGCTCCCGCCAGACCTTCGGTGGACACTCTCTTTGCAAAATTTCACTCGGGAAAAAAAAAAGTTAGAGCATCGACCTACGCGGACGACCAAATCTCGACGAAACGACCAAAACTCCCAGCTACGGGCAGAACGAAACAAAAGACAACGAGCGGTCGAATCGCGAATCCTTGATCTCTAAAATTTATACCAATTGGCGACTGAGCGCAAACTCGATCATTCTTCATCATCATGTCTTTCCGAGGAGGTTCGCGAGGACGCGGCGGTAGTGGATTTGGAGGCCGTGGCGGTGGTACGTTTTTTCCTCTTTAATCTGGCAGTTGCATCTGGAATTAGTGGTTACTTGAAGAGATGAAACGTTCAAGAGGAGGATAATTGAGGTTGAGAACTGCGATGGATAGCTGCCAAGATGGGTGTTCGCATTCACAAGATCAAGTACTAACCAACTCACAGGCCGCGGTGGCTTCCAGCAGCGAGACATGGGCCCTCCTGCTCAGATCCTTGGTATGCTCCATCATCATATCTCCTCTATTCTCTGTGTCGCCGGCTAACACTTCTTAGAAATGGGCAAGTTCATGCACGCTTGCGAGGGTGAGATGGTCTGCGAGTCCATCAACCCCAAGGTCCCCCACTTCAACGCCCAGATCTTCCTCGAGAACAAGACAGCTGTCGGCAAGGTCGACGAGGTCCTCGGCCCCATCAACCAGGTCTTCTTCACCATCAAGCCCACCGAGGGCATCCAGGCCACCTCTTTCAAGGAGGGCGACAAGTTCTACATCGGCTCCGAGAAGCTCCTGCCCCTCGACAAGTTCCTCCCCAAGCCTAAGCCCCCGCCTGGTGCTCCCAAGCCCAAGCGCGCCGGCGGTGGTCGTGGTGGTGCCCGCGGTGGACGCGGTGGCTTCGGCGCTCGTGGTGGCGGCCGTGGTGGTTTCGGTGGTGGTCGCGGTGGCAGCGGCGGCTTCTCGCGAGGTGGTGGCCGTGGTGGAAGCGGTTTCGGCGGCCGTGGAGGTGGTCGCGGTGGCAGCGGCGGTTTCTCACGAGGTGGTGGCGGCGGCGGCTTCGGCGGCGGTCGTGGACGTGGTGGTTTCAGCCGCGGTGGCCGATAATCTTCTAACGACGATGACGACTACGGATCACTTCTGCTACCGAGGAGAACGAAGTCGACGCCTTAAACTGCTACTGTAGTACAACGCGACCCACGAAAGCCGCTTGACCGAAGGCGAGGTCGACGAAGAATAAAAACTTCGGGATTTAGGAGATGGAAAGAAAGGGATTGACATGTATTTTCTCTGGCGTTGGATGGTTCTGATTTTCCAAAGTGCTTTGCTTGATTTGGTTTTCCCTACGCTGGCTCTATATCCCCAATCCTACGATGTTCGTACGGTACGGCATTGGAGTTTGTATTTACAAACACTAGAGGATTCAACAAAGACAAGAGAGAAAACAAAAAGAACGGGCAACCTTTTAAATTTATTTACATGTTTGTTGTGATGGTATATGTACATGAAGAAAGGGTTATGTAAAGTCATATCCACGCGGATGGATGGGTATAAGTAGGCTCGCAAACGCTTCAGCTCCTTCAACGCCAAGCAAAAAAATTCATTGAAATCAATCCCTGCGCCGCCGGAGCAATGCTGCGCAAAGTAGGCCAAAGGCCAAGATGAAGGCCAGCCCTCCAAGGCCCAGACCAAAATACTGTGCATCGCGACATCCCCCCAAAGGGTTCCTGTTGTTTCGCTTTCCCATTTCCACGGCACCTGCCATGCCGAGTCCAACAGAGAAAGCAAATGCTGCCGCTGTGTTGGTAAGGCTGCTCGCAAGTCCAAGCTGTCCTTCGGGAACATCTCGCCCGAGCACTGTCGATGCAGAAGGGATAATCAAAACCATACCAACGCCCATGAAGATAGCACTGACAAACGAATTTGCCCAATACTCCTGTTGAGCTGGAGCCGTAGCCATCAAAGCTGAACTAACCAAGATTGCTACCGACGAACTTACCATAGCAAGCTGGGCGGTGAAGTCGCGGTTTGTAAAGGGCCAGCAAGCAAAGCTAACAACAGCACCAATGACCAGTATCGGAACAAGACCAGCGCTCGTGAGCAGAGGTCCCCATCCTCTTAGAACTTCGACAAACTGCGCGAAGTACCAGACCCAGATCCCAAATGCTGCTGAGGCGGCAGTCACAAAGCCAAGAGTAATGCAAGCAGTTATGTCAATCTGCTTGAAGGGTACCAATGGATGACTGGCTTGGGATTCCAAGAAACGGAACAGCGGCAGAATCAATAAACCTGCAAAGATCAAGATGTATGTTTCGGGCGCATCCCATCCAGAGATAGGTGCTTGGTTCCAACCAACAGCAAAAAGAACCAATGCAGAGACGCCAGCTACGAAACCTAAGACATCGAGACGTTTCCACAGGTTGCCTTCGAAATCATGAACCAAAACTCTTTTTGTAGGGACTACAAGCATGCTTGAAATACCTAGAGCAGTGCAAACCGCAGCTAAGCAGTAGAAAGCCCATGGCCATGATGCATAGTTGGCAAAAAGTCCTGTCATGACAGAGCCGATGACGAACCCGCAGGGGACAGAGGCATCGAACAAGCCCATGACAAGCATCTTTCGAGGTCCAGGCGGATATGCCCTCAGCAACATCCCGTAACCATTGGGGATGATGAGGGCTGGACCAATACCTTGCATTGCACGACAGACACAGAAGAAGGCAGCACCACCTGTCTGCACGTACACGCTCAGCCCAGTCAGGAGACTCCAGAACGCAAACCAAAAGTATCCAGCGATGAATACATGCCTCTGACCACAAACGTTTCCGATTCGGTTCCCCAAAAGAGTTGTTGCCCCATAACTCAGCATATATGCTGAAGTAAACCAAGCAAGATGTGCTGTACGCTCTGGTTTGAAGAATGATTCGCCAATCTGCCGTGCCGACGTCAATGTCTGCGCAAGACTGGCATATGTCAAGAGCTGAGCCATGCATATGAAAGCGACGAAGAGGCTTTCATTACAGGGATGGTTGAATACAATCTGCCTGGCCCCTTCGTTCAGAGGTTTCCTACGCAAGCCCGGGCCAGCAGGTGCTGATGGTTCTGGGTCAGAGCCTGCACGGATATGAGTAACTGTACCCAACGGCAGCGTTCTTGTACCCAGGTCAGGTCTGAGAGCCATGTATTGATGATGCTGTGTCGTTGATCTAAAAGTTTCGAAACGTCTAGCAGCTTCGACAAGTCCGCCATGGTTGACCGAAAAGTTCGCTGGAGATGGATTTGTGTTTAAGGCTGGAGGTACATGGTGTTGATTGTCGGCGAAATTTAGAGGTACGCTTAAACGGGGAGGTGGTGTATGAGGTGTGTCCAATCGTGGCGGCAGATCTGGTGTCGCAAGTCGAATAAAGTCTTCGGGTATTTGAGCAGAAGTCTCAACCATCTCTGGCTCTAGTTCTCGATCTAGAAGAGTGTCGGTTTCGGCATTTCGAGGTCGTCCTGGCATAAGCATCGCAGGCGTGTAGTTGCTTTGAGGAGAAACGGGTGAAACATCCGATGCAGTCATCTGGCTCACTATGTCCATATCAAGCAGACCCTGGGATACTTCACTCACGGTCGACGGACTTCGACCGTGAGAGTGGGATTGAGAATTGGAACGATTGTTGGAGTGGGCATAGTTGCGTGATTGGGAATAAGAGTTGAGGTTCATATAAGTGGGAGCCGGTGCTGCTGGAGAGTAACCACCATGATGTTGGTGATAATGGTGGCGGAAAGATTCGGTAACAGCAATCATAGTATCCGTGACATGCTGAATGGCAGCATTGGAGCGATTGGTCTGTCGACGAGCCTCGGACTTCTCAGAGTCTTGTCGTGATACGCTCCGTAAGGGTTCCATTGCGAAATTGGTGAGAACGCGGTAAGCAGAGTCAGTGTTAGCAATGATCGCCCCTCATGTCCTCGTTGATATCGATTATTCTAGCGAGCGAGTTCCGTAGAAAAGAAGTAGAAAATAAGTCATTAGATCAAGGCGTCACGGTAAGCACCATTGCTGAATCAGTGAGCGATCAAGAAGAAATATTCCAGAAAATAAACAGATGCGACATGGTCAGGGACACTTGGGGTAATATGTCGATAGAGGATTGCGGCTGCGTTCGCAGCTTACACGGCGGGTATACCACCCTTGTCCAAGGTGTAAGTGGGAAGGAATATTGGCTCATGGAAGCTCATCTAAGCCGTCAGGGCTGACTCGTCCCCACAGCTAAGGTAGGCTTCCCAACAGAGGCTCGGACCAAAACCCAGGGTCCGGAGGATCAGGACCTGGGAGCCTTCATGGCTTGTCCTAGTTTGGGTTGGGGTTGACACTTGGAACCGAGATGAGGGTGGGAAAGGATCATGGTTGCGATCCAGAAATAGAATCCTTCGATCATGTCAAAGTGAAAAAAGATAGTTTTGCCTCTATAGTGGGTATGGATCTGCTCTCCAATTGTTTACTAGTGCTCTAGAAGAGTATCACATTGCCTGTCCTACAAGACGTTGGGCAGAGTGCTAGAGCCTAGACTGTGTAAACTAAATCAATGTTGTGTTTGCAAAGTCGGTGATGCTTCAGCGGTGGCGCTTAAGGGAATAGTTCGGACGTTTGGTTGGTTCGTGGATCGTTATTGTGTTAGTGATGTTGGTGAAAAGAAGCCGTTGGTGTTGGTGATACAGTAGTCTAAGGTAGTGTAAGATGAGAGGTGAAGGCAGGGGCAGGCGAAAGCGGCTGCAACCAACACCAAAAAGAAGTAGATCTTGGCGTGGAAGGAGGCAAGAGGCAAACATGTGCTCCTTCCCATGTTGTCGCTCTCGTTCTCTCAAGCAACCACCAGATAAACAATAGGCATCATCGTCTTCATCATAAGTGTAACCTGATGCCCAATTGGGTAGTATTCTTCACGCTTCAAATGATGATCATGATCAACTGTACATACAAAGTTTCTGGTCCTTGCCAACCCATGTCTATCACCAACGCACAGCCACCCGTCATCGCTCTAACGTTTACTAGCGTCTACTTCACGTCTCATCCTCTGGCACAGCCTCAATACATTGCGACCCATGTCTTACCCTGGAGACCTTCTATGGTTCTTCAAGTTATGCCTACTGCATGTTTCACACTCAACCTACTGCGTTGACGTTGTTGATTGGTTTATATCAGGTTGGTGTAGATAAAGATTCAACGCTTCAGTTTCCTTTAAAGTCAATCTTTAGTGAGACCCAAAATCCAGTTCTCTTCTTCTCTCAACTATTCCTTCAATTTTTCAACGTCTTGCGCGTCATATCGTGTGCCCGGTTTCTAATATCGGGAAATCGGCTGCCAAGCCTCGTCATGCCTCGTCGATCCACTGTTGGCAGAGCCTCAAGTTCGACGTAAACATCACGTCTGATCCTATTTTTGGTGTTTCTCTTGATCTCGTGTCGCTTTTTTGATCAACTACATCACTTGGCCTTCAAAGAGCGTGACTCTTCCATGGTTTAGTTTAGTAAAGAAATGCCAGCAATTTTCTGTCATGTACGGATAAGAAGGATTCATCTGCACATCCGGGAGGATTAACGACATCCACTATCACTCTTTAGCGAGATCACTGCCTCAAAATCCTCGCAATTGCTGGCAAGAACAGTCAGTAAGCGGTCAAATGCTCACCGACAATGTATTTTGAAAGTTGCCATGTCTCGGCAATTGGTCTGATAAGCGATCTTCGAGAGTGTAGTGGCAGGTGGGTTAAAGAAACATCGAGACTTAGTTAGGGGTGTCATAAAGATTAGAACAGTCTACCCTAAGCTTAAGTTCCTAAGTATGCCTAAGTTACTTTATCAATATGCTTCTGTGTCCTGGTTGTTAGTCGAGGTGGATTCCAATCGCCCTGACAATGACATCGTTCCCCATAGATTGATACAAATCTTGCCAAGACTCACCTACTTTAATACAGGTATCGAGCCAGTCAAGTGGAGATACTGCCTTCACAAAGGAACTTAGAAAAGAAGATAAGGAATGTATGGGTATCATGAACTACCATTGTATCAATGAACTGCGTGAATCGTTCCCTAACCAAGACTACCAAGCACAAATGAACAAGTCGCCCGTATGCGCTGCAACCAATTCATATGTTCTGTTTTCTTCTCTTGACTCCCGTAACCCCCCCGGCCCAACCTCACATCTCCGGAAATAGCAACGCAAATCCCTATATCCAGGCCACGTCCGTTACTCCGCTCAGCTTGATGCCGCCATGCCCCATCTTTATACCATCTTACATGGCTTTCTGATGAAACCTTTAAGGCTTGGGGATGCGGATGGTCTTGCTGGTCATGAGGCAGCCGTGAATCATGAACAGGAGAACGGCAGGGTGAAACTCGAGAGCGGAGCCCTGGAACCAGACACCGAGGGGAAGGTTGTCGTGAACCCAGCGCTGAGACAGCCAGTAGGCCATGACAGCATCCATACCGAGCGAAGTAGGAATAGGAGTTCCCTCGAAGTACTTGCTCTTGCCGGTCTCATCCTTGGGCAAGACGGAAACAGTGACGTTGAAGCGAGCGAGACGGGTGAGACCACAAAGAACGAAGAAGGTAAGACCGAGAGTGTCGGCGACGGATCGGAAACCAAGGGTGAAGGCGACCATAGCGGGGGCGACACCGAACGAGATCTAGTTCTTAGGTTAGGACTCAAAATCGGGACGAAGAAAGCAAAGGAACGTACCAGGTCAGCAAGGGAATCCAGCTCCTGGCCCATGAGACTGCTCTTCTTCCTCCATCGAGCCACCTTGCCATCGAAGAAGTCGAAGAAGAGACCGAAGGGCAGGAAGAAGAGAGCGAGCCAGAGGTTATCAAAATCCTTAGGATCGCCGAGTGCGTATCGTAGGGAGGAGAAGATTGACATGACACCGCATGCGCCTGAGATGAGAGTCAGCTAAATGATCCAATCTGGGAGGCGGCGCACATCAAGGCGCTGTTGTCCCTAGCTCAGGTGTATATACCGTTCATGAGAGTGATCAAGTCGGCAAGGTGCATGGCTCGCACGAGGGAGAAGTGTCCGACATCAGCAGACAGAAGGGTCTTTTGCTTGTCAATGGCTGTACGAACAACGATGTTAGCTTCAGGGTCATACGCTTGCTTTGGGTATCTCATCGCAAGGCTAAATCTCACCAGGGCTGTTGGAGGACATAACGTCCTTGGTGTTCCCGTTGGAACCTGACATGGTGTTGCTCCTTCTGGACATCTTGATGCGATATGATACAAAGTTCGGTCGAGCTAAAGCGATACAGACAATCGAGTTCGGAGAGGGGTATTGCCGTCGCAAGCAGCTTCAAGTCGGAAGTAAGCGGTGTCTTTTAACAGACAAAAGAAAATATCTTGATAGCGCAGGAGAACTATCTTTACTGGGTCGAATGATGCTGCGTAAGCTCAAAATTCTACCACGTCTCTGGTTGTTGAGTGAAGTTTGAAAGAGGAAGAAGAGCAGGTTTTCCCAGAAGCGGTTGACGTTGAGGATTAGCGTCGCGGTTGCTCTTTCGCGGCGGGACATCCAACTTCTTTCCTTGCTTGGGTGGATGCCGTCATTGTGGGCGCTAGCGTTAGTGCTCTGCACGTGATCGATAGCTCAATGTTTCCATCCAACCAACCATTGATTCTACAGATATTGTACTAATATTGTCACATGTAGTGATTAAGAATGGCATTCGTAGGTCACACTCACATAATGAACCAGACCGCTGAATGAGTAGACATAGGAAGGTCTTATATCGAATGTTGTTCGAAACTCACTGACTACCTTACAAAACCCATCTGGTGTATCATCACATGCAAGCAAGATTTACATAGGTCCCATCGTATTCGTACAGACGCTCTTCAACGTCAGGTCGATTTGTGTAAGGGACACTTAATGGAGAGTTGTACAAGAACATGTCACTATGTACAACATCACGATTCGATAACGCACTGGGTCTTAGACTCGATTTCAACTTCTGATATCTTCTGCGGTATTGATTCAGGCCCGCTCCTGTTCATGGTATAATGCGTATACGTCTCCCACTAACTGATATGCAAGCTTGTATGTACGTGTGCGACCTCTTTTGAGGCGGTAGACAAAAAGAAAAAGTACACCGAACGCCGGACTCAGACAAAGGTTCCGAACAATACTTGCGGCAGCTGCCTGGCCACGTTGAGACAAGTGAGCGTGCTTTAGCACGCGAGGAAGGCGTATACCGCCTTTCCTTACTTTATGATTACCAATTAATGCTTCTCCATCATCAGTTGACTCTTATCCTGTAGTTGTTGTGTTCAAAAGCTGTTGTAAAAATGGCTTTTTTTCATGTTCATCGTGTGATAAGAACTGAAAAGCCATCAAGCCACTGGCCGCATGAGCCAGAAACACCACAGATTATGTATCCTCGAGGGGGTATCAAAGTGTGTCTAAGCATGTTAGCAAAGTTAATGACACGCTGAATGGGTGATAGACTTACGAATCGCCTCCATGTGCATTGCCGTAGATGGGTGACTTGCGACCCAAGCTCGTTAAAATTTGAATACCATCAATCCAGAAACCAGACCGCACGACAAACCCGCTAATATATTCACCACGGCGGACATCTATATTGTTAGATTCTTTCTCGCTCATAATTGCATTGGGAGACTTACCGAACTCAAAGATATCACCTCCTTCCTTTCCGCCTTTTTTACCAAACAACTGCCTAGAGTCATCGTCGTAAACGAACTCCATACCATCGACAGCCAGTCCGTGGTAGACCACCACACGAGAAAGAATTCGATCTTGCTTGGTAGCGCTGGTAAAGACAGCCTCCGTAGGTTGGGTTCCGTCCATCTTAGAGCTACCCATCTTCTGGCTTCGGTAACCATTCTTTCCGTTCGAGAGCTTGACATGCGATTCTTTTGACACGAACTTCTTGTAGTCGTCAATATCAATTGATCCACCGCCGTATGACTTGACAGAAATCTTCATTGCACCCTTTCTCTTCTTGTCAGGCAATCTGCCTCGCAGCTCGCTCTCACTAAGCGTGACTTGTCGAGACGGCGTTCCCTGCTCAGCGGGATACTCAATCCACGCATGACAGACGTCGTCGCCCTCGGCGTATATCTCGACGAAAAAGATGCCCGTGGCTGCCATAACCAAAACATTGCCATTCTCTACAGGGAAGGCTTGAACACTAGCGTCGGAGTTCATGGGAGGATCGTTGGGCAGACGGAAAGCTGGATGGGCTCGGAAGCGCAAGCAGTCAAGACGATGCCAGCCGCATTCATCAGCCAATAGCGCAGCTCCCCCCTTGGACTTTGTTCTCGTACAATAGGCCTCGCGGGCTACAAAAGTGCGGTTCAGCACCACATAGTCTCGTAGCATGATGCCGCTCTCTTGGTGTGGGCATCCAAATAGATGTCCCGTCTCATGCATATGCGCACCAATGCCAATGTTGGCGGCTTCCCAAGAACTGCCTGCTTCGTTGCAGTCGTTGGCCACATGGTTTGTGTCTGTCGGAGTACAGTCGGTGAAAGCAGGAACGACTTCTTCAAAAGTTGATGGGTAGCTGTGCAGACAATGCGACCCAAAGATTGCCAACTGCAAATCGCCGTCTCCACCTCCAAGTGCAGCATGGCCGGTGACAGTCTTCGCTTCCTTATCCCAGTGAGAGTCCAATAGTAGGCACGAGACATAGAGCTTTTGCCCAGGGAGCGGGTTGAAGTACTTCTTGACGGCCTCGGAGGCGATTCCGTACAGAGCGCCCTTGTCAGTAGCTTTGTCGTTTTGTTGTGCCTTGTTAAGGTCCCGGATCTCAGCAGTAGTTTTGTCGGAGCGAATGATATGAACTCTAGCCTCGGAGCGCATGGTACCGTTCTCTTGATCGCGATAGTTGGCCGAACCTGTTGTCCATTCCTCATCAAACCGGAATGCGCGTCGTCCGAGCTTGTTCCTCCACATCTGTTCTGAAGTGAACGCTTGCCACAGATATGCTGCCATCCTGAATTTCCTCACGGCAGTCCCCAATCCATTGCCCTCCTTTTCGGCTCGGGCGGGCGACGCATCGAAGGTCTCGGGTGAATCCTTTGCAACCAGGATGGCAAGCTGCAGTGGTGGTGAATTGTTGGCGGGGAGCATGTGAACGGTGAGGTAGGAGGCGTGGATCGAGTTCGAGCTGTTGCTGTTAGGTAGTTTGGGGCTTGAAAACTCGAAGCGCAACTTGTTTGGTCCTGGCTGCAAGTACACCAATGCCTTGAACTGCGAGTTGCAGACGGGCCAGCTGATCGCTGGGAAATTATCGTCGAGGCGACAGACGTTGAGAGTTCCGTCAACAACATTTTCGGCAGGGTTTCCAATTGTGCCGTAAACAAGAAGAACCTTTTGGTAGACCTATCAATGGTTAGCATTGATTGCCATGTTTTATAGAGTTGTCATTGCTATCTGGGTCTTGGCAGAGGTATATCTGCCAATAAACCCCTGATAACATGGCTTGCAGCTGCATGTGCGCCACCAAGTTAAATGGCCACAGAGCAATTCAAAAGCAAAACATCCAAGACATACCCATGCATTCTCAGTGATATTGATCAATCTTGGGGCATATGGTGACGTGGGTAGGGCTTGTCGTCCGTTAACAGGTGACCCAAGGCCCGACATGCCGGAGACACTGTTGCGGTTCGAGTTGGCAGTGAGCGGCGGTCGCGGTTGAACAATTTGCTGTTGACTCTGGCTATGAGAGATGTGAGACTGTCGACGCTGCAGATTCTGATCTTTGACTTGCAGATGCAGAGCAGGATCGGATTGGATATCGATTGAAGGCGGCGTTAAGGAGCCACTCGAAGGTGACTCTCCCTGGGAGGCAGCGCCATCACTGGAAGTGTCTGTTGTAGAGCGATTGGTACGGAAACTGGCCCTTGATCGGCGGCGAAGGCTGTTGAGGAAGGTAGGGGCCATGTCGCCGGCGACTAAGACCTGCTTTGTCCAAGATGATTGTCGATATTTGTATTCAAGAAAAAAGAAAAGAAAGAAGTCGCGGGGAAAGCAAGAGACCACTCAAGCAATCCAGAGCAGAGGCGATAAGGCAAGAGAAAGAGCGCAAAAGCGAAAGCGAGAGACTGAGTTTGAAGTAACCAAGAACTGGGGTCGAGAATCAAGAGGAGAGTGCTCGTATTGTAAGCTTAGAGGAACGAATGGGGGTGGTAAATGTAGATTGTGGTGGAGTGAGATCCCGATGGGGGGTGTAACGAGAACGGAAGCTGTCAGATCACTGCAGCGCCAACTTAGCAGATTGTAGCAGAGGCAGAGGCCGTGGTAATTTCCTTGAAGAAAGAAGGTTGGAAGGTGCAGAAAAGAGGAAAGGGAAAAAAAGGAGAGGGAAGAATATGGATTAGTAGAGGTGCACCAAGATGGATATCAAGAGATAAAACAATACAGATTCAAATCAAAATCCACCCTCTTACACTCGCTTTGCCATGGGGGTTCTTTTTTTCCACTGCCTTGGAAGATAAACTAGCCCTCAATAACCCCTGGAGGACATGAGTGTAGTGGATGGATATATCCCTCCCTATCCCTGGTGATTATAGATGACGGAAGATGTTCTGTTTGGAAGACGACTTCACTGTAAAAGTAAAAGTGGCTGGTGCGTGCTTCTTTCCCGCCGAGAACGTGCCAACCCGATGGAGCTTGGACCGGAGGATCCGCTGAATTGGTGGGTTGCGGCCGTTGCAATTCATTGCCAACACTTGATAGCCTTCACTTGAAATACTGCAGAGGCTGATGATTAGACTCTACAGCACCTGCCCAACCTGCCTGGTAACTCCCACGAATAGACAGGACCTCAAGAGTCTGGGTTCGCTGCAGACATGTCTCAGCTACTGCCTGTGAGAGGAATGATAAGGCACCGAGCACAGCACTTTTGTCCTATCTATCCTATATCCGTAGGTCAATTCGCTTGCAAAAAAAAAAAACATCCCTAGCCCAGACGACTAATCCTTGTATAGGACGTTATGTGCAGTAGAGGCCAAGCAGCCAAGCACTTAATATTTGCCGAGTCAAGAGCGATCGTGATCCAAGGTGGGTTTCTCGACTCTAACCAGGCACAACAGCAAATATCAGTGGAGCTCTGATATTGAATTCGACCAGCCGCATCCGCATCCAGCGGGAACCCAATCCTGAGCAATAAGCGGAAGCCCAACACCAACCAGCGCCGCCCATTAGTCGACTCGTATATTGAGACTGCTTCGTCCGCCGATAGTGGCCGGCATTCAACAGTCGGTCAATTCTCGCCGTGCCAGGTATTGAGTGATGCTTCATGGCCGCTCTACTATAAAAAGCACTGATATTGTTTTGAAACCATCAAAACTCTCCCCCTCCCATCAATCGATGACGTCGAGATAAAGAAGACCAAGCCCCTGGTCACGTCCAGCGTCTAGGCGGGACCATCCCGTGCCGGCGCCGATAGTAGACCATCCAACGAAATTGCGTTTCCATTCAAGATCCGACGTTAAGCTTGAAAAGATGCTGCAATCTGGTGTGGGCTTCCAGGGGACAAGCCCAGTTTGAATGGATGGTGCCATGAGCCAGACATGATTGCGAAGGCCTTGCACAAGCGCTGCTTTGTTAGCGCATGCACCTCGCCAACTCACACAACCTTAGCACTGCAACGCGACGCAACGTCTCTAGCATGTGTCCGAGCCCAAGCCCGAGTAACCTACTGTACTGACTGAGTGGATGGAATTCAAGGTTTCCTCCATGGTTGAAATGGTGCGAATCTAGCTATGGCCATCCCGTTTCAGATCTCGAGTCAATTCAAGGCACCACTCATCAAGGGCTCCATACACTGCAACACCAATCGGACATGGAGAAATTGGTGATACTTTTCTTTCTATGCACGAGATTATCCTGTTTGAAGTCCGAAGGTGGTTTCATCCCACATCACGGCAGCAAAGAGGAGATCATGACAAAATACAAGCGCACAGCATACTTTGACCATCATATGCTAACAACAATGAGCATATTTTGTTAAACCCAAAGCAAAAGATCCACGTATGCAGAATGCACCGTTGAGGGGTATTTTACAAGGAGGGTGAGCTGATGGATACGATGCTGAATGATGACCAGCTGACGACAAAGAGCCTCGCCTCATGTTACGCCCAAAACGTGGGCATAGAGCCATGTCTCTATGCTAAAGTTATTATGGACAACTAAGACATCCTTTGTTTTGGTGCGTCATCTACCGCTGGTCGAATAGAGATAGAACCAAAACCATTGAGACTGCTAAGACAACACAGCAACAACTTCCACGTTTACCGGGGAGCACGACGCCGTCTCCGATTCTTCTTAGGCCAAAGTCCCTTTTCTGGATTTGACGGGCATCATAGTTCGGTTTCCCCGCTTTCCAATTGAGCAACGATGTGTCTCTCTCAAACTCTCACAGAGATTGTATGCCAATGTTATCGTCCGTCTTACATATCACTGCCTAGTCGGTGCCCTCGGTGTTGACTGAGTCGTTCGGTCGCTGATTGGCCAATGACTGGATCATCGATCAAGCTGTGCTGCTCAGATAGGAAGCTCCCATTATCATGGGAGACATATCACCTTCTGGCAATGTAAGAAGAAAAAACAAAACTTGGATAACCCGGTCGAATATTTGGCCAAGTATAATCCAAGCCTTGACTGAATGTGAGCTCCAATTATCAGGAAGTTGAGTACGAATGTGCCCGAACCACGATACATAGGTAATCGATAAGGAGATAACTCAATCCAATACTCAACTGAATTGGATAGAGCAACTGGTAGTTGATCAATGGTGACAATTTCTTCTATCAGACCCGAACCAGCGAGCGAACCGTTCGCTAGCGAAATTAGAAGTATGGAGAGCTGTGCGAAAATCATGCATGGGATCTACCTCCTATTTCTATTTGAACTTGTAGAGGATAGGGGAGACGATATCTGTGCAGTATCCGTAGATTGATCGCCAAGCTGATATTTGCTCAGGCAATCCCTTGCATCGTGGTCGGTCAAGACCGAGTTTTGGTCAATCTTGAAAATGGTCAGGGGCCAATCACGCTGAAGAATGACCAGCAAGGAGTTGGATGGAGTTAAAACAAAGGACAAAGATCAAGCTAACAATGCAGAATAAAATAATATACAGGAACCTTGCATAAATCTAGCAGATGTAAAATGAGCTGAGTACGGAGTATATCTCAACGGTAGCTCGATCTAATAAAGGGGACTGCATCTCGCTTGTGCTGATAGAGGCCTATCAAAGGCGCCTGATGATAAGGCTTTCGCAGGTCTTCGCCTTGGTCTCCGTATCTGTCTCCTGTGAACCAGAAGCCTGGGTTGGATGGAGCTCTCTCTTCCGTTCCAGCTGGGAATGGAAACGCCAACTGGGTCGATTGCTGGCCCAGCAGCGTCAGCTCGAGTGAGAAGGGATCACTGCAAAGCTTCTGATTGGCTGAAATCAGTGTGCAAAGTGCATGCATAAATACTTTTTCTGAAAGTACTCAAGTAGAGTGTACATGTCTAATTAAAAACTTGCAGGGCAGATCGGGTCTAGTGAGCAAACTGGGGGTTTCGTTTCCAGAGGAATGTGACCAGATTTTGCTTGGTGACCCCAGCGACCGGATGCTGGGAGAGGTTAGTTGACGTATTGAACCGTGAGTCGTCTCATGTTTTGGTGATGGATGCTTTTTCGCATGTTGAAATTTGAGCCACTGCAGTTGAAGAGCTTTAGTTTTCGCTTGTGCTTCGATATTAGGGGGATGCTCATCACGGACTTTACCTATGCAAAGACACCAGGTAAGTAGATTATGAGGCTGCATAACAATAATAAAGAACAAAGAAACATCATCAAGTCCTTAACCGAACAAAGAAATGCGGCTAGAAGTTCATTGTTTACTACAGATCCGAAGCTCAGCTTGAGGGGAAACTAGTACCTTGGAACTTAACTGCTACAGTCATTAATGGTTACCCGGTCGTAGTAGCACGGAGCCCCTCACAGGGCAAGTGGCTTCAGAAGAGGTCAAAGTACCTGCTACTTGATGACGGGCACCTGCAGAGTTAGCGGGGCCCACTTGAGCCAAGTTTAGCAGGCTCCAGCTCCTAAAGGTACAGTACCTAACTGTAACGGCCCCTCGAGATTGCATTTGCATTGGATGCTTCTCTTTCTCTCCAACTTTACTTTGATTCTTCATTCATTCATCCAAACACCACCCACCAACCAACTCACCACAATTCACTCCTTGAACCCATTTTTTGCACCTTGACTCTCCTCGACGAGTCTTCTAACCTGTCCTCGAGTATCACCAATTATTTATCACCTCCTTTTTACTCACATCGATCGATTCGACCACTTAATTTCTTTCACCTTTCACGGCGGTTGCCCCTAGCAGCAAGTGCACAAAGTGCTGCAGCATACAATGTCTTCGCCGTGGAAGAAACAACCAGAGGATGTCGTCGATAGTGTTCTTAAGCGTGCAGAAGTGAGCAAGGTAAGCAGATTATTTTACCGTCGACAAATTCATTTTCAATTCTGAGCCGAATCTATCCTCTTCTCCTTGAAAACCACCTTTGACTGACAGTTCCCCACTTCTAGATCGCACGTCGTCTACAGAACCGTCTCGCCCTCGCAAAGTTCAAGACCAAGCATGGCTGGGAAGATCTCACACTCGACTCCATCGAGCCCAAAGTCGAAGAGGAGCTGCGAAGAAAACGCCTGGCCGAACCTACAGATGTCCTCTCCGACTCATCATCAAGTGCATCCGACCTCCCATACCCTTCTCGAGCTCTCATGAGCTCTCCGATGAAAGCGCCCCTGTTCTCGGATGCGATAGGCTCCAGCAACGGCAGCACCGGTCACCGCAAGCGCACATACCTCGCCACATTTCATGATGTTTCATCGAGCCCTAGCAAACGATTCCGACTCTCTCCTACAGCACACAAATCCTTTGGTAGCAACGGTGTATGGAAGAACTCGCATTCACTTGCACGATCTTCTCCTCTGAAGCCCCGGCGGCAACAGCACTTCACCACATCGGGCGGTCCCGACGTCTCCTTTTATCAGCAGGGTATGATGGGCCGTGACCTGACATCACCTAATTTTGCAGCCCCTTCCGATGATGATGACGATCTTCTGCCTGTTCACTCTTTCAACCCTACCAACATTCGATCATCTCCTCCACGCACACCACCCATGCGTACCCGATCTCTCAATAAGCGAACCAAAGGTGATGCCGGTGCAGGTGGTAACGGCAAGACCGGCGAGGAAGGCGCAGATCTCCTTCTTTACCTAGCGGCTTCACCATCGCCAGCTGTCAGAACCTCAACCAGAACACGAATGGAGCCTCCTTCAACCCCTCCTCTGAAGAACAACAAGATGGACCTGCCTTCTTCGATGATGATGACACCTGGTGGGGGCAACATGTTCCCAACCACTCCTAGCCAAGCATTTGACTTTGCCGAATTTGTCAACATCACACCCAGCCCAGCACAAAAGACATTCAAAACACCAGTCTCACTCACGGCAACTAGGACACCCGTGAGCGTAACGCAAAGACGACTCACGTTCGACTAGTGGTTGTCGTCGAGTTTCGATTTGTTTACTTGATGGATATGGGATTGGTGTTGAACCAGGATCCGAGTTCCTCGTGTACATGATACCATGACAACACCCGCGCACGCATCTTCTTTTCACTTTTATTATACTGTTTGGATCCTGCCCCAGCTTTCTGGGGCGTACAGAAACGCTCACTGTACATGTCTGTTTTTACACTACTTTTGCGACGGCGTTATAGACTAAGCGGCTACGGCATGAAGACCGGTCTTTTATCCCCAAGGAGGCCGCAGGAGGCCGTGTCCCCGTATGGAGACCTGGAGGATGGTATATTTGGTGGTTGAGTTGATTCATCTCGGTTGAGGTGAAGCTTTGATAAAATGAAGATTACTATTACATTATGGGCCGGTTCAGGAGAAAAGGGGTAATTTACCTGAGGTTACTAGATGGGATTGACGGAACGGCTTATGGACAATGTGATTACATACTACTTTATTATCGACTTAACCAAACTATTATTCACATTTTACTATGATTTGACTTGGGCCGTGAATATTGATCGTATGATCACGGCCCGTCTGCAGTTGACCTCATGCAAAAACCTTTTTTCTGCAATAAGCAAGGATCAAGGTCGTGTTTAGCGCGCGTCCGACGGGCAATTTACGCGCGAAAGAGCACGCAGCAGTAAAGACGTGTCCGTTTCGCGCCCTGGGACACTCACTCTTTAAGATGTAACCAATCAAATACAGGTTTCTGGCAGAGTAAGTTTCCATGTCTGATGTCATGAGTTCACGAGGGATGAGTCGACTAGAACAAAGCGTGTTATTTGGTTGGATGGACGCGGATGGGATGTGGATTAACGAGTGGCTCAAGAGTACTTTGGAGACAAGTACTCGACCAAAAATGTAAAGAATTGGATGCTACTGAAAAAGAAGGTGTCCATTACTGACTGCATATCAAGCTTATCATGGCATGACTCTATTATCTGGTCATGGTTTACCTAACTACTAACCTATCCTGCCCTCAATCTTCAGCGATCCTTACAGCTTGGATATCGCCTTCTGTAGAGTCAATAATATCCTCAAAAACATCCTCAATGGGCGTGACAAATGCATATCCTTTATCATCTCTCCAAGCTTTCTGTCCTCTCGTTAGCAACCCGACAACTCTGCCCTCGCTATCAAACACCGCAGCACCGCCATCTCCCGCATCTGCAAAAGACTCATCTGAACCGCCACCGCCTACGGAACAAATGGCGCCTCCAAAGATAGGCCACTCTAGTGACATTCTTCCTTCTACTCGGCACAAGCTCCGGTAGCGGCCAAATGTCCCTTGTGTAATGCCCGTGCTGCTGCCGCCTTTCCAGAGCTTTGTGCCTTGTTCCATGCTCCGTATTGTCAAGCCTGGACTCGGATCCTTGAGCTTGACGCCGTTGACTTGAAAGCAGGAGGATCTTTTGCCACATTGGCAGATCAAGAAGCCCGAAGGACCTGGTGGAAGTGCGCCCGGGTGAAGGATGTTCTGGCCGTTTCGTGCACCCATTCCCAGTACAGCCCAGTCGAGTGCGTTTCTATTCCGGCCTATTCTGTTGCCGGAACAAAAAAGGACTCGATGGACCTCAGAGAGATGGGTTTCGAAGAACTCAGCTTTTCTGGTTCTCTTCTCGTCGATGGCCTCTAGAAGATCGGCCAGTTCTAACGGTTCCAGAATCAGGTCGCGTTTGTGGGCAGTTCTATCTTCTTCGAGACACTTCATGGAAAAGTCGTGCTTCAGCCGAGACGTACTTTCTATGAGTGCTGAACACTTATCGCGATCCCTGAACTGGAATCCTCGCTCATCGACTTCTTCAAGATGGCTGTTCCATGTGGCCGGCACTTCTCTAAGGTATATCTTGATCCGCTCGTATTGAGCCTTAGTGAGGGTTCTCCCATCACCATATCGACCCGAGGTAGTATCCAAACAGGCATTGTATCCTTTAAATGCTGGTCTAGCGACTTGGTAGTTCGTCAAGGCGCCCTTGTGCCATTTATCAGGATCGGACCTTTGCTGGAATTCGATCCAACAGCCCATCGTTGCGCACGCAGCAGGTATGCCATCCGACGAGCGCCAAGTAGCGGCGATGTCATCTCCAGGTCTCATCTCGACCCTGTACTCTTGGCGGTTATAATGTGCTCTTTCACCCGCGGTCTTGGTAAGACCTTCGAGGCCCATTGGTGGCGTCTTCCTGAGCATATAGCTCTTGCAAAGGCCGTGTTCCATATGGACGAAGAGATTTCCCCACTCTATCTCCTTGAGGCGAGTTGTTATGTCCCTCCTAACGTCTTCCCATTCTGCCTCGTTGGATCCAAGGTCGAGAGAGATGTATATCGTGATAGGGTTCGACCATGGGTTCTGCAAATACCCTCGCTTCATCAGGGTGATGGCCGTCGTATGCGATCGTGTGGCCTCGTGAGCTTGAAGACGTTCGTATACGCAATCACGAATCTTTGGCCAGTCTTGTTCCAGGTGCATATTTGCAGGCGGGTGAGAGATGTATACCGTTTGGTGTAAGTAAGGAGCCCTCATCTCAAGATGAGCCTTTTGATTCTCCTCAAGATGGCCATTCAGCCATGTTGCCATGTCTTGCACGATCAGTGGCCATTGCCATTTAGAATCGCTATTCCAGCCCCCGACGATCAGAAGCGTAGGAATATTCGTGTGAGGGTCACTGGGAAGTGAAGAGTGTCCAATATACCAGCGGAAATAATGGGCCCTGTATGTGATATGGTGCCTCGAGACACTCCTGTTAAATTCATGATAGACGCTTGAACAGATCTCTAGCAGCCAGTTGGGGAGCTCATTATCATCGTATAACTCCAGCGGTAGTGGACAGAGGCATGGCCATGCTGAGCGGAACTGGGCAGTCTCTAACCGGGGAGCGTCTAATAAAATCCGAGACATCTGGGAATCCATGTCGATACAAGAAACGTTGTTTGAAAACGAACTGTGTGATGATAACTGCGCAGTCGTTTCTTGGATAGCTTGGATACCGAGGAGAGTAGATTCATAACTAAGTGGATAGAGTATTTTCCTTTCTTATGGCAATGTCATTTCAGATAAGTTTCCCATAAACACAGCATCCAAAGCTTAACCATCATCACAAAGTATAAGTTCTGTGTGTTGTCAAGGTCCATAACAGCATCTCGTTCTGAGTCGCCTTGAGCTCAACAGATCTCTAGCACTGCATAGTGTTTTACATTTAGTCTAAGGGCTACTTAGTCGCATTAGATATTCGATGTTACAGTTATATCTAGCCAGATATTTGGAAGAGCCTTTTAGCCTCATAAAAACCTAGATACATCCAGATTGTCTGTACAATATACCCAACTCGGATCAACGAACAGTTAAACTTCATATCATGGATACATAGAATCCACTCTGTCTTACAATAAACTATTCACACACACATACGTGGCAAGTTACACGAACAGCACAATTTTTATTAAATAGGGTTATAGAACTAAAGTCTCGGCGGAGCATAGCAAGCTTTTCTGATTTTGACTCTAGCAACAACCATCTTGGTGTGCGTTCTTCTAAGGGAAAGAAGGAGAAAAGCCCGGTTCTGTGGTATCATAAGCATAAACGCTGACATCAAACATCAACACCCATCTATCCATCTTCTAATTTTCATCATCTTCTTCCATCCTTACAACAGGCCATGCATCCTCCAAGAGAACCTATCTATGCTGGTCCTCCGCCGAGATGGAGCGAATCGAATTGTTTCTGTGTTCCTGGGACGAGTTCTCACATCGAAAGGCCAGCTCAGCGCCTCCAAGAGTTGTCGTCACTTCTGGAGTGCTGGGGAGGAACGGGGAATTCAGTCCCGTCGTCCCCATACCGGCCGTAGATGCTGGGAACCCGAGGGGGTACAGGAGGCCACTCGCTGATCGAGCTCACTCCGCTGGTATATTTCGAAGTGAAGCTGTCAGCACGTGACTGTCTAGTAGTGTACCGGTTGTTATTGTTGCTGTTGTTGTTGGCGGTACTGTAAAAAGAGCTGGCAACAGTGTAGCGAGGCACTTGTTGAATGTTGCCATACATGCTGGGAACCACTCGACTATCAAGCTCCAGATCAAAGGGGTTTGAATGAACCTTGCCCCGCCAGACCTCTTGTGGCCTGAGATTCATATTGTCACCCGTTGATTGAGGGGTAAGATTGCGCGACATAGATGGGCTTCGCCGTTGGTCGACAGCTCCTCCGTATATCGTCGGCGATTGCCGCGCAAGCTCTGGCGACATGATCGAGTCTCCGTCAGCAAAAGGGTCGTTCGCTGCATAGGGCCGGGCAGGCTCAAGCGGTTGCGGCACCATTGAGCCATGGGGCGGGACACTATGGGAATATTCACGGGCAGTGGCAGAAGGTCCCCCGACGGCGGAGTTGTAGTCGGAGAAAGGATTAGGACTTGGTGTTCGTCTTCCGTCATAACCCTGTTGCGCCATAGGAGGAGCCGCAGCTGGGACATCACTGGCAATCGAATCTTCGAAGGCCTGAGACCACCATCCATTCTGTTGCTGTAGCCCAGGGGGGGTTGAACTTGCTCTGCTATGAGCACGTGGAGTGGGCATGACTTGGCCTTCATGGCCGAATTGAGAGTTTCCGCGGCTCATGTTGATATGGGAGGCGTCACTCATAGATTGCCGGAGTCGTTGACTAAACTTCTTGGCATTGGCACTCATCGCGGCTGCGACTTTGGCAGATCGGGGTGTTGGGCCCAGGGATTGATTATCGATTTCATACTTCATCAGATTACCAGGTGTGCCGGGTGGTGCACCTGGACGAATACCGAGAGGCGTGAGAAGGGTACTTCTGCGGCGCTGCAATTTGCGTCTTCTGATGAGCCAGAAGATGACCAGTGCCAGCATGGATATTCCCAGGATTGAGCCAACGATGCTTCCCACAACGACTGGGGTTGCGCCTGCATTGTCCTCTGACTGATCCTTGACAACGGCACCAGGGGTTTCGGTTTCCGAGGACTGGCCAGTTCCAGCAGTTGCACCGAGATCAATAGTCGTAACCACGCCATCAGCCAAAGTCGCAGTCGTATACAAAGGCTCGGAGCCACCAACATTCGTCTCGTCGTCATCAGAATCAGAGCCGTCAGAGGTCTCGGTAGAGTCACCAGCAGACACATCAGTGCTGGTTCCCTGTCGGGTTTGGAGAGTTGTTGAGCGAGAGGGGGGACCCGTGTAAGTGAACGATGCAGTGTCAAACTGGAGAATTTCAGAGGTAAGCGTCGCGGATAGTGAGAATGATGACTCTGTCTCCGTCTCAATGATCAGACGAGCATTCTCTGGCGTGTTTCCGGGCCCTCCTTGCGTGGTCGGTTGAGCAGACGGTCGGGCAGGGTTTTGAGCATCTGTAGTTACAGGATCCGGTCCATCGATGAGGCGAGCGTCTTGTGGAGTTTCCTGGGGTGCCCGTTGAGAAGTTGTCTGGCCAATTGACTCTGAAGATGTCTGAACGGGTGGCTGGGCGTCAGTTGTCACTGGATTAGGACCATCTATCGGTTGGGTCGGCTCTATCGTCTCCTGAGGCGACTGCTGCGAAGTTGGCTGTGCGATCGGCTCAATGGGAGGTGTTGTTTCCTGAGGTGCTTCCGGGGCCGGTGGTTGAGGAATCGGTTCGATAGCGCTAATCGTCTCGGGCAAAGGTGCGGGTGGTGCAGGTTCGGGTTCTTGTCCTGGCGCAGTCGTAGGGACAGGGTTGACCTCCTCACTTGTCGGAGGGATGAAAGATGCAAACTCGGGGGCATCTCCATTGTTTGCAGGGACCTCTTGAGGGGGCTCCTGCCCAGGTGCCGTCGTAGGGACAGGGCTAACTTCTTGACTTGTCGTAGGAATGAAGGTCGCGAACTGCGGAGCGTCTCCATTTACAGGGACCTCGTTAGGAGGCTCCTGACCAGGCGCAGCTGTGGGAGCAGGGCTGGCTTCTTGACTTGTAACAGGAAGGAAAGTCCCAAACTGCGGAGCATTTCCATCGTTTCCTGGAACGCCGTTAAAGGACTCCTGTCCTGCCACGGTTGTGGGAACAGGATTGACCTCTGGATTTGTAGGAGGGATGAAGGACGCAAACTGGGGAGCGTCTCCATCCACTACAGGAGTATCGTTGGGAGGTGGCAAGTTCTCAGCAGGCGCCGTTGCAACAGGTGGTAGGGCGGCGCTTTCAACGTCCTGTGTGCTGTTGGCTGGAACATATTGTGTGACCACGACGGTTGAGACCGGGTCTGGGACGACGACGATGCGAGATGCCATCTCGGTCTGAGTAATTATTACGGGAGCTCTTGCGTCGAGTGATTGTAGGTTATTGGTATCGGCGTCTTGTATGCCGGCATACTGTCGTCCAAATAAAAGATTCAATACAGCCCGTGTCCTGAGGGCTAACATTCTTGACTAAACACTTCGCGATGCCAGTCGCAATTGGTGAGAACTGAGCTCAGAAGCCTAGCTCGGTGTTGAACAAGAGTGAAAATAATCAGCAAGTGTGTAAGAGTTTACATAGGGGCCTCGGTGGCCATCTACTTGTTGGCGATATGCATGTAGATGGATGACCCAGTCACCATGTAAGTGGAATGAGAGTAAGAGAATGTCAGTATCACGGCCAAACACCGTGACAGGAAAGTATCAAGAATGAATGAATAACGTTGCAACAAGAGAATGTAATAGGACAACAAGGAAAGTAAGGGTACGAAACAAGGAAAGAACACCAAGAGAAACAGAAACGGAGAGAGAAAGAGAAAGAGAATCAAGCAAGACGAAGAGTGTGAGAAGAGAACGAAACGACAATATGATTGCCCAGAAGGGGGGAAGATGGCCAAGACGAAGTAACCCAAAGGGGAGAAGGACCAAACGCTTCTACTACTAGCGTTTTACCTGAATCCAGATATAACAGCACAGGTTCAGTTCAAGTCGGTAGACCGGGATGTCATGGCGCGATACCCTGTCCTGCGACAGATCTGAAGCACGACAACCTCCCCACGCTGTCTGAGCTTAACTGCGCTACACTAGTAGCACAGCACATACTGCAGTCTAGGCTGTAGCCGAGGAGCAATCAGCAAACAGAAGACGGGAGACGGGAGAGCTGTCGGGAGCAACAAGGTTGAATTTGGCATCCTTTTGAGAAGTCTTGGCTTGCGTAGCCATCCATGTGGTGTTTCTGTTTGTGTTTGCCTTTAGGCTCAAGTTGGACGATGATGGTGTAAGTGAGGTTAGAGGATACGACACCCGCATATGCCGTCATTCTTCATCTCCTCTCCTCTCCCATCGTTTCGTTTCTTTTGGTGTGGTGAGTGTAACTGTAGATGTCCATTGACTCCGTTCTGGCGATCAAGCCAAGGACCCGGAGTAGGTAGGTAGGTGATGCAGTTCGGCGGCGTATACCGTATACGGAGCGTGTTGTTGATGGGAAGAAAGGATGAGAGCCAACTGTCCTGGACTAAAGGTGGACCTTCAGCCAGAGCCAGGTAGGTGAGGCTCAGCATGGCACCTTCCATCTTACTATGACCGTAGGTAATACTCGTACAGACAGGTGGAGTTCCAAGAGGATCTTGGCAGGAGCATCCCATGATGGCCTTAGCGCCCGAGAGCAATCCTGTCCACCTGAGACACCTGAGCACCCACCACCGTTTTTGGTGGTAATCGCCTAGCACACCTACTGTAAACAGACTGATGGGCCCGCTAGAACAAGACTTGGACGGTAAAATAGCTATTGGATCCCACGAAACAAACCAGATGAGGCTCTGGAAAATTCCATTCCACATAATTTTCCGTTTCTATGTATAGTGTTTCTAGTATAGCGCACTACGGTATATATTAATTACACTAACAGACGTTCCTGCATTTCACCTGCATAATGTACCTGAACTTGGTCTTCTTTGGGATGAGACCGGCATTAGCTCAGTTTAAGAAGCACATGGCAAATAATTTACTATTGTTTGTATTCAGTCTCTGCCTATTCACCCTTCTCCTCTGTTGGTCAACAAGACAAGACCATTAATCAAGCTGAGAGACCAGCGCCACATGCATTGATCCTCCTTCATGCACTAGCGACCGCTTAATTGTTTCCTCCAAATTCAAGACGTGATCCTCCCCTTGATCCTGGCTTGGATCAGTCCATCCGTCGCTCATCAGCTCGACCCATGTTCCCGGCCGCAACCGCCGTTCTAACGTTAGTCCATATACAGGATCCCTGTTGTCTCATCTCGAGTCAAGCCAACTCAAGTTCAACTCAACTCAACTCAAACTCAACCCATCAAGACTGTCACCGTTCCCTACCTGAAGTCCGCACTACGTACATTTTCCTCCGAGCTACGATTACCGAAATAGAATTCCCCTTCGCAAGTCTTAACCGACCCGGATCAAACGTGACCTTTTGGTTCTAATAACCTTAAAAATTCTTGACCTTACAAAGGTGGGACAGGGACATGACACAGTTAATTGAATGAGTTGTCCACTATCGTCTGAGAGCCTATGTTGGTTTCTTATTAATCTAAAGTATCGACCTGTCATGGCTTACAGAAGACTCGTCTACTTTCGTCCCATCATCCTCTCAAGCTGCAAGTAACTCATATTTCAAAAAAGAAAAGAAGGAGCAAAAAGTGACAGGAGGATTCCGCCAGTCATACAAATGCTTCTTTTGGTCCCCTTTAATTTCTAAATGACTTCCTAGTTGCGCCTTTCTGCCAAAGGCGTTGTTTTCTGCATCTAGACCTACCAACGACCTTGGCACTTCTTCGAGATGATGCCCCTTTCCACAATGCGTGGCCGTACCTGGTCATGATACACGAAGGACGTTCACGAGCCTCCTTTTTTCCCACTCGTCGGGTCTAGTTGACAATATTTCGTCCGAGCTTTTTGGTCTAGAGTGTAAGATTACCGAGGATTGCTCGTGTAGTCTTGGTTACCAGAACAGCTCAGCCATTGACAAGTTTCGATCGGCGAACTTGGCAACAGGTCTGAGCACAGGTTGAACTTATAACCGGTTAGCATCTTTTCTTGGTCATTGTTTTCTTTGAGCCAGGTTTCTAATACGCACTAAACAATTGTCCAAGCTTTGACGATGCCGTGAGAACGTCTACGATATGTTTGGGTTTCACTTACCAAAGCGATTTCCTAACCCAACATGTTGATAGTTGCGGCACAGAGACGGGCCTGAGTAGGCTGAGTTACCTGACGCCTCATGAATAGAGTCAAAGCGATCGGTGAACGACTCATCTGATGTTCTTGGAGGCATTTAAACCTAAGATTATCATCGTGTACTGATACCTCCATGCATATACAAAAGTGAAATAGTAGCTCGAAATGATTCCGGCCTCTGTAGGGTAAGTATGCCGGGCGTTTGGTCAAGCAAGGATACCATATTAGGGCATTTCTGTTTGAAGAGACAGGATGTTCCTGGAATAAAGTCATACGGTACTACATGCGAGCGACGATAAGACATGTTAAAAGTTAACAGTTACGACGTTGATCATGACTTACACGTGTTTGGCAAGGTTTTGGTTTCACCTCGTGTACCACAACTTCTAGATTCCTTTGGTACTAACCATAGTTTCTTGTAAGCCACGAATGAGCGACCCGGGATTCTTGTCCGTTTCATAGGCATGTTAATGCAAACGCGACACATGCACTGCCCACAGTCAAACTTGTTACGTGGGATTCCAATTGGTGTCTCTGATATACTAGCTCGTCGACGAATGGTATCGCTGACAGAAGTCAAACATGCATAGACCATTACCCTCTTCAACTCCTGTTTGTGCATGAAGCATAATATTTATATACGATACCGGGTACTGTGCTACGGGCCATCTGTTTGCATTGAAGAAACAGGGTCTCGGTTGATCCATGCAACTGGACAAGCAGCTGACCAATCGCGGAAGCCAGGGTCCATTTGCCGGCGAAATGCAGATTCTCATGATCTGAGCTCATGAGAAGGTGAGGAGGACGAAGTTCTTGCCATTTGTTGTCATTATCAAGGTAGGTAAGAGGCACCTACTCGAGCAGCAGTAAATAATCGCGCTTTTATCGGGGTAATTGACTATCTAGGTAGGTACGTTTATCGATTAGAATTGAGAGTTTCCATTGGCTATTTTCCGTACCATCGTACCTGCCTTCTTAACGTTGTTGTTTTCCGCGGCTGTTCCCGCCTCCAAATGGACCGAGCCGATCTTGGCACTGACCGTTGGCCTAAAACTTTTGAAGCTTCCTTCCAGTTCCAACTCAATCCGAGTCAAGACCTTCAACTTGCCTTTTTCTTGATTGTTTTCCCTAGAACAACGGCCAATTCAGCCATCGCATTCTATACAAAAGTTTTGCTTGATGCCTTTTGACTAGAATTGTTTTGTTTGTTTTGGTTTCTGTTCAGCAGTTTTAGCCCTCTTTTATTATCAGTACATCTTACTTACTGGTCCGTCCATCACGACATTGTTCCATCGCTCACCTCTCGTCTCTCATCCTTCAGTAGCCAAGCCAAGCCTTGTCTCATCATTTATTCCCAAGGCATCCTGCCGAGTTATTAAGCCACTTCAGATCACCAATTACTCCAGCAGTCTATCACTATGTGAGCATCCTCGTGCCTGAGACGGAATGGACCTTCGCTGACGTCGTCTGCTCCTTTTAGCATTTCCTCCTACGGTCGGGTACCTTACATTGCTTAGTCGCGCCACTGCAACCACTTCAGCCATAATGTTTGGTAACTTCACCACCTTTGGTAAGCCATCTCAGCTTGTTCCTGCCCTGAGCCTCTCTTCCCCTCCTATTTGGCATCTCCTGAGCCTCTCATGCTCGCAAAACACCTCATCACCCCCTCACTTCGTTTCCCTGGTCTATCTCGCCGGCCCCTCCCCCACAGCTACGGCAGCTACCGTGTAAGCTTCCTCCACCTGGATAGACCCTGGCTAAACTTTGTCCTTCTTTCTTCAGCCGGCATCCTAGCCAAAAGCAAGGTAGATCCCAAGGACGTTCCGCCTCCTACGCCTGTCACTCTTCCTCGTTTCCAGCCTTTTGCTCACCAAGATGACCCCGTCGATGATGCTACTGCGCTTTTAACTCTCCTCCGAAACACGGGACGATCAACTGCTGCCCTCGGTCCTCTCGGTTTCTCTGCCATTGGCCTTAACCTGAACCTCGATGCCAAGCCTGCTGACCTGGTTCCTGACCCATCGTACATCCCTAACTTTGACGAGTGGGACAAGTTGACGCCAGATGAAGCCCAGGAGAAGAATCAATCTACCCGAAAGTCTTTGAGAAACGGTGGCCTCTCTCCTGGTTGCCATGTTTATCTAGAACGTAAGAAAGAACTGTCCAATGTCAACGAAGACGCTTTTCGGACTGTCAGAAGGCTTCCCGCACCCAAAGGAAAGACACAAGCTCGGCTAGGGAATGCTTATGAGTTTTTCCGTTGCCTTGAAGCATTCACTTCCTTCTGGGATGATCCTACGCAGCCAACATCTCTCCCTCCATCGCCTGAAGTCTCAGCTGAAGCTACATCGTCCGACGAAACTGCGAACACCGAGGGTACAAAGCCTGCGAGCCCCAAGCCGGATGATAGCTCTAGCTTTTTCAGAACCAGTGCCGGTTCCTCAATGCCGCTTGAATATCGCAACAATCTCATGACAGCTTTTATCAAACTCGTTGCTTACGATTTTGGATGCAACGTCTCGCCTAGCCGAACTGAACCTCGACTTCATTTCAGCTCACCACAAGGATCTGGATCTCGCAAATCCTTCTGTCCCTCTGGCTGCCTTTTTGTATTCCAGAGCCCGACAACCCGCGAAGCCGCTCGCGCGGGCGTGATTCATGGACCTGTAGCTGCCGTCAGTGCGAGAGGAACAACTGACTTCACTCAGCCAGACCCAGAGACTGCGCAATCACTCGACCTTGCCCGAGAAATCGTAGCGGCTCTCATCACGGCGCAACATCGCGCACGTGAAGGAAAGACGGAGAAGCGCTTTGGTGAGGGAGAATGGTGGACAACCAAGAAGCGCTGGGGAGGTGGCTCTGGAGGTCCCATCGGACGTGAAATCGAAAAGGATGCAGTACAGGGCGACAAAGACGCAAAACCAAGTGACGAGAACGGCTTACCAATGCCACTCGCCAAGAAACCCCGTAAGAACATGAGTATCTACGACAACTATCGCATGATCCGACCCCCCGCAGCACATTGGGACAAGAAGGCTCAGTATGAAGCCATAGGAAGAGTCAAGGGAGCTGACTACGACGATATCTTTGTAGTGAGCTCTCTGTTTCACCATGTCTCGATCCTCCGCGTCAGGGTGCCAAACAGACTGCTTGAAATTCTGGAAGGGGCGCGCGAGCCAGAAGCAGGCAAGCGTAGCTGGGGTAAGGTTGATGCGTGGAGGAGCCCCTGGTATGATCTATTTGATACGACGCAACGTATAGCTGCCATGAAGCTAGTATGGGGCATGATGGCTTATCAGATGAGAAAGGAGGATGGTAGTGATGGGGATGTCAATATGACCAACACCTGAGCTTATTTTGACGGTTGTTATAGCTCTGGAGATAAAGACACTCATATATCAGCAAATTGAACCTTTGGTGAGGCTTGATTCTACAATGTTGGAAATAGTCGGGTGAAAATGTTGGCCAGCTTTTCGGATGTCCATATACACATCCGCATGGCATTCGCAGTGGGATTTCAGATAACGTTTCGTTACCTCATGCTGAGTAGCCAGTATAGAGCTAGATAGGCAGATTTATTAGAGCTAGATCTGTTGGTCTTGCGTGTACTCAACTAGTTAAGCGATGTCAGTGTCAGTTGTGTTTGCCCTTGAAGTCCTTAACAAGCCACCAAGGGGTTTAAGTAATGGAGGCTGGCCTTTGAGCAAATAGTCAGAAGTGTCTCATGATGTTGGTTCAAGTTTGTGCACAAATTCCAGGGACCATAATCTCGGGTTCAGAACATTGACTCAGGATACTCGAGAACGGGTGCCCGGAAACCATGTTGCCATGCAGGGTGTTCAGTCTTTTGGTTCGTCCGCATTGCCCATAACATCGAGTTGACACAGGTATAACGTGATGTATCTGCAGGGCAGCAAAGGGATCCAAGACACTGCCGAGACGAGACAAGCTTACAAGACATGGCGCGAGGAGCTCAGATCTGGCAGCTAAAGTAAGACGGTAAAAGAGGCACAGGGAGAAGCACGCGGAGCATAGCTTCCTGCAGCGTTCCAGCTCAACGGGTAGGGCACGGGTGCGGTATCGAGTTGCTAGCAGCTTCACTAGTGAGGCCAAAGTCGAATGATTTCGCTTAGAATCCGGGGGATAGTTGTGTCTGTGGCTCACGTGGCTACATTGGGGCTATCTTGATCGGGACTGAAACCCGCGTGGCATAGTCAAGCCCTGATGAATACGGTACGGAGAAGCCTTCTTGTTTGGTATTGGATCTCGGGAGGCTTTTTGAGGGTTTTCTTTGAGGAGAATTAATAGTTTCGAGGCGGCCGGGAAACGATACGCGAGATAGAATGAGTTTGATATGTAGATTAGATATGTGATGTCTTGTCTGCTGAGCAACTACAGTATGTGAGATGGGAATTATATTGTAAGGTTCAGAACCATGGATATCATAGATGTAAGCTGCAGTAGTCTCAACTTGAGTACCGACGACTTGGATGACAGTTGATAGTGTACCGTAGTTTGGGAACAACCAATATCAGTCAACATCAGGCCCAGCACAATGGTAGAGCACATCTATGATGAGGCCTTCACCTCAATGAGACTCCTCACTCTTGTGTCACAGCCACCAACCAGCATCAAAGACCCTGAAGATGACACAAGCCTTAGAACCCCCCGCTCAGCTCCAGGCGGCTGAGCAGGAAAGAGTCTTGATTGGGTAACTCCGCCCTCGCTCAGCTGTCGGCATGCCCGTCTGCTAAACCCAGAAGAGATGATCTTCGTGCCGTAGGCGGGGCGAGCTATCGGGTAATTTCAGCCATCTTTTTTACTGTGCAGCAGTTTTCTTTTCTTTTTCGAGGTACGAGATCGTGATATCGAGGTTCAAGTTGCGGTAAGTGTCATGTCCCTTGCTTGACGAAGAATCTCCTGTGGATGCTTCCAAGTTCCATCTGTGTCTTGAATTTCTTTTTGTTAGGTTTGGCCGCAGATATGATGGCTTCGGAGATGGCTTGAGTGAGTATGATTAGATGTTACTTGTCAGTAATTGTAAATGAAGCATATGTAAATTATTCATGTTACTGCCTGTGAATTCATCTGTCTGTCTTCATGTTGTTTGTACTGTATTCGTGTATGTATGTTATCTGTATCTGTATGTATGGATATCGGTAAGGGAACATCCACCTGACTCCACTCCGGGCCTGCATCGGGGATCGCCGTTGCGCCGGGTTCGGCGCCGGCTCAGCCTGACAAGGGCCGGTAGTGAGTAAATGACGTTTGAAGGGTTCCTCGTCTCGGACGATTAATTGGATGAGATTCAATATTGCACTGCGATTTGGTCTCGGTGCGTTTACCTCTCAGAATTGAATGTTGACGAACAGGGTGTACGGAGTATACAGTAGACAGACCTTTACACCTTGTATCAGTATCATGTCATGGATGCCAAAGTAAAAATGAATGCGGCATCTTGTCCGGTATCACATATCCCCCATCCGTTTTTATTTCCAGGGTGGTTCATGAAACGGTCTCACTAGACGTAGCCACGATAACGGAGATATGTCGCATATGGGCTCTATCGAAGGGTATTCCACGACATGGCGTTTTGACGACTGTGGTCTCGACCATTGATTATGAAGGAAATATTGTGCCACCAACAGTTTAATGTCAAACAAGGAGACGTGGAAGCCATATGGCAAAAGCAATCAAGAGCCGCAATCTTACTCAACTCTGTTTAATCGATGTATCTGGTTGGTTATGGTTGGTTAAGGAACTGCCCTACATGCCTAAGCCAACGAGTGACGAACTGATATTACATGGGCCAAGGATATTCAAGACGCGTAACTACCTAAAGAGACTTGAGACTTGGCCGATGATGTATCACCAGACTTGGGAGCAGGGAAAGACCCAGATATTCGGCATTGCTCAGCCGGGGTCCATTTAGTCGGGTCGTTTAGATCAACCCTAGATATTCTACTGTATTGTAGAATGCATAGCCTGGATGAGTATAATAGCATCATTGAGTTGATTGAATGGAAAAAAGGCTGTGCGTATATGGATGGATATCTAATGTTCCTCAATTAGAGACGGTGTGCGACAAATATTGCCAAGACGGACGCATCTCTTGCTGTAGCGCAGTCGAACATGTCCGTAGTGGTCGTTGAGCTGCACCAGCGATTTCCTTCATTGTCGGTCATGTTTCCCTTTTGGGCCCTGTTCTAGCGCTGAGCCTCCATTACAGGACAGCACCAGCACCTACCGAGCCGAGCTGTTGATAGTTACATCACATTGGATAATGGAGCTTCAATAGATACAGCAGTAGAGTTTAGATACGTTTTGGGAATATATGATTTAAGACGGTCTATATCCCCTCAACTATAGCTTGCTTCCATCAACATCTTTACAGATATTCAATCAACCTTCAGCTTCAGCTTCATTCACTCTTGGCTTTACCCTCAGCCTAAAACTTGGCTTTCGTTACTGCTTACAGGGTCCTCCTCCCCACCCCCAGAAAGTAAAACAAGGGCATTTCAATTTCTCAGCATCAATCAGTTCTTTCATCAATCAATATTCATTCCTATTTCCATTCGCCTAATAGGAGAGAAGCCATCGCCATCAGGTTGCCTAGAACATCAGAGACGCTGACCAGGGAATAATAAATCAATCAAGACAACCTAACCTAATCAACTACTCTGCCCTGCCCTGAATATTGGGCTGCTGGACTGGACTGTACCTCTCTGTACTTGCGGTCTACACCCCCTCCCCCCTTGTCCCTGCCTCTCTCACTGTCATTGCTTTGTTGTTATTCTCAACTTTTCAACCTCTCGGCGCTTCGCTTTGAATATTTTATATCATCCCGTCGCGTTCCGGACATAAGCAGAGAAAAAAGAAGATCATCATCTCCTCTTCTCTTCACTCTATTCAGCTCCTTCCCTCTAAACTCTCTCGTCCTATCCCGTCTCTTCCTTCCCCCGCCTTCAGCTTCAAAGGACGCCCGTGCACTCCGCTTTCAGCTGCTTGGGAAACTTTGTACCCAATCAATCTCAGTCTTGAACCCTTGAACTTAGATCAAACAAACACCCTCCTATCCGTACAACCTATCAACTTATTTTCCTGCCCCGCGTGAGCGTGAGCAAGAGACTATCAGCATCAGCATTAGCATAAGCATCAACATAGCATCAATCAGCAACAATATATCGGGCTGCACTCTACCATTACCAATACCTTGACCTAGGTACTTCCCTGCTCACGAGATCCCCACGCATGAGCAACTCTTCTTAGTACACTGTTATCGCCCCAGTACGACCAAGGACATCTCAATTTTGAATGCGCTATCTTGTCTGATCGTTCTTGGCGCCGAGGCCGAGTTTCCCAGGCCCGATCATCATCTTTTCTCACCTACCCGCCTCAACTCTTCCTCCTCCGAACATACATCACATCACATCACATCACCAGCTCATACCTACTACAATCTTGGAAACAACTGTACCTAATTAATACCTCGACTTCTGTTTTCTCGACTTCTTCGACCCCCGTCATGTCGGGTTATCCAGGCTACAACTCTGGCCGTTACGGTCCGCCGCAGCCCCAATACCACCAACAACCTCAAGGCAATTATTACCCGTGCGACTCCCCTCACTCTTCAGTGTTGTCATGATCTGATTTGATGCCATTTCCTCTCCAAATTCAAAGTCCCATAACCCAACTTTCCCCCGCATTTTCCTTCCCCTCCCCATGCGAACCGACGATCACTTATGCCACTACCCGCCATCATCATGCGTAATGATGGAGCTTCTAGCTAACCTTTGTCTTTTCCTTCTACAGACCGCAACCTTCATATGGCGGTGGCTACCCGCAAGGCCAGCCCTCTCCTCAACCTCCTTACGGCTACCAACGACATGCTCCTCCGCAGCAAATATACCAAGGACAGCCTCCTCCTCAACCGCAATATGGTCACTACCAAGGACCTCCCCAGCCCAACTTCAACTCGCGACCCGGTATGTTGACTCCTCGACCGATTGCACTGTATGATATCAGCTAAACAATCTTCAGGTGGCCCTCCTCCCCCTCCTACAGCTCCTCAGCAATTCGGCCATGGCGCTCCCAATAGCTACAACTTCAGATACTCAAACTGCACCGGCAGGAGAAAAGCCCTTCTCATCGGTATCAACTATTTCAACCAGCGCGGACAGCTGCGCGGCTGTATCAACGATGTTCGCAACATGACCGCATACCTATCCGAAAACTTCGGCTACAAGCGCGAGGACATGGTGATCCTTACCGACGACCAACAGAACGCTATGAGCCAGCCTACCAAACAAAATATCCTCCGAGCGATGCACTGGCTAGTAAAGGATGCGCGACCTAACGATTCCTTGTTCTTCCACTACTCAGGTACGGACTACGCTTTGGCGGGCTTGAAGCTTTTCCCCATGCGCCCGACGCTTTACTAACGGTCACAGGTCACGGTGGACAGACAAAGGATCTCGATGGCGACGAAGACGACGGCTACGACGAGGTCATTTACCCTGTCGACTTCCGACAAAACGGCCACATCGTCGATGACGAAATGCACCGCATCATGGTTCGCCCTCTACAAGCTGGTGTTCGCCTGACTGCAATCTTCGACTCGTGTCACTCCGGTACCGCCCTTGACCTGCCCTACATCTACTCGACACAAGGTATCCTCAAGGAGCCCAACCTGGCCAAGGAAGCTGGACAGGGCTTGCTTGGCGTTATCTCATCATACACCCAAGGTGATCTAGGTGGTGTTGCCAGCAACATCTTCGGCTTCATCAAGAAAGCTACCAATGGCGACGAGGCTCGTGAGATCACCATGAGGACAAAGACTTCTCCCGCCGACGTTATTATGTGGTCCGGCAGCAAAGACGATCAGACTTCGTGGGTACCCCTGATTCCACAATATTATCCTTCCTACCAGACGATACCAGTCTGATCATTTCACTCTTTGGCTTTGAATTTTGTTATTGGGACTGGTTTCTCAATTGGTCATATTAGCTTGGCGCAAGGCGTTTTGGTTTATCAACTTGATGTATCTAACCTGAATGACTATTCTTTCTTTCGAGCTTGCTCCAGATGCCAGATACAGTCTCCTAATGAGATTGTATTTGCGCATTTGGGGCGACGAGCTGCGTTGGATCGATAGCCATTTTGCCTGTTTTCTTTACTATTTCAGGACTGTCAAACCAGTTTGCTAACATGTCTCATAGTGCCGATGCTACCATTGCCTCGCAGGCCACTGGTGCTATGTCTTGGGCCTTTGTTAACGCGCTTAAGAAGAGCCCTCAGCAAAGCTATGTCCAGCTGTTGAACAGCATTCGTGACGAACTTGCAACTCGCTACAGTCAGAAGCCTCAGCTGTCATGTAGTCATCCTCTCGGTAAGGACTATGACCTCAAGACCTTGCACAGTCGTTAACTAATCGATCAGACACAAACCTGCTATTCGTCATGTAAACATATATACCACAGGCTCGAAAGTTTGAATCCGCCAAATCTGCCCAAGAAATCAATCAAATCACGTCGAAGAGCAGGAAAGAATGGGAAAGTAAGGCTGAACGGGTGGAGGTAATCTGACGGAAACAAGCGTATCACACATTATGACTGTATGTTATCATGATGGGGGGTTGTTTGTAAGGGCCGGGTGTTCGGTTAGTTATGTCTTGATGACTTTCTTGAGGAACTCAAATGTCTGTTTTTTTACTTCTCATGTAGCGTGGGAGGAGGAAAATTTAAAGTTCAAATCAAAAATGCTCATAACTTGATGCTCATAAGGACCATCATCTGCGTCATGCTATGCGATGCGCGGCTTTGCTCGCCTACTCTTGCAACTTGTTCGACAACGCCAAAGAAACACCGCCCTATGTGAAAATATGTATGACCCAGGTATCCATAACAACGCGTTAATAACCAAATTGATAGTGATAATAGACCAACCAGACAATTTCTGTAACCCAGACGCTCCTATGCAAATGCTATGTTCATTCTTCCAATGGTCCTGCCAAGGTTTCATGCGCATCCAGACTCCGTGTAAAGACAATTCCGTTTAGGCTTCAGCCTTGACTACCTTAAGTTGTCTCGATCGCTTCACCTTGCGCTGTTCTTCGGTTGCATTCACGAGCTTGCGACGAACAACCTCTTGTTTAGCCCAGTTGTTGGCCGACAAGCGAGCACGGGCAATGAAGCGCGCCATGACAAGGAAAGTCTTGAGAGTGGGTTTTGTGGTAAATGAGTTGGCAGCTGTCGCGTGGCTGGGCAGGGCGAGAGCCTTCTTGTTGCCGAGGAGGTTTGTGCGGATATCCTCGAGCTCGCGGAGTTGAGCCTTGTTGCTATGAGACTGTTAGTATCTGATTCTATTAGAACACGTAGTGAGAAAACGTACCATGCATTGGCGACATCGAGCTGCAGCTGGAGGAATTTCTTTGCATACGCGGCATCAGCTCGAAGAGAAGCTTCGCGCTGGAACCGGGCCTGCATCCACTCCATCTGCATCAACATGCCTCGCAACTCCTTCTTGTGACGCTCGTCGGCGCTCTCTGCTGCACGAATGACAGTCTCGAGAGCTTGATCAGCTCCTTCGATAGTAATATCAAGAGCCTTGCGATCAACTGCGCTTCGTCGGCCTGAAGCACCAGTTCTAGCGGCGACTGCTGCGGCCTTGACACGCTCAAGATCCTTTTGCAATTTCTCAGCGCTCATGCGGAACGCTGCCCTTTCGCTGCGAGCCCTCTCAAGCTTACGACGGAGAGAAGCTTCAGAAGCGGCAAGACCTTCGATGAGTTCTTGTTGTTGAAGAACATCATGCTCAAGGTTCTCCATCTCGGCCTGGTTCTTCCTGAGCTGCCGGTCATGCTTGCTACTGTCAGGTTGTGCTGCTGCCAGGGCGTTGCGCTCACGTTCTGACTTGTCAAGCTGATGCTTCATACGGCGAAGTGCGCGCTCATGCTGGGCCGCCATCTCCTCAGCCTGTTGTCTGGCTTCCTCAAGGACCTCTTCAAGTACTATTTTCTGGTCTTCGAGGTCGTCGAGCTGACGTTGGAAGTCTTGTGACACCTGTATCGCTTTGCGCTCAGCTTCCCTGTTCTTGGATTTAAGATCGTGAATTGACTTTTGCGCTGCGGAAAGTTGGCTCCGGAGTTCAGTAACCTCAGTCTTGCGACCCGAGTCACTGGTGGAAGATTTGGGAGACGCAATCAAACGAGAAACCTCGGTTTCGTGAACCTGGCGCTCAAGGTCGGTAATCTGTCGCTTAAGACCCTTGACCACGTCGCGATGTGCGGACTCCTTTTGAAGGAATTCCAGCTCCCTTTGGCGTGCTGTGGAGAGATCCTTACGAATCAAAGACAACTCGCTGTTACCCTCGAAGTTGTTTGGTAGCTGGCGGGTGTTGTTGAGCTGAGCTTCGTAATCCTCAACGCGGCGTTCAAGTTCGCGAATAGTGCGACGAGCGGCAGCGAGATCGTGATTATCTGTCGATGATGATGTTCGCAGCTTAGTCTGTAATTGGAGGATTTCTTGACCTAGGCGCTCTTCCTCCTCAGCAGCCTTCTCAATTTCTTCCTCCAGGTTCTTCTCAATCGCATCTCGTTGCTCAATGAGAGCCTTGTTCTCATCCTTCAGGCGACGCACCTCATTGTCTAGCTTGAGCTTGGCCGTACGGAGGTCGAGTCTCTCCTGGTCAACACGCAGAGTCTCATTATCGTAGAGCTTTGTTCGGCGGAGTTCACCATCAAGCTCGTCTCGCTCCGCTTTGACTTCAGCCAGAGAGGTGCTCACAGAATGAAGCTCAGCGTTTATCTTGGCCATTTGGTCCTGGAGAGATTGTTTCTCCTTGGAGACCTTGTCCAGTTGAGAGTTTGCATCTGCTAGTTGCCACTTCATTCGTGTCATAGATTCTGTGGACTGTTTGGCCTCTTGTTCCGAGGTAGAGATGGCGGCTTGAGCTGATTCGGCTCGTTGTCGCCATGCCTTGAGCTCTTCCTTCAGATCCTCGAGTTCGTAAGAAGCGGCTCCAGACGATCCTGCCTTCTGGCGCATCGTTCTCAGCTGTTCCTTGAGGTCATCAATCTCCTGACTGGCAGCTTCTGATGAACCGGCTCGTTGACGCAGCGTCCTGAGCTGCTCTTTCAAGTCGTCCACCTCAAGACTGGCACCCTCGAGCAGATCCGCTCTTTTGCGCGCCTCTCTCAACTGTTCCCTCAAGTCATCAATCTCCTTATTCAATACTTGTGTTGATGCAGCTTGGGATGAATTGGTGCGTTGTCTCAAAGACTTGAGCTGTTCTCTCATATCTTCGCATTCTCGCTTAGCAGCCTCCGCTTCATAGCGTCCAGCGTTTTGCTCCTCATCCAATGTTGTTTGCAGAACGTCGACTTCATCTTCCAAGGCAGCTGCCTTTCGAGTTTGAGCCTGATACTCAATCTGCGTCTGTCGTAACTCGTCGCGAACTGTGGAAAGCTCGTTGCGTAAATTCGTAAGGAGAGTCTGCCGAGTCTCAAGGGCATCTTGGAGATCTTCGATTTGTCGTGCGAGAAGTCCCTCCTCACTCCTGTGTCGTTCAGCTTCGCTCTGAATGGCTACTTGTAGTTTTGACTCCTTGTCTGAGAGAGTTCCTTCAGCTTCTTTGAGACGGTCGATGGTTCTTTGCAGACCCGCTGCCTTCTCTTCAGCACGGTTGCGCTCTGCTTCGAGATTCTGCTTCTCCGTCTCCCATTTTTCGCTGTCGTTATCATATAGGTTATCCTTCTCCCGGATTTCGGCCTGAAGATCTGAGATCTCGTCGTTCAGACGATCTATCTCGGCCTTGTACTGGCCACGGATATCCTTTTCAATCTCGAGCGCATGTTCTCTTTCCTCTGCAAGGCCTTCCTCAAGTTCTTGGCATTCCTTCTCTAACTTTTCGACCTCTCTTTGCAGGGATTGGGATTCGGAAGCAATATTGTCATATCGGGATTGAAGTACGTTCTTCTCATCATTTCGGGCGTTGAGTTCGGCTTCGAGCTGATGAATTCTCGTTGACAAAGAATTTCGCTCGCGATCAAACTTCTCTTGACTCTTCCTGAGCTCTTTGACATTGGACTGCAGGGAGTTGTTCTCCTGAGTCACCTCGTTGTGCTCCTTCTCCAGAGTCGCATAGTCTTCCCCAGCTTGGTCAAGCTCCTCCTGCAAGCGCGCGACCTTCTCCTCAATTTGACGAGAAAGCCCTTTTGTGACATGCGACTTGTTGGCCATGTCTTCTTGAAGCTCTTCGAGGTCGTTTTCGGCTCGATCCTTCTCAGCCATAGCTTCCTCCATCTTGGCCTTCGCCTCCTTGACCTGCTCTTCTAGGCGGCGAATATTTTGTTCGAGATCCTGGATTGTGTCCTTGGCATCGTCAAGCTCGTCGTTATGCTGAGCCTTCTCCTCCAGCGTCAGCATTTTGCGCTGGGCATCCTTCGCCTTTTCTTCCGCTTCTGTTGTCTGTTCTTTGAGAGCCTCCATCTGGTCTTTTAAATCTTCTATTTCGTCTTCGCGCTCGGTAAGTTGTCGATCCTTCTCCTGGATATCTGCTTCGAGGTCACCGATATCGTCTTGCAACTTCTCGACCTGGTCGTTGCTTCCCTTCTGTTGACGTAATTGTTGTTGAAGGTCTTCGATATCTGCCTCACGATCCCCTAATAGGCGCTGTAGCTTGTCCATCTCGGCTTGGTTGCCCTGGTTGGCGTACTTTCGCTTGGCCTTTTCCTGTACCTCGAGCATCTGCTGTCGATAGCTTTCCAAGTCCTTCTCGGCTGTTGTTAAGTGCTTCTTGTATTTATGAAGCTCTCTTTGCATTGTGACTTTGTCGACCTTGAGTTCGGTATTCTCTTTCAAGGCGGCTTCGCTAAACCCAGGCCCTGCTTTTCGGAGCGCCTCTTCAAGGAAATGAATCTTGAGTTTCAGACCGAAGTTCTCCTTTTCAATCCTATCGATCACGTTCTCCTGCTCCCTTAGCGAAAGCTGGTTACCATCTTGGAGGGGTCCCTTATCGCCGCCTCTCCTTCTGGGAACAGCCAACGGGGTCGAGGCAGCACTACTTGTATCAACCTCGGGTATAGTGTTCTCCATATAAGACTGGTTACGCGACCCCTGGTATATGGACGTGTCGCCGCGAGGGACGGGCGTGAAGTCACCCTCATCGATCTTGTCTAACGCGGGCGTATTCGGTACCGCAGTGCCGTTCTCTTTTCCGAACCGTCGCACGCTGTTTCTGGTCGCAGACTTGAGTAACGGGGTGAATTCGGCGCCTCCTACGCTGGGAGGAAGATTTCGTCGGTCGGCCAAGGGTCCTCTTTGGCGCGGGGTGCGAAGGTTGATGCCATTGGAGCGGCCATTGCGAAGTTGTTGTAGAAAGTTGCCATCTTTTGGCGGTGACTGAAATGATGCTTCTTGTGTGATATCGCCAAAGTCGGGTTGTCCTAGGTAAGTTGCATCCCCAACGTTTGTTCGCGGGGTGTCAAGCGCGCCGCCGCCAAAGTCGGGCATGCTGGCGGTATTGTAAAGTTTAGGTATATCGTGTATATGCGACGCAATGCATGATATGTTTCAAAGCACAATAAAAAGACTTTAGCTTAGAACTGTGAGTTCTTGGTGGTCGTAAGCGTGGGCGTGGGCGTGTTTGTTGTTAGTGAAGAGTTGGGTATCGTGATAAAGAAAGTCATATGGAAAGTTGCGTAGCGTAGCGTTGAAATGCAACGAGCGCGCTATCTTTACCGCTGTAAGTTGGACAAGGAAGACCCATCCACTCTTGCCCGCCTAACCCACGCGCGTTTTTTGTTTACTTGGGTACCGCTTTGGGCCTAGAGTCAAAACAAATGACGACCAATTGCCGATATTCTTACTTACATAGATGTAGCCAATGACAATCAGTTATGATTTGACAGCTCCATAGTGCCTGTTATGCTCATAACCCCGGTAAGCTACTCATTCTACCCCAGACCTAACGTTAATGATGATAACATCGTGCGGCAGTGAGAGGCAAACATAGGCTTACATACATGAGCTAAGAGAGGAGAAACAATGAATGATACGTATTTCAGGTGTTGATCGGCCGATGACAGCTTACTGTAAAAACAACTTAAACCCGGGGATTGCGGCGAAAACCCGATCAGAAGACTAGACCACCTACAGTACAGAACTTGTGCGGCGCCAAATATTGTTCACTGCCTAGTACCTACTCGCACCACAGCAAAACCAGCCCAGACATTCATCCATCCCCATCTCAACTTCATAAAATCACACCACAACGCAACCCGCTTCTTTTCAAACCCCGGCAATCAGATCAATCGACTGCCTCGCCTCGCCTCGTTGAGGGGCCCGCCATGTTCTTTTCACAGATACCAGACGAGATAATTCAACATTTGCTCTATTACATCCCTCCCGAAGACAACCTTACTAGCTTTCAGTTTCTCTCTCATCGCTTAAGGCATTTGGCCAATGAACCACTACTCTGGAGATATCATTGCCAAACTAGCTTCACTTTCTGGCATCCTGAGCACAATTTCCACCGTCGACTAAAGGGTAGAGCCTCCAACACACCCTGGAAAGAAATATTCCTCACGAGGAAGTCCCGCAATGCGCGGGTTGAACGTCTCCTCGGTGAAGTCTTAGAGACTAAGACTGGTCGCCTAAAACGATATGAAAAAGTTTGCAAGCTCGGCTATGACGCCAAAGACTATCTCCTAGAGCAATGCAATGCCGATGAAACCGCTGAAGATGTCTTGGCTAGACGGTGAGCATTGTCACGAACTCATCGACATCTAATACTCATTTTATAAACCTCTAGATATCACAGTAGTTCCCTGCTGGACAGCATCCACAGATCTCTCGCCATAGAGGAATGGCATAACATTCAACAAGCCATTCAGCAAGCGAGAAGACAGGCCAATGGACGACCAACGAATCTCAGTCTCGAGCGAGCGCTGGGTGCATTCGATCTATTCGTATTGCATGAACAGCCTGGGGATTTAGAGGATGTAAGTGCTTCATACCCTTGTTCAAGGTACCCCTCGGCTAACGACATCACCAAGATTGGTCATATTCTGGATAGACTTGCAGCAGACTTTCGTGACATTCAGCCAAGTATTGATGAGATGTCAACGCGCCAGAAAGCATTGGAGCTGAACCGATGGCTTCAGCTAAACAACTTCACAGGCTTACAGCACCCTGAGCGAAATTACCGAAACTTGCGGAATTGTCTGATTGGCCAGGCCCTTCGTCATGAAGACCACGACTCCATTCCTATTATCTCGAGTGCCATCTTCTGTTGTATTGCAGAACGGTTGGGTCTACAAGCGCACTGTTGTGCTTTTCCTACTCACGTTCATGCCATAGTCTTCGCCGAGAATGGAAAGACTTTGGATAGCAAGCCTGTCACCGATGACGATGCACCTCTTGAAAAAATGTATCTGGATCCCTATGGCTCTAGCGAGGAGATTCCCTTGGCCGATTTACAGACCATGCTGGCTCATTACGGTTGGCAGACAAGCACCGACATGTTCCTATCTCCTGTAGACCCTGCTGCCATTGCTATACGCACAGCACGCAACATCAGAGCTACCGCTTCCAGAGTGATTGAAGCACGCGAGCAAGCTGACCCTGATCTCACACGATTGATCACCGGTAATGATTCTTCCAACATTGACGCTGCTCTATATTCGGCACTGTGGGCTTCCCTACTCCTAACACCCGTTGACTCTTTCGAATGGGACGAGGCTCTGGAACCGTTCCTGCACCGATTCGCCAAGAACTGGCACGTAGATGCATGGCTCATTGAGAAGTACATTTTCCCTTTGTACGATGGATTCGGCCCCCTTCGTGAGAGGCTTATGAGGAACCGTCGATGGGATGATCCTCGCGAGGTTGTATACCTCGTGGGTGAGTTTGATGACGTCCCACCTCCAATCTTCCGTAGGAACAGCGCACGAACACAGCATGTGCTCTACAAGATCGGACAGGTCTTTAAACACCGGCGATACGGCTGGATCGGTGCTGTCAACGGTTGGACCGACCAGGGTACGCGGCGTTTACCCATGCCACATACCGTGGCTATTGACGAGACGCTGGACGATAACAGCGATACAGAACTACCTAACCGGTTGCGCCCACGCAATAAGACCTTCTACACGTGCTTGTAAGTTGTCCCATGGCCTTCGATAGATTTTTGCCAGCTGACATGGAGTTCGTAGGCGCACAACAGGACCTGAAAGACATGTTGTCGCCGAAGACAATATCGTGCTGATTGATGATCCGAGCGAAATTCCAGATTCCCTATTCCGTCAAGCTGGAAAGTTCTTCAAGCGATTCGATGCTGAGACGTGCACATTTGTGTCCAATATTACGGAACAATACCCGGACGACTAGAAGTGGCACACGCCTGGCTATTTTATTTGTTTTTAAAGCACAGCTAGGTGTTTATGTGGCCATCAGTTCATGTCAGGCGGTTCAGTAGTTGGACGGAGAAGATTACAGCTTACGGTAAGAAGAGGATAGGTAATGAGAATGAGAACGGGCGCAGGGTATTACCACGATAGAATCTATTCAATTCCCCCAATGTTTTATTTTGACCTTTCAAGAGACTTATTGCGCTCTGTTCCATAGTTGTCGTAATACCAAAATTTCCTTCGACTGTTTATTGCTTTGATGTTGTTGCTTCGATCACGTCTTCCAAAACACCCTTCTCGGCGAGTTTTGTCATCCACTTGTGCAGCACAGGTCCATAGTCCTTCTTGCGACCTTTAACTCGCTGCTCGTCGTCCGAGATGGCTATCATTTCTGCGCGATACTCACCCATGGCGGCTTTGATTTCGATAATAAGTTCTTGATATAGCTCGTATGCGAACTGGGCGTCGAAGGTAGGTCGCTTGAGCTTATCTTGCAGACTATCGGGGATCTGTGCACTTGCAATGTCCGATTTGGTTAAGTTGAATTCGGAAAGCTGGGACTCGTCGTCGACGTCGAGAGGAAGGTTCTCGCCACGGACAAGCATTTCAAAATCGGTGAGTTTGGTGTTGGTACGTAGGTATTGTAGAGATGCCGTGGTACGAGCAATGTTTTGCGAGTATGTTGCTAGAGGGCTTTGGCAGACTGCTAGGAGGTTGAAAGAGAGCTGATTTTCTTCGTATTGCAGCATTCGACCCTCTATCTGGGGTTTCGCGACCGTTGTCCAGTCATGAGGATCTTGTACTGGATCTGGAAGAGATGGGTTAGTCAAGAACAGTGATAAAGGTCGTCAAGTATGTTTACCTAGCCTACAGGGCTTGTTCTGAAGCCCATCTAGCTCCCATACATAGCCCCCTGCAGGAACATAGGCTATGAAATGATATCCATAGTCCAAGTCCGTCATCGTCTTTCGTGGAGGTGCCCTTCTTCTCCCCTTTGGTGCCGAGCGTCTTTTAGATGTAGACTTCGCCTCAGATGATTCGTTTTCGAGAAATAGGTCAGCGTTGAGATGATCCATACGACGCGTAAAAGAATTGTGTATAGTGCGGATGAAATTGTTTTTGCTGATCTGATGGCCCCTAAGGGCTGTGTTGAGGTCTTTCGTTGACTCTTTGAAGGCTCGCAACTTATCACCGAGGTCGATTCCTTCGGCATTCATGACTATGTTGAGCAAAGCAACAGTGGCGCATGCGTTATTGGTAGTCTGTATTGTATTAGTTTGATGTGTATTTTCGTGTAGTAATAACTCACTTGGTTTGCGAACCACACGTCGCTTGCATCGTGTTCTTCAGTCGGTTCCTCCATTCCAGGAAAATACTGAAAAAGAAATATCAAGCCATATACAGGCTGCCTAATAAATGTGAGCATGCGTCACGAAACGAAACCCCCTAGCATGAAACTTACGGTAGGAGCGAAAGTGAATCATGGTCAATGGTGAAGATCTCCTGCGCCTTCACATTTTGAACCCCCAGGTCTCCAAGTATGGTGTTGAAGAAAGCCGGTTCCGACTCAAGCTCTACCCAACCTTCCCATTCTTCGATGTCTTCTTGAGATAGCGGAGCTAAGGCCTCGTTCAAAAGCTCTTCAGAGTTGATGCGATGGTTCACATCGTTCGCTACCTCGCTGGCCTTCCGCTTGGGATTTCGCCTTGGTCCGCTCATAGCGACTGTGCCCGTGGTTTGCTGGGGAGGTTTGGAAGCCAGGCGAGTGGATCTACGCAGCGAAGGCGCACTGGGTGCAGTTTCGACAATCTGCATTTTGTCGTCAGCTTGTATTCAGCTTCTGCAATGTATGAGGAGGTGCTGAATAGGTAGAGCAGGTGAAGGTAGGGACAAAGATGATGGGGTGATGGCCAGAGAAGTAAGGAGCGTCCGTCACTGGAGCAAAAAGATATTATCAGAAAAGACAAGACGTATGTCACAGTGAGATGTGACATAGAGGTAGGTAATGTTATTCTTAACAGTCAAGTAGCTACCCGAGAAGAAGTAGTGGTAGGTAGGCTTGAATATTGAATCACTCACTTTCGGTGTCACAGCCCGTGCCACTTTCAATGTACAAAGTGAAGGAGCCTAATGGATGGGTCTTGCCCAGAATCTATGAAAGCCAACAAATAGCTCAAGGTATCATGATAGCTAAGGCACTTGTAATCATTTCCTTAATAGATGATTCGCGATGCTTTAACAATAAGAATATCTGCGCGTTTGACGATGAATAGTACATTAGACTCTGAGTACTTGAATTGAGTTTAGGAGCGCACGGGCAGAAGCTACCTATAACGGATTGAGATTCATATGAGATGTGACTGTCAAACAATACCTGTTATGAAGAGAACGATATCGGTTACATGCAGGAGAAGCTTGGAAGAATGAGATCAAATGAAAGAAAGGTATCCGTATTAGAATAGAACTAAAAATGCCAGCAGCCTACCTGCTTCTAGCAACCAATGGCATGCAGTTTGCTGGAGTTATTAGCGGGAGATCGCATCTGTCAACCAATCAAAATCTTCAAAAGCAGAGCTACCTTCTGACCTTTGTTTGTTAAACAAGCTCTCTTTGGCCTTGTTTGAACGGGGTTTTCTTTCTTTTTCTTTCTCCACTCCGGTAAAATAGAAGTTACTCGGGCTGTACGATGCTCTGCAGAATAATAACAGCCACCTTATTGTTTTTGGGTCTTCCATTGTACGTTAGTAGTAGCTAGAAGTATCTTAAAACTCAACAGTCACACAGTAATGGGTGGTTGTTGCAAGGCACTGAAGCTTGGCCACTAAGGTCTTCCACTAGGCTTCGATTGCTCTGTACCCACTGTAGCTCCAACCCGCAGGGGAAACAGGCGCGTCCAACTGGATCTGGACGTGACGCAGTTGCCTTAAGGAATTTCCATCATCCGTGAAAAGTACTAACAATTTACTTTGACATCAAAACATAACACACTTCAACCCTTCAACCTCATCCAACCGCGCAACAACCTGTCGCCCGACTAACCACAGGCTGCGACTTGGTTTTCTCTTTTATGGTTTCTTCTTAGGCGCGTCTATATCCTCGTAATGCGAATGCCATGAGCACATCGACTCCCCGCCTGCGGTCTGGGTTTCCAGCTACCCCAGCTAATCGACGACATAATAATCAACAAACTCCCAGCTCGGCCGGCTCGCCATCATATGGGAAGGGTTCAACATCAAAGTCTCCTTCTCTGCCCCTCGCGCCTGAGAGTACCCGACCTCAAGCCGCTGTTAGCCAGCCTGTCATTCCTTTGACCGTCCTCGATGCTCCTCAGCAACGTCTCTACACCTTCGGTGTCTACTTCTTGTTGTGGGCATGGAAGCTTTACGACTGGCTTCAGGTAGTTGAAGATGGCGACTCATCTTGGTTCCTTTTTCTCAAATGGATCTTTATCGACTTTGCCTTCCTCTTTGGCGTCCCAGAACTGAGGATACCCTGGCTTGAGCTATCTCAACCTGTTGTCACCACGTGGTTCTCTTTGCATCTGGTTCTCAATTACATGCTTATGTTCAATATCCCGGTAAGTTTGTCAAATTTCGCAATGATGTTCATCAGACGCTAATTGAAACGAAGATCCCATGGCAATCATGGATTCTCGGCTTCGCCAAAGTTCTATACGACCGCGAAATATCCATCTCCGAGCATAATGTCAAGGTGTCGACTATTCTCAACAATCATTCTCTCATCATGGGAAGGCAGATCATCAATATCTTGCCCGAAGGCTCTGCTATTCTCAACCCCAAGGGGACCCCCTTCTGTTTGACCGCAAAGCCAAAAAATGTCGTGGATCTTCCCATCTATTTCAATGCCACTATTCCTGCCGAGATTGAGTTGATTAGACTCGATTTTGAAACGAACAAGGAGGAAACGATCAAGATCTCGAACCGAGAGGTCAATCGGGTCGCTAAGCAAATTCGCGAGCACAACTCCGACCAGACTACGTTCGGCTTCCAGTGGGACTATCCGATTAAGAAGCCGGGTGTTTATAGACTTGGAAAGGTTTTGGATGAGTACAAACTTGAGGTTCAGCGTGCTACCAAAGACACCTACGTTGTCCCCTGTCCCCAAGCTAGGATCCGCGCATCTTCGGACTCGCAGCGATGTATCCAAGAGCTCTCTGATCTTTCTTTGGATGTATACGGTACACCACCCCTGAAGATTCAGTACAGTCGCACGATCAATGGCAAAGACCACAGTTTCCATTTTCAGAGTCTCCAGCCTGATGGATTCTCTTCCCCTCTCCTAGGTGCTTCTTCCAGTCTCGTTTCAGATGACCAGGACGATGTTTCGTGGGCGCGACCTCAAAAGGTTACTGTTGGTCTTAACGAGTCCATGACCTCCGCTGGCGAATGGGAGTACTCGATCGACGAAGTTTATGATGTTTTTGGAAACGTTATCAAATACGCCGAATTGGAAGAGGACTCTGATAAAGCCCGCTCCAGAGGCTTGAAATACGGCTTCAAGGTCAAGGAACGTCCCAAGGCGAGCATGAATGGCTGTGACTTGCGAAACCCTTTCAAGGTTGCCAAGGGCCGTTCCGTTCGACTTCCTGTTGACTTTTCCCTGGTCGGTTCCAAAGATGATACCTCTCATGAGGTCACTTGGGAATTCTCTCCCATCAACTCCCTCACCAACAGTGGAGAGCATGGAGACGAAGTATCAATTGGAAGCTACAGTGCCAAGAATGCGCTTGACAAGCCTTTTGTATCTGAGCCTGGTCTTTATACCCTCAAGACTATTTCCAGCGGATCTTGCAAGGGTGAGGTCAAAGAACCTTCTTCGTGCCTCCTTCTGAACCCATTGGAGCCTTCGCTCTCCATTCGATCAGAGGAGATCCCCGACAAATGTGCAGGTAACTCTATTGGTCTCAGAGTGGATTTGGACCTTGTCGGTAACCCTCCCTTCGTGGTTCGCTACGACATCATTACTAGTGACGGGCATGTTGAAAAACAATCCCATCGTGTTCCTGGCCTGCGATCTCAATTAGAACTGGTGCCCAAGATGGCAGGTCGTCACAAGTATGTGTTCAAGTCTGTTGACGACGCTGTGTATGAGAACCAACCTCTTGCTGGTGACGATAAGGTTTTGGAGCAGGTCGTTAAGCCTGCTGCCTCAGCCAAGATTGCCAGTAGTAGCGGAGTCGTTAATGCCTGTCTCGACTCGGAAGTTGAACTTGATGTCCTTCTTTATGGCGAGGCTCCTTTTAACCTGGAATGGGAAATTGTCCATGACGGTAAGCGCAAGTCAGAGCGAGTCACTGGTGTTCAAGAGAACAGCTTTAGGATCAAGACCAACACGCTCCGCAAGGGAGGAGAATACATCCTGGCTCTGAGTAGCGTTCAGGACAAGCGAGGTTGCAAGACTTTCCTCCAGGATCAGGTTAAGATTGCTGTGCGACGCCAGCAGCCACGAGCCGCTTTTGGATTTGTCGAGCACAAGCAAAAGATCATGGCTGTTGAAGATACACACTTGCGCCTACCTCTCCGCCTAGAAGGAGAGCCTCCTTTTGAGATTACCTACAAGAACCTCAACGGCAATGGCGAAGTGTTGACAAAGCGTGCAAACAATGCAAATGACAACCTCCTGATCAAGAACCAAGGAACTTACGAACTGATCGACGTCCGAGACAGTCAATGTCCTGGATCTGTCGTACCAGCAGCATCCCGGTTTGAAGTTGGCTGGTTCCCCAGGCCTGAGATCTCCATTGTTGAGTCTCCTAGTATCACTTCTGACGGCGAAACGTTTGTCAAGCAAGATATTTGCGAAGGAGATATTGATGGATTTGAAGTCAACCTTAAGGGTAAGTATCCCAATCCTATGTCCATGTCCACTGCTAACTCGTTACAGGATCACCTCCCTATCATGTGCAATACGATGTTACACACAAGCCTGCCAAGGGTTCCAAGGCTTTCACCCGCAAAGACTTTGATGCCGCCCTTGCAAAGGCGGCCATTTCCATGGATACCACCAAGGCTGGTGACTATACTTACAAGTTCTCTGCTCTTGCCGATAATCTCTACAACAGCGACAAGAACTTCCATCCTCTCACTGTCACGCAGCGCGTGAATGCCAAGCCTTCTGCTGGGTTTACGAAACCAGGACAATCATTCAAGTACTGCATGGAGGAGCAGGAGCACGAAGACAGGATCCCTATCAAGCTCACTGGAGAAGCTCCTTTCTATGTTGAAGTTGAGATCAAGCATCAAGCCGGATCTCCTGCTGAGACCTACAGAATTCCTTCTATCGACACCAACACGTATGGCATCAGAATTCCTCGTCAGCACCTCCGGCTTGGCGCACAGCAGGTTCGCATCCGCACAGTCAGAGACGCTAGAGGCTGCCAACGCAAGTATGAGCACGGAGGCCCGTCGGTCCAAATCCATCTCTACGAGGCGCCGTCCATCTACCCTCTCGAGTCCCGACGTGACTACTGTGTCGGCGAGCGCATTGCCTACACTCTATCTGGCACGCCCCCATTCGACATTGCTTACGACTTTAATGGCCGATGGAATGCTAAGTCGCAAACGACCAATTTCCGCCGTATTGCAGAGAAGCCTGGTGATTTCACCATCACTAGCATCTCTGACAAGGCCAGCGAATGCCGTGCTGCTGTCAACATTCCCAAGACGATCCACCCGCTACCTAGTGTCCAGATTAGTCGTGGTAAGCAATCTCGTGTTGATATTCACGAGGGCAATGAAGTGGACATCTTGTTTGAATTCTGGGGCACACCACCCTTTGAGTTCACGTACACACGCAGTTCCAACGCCAAGAAGGGCCAGCGCAGCGCTGTTCTCGAGACAAGACATGATGTCTCTTACGAACACAGCAAGGTGGTTAAGGCAAGCCAGGAGGGCACATACGAGGTTGTGGCAATCAAGGATAAGTTCTGCTCCTTCTCAACACAGCAGGTTGAGAAGAAGCAAAGGAGATAAGAAGGAAGACCTAGGAGATAAAGCTAGTTTGAAAAATTATATATGGTTTTGGTTGTTCGATAGGTAATGAATGGATGGATTGTACTGCCAGAAGCGGGGACGAATAACAATAAGGGATACTGAGTTGTATATAAGCATCTATACCATTGGCACGGCGTTTAGTAGGGTTAGTCAGACTAAGTTTGAATACTTTATGTATTATATCCATGTGCTGTAGTGAGTTCGTGAAATATCCTAGACACTTACTTGAAGCCCCGGTGGACAATATGTATTCCGAGTGTCTGATAGAGATTGGAGAGGGAGGTGAGTCTATCCTGACTGCGACTACCTCATGTAAGGCAGGAGCAAGCGCAACAAATGTCTCGCACCTTACCCGATGTGCCTTCCTCGTGGGGCAGTATAGAACCTTCCTTCTCTTCCTTTTATTCCTTATAAACATTTCATCCTTAGGCACCATCTTAGTACCTATAGAGTTCATATTGGCAAAATCATTGGCTACTTTGTACCCAGAACCTTAATATTAGGATAAATCAACCGACAAACGTTCCAATTCTCCCTTACATCAATCTAGCCACAAGTTATAACGGCTACTTACCTGGGTAAAGCGTGTGCTTGGGTTTGGGGCATCGTTAAAGCTGTCAGACGACAGTGACATTAACACCGACGTCATGTCTCATGTTATTAGTGGAAGAGACTGGTCCTGACCCTTGATAGTGCCTTGTCTCGACCTTCTAGTTCAATCCAGACTCTCAAAATCGATACCATCCAAGCTCAGACAGGGCCTAGGAGACAGGGGATGTCAATTAGGTGCGGAATGACTACGCTCCTTCACTCTATCAGTGCTGCCATGATGGTGAATTTCACCGACTTATGTCAACGAAAAGCATTGACTCAAAAGCTCAAAGCAATCTATGGCTTCTCTACAGCTCGCTTACTATGGATCAATCAACAGGCACAAGCAAAAAGTGCGGGAAAAAAAACATCGTAATGACCTTGTATAACACAAACCGCGGCTTCATACCGCGCGCACTGCCTCCACAAACAACGGTCCAGCCCAAGCCCAAAGGACGACCGCAGGCCAATATGACACCCTTTTCTGCAGTGCAACAGCAGACGGATACTACACTATAGGTGCTTTGAACAAAAAGACCCTTCTCGATGAAGCCTCTCGCCGAAATCTGTGTGTCCAAACCCCACCACTCGAGACGGTCCAGAACTCAATCGATCTGCACTTCCTTGTGCCACACCTACACAACCTTGCAAACGTTATTAGAGATATGCTAGGTATATATCTACCGTCTATCCCCCTGTTTAAAGAAATTCTGGTTTCCAGTTCTGAATGTGTTATGGTCCTTCTTTGGCGGTTATTGAAATCTATCAGCACCCTTGTGGCATATACATCAACACTACTTCGGTCCTCCATCACCACACGACAATGGAAGATAGGACACACTAACAAGAACGATAACTGAAGCTCAACATCATCGACTTGGAGCATAGCATTGGACGATTCAATTCTACATTCGCCGTGGATGGCGAGCAATACTCCATCTGCCTACAGGTGCCAATGTCGAAATGTTTATTAGCAAATCGAACATGATATAACACATCAACGATACGTCTATCGCTCGAGAGCTCTTCGTATTTCGCCCAAAGACAATGATATTATTGCAGGTATCAAAACTTGTTCATCAGACACGCCATGCACTCCGATTGACAAAACCAGATGTGTGCCGTCTGTGTCCACAACTGACTGAGTAACAATCCTCGCTAACCGGCTAGCCTTCTGTATCTTGCTAGATGCCTTTGCTCGTTCAGAGATCCGAATCCAACACATCTCCCCAATCATAAACGCGAAATACACGACATGAGATTTCTTTCCCAACCAATTAAACAAGCGAGGCCACCAAAAGAAGCTCCCACGTTATTTCGCTCCAAACGCCGTACTCCCACGATCTGCTCATGCGCATACGTCAGACAATCCCCCAAGGACGCGATTCCTTACTTCGAAACTCAAACATAAGTGCGCTGTCTCTTTTCGGGAGGACTCTGGCCATCCATGCGTCCTTGGTTATTTTGTGAAATGTTTCCAGGGAAGCTGGCTCTGCTCGCACTCGTGGGTGTTAAGCCGTATTGGTTCGCGCCATTAACCATGCCATACCCCTGGTCCATTCCCGTGTTTAAGGGAGATTGCTGGGGCATCTGACCCGGGGACCAAGTCGCGCCAGTTGCTGGAGGTGTAGGTGTTGTCTCGAACTTGAAAGCTGTTCCGCCTGGTGTGTTCAAGTTGCTGGGAGGGTTCATGTAACCTGCGCCGCCAACTACATATCCTGATCCGGATTCTTGCTGGGTTGAGGGATCGTAGCCCTTAAGAAGATAGCTCAAGTGATTCTCGACAATCTTCTGCATTCCGCTCTTGGTGAATGGCTTAGCCAGGACACCGTTCATTCCTAGATATGGACGATTAGTTCTTGCTCTCAGCCACAAACCTCACCACGATACTTACCATGTTCGAAATAACAGTGAACCTCATCGGATCGGATATTAGACGTCATAGCGACGATGGGGATGGCAGGACAGTCTTGTCGGATGTACATGGTGGTCGAGACACCATCCAGCTTAGGCATGATGATGTCCATAAAGATCATGTCAAAGTGATCACGGGCAACGCTTGTGATACGGCTATAAGCATCCGCTCCGTTTTGCTAAATCAATGGTCAGTCTGGCTATACTCCAAAGTTTTGCTTTTCGGATTTTACATACAGCATGCTCAACCTCACATCCCATCGACTTGAGGAACTTGATACCAATTTTAGCACAGGTTGGATCATCTTCCACAAGGAAGATTCTGGGCTTCCGCGATGCCCAAGTGAGAGCTGAGTTGGTCGACGAATTGGAGTTTCCGTGGGTCTGGATGTTGATGGGTTGAGGGGCAGGCACTTCCTGCATGGCATTGGCGCTCGAATCGTTTGGCATCGCATAAGGAATCTTGTGGATGTGGTCCGAGTGGAAAGGATCAATACCAACAGTCTGGCCCACTGGGTAAACGGGATAGCGATTGATGTCGTTCATCGGATCATGCATCATGGGCATTGAGGCTTGTGGGATAACGACGGCAGAATCGGCCGGGGACCCATACACACCTTGAAGACGTTCCAACTCCCGGTCGGCAATCTGATCAGGTGTCACGCTAGACAGAAGCTCACGAGCCCGTCTCAATTCAGGTGCCGAGTCATCACTACCATCTAGAGGAGATGTGCCGACGTTGAGGTGCATGCTCTGCTGATGACGGTTGCTGGAAGGTGCTAGGTAGTTGAGCATTTCGTGCTGGGATTGCTTCTGCGCATTGAGCATCTTTTGCAGTGTCAGGACTTCGTTGACGAGAAGTCGGTTTGTCTGAGAAACTTCGGTGAACAATTCCTGGAGCTGTTGCACTTGCTGTTGTGTGGCAGTGAGCTGTTCAGTCATGACACTGATGTGATGACTGGTAGTGAAGTCCTCTGTGGCCTGTGCTCTCCTAGGGGCTGGTGCCTTTCGGCGAATGTTATCAAGATCATCTTTACTGCCCACTCTGAAATTGGGATGCTTGAATTCGAGAGTCTACGTTAAGGTTTAGTATAGGATCAAGTTCCAAGGGTCAAACAAGACATACGTTGGCGCCGTTGGCCGAAGAGCCACTATCGTTTGTTTGTCGCACTTTGTGAAAATCATACTTGTTCAGTTGTCGGACGAAACTGGCCATATTGCTGTGCTTGAAGTGCTTAGGGAGGATGGAACGAGTAAATTTTTCGTTCTAGGGTGGTTAGCATTTTGTCGATCGCAACGGCATCAGTTCAATCCTTACCTCGACAACGACGAAGGTGTCACCATCTTTGCCCCATCTAGCGACATCTTGATGCGCCGGGTCCTCGAGCATTCTTGACCTTTGTTAGCATTCTTGTTGTATTTACAAATTGCCAGGAAGCAACTATACCGGTAGAGCTTGCGGACCTATCAAAAGCGTTAGGTGTGATGTAATCAACTGTCACTAGCTATGAACTTACAAATTCGCTGGCATTGCTGCCACCAACTCCAGGGGTTGACGTTCCGTCGCCGGCCGACATTCTGAGAGTATTTCCGGTCTTTTAACGATTATACGCGGTATCTCGTGATGAAGCGGTATGGTTGATATGATGGCAAGAGAGCGTTCGGTTAAGAGTTGTTGCAGCGGTTAACCGATACAAGAGGCGTTTAACCGGGCCGAGTCGCCGTTGATCGCTGTGAACTCTGAGGGAACAAATATGGCCCTCTGTTGAAGCCACCAGGGACTGATCTTGATGCGCCGATGCAAAACAGTAATGGTCTAAAAGCCGGCAGCGGAACTGGAGATTCGAGGAGCGGACGCGTTGATGTAAAGTTGAAGCGCCGCAAGTCCAGGGGTTGTTAGGCTTTGCAGAACCGGGGGGGGCGAGATTTCGGATATGAGGCCGTCGCAAGGAGGTAGAGGTTGTCGATGCGATGAAAGAGGGCCGTCGCAATTGCAAAACCAAAGGGGTGGGAAATGGAGGGAATGGAGAACGGGAAACTGGGACTGGGCCTGAGTTGTATCTCAAGACAAAGTTGGGAGGCCGAGTGGGTGGGAGTGGACACAGGCGTGGACGGAATAGTCTGAGCCTGCTTTTTGTTTCTGAACTGAGCTGGGCGTGGCTTGGCTTTGGCGGGGGTCGTTGTGACTTGTCGATTTGCTCAGCGATGTGGATATCAGTCAGGTACTGAGTACATGCCGCTGCCGCTCAACACGCTCTCTTCCGGGAGCAGATGGCACTTCCCACTTCGGCTGGGGCAGGGGGCCTGTGCTGGTCGCTGGTGCTGGCTTATTCTGATAGTTACGGATACTGTCGCTGCTGATGCTACGAGCAAGGCGAAGGCGCATGCAACAGCAAAAGAAGAAGAAAAGCTTGAGCCGGAGTGGGCACTTCCAGCCAAGGTTGGCTTAGCCTTAACCAAGATCGCGGTGGGAATGGAGCGCTATTGCGCGAACGAGTCTGGCGGCCGTCCTTGTGGGGTGTCCCCTTGTTGCCATCATAGCTTTTTGGTCCTTCTTGTGCCGACCATGACCCTTGGTTGGCTGCCCAGTTGCACTGGAGATCGTCCCTATGTCGACTGTGTGGAGGTGATCATGGCGCACCGTGACCACAATGCGACCTAAGCTCTGCTTGGAAGATCTCACGCTGGTGAAGAAACGAGAACCATTCAGCTGTTGAAGTCCATTCCATTATTGTCCTGGCGCGCCATGTTGATCGTTTTTTTTTTTTTTTCTCGCACCATGCATGGCGTCCACGTTCATTAACTTTCAGATACGGAGCACCCCCGAGACAGGAGGCTCTTCGGGAGGAGTAGAAGAAAATGTAAACGCCCATCAGATTGTGTTGACTTCTTTACTTTGACTACCTTTCGTCATGTTTGCGTACGTGTTCAATCCAACAGAAGAACTGTTCCAGTCTTTCCGTGTCTTGCATCCATCTTTGAAGCCGTGCCGTGTTGCGCCATGCAGGGAGGAAGCTGATGCGGGTTGTAGTACGTAGCAAACAATCAGAGGTGGGTTCTCTGCTTCTTGAAGCAATCACACTCGAGCCAGTTTCGAGACTAGAGTGTCCGAGTCTTTTTGTCAACAGCCGTTAGCTTGTTATCTTCCCATAGCCAATTTGACCCTAAACAGATGTAAAATTGTCCAGCGTAGGTAGTGACCCTGCTCCTTTTAGCATTGGGTTTTGAGACCAGGTCACTGTGGTCCGGCGCGCTGTGGAATGCTTGGAATTTCTATTTCTCAATCGACGAGGAATACATGTCGCAGCTCATGACTCGGGCTGAATCCGGCAAAGTAGAATTTGGTCGTTTTACCGAATGCCGGGGTACAGCTCTTGCGCGCTCAATTAATGCGAGATATCTTGATGATCTCCCCTCTAATAGTATAACCCTTTGCCTTCGCTCCTGGATAAGACGTGCCGGTGCGTTGAGGTTTGTTGGTTTTTTGTACAATCATTCTTTGAATTGCAAAGCTGGATCGTTAGTGAGACTCATTGTCCTGGTTGAATGAGTATCTGTTTCAAGATATGCTGTAAATTATTATGTTGAAATTAGGACCCGTATAGACCATGTCCGCCTGCACATCAATGATAATAAATGGATCCATCCGAAGATCTTGAGGAGAGTCAACAAGCAAGAAGATCGGAGCGCGCAATGTCCGGGGACCACAAATTAGGAAATGTAGCTGTGCAATAACAGATCGTTGTTCAACAAGGATAAACTTGCCTTTAGTCGATGTTGATTGTGAGGGAGGAATCCCCATTATCTTACCAGTCACTGCATGCGCTTCGCTTATTGTCGAACTAGAGAGATCTTAGCAGTATTGAATCAGTAACATGCCAGAAATGGACAGCTATTCGCGCATGTCATTGTGCGGATCTAGCCGGACAAGATCAACGAGGCTGAGTTGAGAGGAAGCAATTGAGTAGTAGCTCTGCACAGTGGTATTGGAAGTGGGAGCGGAAACGGATTCAGTCTAAAAGTAGTAGCAGGTAAGGCAAGGGTGTGACAACTCGTCTTTTAGCCTGTTCTTTCGCATTTTTTTTGCTGTTGTAGGATGTCGAGCACTAAGCTGTCCTGTCCAATACAGTGCAGCAATGGGCGGCATGGTGGTTGTCGAACGGAGGATATCGAAGCCTTGACGGGCTCGCACATAGCTCGGAGAAGATATTGACAACGGCTTGAGAAGACTCGGAGGATTGCGATAGCTGTACCTAGCTCGAATGTGGAGGATAAAATAGAGAAGTGAGAAGTCTGCGCGGTCGAGACCGTAGCCGTTGTAAAGAACGAGGGCGAGAACGAAGCGGGTAATCACAGTGTAACTGCAGGAACGGGTGCGGGCACACAGTGCACGAACCACAGATATGGAAACCTAACAGCAACCGCAACACGACCAACAGCATAGACCACCTACCTGCCTAGGTGTTTAGCAGCCTGCCTAGTCACCAATGCCAATAGTATCGTTACTACACGAATTAGAATTCCTTAACAACGTAAGTACCTGTATCGGGCGGTGACTTCTAGCGCTATACCATATTGTAAATACCTTAGGTAAGTCCTATCAAGGAGACTTCTATTTTTCTTTCTCTCTGAGAGGTAGGCATGTGCCTGCCAACTAATTGCCTTAGTACGTATCAAAGATTGCGGGGTTGAGAATTGACAGGGGAGGAGGACCCTGAATTCCTTGGAAGGTGGAAGCACTGGAAGGCGATGGCTATCGGGAAAATTACTTGGGCTTCCGTAAGTCGGTATGCGGGTAGACAGAACAGAATATCGTACCAAGAAGTCCCTGATAACAGAGCACTGATCGAGTGTTTCGCTGTCCACTCAGGTGATTTTATCATTCCGTCTATGCACAGGACGTTTTTAATACCTCGCATACTATTAGAACCAGTACCAATTATCGCACAGGACAAGCGCATGAAAGTCTGCACGCATGACTGGACGGACGCAAACAGCTCAAGAGACATCTGCACCAAATTCTACGACCGAGACACATGACATTTGAGACAATTCAAGACACCACTATACTTGTTGCAAGATGATTCATTCATGATTGTCCCCGGCCGGCACGTTTGTCTCATCGCTTGGCCAAGAGAGAGGTGCTATAAGATTCCAAGTTTTGATATAGCTTTGTCTCGGACATTTCCATCAATAAACGTCAGGGATCCGGGTCTAGCAAGGGCACGTTAAAATTCTTGTTCAATGTTCCTGCGGTAGCCAAATAACTCCAGCTGCGCAGAGGCTCCTGACTCGTCTGTCTTCATGTCAAGCAGACAGGCATCATCTCCCCTGTCTGAGAAAGGCAGCAAAAAAGAAATGAATAATCCGAAGCTCATCGGGCTCCTCAACAGTGCCGCCTACCAAAATAACGGTTAGTCTCCAATCGGACTCTGCCGCCTCCCGGAACCGAAACGATACTGGCTTCTCATTTAAAAGTCTTGCTTGTTCCTGAAGAACAGCTTACCGTTTATGCCACAAAGCTCGCGCAAAATAGGTCAGTGGCTTTGTCGAAAGACGCCACATCAGGCCAGTTCTCAACTGTCAGCTGCGTGTCACATTCTGACTTCGCTTCAATTAGCCAGTCTTGAAGAGAAGCCAGAAGGTTATTTACTGACTAAAGTCGTGCCGATTACCCGCACGGCACAACATACAAACTTCATGGTTAAGACTTGACTAGGTACTCAAATCATGGGAACGCGCTTATCAAGTCGGTTTTCGCGTTCCTAGACCAGATCTCTGTTGATTTCCGTATTGAATCGTGATGCTTCGTGATCAAGCTTTCTGATAGCCTCTAGCCAACCATACATTAAGCAGAGATGGGATATGAAGCTTTGGCTGCTCCGGTCCGCATCAACAACCTTGCAAGAGCGCAATGACAAAAGTTCGCCTATGTATTGAGAACGCGAGCACGGCATATGGCCATTAGGTGTAAAGTCGGCCGCCGAGAAGCTTGAAGATGAAATAATTCGGACACTTGATGTCTGCTTAAACTGTCATCTAAGTTACTTTACTTTGGCGCTCTGAGCCTTGGAGGACACGCTTTTCTGCTACCCACTGCAATAGAGGTGGTTTATAATTCCCGACATAGAAATGACTGGAATGCTTACTGAACTTTATCGAGGCGCATCGTGCGAGGTAGAGCAAATAAACTTCCACGATAAAGATCGTTGAAAGGCAACGGGCCGTGTAGAGCCCAAGCAAGCCCCAGAAAAGGACCTTCCAGATGACTCAGCAGACCAATCCCACACCGAGGTGACGAACCACTCACCGTGGTGAGGCGGATTGTCGATTGAGTCACTGGAAATTTGACATAGCCCCACGTTCTCTTTGGCGTGCGCTTCGATTCAACTTCACAACTTTTGCCCAAACAACTCAGAAGCAGCGCTCGCACCACCGGCAAAATGTCGCATAAGGGCAATAGTGGAAAGGGTAAAAAGCCCTCAAAGTCAGGAGCCGAGAGCAAGAGCGAGGATGTTCTCCAGGCGGTTGTAGGTGATATGGCGGGGTATTATACCGATCAAGAGCAGCGTAAACTCACAATGTATTTCTCCAGGTCATCGCCGACTCCTTCCAAGACCGATTCAGGCCTTTCACGACTGAGAAACCAAGAGTAAGACTAGAGAAAACCTGGTGTGGCATGTGTCCACGTACTGACGAAGTTATTCGCAGTGTCTACTCCCACTCGCGAACGTCCCGCTCATCGAGTATACCCTTGAGTTTCTGGCAATGAATGGTGTCAACGAAGTCTATATCTATTGTGGTGCTCATACCGACCAAGTCGAAGATTACATTAGTCGATCCAGGTGGACAACAGCGGCCCGAACATGCCCTTTCTCACACCTCCAATTCGTTCGAGTTTCCGACGCACGATCAGCTGGCGACGTTCTTCGTGATATGGACAAGCGATCACTTGTTGATGGCGATTTTATCCTCGTAAACGGCGACTTAGTATCCAATATCATGCTCGACAATGCTCTGGCGGCGCATCGAAAGCGCAGGGAAGCCAGTGCGGCCAACATCATGACCATGGTGTTGCGCAGTGGCGGAGAGGACGATCACCGAACAAAAACAAATGGAATTACTCCTATTTTCGTTGTCGACACCAAGACTCAACGATGTCTTCACTACGATGAGATGGACCCCTTGACAAGCGACCGATATATGTCATTGGACCCAGCTGTTGTGGACGAGCTATCAACTGAGTTCGAAATTCGATCCGACCTCATCGATGCCGAGATCGACATTTGCACACCCGAAGTCCTCGCTCTTTGGTCAGAAAGTTTCGATTACGAACTTCCCCGAAAGAATTTCCTGCACGGTGTTCTGAAGGACTGGGAGTTGAACGGCAAGATGATTTATACCGAGATTTGCGAAGAGGGCTACGCAGCACGAGCAAGCAACCTGCAGCAGTACGATGCTGTCAGCCGTGATGTTCTCGACCGATGGACGTATCCTTTTATTCCAGAGTGTAACATTGTACCCAAGCAGTCATACCAGCGACATATCCACGGCGTCGTCGCTGAGCAGGGTGCATTCTACGCAAACGACGCCAAAGTTACAAATTCTATCATTGGGCGCGACAGCAACATTGGCTCGGGAAGCAACATTTCCAACAGCATTATTGGTAGAGATTGCAAGATTGGCGCCAATGTCGTTTTGGTGGACTCTTACGTTTGGGACGACACCACAATCGAAGATGGAGCAAAGATTTACCAGTCCATTGTCGCAGACTCGGCCATTGTTGGCAAGAACTCCTCCATATCTGAGGGAAGTCTGATCTCTTTCGGTGTCAATGTTAGCGAGAACGTTACACTACCTAAAGACTCTGCGGTCTCTTGTGTTGATTTCGACGGTAACCCTGTGACTCCGGACACAAAGCTACTCGGAGCCAACACCAACGCCGCCAAGTTCACCGATCCTGAGGACGATGACCTCGATGAGAGAGATCCATCCCAGCTGCAGAAGAGCCTTCTTTACAACTTGGCCCAGTTCAACATCTCCACCTCATCCGTGTCAACGCTATCTTCTGAGATATCGGAAGATGAGATGGATGAGAACTCCCTGCACATTGACGCCAGCGACCCATCGCGCCGTACCTCCTTCGCCTCTGATGATGCTGGTGACAAACTTTCCTTCCACCACGAGGCAGTCCACGGTCTTGTCGACGCACTACGCGCTGAGTCTGGTGATTTCGACTCGGCCAAACTTGAGTTCATGGGTCTGCGCCTTTCCAACGACGCTTCTGATGCTATGATGCGTCGCGCTGTGGCTAGTGCCTTTGCTCATCGCGCAGTAGAGCTCATGACCCCTGAGTATGGCGGCCTGGAGCCCAGCAAGGCCGCTGATCGTGCCCTCAACGCTCGTCCAGGTGCAACAAAGTTCATCAACGAAGTTGGCATCGGTCTTGAGGATGACAACGAGGCCGCGCAGGTCGAGTTCATTATCGCCCTTCAAAAGGCTCTCACACGTTCCCAAGGACCAGAACAATCCCGCGTGGGCATTCTCCTTGCAGCAATGCTCCAGCAGCTGTACGCACTCGATATCCTTGAAGAGGAAGGTATTCTAGGCTGGTGGGAGAACGAGCGAGCTGTTGAAGGGGAGAGCATGACATTGCTGAAGGAGAAGTGTAGAGTGTTGGTGGAGTGGCTGGAGAATGCCGAAGAGGAAGATGACAGCGATGATGAATAGACGACCGGTTCCTATTTTCTATCTAAAGATAGTGGAGTTCAAAGGAAATAAAGTAACATGATTCATATTAATCGAGACTTTGGTCTCAAACATTTGGCTACATGAGTAATTGCACGCATAGCAGTATGGTCCAAGTGAGGCAGGCATAAGAGCGAAACTTCCATTTGCATCATGCTAAAGTCTTGTTAACGACAGGATCGCGGTATAGGATAGGTCCCTTCATCAACAGTCTGTAGGTGCTAGTACAGTGTTGGGGACATCTATCTCTCCCTCTTTACCTCGGGCTGAACGCGTCTTTGCTTTCCCTTACCCGGCCTAGGTACTGAGATGTGCCTCAACTTCTATAGCGACCCCTGGATTAAGCTATCCCGATCCAAGAGCGAGCCAGTTCCCGTTGGCATCGAATCGGCCTCAGGCCATCACATATCATTGCACTTAGCCAAGCCTTCCAGCTTACTGTCACAGACAACCTACAAAACGTGAATATCTCCTGAATAATAAGCGGTGGTGCTATCTTCTGGGGAAGTAGATCTGCAAAGTCGCGGTCTAAATCACTTAAATCCGTAATGCCGTCAAGTCAGGGGGTTACCCACGCAATCACCAAGTGTCAAACACGATGTCGCGGAACTATTACCATAAGAACTTACATAAGAATAGAAACAGTGGCAACAACACGATGGTGTTGGTACATGACAACAATATCATGAGAATATCACATCCTAGACTTAATCTTCTTTGTATAGGGGACCAGTCTAGGATTCGAGGGACCGTCTGCCAGGTTCGATAAGCACTATCGTGGGGATTACATATGCCAGTCAAAGACTCCAATCTCAATGTACCTCTACAGGTCGTGATATTTTTGGAAGCTCAGGGATGTCGGACCTGGCCCGCGGATGGTGATAGGCTCATGATGGGGTACTACCCTATATCAGACCATGGCAAAATATGAACCTGGAATTGACCCAACATAATGCATGTCTATCAAGTTCGATGAAGTCTTGAGTTTGTAAGCACCGGTGGATTGCCTTTATTTCGCCGACTGTGGCCATGTAACCCCAGAGTATTCCATTCCTTTATGCGCTTGTCTATACTGTGGAAGACTCCCAAGAACTTGTGTGTATATCTCATCACATGTTTATCAATACCCTGCACTACGGAAGCCGACCGTTAACGGTTCACCTGAAAAAGCCTAACGATTCCTTGCTACGGTGAGATTGAAAACCATATACCGAGAAGCTGTTTTCTCTATAAACCTGGGATATCTGATCATGGAACAGTCTCCAGTTGCCATGCCATATCTTTACCGTGGTCCGTAGGTTCGTCGCCACCGGAAATTAACATGCTTCTCTGTTGAGTTGTAACCTTACCCCTCCATCAGGCTTGAACTTGAAGCTGGGTTGAAGTCTTATCCACACGTTCATTGTGAGGTCCTGCAAACATGTACGTTGATGGAATAGGGACAACCACGTTCCTCCGTTACAACGTAGCCACTCGAGTCCTTCACCATTGGAGACGACAGGGGAGTAATAGGTAGTTTTCTGTACAAATGAAAACCTTTTTCAGCTGCAGAAACCCCATGGTGACGACAATGTGACGGGTGGAAAAGTGTTGAGTCAGTGTCGTCGATGTACAGTATGCAACTATCACCACACCACAAAGATAGCAGTTGCAACCCTGAAAATTCATATCCATGTGTGCATCCACCGAGATCTTCATTGTAGAATTGAAAATAGCATTTCCAAAAATAGGAATTCGAATATGGGATCCCTTATTTTCTTTATCTTCACCTGTCATCACCAGCAACGTGCCATCAGCCCGTCGGCGCTGATATACCATACAAGCAATGATCAGCTCGCTTCACCACCAGACTTACACAGTCGGAAGGGGGGAGACCAATCCAGGTACAAGAAACGTGGAGAAGGGGGGCAGACATCTCCAAAAGCTTTTTTGGAGGGCAGATGCACATGGGTAGGACGTGCGATGATGTAGTGATCAACCTAATTGTGTCCCCCTTGGGTTTGGCAGTTCCCAGCCAACCTTCAAGCCCTGCAGTACTGAAGGCTTCTAGAAGAAGACCCTGATTCAGGATCATAGTAAAATTTCGAGTTTTCCCCCTACATTCAATCTTGGATCCATCGCCATACCGCTCCTTTGCAACATAAGCTGACAAGTGCTGATCTTCGAGAGGACGACCTTGAGGACGATTCGAACTGCCGAAGATAAGACTCTACTCGGCTCACCCAAGCAGAGATGATCAGCAAAGAGGAGGGATCGTCGGCTTTCGACTTGGATAGTCCAGTCATGAACCTCTCGTTGATAAGTACCATTGATTGTAACAGAGTCGTTGGGATGACTGCCATTTAACAAAAGCATAGTGGCTGCGGAACCTGGTTTTGGACAACGGTCAAATAAATAAATACACTGTAGGGCCCCTGCCAGTGGCTTGCTTCTAAGCCTGCAGACATCTGGTCACCGAAACCCTATCTCACCTAGGTATCGCGACATAAGTTATATGTGTCTGATATTAGCCTCCTGAGATGCAGCTGCAGCTCCTTCGGGGTCAACCCGCCCCTGACTGATTCAGAATGTTTCCAATCACATCAACCAAGTCGGATAAAGTTACCGCTGTCTTGAGTAATGGCTCACTGAGAGGAGGCTTATCGCAGGGTTGCATGCGCAACCCTGGCACACGGGGTACAGAACTGGCTAACGTAGGGCTCATTCCCAGATTAGGCATTGCCGACGAGTAAGGCCTGGTCAGTGTTTGTGTGACAGGACCACCGCGGGTATGGGCCGAGTAGTCGCGGTTATATGCAGTGGTGATAATCAGGACCCTGACCATAACAGAGAGCTTTCAACTTTTGATGTCTGCAAGGCGCCGGGAAACTTCCACCAATTGGTCAACAGGCACAATTGTTGAGGGGACAGCGGGAAAACTCTGAGTTGGGCTTGATAATCCTTACATGATTGCAACCAAATGTTACTCTGACGAGTCAGTATTGATGAAAAATTCTTGCGGTAAGTAATTTAACAAAACCGGTATGACGTCAACGCCTCCGAAGAGTTCTGCTCGCGATACCCATACCCATTATGCGGGGGCATCAATAGACGTACAGTAGTGGCAGTACGGATACATCTTCAACCAACGTGTGACTGAATTAAGGGGGTGCCACGTTGACAGCACTAGCCCGAAATGTTTCGAATGCTCCCCTGTTTGCGATGTTTTTCGGTTCTTCTGGAGATGGTCTGCGCAATCTCTGCCTTTGCTGTTTCAGCCTCGTGGGTAGACTGACGTGGAAAGAGTTGAAAAGTAACAATGACATCATGAGTCTGGCTGCTGCAATCTAGCTAGACCCATTCCTGCCATGGGATGAACCCTGATCCATGCAGAGCATGAACTGACTGATTGGGATTCTTCTCCGTCCTAATGTTTTGATGAACGCTAATGTTCCGAAAGTCTATGTGCGTCTCACAGTGAGATGCTGCCTGCCCTTGTAGAGAGCTCCAGCTTCGTGATTAAACAGCTTCGGCATTATCCGCACGACTCATCACGAGCCAGCTGTCATTTGTGGGGTAGGGTTTGAGCAACGGCACTTGATGCTTTTGGTTGACATTGGTGCACTTATGCGAGCTGGATACTGAGATCGAGCTTGTGAACCGTTAAAGCATGCGTATCTCGATTAAGGTATAACCGACTTCGGGTAATGTGATGTCAGCCATGACAAAGTTTAAGAGCCTTGCTCAAAAGGTAACCACACATCGAATCTCATAGAGTTTTGTTCGACAGCAGCCCCTAGGTAGGATTGTTCTCCCCTGCAAGAAAGGGTGGGAGGGGGGAGCGTTACATGGTGTACGCGACTCGCCCGAAATTTGCATGGTGTTCACACCAAGATACCCGCATGGTAGATGATCGTTGTGAATCCCCACCAGCCACACGACACGATTCGTTACCATACGACAGGGCAGTAGTGGCTGACTTGCCGACGATTGTACGGGCAGCAAACATCGATCTCCAGGTACAAAGCAAAACTGAAGCTGAAGCGGGTAAATCTGCAAAGAAGGGTCCAGACCTTGATACTGCGCTCAGACTCAACTGCCGAGCGGTAAAATAGCCCATCATGGAAGCAGATGCTTCGAATCGTCGATGGTGACAGTGACGTAACTGTCGAATGGCAAGTAAAGGTTGGTGCTGGGGAGCTGAGAGCTCATGGTAAACATGGCGATTCGGAAAACGACTTGCCGGTCGCATCTGAGATGGCAGTTTGCCGAACTTGCGCCAAAACAATTAACTGTACCTAAGCACAGACACTGAGAGTACGGGTACATACAGTGTTGGCTCGATACCCATTTCAGTTCACAAGCCTCGAAGCGGCACGGTCCTGCATCTGCTTGTGGCACACCCGCAACAAAACATGCGATTGTCGGAGCCATGCCGTGGGACTTGGCTGGGGTCAGGATGCACTCCGAGATGGCTCAAGATGGGACCTGCCAGGGTAGCCCTGGTGAAGGAATAGCACCATGGCTGCGTTGGGGGGAAGCTCTGTAGGACCTCCTCAATTGAGACGCCATCAGCCCTGGCCTAAAACCGTTCCAAGCCAACGGCCTTAATCGATCGTAGGATACGTTAATGTATGGATGTTTGCGCATTGACGTTGGAGGTAGCGATTGGAGTTAAGCAGAAAGCTAGAAGCTAGGGAGGATCTGTCGAACCGTTAGGATATACACTTCAGTACCTCATAGGGACAAGAAACAAACCGCACTCAGATCGATCCAAGCCGCAAAGTCGATTCCTATGTGGCCCAAGGCAATGCAAATTCCTTTTGCATATTATAGGTACCTTATAGCCAACGCATAGGACTTTCATCTCGGAGCCGAACGAAGAGGGAAACCAGCGCGGATAGACCAATATCAACGCCTTGAGTCGTCCTTGTTTGGTTCGAAATTGTTTGCCCGTGGTTGCCAAGGGTCAGTTGGTACTCGGTTGGTGTAAGCCATATTCGTAGTCGCTAGTCACTTATACCGCTTGTGATATTGGATCACGACATTGGCACCGAGGAAGCGTAGATTCGGAAATTTGACAGCATCTCCAGGTACTAAGAAACGGAAGAAATGTCAAGAGCAGGAAATGAACACAATACGACAACGATTTGTTATTTCAAGAAAGAAAGAAAGAAAGGGGTTTCTTGGTAGGAATTGAGAAACTCCCCTTCAATATCTTCGGGAAGGTTACCTAAGATGAAGGGGCGACAGCCACGCGTCAAGCCACACCGTTCGCGCCACAGTTACAGCTTGGCGCTGTACATCTCGACAGCTACCTACAGCAGATACGCTGGTCTACTCAGGCAATGATCAACAAGACAAGAGTGCAACAACATAGATCGGCATATAATTGGAGAAGACTCTCTAAATAGAATCAATCTAGACTGTGGCGTCGATGATAATTTGCCTCTCATTGTGGCTGTGAAGCTGCAATCGAATCCCCAACGTCGGATTGTTTTGTTTGTATCAAGGATGTGCGGGGAGAGAAACAATGTCCAGAATCCTCACATGCAAAGCATCCACGTGTTGATGCTCAATCTGGAGTCAAGAGTGAAGATCCTTTATTTTAATGGTGGCAAACGGCTACAGTACCAAGGGCTGGGCTAGGCTAGACTAGGGGAGGGCTTCGGCGACCGCTACAAACGCAGCGCATGGTTTTTGCAATTGGCATTCCCAACGTTGGGACCAAACTTAATCAGGGCAAGCTGCGTAAGTGAAATGGTTCGATTGTGACGGCTAGTTAGTTGACAGTCTATTCATGTCAGAGGGTACGGTTATAATGGCTAGAAGAAATCCTCGGCGTTGCAAAAGGCCAATTGAATTATCGAGGGACTGGTCCGTAGGTACTAGGTAATCTGATACATCTTAGCTAACCTTACTGGTAAGGTAAGGGTAGCACCAAGACTGGGATACTTTACATATCGACAATCTGAAGGGTTCAACACAGCCACACGGGAGGAAAGCAGCTCGCTTCTAGCCTTGGAGCTATCACATCTGGATATGACAGTACGTAGTCGACACCTTTAGCTATCGTGGTCCCCTGATTCAACGACATCCATATCACGACACCGTACACGATAACGCAACACAATACCTAGTACCTACAGCGCAGAAAGCTGCAAGCTGACTTCCATGAGGTACATACTGTAGTCTCGCCATAGGCCATGGGATGCCCTGAGCCTGGTGAATGACGGCCCTGGTCAGGTGGCTGACCTCAAAAGGGAAGGCTCTAGAGACAGAGGTCATTGTCGGGCCGTACAGTAGACGTGATGCAGATGAAAGGAACGGATGGGAACCCATCCGTCATGCCGCCAGACCGGGTAGACATCCATCCCATGCCCTGTCGAGAATCCTACAGTAGATGTGCCCAAGTAGGGACTCTTCACACACATAGGGATACATAGATACGGATTCAGTTGCAGCGCTTTCCCAAAGAGCCAGCCTGTAACCAATAGGGATCTGAAAAGACATAGGCAGCAGGGATTACAAGGGAGCACAGCGCAGCACCATGCATATTACGGCGGGAAATGGGAGATGAGGCATGGCATGGCATGGCATAAGTCAACACTGGATCGCATCGCATCAGTTGCGTTGCACGCGTTGTTTAGAATTAGATTTCCCTCCATCCCAAGTACAGTATGCGGATCATTAGCGGCAGCTATGCATGGAGTGACCCTAGGGAGAATCTAGGAAAAGATAGAGATTTCGTTTCCGACAGCGGTAATTGGATACATGACTCTGTTTTGCCGGTTGAGATTGCCATGAACGCAAGTACCAGTGTTGCGCGGCGTTTAGGGAGAAAAGAATGGGAAAAGTGAGTAGAAAAAAAAAAGTCTCAAACAATGGCTCAATTCTCATGCCCCAGGCATTTGGCGATAGAACTGTCGATGAGGGGTGACTTTGGTGTGGACAGCCGATGGCCAACGGTGTGTTTATGAAATGGGCGCCGATGACAGAGGAAAGATCCGATCCAGCTAGCGCTCGACTGTGGGCTTGGGACCTCCACATCCCACGACTCTGGCGTTCCTGCGTAAGGGTTACCGCTGTTGTATCCGAAGCGCTAGGACCACTGCCTTTTTATTTTTATTCACCTCAATAGAAACGGGCAGCGCCTAAACTAGGAGTCTGTACGGCGACCCCCCGCCTGAACGGAGTTTTAGGTCTCTACCTACAGAAGGTGAATCCCCGGGAAAAATAACGGGATGGAAATGGGAGATTTCTTGGGGACCCGGACAGGCTGCAGGCAAGCCTCACCCCTCACTTAGTTTCCCTCTGTTAAAGCCTTCCGTTCTAATGCACTTCTATGGACTCTTAAGGCCTAACAAAGAAACTAACATAACTCTCATAAAGTCCACAATGGCCAAAGAGGCTGCGGAAGCTAAATCTCCCACGTAGCTGCAATGGCGTCACTGCTCGTGGTATCTCCCTTGTTCGTTCGCTCAATTAATTACTGTATGTATCTACAGTACAGTGCTCTAGTGTAACTGCCCGTTCTGATGGAAAGTGTCCTGTCACAAGCCTCACAAGCCACACGCCTCTTCGGTAGGTTCCATGTAGGGCGCCGCCATACCTTCCTCCATAACACCCTGAGGCGAATGAACTGGGCTGCTTGTACCTTCCTTCCCGTTCCTTCTATCCCGTCGGCGCTTGTCCCTCACTAACAATTTTTCTGAAATGGCACGATGGAACGACCGAACCTCTTCTTCTTCATTCTGTCGTCTCCTCTCCTACCTACCTAGGTCCTCTCCCCACCTGACTACCTGTCCTGCGCATACGTACGTATGTACATACATGCCCATACAGTACAGTATGCAGCACGATACAAGGGTTTTGGTTGCCCGCCGACCCTTGCTTGACCCTAGCGGATGAGAAGACTTCTGGGATCAGGGTCCCCCTTGTTCGGTTGGTCCATCGCTTTGACCCCACAGGCTCCCGAAAATCGACGGGTGGATACGTTGGTATGAATGCATGTCCTTCTGACTCTACCTGCAGTACCTCAGTGCATAGATGAGCAACACAGCAATCGTCGAGCGTGATGCCCGCGTCTCTTAAGAATCGGGAGTGGCATCGATAGTCTGCTTAAACTATGACGCCAAAGGCATATGCGCCTCGGTTCATTTCAGCTCACTTCAGTTCGGGCCTCCAGGCGGTTTAATCGATATCACTGTGACTGGAGAGAGGTAAAAGCAGCACAAGCACAGTACTGTACGTAGTGCAGCAGACAGCCACAAACAGAATAGGAGCAGCAACGATGTTGCCCTCAACCCCAATATCCGTATTTCCCTTATCCATCTTTTCTTTCTCTGATTCTAGGCGGTATCCCGGCACTACGGACAAGCTATCATCGGTCGCCCCCCAAAGTTCTCATCCACTCTCACAAGACTGGAACTGCTTGGCCCGACGTTATTTCAGCAGCTGCAAAACACACAACCGTCGTCCGCTAGGACCTCTGCATTAAAGTCCACATCACTTAGATATCGTTCAGTCTTTCTGAAGCTGTGCCTCAAGTTAACTTGCTCGCCTCTCACATTCCGTCAACAACAGTCAGACTATCATAGTGCAGTATACACAGTATCGACGTATGAAATGACCGGTTGGATAACCTTCGTTATTCGTCTTGGGTAAAACAGATATCGCGGCATCACTCAAGATCACCGCGTTACGTCGCATCTCGACATCCATACATCGCACCACTCAGTCACTCCCCCAAAGACGCCCTAGCGTTTGATACAGCACAGGCACAAGACCGTGCGGCACAAGTACACAAGGTACTCTTTTTGCTGCTTACTGCGTACACGCCTCCTCCGATTTCCGTTCAACTCATCCACTCGATCCACGACACCGCCTCGGCGCCCCAGCCCAGGGCTTGGGACGTGGGTACGAGGTACTTGGGGACTTCAAAGTCAGATCCTCCTTCTCCGTCGAGTCTCTTCACCCTCGTCTCCGACGGGACTCTGGGACTGACGACAGGTCCCCACTACAGTCTACTCCTCCAATATACCCTTACCTTCTCTAGCTTACCTTTCTAATTACTACCGACACCACCCACTACAATATCTCACTTGACGCACCTCTACTTCTACCTTTCTTCTATTCTACTTCATCCTCTGCATATACCTTCGCGATAACTTGTCGCTCTCTGTCAACACTCGCTCACCATAGCTGTCTTGTCTCCTCATCCCATCTTACCGTTACAACGCGTCTAACGGTTACCGCGATTAACGCTCTTCGTTTCCATCGGCGACACCAGCGACAGCCCACAAACCCACTCTACAATAACACCCTCAACGTCTCACCTTTAAAATCAATGAACAACACCAGCACTTGACTCGCACAACTACTTCCGAACTTTGCGCACACGATTTTGACCACGTACCTACGATATCGCCAACCGTCTATCAGAAGACACTGGCCTTAACATTGCGCTGCGCTAACATCTGTACGACATCGCTGCTGTCTCGAGACGGCCTAATACGCTCGTCTCGATATGTTTCGACAAAGGTACGCACACTTTTGGAGATATAAGCATTTTGCGCTTCTATGATTTGAAGCGTGGTTCAGAAATGATCAGGAATGACATGCCACTTTTCAGTATGCTGACAATCTTTCTAGGACGAGCTCCCAAAAGCCGGGGGATGATCTACTAGCCAACTTCCGACAGCAGTTCCCCGACCTTGCTGCCGTCACCACGTCGTCTGCTGCTCCGGGTATATCTCAGACTACCGGCGCTGAGAACGCTCCTGCTGTGCCTCTACCTGAACGGTAAGTCTTCACATTGCGACTATATAGCAGCGCCAGCGCCTTGAGCGCGTAGCTCAGTCATCGACACCAGCCGCAGCCAAACAATTTTGCTAACCTAACATGTAGACAAAACCTTAGTCAAGATGCATTCCGTGACCAAGATCCGACCCCAAGGGCCACCAACGATCCCTGGAGGTTTACTCCTTCTCTCCTAGACCCTAACTCCATGTCTTTCGCCAGCTTTGCCAACGCGCCTCCTGGGTATTACACTCCTACTCCCGGAGGAACTAACACCCTGTTCCACCCACAAGCTGGTGACTTACATACGCCGACATTGGGTTTGGGTATGGGATTGAACACGCCTCTATCTATGCCTACGTCGGGCGACTCGCTTCACCCCGGCGCCGCTCAACCAGTCATGGACATGTCAGGCTTCCAGGCATTGCAACCGCACCAATTCCACCATTTCAATCCCTTCATTCAAGCACCTCCACCTCAGCCAACATTTGCACCATCGAGCTTTGTCCATCAAGATACAGGCTACGAGACCATGGATCAAGATGGGTCACCCATGGACTCTGATCCTTCAGAGGAGCGCATGTCATCCATTGGCGCCACCCTTCAGAAGACCACTCCCATGATGAATCTCCAGTCGCGGCAGTTCTCAAGTGGCCACATGTCTCACCCTCTCCCTGCGTCGGCCGAGAAGTTTCGATTCCATTCAACCCTAAATGCCCCTACAGCTATGATCAAGCACGCCGACGAAATTCCTGTTACATATCTCAATAAGGGACAAGCTTACTCGCTCTCTGTTGCCGATACCAATGCTACCATGCCCGTTGCCCCTGGTACCAAGTACCGCACCTTTGTCCGCGTTTCTTTTGAGGACGAGCAACAACGACAACGGCCAGGTGTCTGCTGGGGTCTCTGGAAGGAAGGCAGAGGCACCAACGAGGCTCATCAAAGAGGTGGAAAGCTCCAAGCAGTTGAATATGTGGAGGCTGGCCAGCCAGCTGAAGGCGACGATAAGAGAACTCGTGTGGAGCTGGAGTCTTCTTCCTTTGACGGTTTCTGCGTCACATGGACACCTGGAATTAACGGTCCCCCCGAGGTTAACATCGCAGTCCGCTTCAACTTCCTCTCGACCGATTTTAGTCACTCAAAAGGTGTTAAAGGTATTCCTGTGAGGTTATGCGCAAAGACTCACCCCGTTCCCTGCGACCCCTCACAGCCAGCCGCCGATGCCAACCCCGAAATCTGTTACTGCAAGGTCAAGCTTTTCCGTGATCACGGTGCTGAGAGGAAGCTTTCAAACGATGTAGCGCATGTCAAGAAGTCTATCGACAAACTCAAGCAGCAAATCGCCCAGGCTGAAAGTGGCCTCAAGGACTTTGGCAAGCGAAAACGATCAAGTGGTGCCGCAAAGGTGGGAGAGCCTCAGCGACCCGGCAAAGTACAGAAGCACAAGCGAACATGGTCCATGTCTTCAGCTAGCTCTGCTGGAGGCGGTGCGAGAGTCACTATGGAGGAAGACTTGCACTTCAAACTTCAAACTCTGCAAGACATGTTTACCAGTACACGTCCTGTCAGCGTATTATTCCTCAGAGGCGATGAGCCGGATGACCCGGATCTGCATCCTGTATCTCTTCCTGGAGATATCTCACCACTGACCAAGCCAGGTGAAGGCCCCAACTGGCAGGCCAGAAGTGGACGAAGCTCTGTCACAGGCTCTATGATTTCGCCTTCGCCTAGCTCTTTGTCTTTAGCGTCGCAGGCATCTGGCATTGGCGCTGGCAGTCAATGGAAAAATTTCGATTCTGTGGCGGGCGGTGACATGTCACGCAAGGGCTCTGAGCAGCCCACAAGAGTTAACAAGGGTGACGATGACGGCAGCCTCAGTGGATGGATTGAAGCCTTGGGCGTTGATTCATCTTATCGACCACCCCAGGATCGCAGCCCTAAACCGGTGGCATGCTTTTATATCCAACAACGAAACCCGAACGAGCCTAGCAATGCGGGCTATCACCGTGCTATCTACTTGATGCAGCGAACGCTTCAAGAACTCAACAATCGAATTGCAGCCAAGTGGGGTATTGACTCTTCCCGAATCTTACGCACGATTCATTCCATTCAAAACGGCCTCGAGGTGGAGATGGACGATGATGTGGTTCAAGAGCTCAAGGAGGGCCAAGATATGACTCTCGAGATTCAAGAAGTCAATGGACAGTCTGCAATCAAGAGGGAGTGGGAGATGGCTGTCGATCCTGTTGAAAGCATCGCGGAACCCAGTGACAAATCACAAAGCGGCTTCGTCCTTCGTCTCACTTTCTAATCGCTCCTTACATTCAGTTCTTTTATTATCCTTTATTTTTCCTTTTTGCTATTTACATCGCCATTTCGAATTGCGTATGACGATGAGTTTGCAGCGACGAACAACACATGGGTCTAGACTAGGGTTTGTCTTCTTTTGCTTGGTTCCCTCGGCCTGTCGCCAGGCTGAGTACACGATCGCATACATATATGGACAGGGATTGCTGGCTCTGGGGGCGTTGACGACTGCTCCTCTTCTTCAAAAATGATACCACTGGTTTTTTTTCTTCTTATTTATTCTTCTTGTCGACACTTGGGAATTGCAAGTGATCGGCGACTTTGTTTTTCTTTTCTTGTTACTGTTTGTCTTGACATTGGACGAGCGGATGGGTTGTTGTGCCGCAGGATTACGGCAACATGGAGCGGCAAGGATATCAGACTATACCCATTCTCTCGACAAAGAATACCCCGCCAATCACCATGCACTGGATTCGAAACGGTCGAATGACCAATGCAAAACCCATCAGATGAGAGTGTTCTCTTGGCGGCTATTGTTCGAATGACCAAGATGAGTGGGTCTGCTCTGGATACCTTTGCCCGCTTTCATTTCTCAAACAGCATCCATTTGTGCAACAACTTTTTTGGCTGGTTCTTCGCTACCTGCCTCGACTTGAAAGCAACAGTATATTACACTACGATACCACCTTTGATCTCAACTGCATTGGAAGAATACAAGGGGGCGTATATGCATCACATTCTTATATCAAGGGCACACGAGTCCAACGTACACGAAAATATGGACTTACGAAGTAATGCTAGCAGGAGATGGGGCAAGAAGGGATGGATATGATATCGATCTTGTTCTTGAAAAACACCGCGTACATATTCTACCATATACAATACCCATACTTGTTAAGATTTAAGACATGGTCTGGTCCTTGACTATCTGATAACAGCCCACAGCCCTTGACAGTGATGAAGCGAGAGAAGAACGTTTACACGCGGTCTCATCAAGCGGTGACGACCACTCTAACCAACTTGTTTGTGGAGTATAACGGACGAGGTCCTAGTGGCGGACCAGTTTGGCACTCAACGGTCGCTATTCGTTGCCATCAAACGTATGCTAATGTTGCCAAGCTCAGAGACGGTACTATTGGCGTCTCTTGAACACAAGGCCACCTGGTTACGACACCTACCAAGGGAGCCACAGGTCAGCAATCTTTGCTACTAGAAGTACCAACGATTTGGATATTTGCCGCAGACAAATTACAATGGGCCGGCCACTGGCTATCGTTTTGTGGCTAGTGAACTGCCAACATGAGTATCAAGGGTCGATAACCAAAGGGCTGAACCCCCGTATCCCAGCCAAGCCGGACTTTGCGGCCGGTTAAGAAGGGTGACTTGCAAGCGCCAAGCGAGCAACAGAGATTAGAAAGAAAAAGGTCAGCAAACCCCAAGAGAGCGTTATTTCCTAGGACAAGCTACAGGTGCATGGCCAGGCTACACCAGAATCCTAACATGATAGGAGCCAGAAGTTTACCTCGCTCTGCCAAGGGGACTTAGAGCCGTATTCCGAGACGATTGCTATGTCAGGAAGAGGTAATTGGTCAATTAAAGACCACGCCAAGCTGAGGTCAAAGGAAATGAAGTGCCGAGCTTAGCCACCTGTGGCGAGGTGGTTTGCGTGTCCCCAGATGCAATGTGGCTTTTCCTTTGGGTTGCATCGAGGACGGGAATCCATTTAACGTTGTGGCTCGTGAGCTGTTCAATATTCAGCTCATCTCGATTAGGAATAATGTTCAAGGATATTGACGTGTTAGCGATGTTTCATGAATAGAAGGTGCCTGGTGCGTCTTGGGTTTTGATTTGTCGCATCAATATTGTTTTAATCTGCGATGAGTTGTCTAGTTTGAGGGGAATACAGACATGCAGGTATCCCAGTGCCGCGGCATCGCAGCGCATCGCCTTGCATGAGAAGCAGCTCAGTTCACCGAGCTCATACGTACGATCCAAACACATCATGTTTGCTCGTTCTACATCGGGACAAACCTTTTTGTTTTATTTATTTGGGTAGAGCGTTCTGGTGTGTGGTTCCCTTGTCCATGTCGCTGTTGGCTTGGCGGAAGAGTCTGGGTCATCCTCATCGGCGATGACAAGACAGGGTCAAGCGACGGCCTGCGTTGTTTTAATTTCTGCGGTCGAGTCGAGTCCAGTGCTAGTTGTGCTGTGCTGTGCTTTACAGAATCTCGGTCGGCAACGTCTTTCCGTCCCTCCATTCTCGGTAGGTACGGGAAATTGTGTTATCATGCAAACATTCGGCGTATCGGTATCCTATTCAATCCCATGTCACGATCATGCAAGTGGTTGTCACTAGCCACAATCGAGGTCGAATTCGCGCCTCAGGGGAATTATCTTCCTAGTCTAATGAACATGCCAAAGTGATCGGCGGGTGCACGATGCAGTCATTCATCATTCACTGCACTCAAACTCTGCTCTATCATCACAGCTCAGCTCAGCTCAGCAAGGGTCAGTTGTCCATCTGTCAACGGGCCGGATGAGACATCCATCCATCTGGAACTCAGGTTCTCGACCATGTGGTGTGCCCTGGTAGTCGCCACACAAGGGGAGCAACGATGAGCCACATGTAACATCATGTTTTGCTGTCTATGTGGCAATTATCCTCATATCAACGAAGCCTCACCTTGGGGTTGCCAAACGTTGACTGGTTCTGGGTACAGATCATCTGCAGTCGCGGATAGAAATACAGTATATCACAGTATGTTACAGTATGTACCTGTGGCTGGCAGAGGGGGCGTGTGCTGTCTGGAGGGGGATCGGCAAGCGTCGAGCCACAAGTCGTCCTTCGTTGCAAGCCATTTGTGGGTGTTGGCGATAAGTCGTCGGGGTCCAGGCTAACTCACAACAACCCTGAAAGATCTCGTGGTACAAAGCTAAGAAGCGACTTTTTAGCGTACAAGGCCACTTTAACCGTCTTCGACCGTTGGATGGCGTCTTTTCATGAGGGGAGAGGAGAGAGGAGAGAGAGGAGTGCGATAAACGTCGGTGAGAAGGACAAAACGACTGGATAATTCACCACTGTTGAACCTAGGACAAGTGTCGGGGTTGAGGCTAAGACGGTGAAGTTGTTCTGTGAGCGACGCAACTTCCCAAGCACTTGGAGAGGAGGATTAATCTCACAGAACGGAAACAAGTACAGTACCTGCTTGAGCGTTGTGCAACAAGCATCCAATGGCATCTGCTGATTAGCCAGGCAAGCTTCCTGTTCTGGCAGGTTGAAGGCATTCAGCCACAACATCGTCAAGAAGGACAAGATACTTTGCTGAGGCTGGAGCTACGGTATTACCCCTCGCTGCTGTGGCTCCCAGCTCTTGAACCATCATGACGCAAGGCAAGCGCCATTCATGATGTGCGGTGCAGCTCCGGAAAAGTACCGGGACACTGCGCTTTGCCTGCAGTCTGCACTTGTACCGAACAAGGTGCGGGGTCCGTTCCGACAAAGGTAAAAGTTCAAAGGCGTGGGATTATCGAGTGTCAAATTCTGAAAAAGGGTCGGGTCGAGTCGAGAAAGAGTGATTTGCACTCTAGACCCAAATGAGTTGCTGCCGATCTCTTCTCTTCTCGGGGTCTCAAGATGGGCAATGCATCTTCATACTCACGCTATAGTCTAGTACAGTACGAGAGTGTTGTCCTGGAAAACGCCGATAAGCGACTGAACATGATATATAACTCAAGACGCAGATTCTATTCTTTTTTGGAAAAGTACAAGAGGCCTCCCGTTATGGACATGACATGACATGACATCTCGTCTTTTTCTTTCTTTCGAGTTGAACGTTGTCCTGTCACACCAGCGGGTGTCAGTGGATCAACTCAGTCTGAACACACAACACACACCACAAGGTCAATATCCCATCGCCTCACGTTTCGGCTTTAGCCGCTGCTACCGAGATCCCAGGGAATTTCTTCAAATCTCGGTCGGTAAACTTCTTTTCCGTTTCGTTGGGTTCCATCGTGTCTGTGGCTAGTACGGCAAGGTCCTAGGATCCATGAACGCGTTCGATCGATCGAGAGCAGATCCCGATGATCATGAGAATTGCCGATGGCCGGTACATGGTAATTTCAAAAACTGCATACGCGTGTCAAATCGTGGGCCACGCCTTTTTTTTTTTTGCTGTCACTTCGGGGCTTGATATGCAGCCCTGCGTTCTTTTCTCTTTGAAACATCATATTTCTCTTCCATCATGAGTCATGCGAATTGAGCAAAAGACGGTAAATGCCCAAGAGGCATGCATGCCTCTTGAGAGGAGCAGTATGAAGATATTCATCCTCACACCCCTTCTCAACTTGACTCATCGCCTGGTCCCCTACAACCGTATAATCGTGGCCTGTCCCTTTCTTGAGAGGAATCAACTGGCAAAAAATAGAATATATAACTCCACAATCACGGGCCGCCCATGCATCTACCCGCTGCCACATATGTATTATATGGTGATAGGACGAGCGAAGGAATGATGTGAAATATCATCATCAACGCCTCACTCTGACTGATGGAGGACAAGGCAAAGGGATGGTCTCTTTGTGAAGTTCTTGTACTAGTGATGCGGCTTACTTTCAAACTCACGAACTTCTCATGTAGATATAGTGATAGTCATGTTTGAGCTGGAGAAGATGCCATGATAACACGAACCAGAGGCGGATTGCTGTAATTCCGATAGGCAATGTCTTTACATTCTTATACAGCGAGTTGCTCTAGGAGCAAGTCCGAGGTCTTCTACTGGCTCTCTGATACATAATCATTCAACTACACAACATAGGTGTCGTTATGCACCCAGCAACTGTCACTAGGTACGCTGGAGTGCAGATTGCCTAACAACGTTTCAGTGCGAGGTAATTGGACTTGCACAATAGTATGTTGCCCATCATTTATCTCAATGCCAGCCCTATACCGTCAATTTCTCTGATATGATGAGATATCATACTCATACTGTTTCTCTAGTTCCAGGGTCCGAACCTGAGTTGAACCAATAGGAGTCTGATATGCCTGAGGGAACTCTAGCATCCATGGTATAATCGATTAATTATTCCTCAACAGCCCTGTCTAATATCTCACGAATACTTCTTGCATAGTCCTCTCCGTCGCCTTTGACTCCATCGAGAACAACTGTCTTGTCGCGTGACTTCATGCCATGCGTCAACTGTAAACTGGACTTCGGTATGCCCAAGATTCCGCTGAGGACTTGAAGAACAGCCTTGTTGGCCTCGCCCTCTCTTGCCTGTGCAGAAACACACAGTTCGATGGCGTCGTCAGTCACTGCGATGACACCCTCGCGATTCTTGCTGGCTCCCGGTTTCACGCGAAGCTGGAGATGCAAAGAGCCCAGAGGGGACTTTTTAGAGCCAGTGACGAAGCGGATGGCGCTAGAAGACGCCATGTTGAGAGGTGTAGAATGCAATGCGATGCTATGATATGCAATTGAGTGTGAGGGGTAACATAAATTAACCTTGGAGTTAAGGCAACTTAACTGACTGCAATGCTAGGTCGTTCGGGTGGAAGGATGATGATGATCTCACTCAATTGATTGATTGAACGTCCAATTCAATCGACAGGTTAGATCTTGCCCGTTGATATTCAACTTGACGCTCCGCTAGAACTGCCTGAGATGCGGCGCCTGTCGCCTATAGAAGCGCTGAAGCCTCAGGCCAAACGCGTTGCAGTTACAGCTGGAGTTACAACTACAGCTCCAGCTCCAGCTGCGCTTACCCTGCGCCGGCCCGTGCCCCACTGGCCTTTAATTCTCCAGGGTCGACAAACTTGGACCTCAACTACATCATCGAAAACCATTAACACGCTTTCACCAAAACTCAATACACGCCATTACCCGAAAGATAATTATTGGCCCGCGACTTCTTGTCCTTCAGTTCTGGCCACAACAATCGCCCCGGTTCGTTACCATAGACTCAGTCTCTCAGGCGCCATGGCCTCGGCCTTCAGCGCATATCATGGTCCTGCTGCCATCGCGTCGCAACATACTATCACAGCTCTGGGGCGATGGTCTATTCTGAATCACCCTCTTCCAGGTTTGCGAGCCTCCAGACTTGCCTCCTTCAGTCTTCAAGCACCTGTAGATGGAACTAACATTTCACAGCCGTCGATAAAATCAAGGCCCTTCACGTCTACGATTTCGACAACACACGTAAGTCTGCCCTCGACCATTCGGAATATCCCATCGCATGGATCTGACATGGCACAGTATTCAAAACTCCCCTACCGAATCCCCAACTCTGGAACGGCCCCACGATCGGAACATTATCCAACCAAGAAACCTTTGTCAATGGTGGATGGTGGCACGACAGTCGCATTCTCGCCGCAACCGGTGAGGGCATCGATGTCGAAGAGAAGCGCGCCTGGGAAGGCTGGTGGAACGAAAAGATAGTCGATCTTGTTAGGCTGAGCATGAAGCAAAAGGATGCTCTCTGCGTTTTGCTTACGGGTCGTTCAGAGAAAGGGTTCGCCGACCTGATACAGAAAATGGTTACCGCCAAGGACCTCGAGTTCGACATGATTGGTCTTAAACCGGCCGTTAGTCCGACAAACCAGAAGTTCCAGAGCACCATGCACTTCAAGCAGCTCTTCCTTGGGGGCCTGATGGAAACTTACAAACAAGCAGAAGAAATCCGAGTCTATGAGGACCGACCAAAGCACACCAAAGGCTTTCGCGACTTCTTTGCCGATTTCAACCGTCAACAGAACATCACACCGACAAGAGGGCCGATCACAGCTGAAGTCATCCAAGTGGCCGACTGCTCGACGGTCCTGGATCCTGTTAGCGAGGTGGCCGAGGTTCAGCACATGATCAACATTCACAATGAGATGGTCTCCAAGCAAACCCCAAGACAGCGCCAACACCGACTCAGAATTAAGAAAACTGTTTTCTTTACCGGCTACATGATTGGGCCCGAGGATACCAAGAAGCTCATCCAGCTCGCCCATATACCTCCAAACATGCCGCAGCATGAGCTCAAGTACCACGGCAACAACATCCTTATCTGCCCCCGACCATGTCCCGCTAGTATCTTGGAGAAGGTCGGCGGAATGGGTAGCAAGATGAAGTGGGAAGTCATTGGCACCTCTTGTTTCGATAATAGTATTTGGGCAGCGCAGTTACGACCTATTCCCCAGCATGCCAAGTATCACACCGATAACCCTAGTCCTCTTGTTGTATTGGCTTTGAGGAAGGGAGCCAGGCCAATGGATGCTGGGAAGATACAAAACTGGCAGCCCATATCACCAGAGAAGTCGTTCACTTTCGAGACCGTTGTTGGTGAGAAGGTTATCCTACGCATTGAGCCAGAAGACCCCCGCGAGGACGCGTACGAGAGCCTGTTTGCCAACAAGACATCGAAACGGAAGCACAATGGTGACGAGGATTGGAGCCAGAGGAACACCAGTAACCACTACAACGGACGTAATGAGTCCCGTGGCTACCACTCAGGAGGTCGCGGAGGTAGAGGACGCGGCAATCGTGGTCGTGGCAGTGCTAGGGGCGGTCGTGGAGGCCGTGGTAGAGGAGGAGGCTACAACTACCGATCCCTGGACGACGTTGAGCCTAAGAACCAGCAGGGCGGCTACGGGCAGCAGGTGGATTATGATGATTCTTATCCGCCGCTCGGCAAGAGTAACAATCCTCCTGCATCAGCACCCAACGGCCCCGGAAACTATGGCGGTAGAAACCAAGCGTCCCGTGGCGGTGCGAATACTCAGGGGCGACCCATGGGTGGCCAAGCAGCTAACAACAGCTCAGATTTACAGAATTATTACTAGGGGTAATTAACGGCCACTGCTGTGTCGGCTGTTTTCTTGTCTGGGCGTTGAATAGTATATATTTCACCTATAATTACACAGTGCCCTGGTTAGGTCAAGGATGGTTATACATGGGCAGTTCTCAGCAACGGTCTCAGTCGAGACCTGTTTAGGTACAAGGCGTACTGGGAAAACAAAACAAACAAGCACAATACTTGTGGCAGAATGAAAAGAGTGGTTTGTCGAGGTCTGCCAATAGGGGAGCATGTATCAATATACATATAGTGGCGCGCTTTGTTAAATCTCGATTATTAGCTGTACATGATTGGCTTGAGAGATGCCATGTGAAGTCACCGAAGGAGTCGTACTCGTTGATCCAGAACCTTGACGGTCTGCGAAGCTGCAGCTACGATGGTTGTCTGTTCATTCTGTGAGTAGAGTCTGTGAGACTCCTCAAAGCTAAGCAAATCGTTTTCCGTCAAAAGCCTGCCGCTTGAACAAGTAAAAAGGAATGTTAAGAGCCCACAGTATCTCTAATGTCTAGCCGCTATAGCACAGCGGCCCATAGTGAAGGGTAACATCGTGAATCGTGAGGCTGCGTTTCTTTCCAAGTTAACAAAATTAAAGACTGAAAGAGTTACTTAAACAACCAGGCTTCCATTGCCGGACTAGTAGAAACTTCCTACAACATAGAACTGGCACTGGGGCTCAGAACACTGGGGCAATGGATATCAAGGCAAAAAGACAAAAACATACAACAGCGGGGATTCGCTGGTCGTCACCGACCCAACTACTAATCCGCCCCTTACCAGCTTGACTATGGGAGAGCGGACGGGATCCCGTATTTTCTGGTAGGTATGGTCGTATGTATCAGAAGGAGACCCAATTGATCATTATGACCATTGGTATCGCTCTAAGTTTATTTCGTACAGCTCAAGCCAATCGTCCAACAAGATTCAACTCGGTATTGTCCGCCTACTCCAGTACAAACCAACATGAGATGTCATTGGATAAAGCATTTGCTACTTAGAAGTTGAACCCGGAATTACTGCCACGACTTCTCATATCGATATCTCATAAGATGTAGTTCACCGTAATCCCAGTAGTTATCATTCATCTAGGCAGCTCTGCTATCTCGTGTTATTCTTATCTTGCAGGCAGCAGCTTCAGTACTGCCAAACAAAAGTAAGTCAGTCATATACGCAGCGGTAGTTAGACTAACAGCTCCTCTGTCATGGTTCCCTGATTACTCCGAGCCTGACTCTGAATACGATACGGCACAAGGTTAGTTCGAAAGGTTGTGGGAAAGTCCCTGCTTCAATAGTGCCTCTCTAGTTATAAGTAGAACTACTGTTATAGCAGATGCGAATATCTCGACAGGTTTTCCAAGCTGAAGTCGAAGGTGGCATTGTGTAATTCATCCCTAGCATCGGTGCTTCCAGTATAAAGTTGCTATCCTATATGCTCTATCTTAAAGACAAAAGTATAATATAGTGAATTGCTTTAGAGATTTGTAATTTCCGTGGGGAAAACAAGCTTATCTGTTAGAATATCAAGCTTTGTACACGGATATAAGTTTGTTATTTTCAGATTTGTTATCAATTGCGGCCGTTGTGGGGCCGGATCGGCCCCGGTTTTCGCGACTCGGCTAAATAAGATTGCATTCGCCCGGATGCCGACCTCGGCAACAAGGCTTCATATGAACACAAGCAGGCCAAGTGGTTCTCAAAAAAAAACAAGTGAAGTAAAGTAAGCAGCCAGTTGACACCAAAGTCATAGGCCTTACTATGTCTGAATCCTTTGACTTTTTTCTTAGGTGAAAAGCAAGGCATCACTTGAGAGAAAAATCAGACTCTTGTTTTTCAGGGTCAAGATTGACTCAGATGTAGATCCATATCCCCATCCTGAGACGCTTATCTCCTGCTGGGCCCATCAATAACGTTACGGGGTCGGAGATTCCGTCCGAGTTCAGTTAAGGATTTCGCAGGATTGCTCGCCATATCCATAACAGCAGTGCTCATGGTGAGCCACCAATAGATCCCCTAGGAAACGATAAAGACTCTGTCTTTCTCCACCTTCAATAGACTAGCGGCTGAAAGATGCTCTTTTCGTATCCACATCGGTCGTGGAAATAAAGACAAAGGGCGCAATTTACCAAACAATGTATCCGTAACGGTTGTTGGTTTAAATCCTTTGCGTGCCGTTTCCCGGTCTTCAGTATTGTCAGTTTTGTGACAAAAAGCCCATATCTTGCCATTGCCCCCCGTGCCCTTAGGTAGAGCCGTTGTCCATTCATTGTCATTTATAATCAAAGGAACCCTTTTTGAGCCGGCATGACGACAGCCTATTGTGAAGAAATCTGACATTGCAACTTACAATCTCACGACCTCCAAGCTTGTGATAGGAGCGCGCAAATGGTCATGGCGGGTGATCTTGAAAAGGCTTCGCCAGTCAATGGCGCTGAGTCGTCTTCCGCAGCATCTTCGACAGCGTCGTCGCCAGTATTGGAGCCTATCAGAACCGTTGAAACGCGCCGCAGCCGCCCGCGCGACCCTGACGTCTTTGAACCATTGGAACATGCTCTCACCCCAGACGTTGAGACTGAAGCGGAACGCGAGGCACGCGAGCCCATCACTTACACACGAACTGGCACAAGCGTAACGAGCAACGCATCTCGGCCTGCCGACTTTGAGGTGTTCTTCCAAGATGGTGATCCTGATAATCCCCGGAACTGGTCGAAAGCGTACCGCTCCTGGATCATTGTTTGTGTCTCATATTCCACCTGGGTGGTCGTTCTGTACAGTACATGTTATACGGCATCAGTTGCTGGTCTGGCGGAAGAGTTCGGGGTTACGTCTACAGTGACAACATTGGGTCTGACCACATACTTACTTGGTCTCGCTGTCGGAAGTCTCATCGTGGCGCCCCTGAGCGAATTGTATGGTCGGCAGAAAGTATACATCCTCTGCTTAACCGTTTGGGCCCTTTTGATCTTGCCTTGCGCCTTGGCGACTTCGGTAACGGAGATCATTGTCGTGCGGTTCTTTGGGTAAGTGTTTATCCTATGTGTCAATTCCGATATACTGACAAAGAAACAGTGCTGTGTTTGGTGCCGCCATGATCTCAAACAGCCCCGGCACTATCGTTGATATCACAGATCCAGATCATCTTGCTGCGGCCATGTCCATGTGGTCAATCGCACCTCTGAACGGACCTTCTACTGGGCCCATAATCGGAGGCTTTGTATTCCAATACATGGGTTGGCGATGGGATGCATGGATTCCTTTGATACTCGGTGGCGCTGGTATCCTTATGATGCTCACAGTCAAAGAGACATACCATCCAGCCATCCTCAAGCAAAAGGCTGCACGACTCCGGAAGGATAACGACGATCCGCGGTATTGGTGTCAGTATGACCAGAAGCTGTCAACTTGGCATCTCATCAAGGTCAACATGAGTCGTCCTTTCACTCTATTGGCAACTGAACCCATCTTGTGGTTTATGGATATTTGGTATGTTTTGTTGAGTTCTTCGTTTTCTTGAGCTCTCCCATTGAAGAGACATTTACTGACCGGAATCCAGGATTTCGCTGATTTATGCCATTCTTTATCTCTGCTTCGTGGCTTACCCGATTGTTTTCTCTCAGCATCGTGGCTGGAATGCCGGCATATCTGGCCTGGCTTTTGTTGGCATCGGTGTGGGCACGATGATTGCTATCTTTGCTGAGCCTCTCTTCCGACGTATTATCAACTCTCAACCTCGTGATCCTGTAACTGGCAAACCTCCGCCTGAGGCAACAGCTTTGGTCATGGCCATTGGCGCAATTCTGACGCCTGTCGGTCAGCTCGTCTTCTCATGGACGTGTCTTCCGGCATCAATCCATTGGGCCATCCCAATTGCTTTCGGCATTCCGTTTGGTGCTGGAAACACCATCTGCTTCATCTATGGGTCAAATTACTTGGCTGGTACATACTCCATCTATGCTGCCAGTGCACTTGCCGGTAATGCCGTCCTTCGAAGTATTGCCGGAGGTGTCTTGCCTCTGGCTGGTCCCAAGATGTATGAGGCCATGACTCCCCAGTGGGCTGGTACGTTTTTGGGGCTTCTCGAGGTCGCAATGATTCCGATCCCGTTTGTGTTCTGGCGGTACGGAGCAAAAATCAGAGCGAAGAGCCCTACCGTTAAAGCGCTTAGGGAAGAGCAGGATAGACTTGATGCGAAGAGGGCCAAGTACCAGAAGAAATTAGAGAAGAAGCAGAAGCGGGAGGCAGAAGAAGCGAAAGGAGACGGGGGCGTTTTGGAGAAAACAGGAAGCAGTTGAAGGAATTAAAAGTTGTTGGATATAGCAATTCGCTTGGAAATGGCTACATGAATAATGATAAGCTTGTGGTTTGAAACAGCACGGTGAATGCCGCTTACGTGTTTTTGTGCTTGGTCTGCTTTGCACCTGCCTCGTGTAAGTTGAGTACAACCCAAGTGCCAACAGTATAAGCAGGCACAACTCAGCAGACAAGGAGCTTCCATTTAACTCGGAAATGCTAATGGAGATTATTTATGACTCTCTTATCATCTGGAAAACATCATAAATAACACTCACTCATTCTTCGACCAAAAAGAACAGAAAGCGTCAAAAAGAAACGATTACTCAATCCCATGGGAATTTATAGGAACAGCCCGATGCGGGGGTCGAACCCGCAACCTTGAGATTTGTGTACTCATTTAAGAGTCTCACGCTCTACCGATTGAGCTAACCGGGCCTCGTATCGAGGCTTTGCTTGTTGAAAGGAGAGTGCGAAAATTGTGTAGATGAACACAGCTGTGCCGCAAAATTCGGGTATTTCCCTATGGCTGATGGTAAATTGGTAGGTTTACATAACATCCGAAGCAAAAGATACTCGGACCCGTATGGAAACTTGGTTTAATTTAAACTCCAAGTCTAATTAGTATTATCAATATGCATCATATCTGAGTTTTAAGACTTGCAATGTTCTTTCCAAGCTCTTGATGCTGAAATATTAAAGCAGGAAACTGAAAATTACATTACAGGGTAACAGTAACTCCAATGCATTTGTATGACTCGAATTAGCCAACTTCGTGAATGCACTACCAATAGAAGACATCTCCCGTCGGATATAGAGTTATAGTCTGAGTGATAATGAGTTTTGATATTCTTCTGTTTTATGTATCATCTGACTATGGTACGCCGACCAAGTCTCCCATAATCCGATTGACTTTTGACTCCCCCATGGACCGCCTTCATAGAGAAACACAAAGTCGACCCAGCCTATCCACGCCATGCAGGTAAGGTGTCCAATAAAGCGCAACCCAATTCGATAACCCAGAGTCCTAAAGACTCACCAACACTCCCATTTTTACCGGATCCCGTCCAGCTAAGTGCTATATATCATGCCCTACTAGAGAACCACCAAAGATGATTGTTCAGCGTCTAACTCCCCGATCGTCCCCTGCTTTAGTTCTCCTTCTCCAGGCCCTCAAGCTCCTTCAGCACGGACGACTTGGTGTTAATCTTCTTGAGCTGGGTATCCTCTAACTTCTCTCCACCGGCCAAGCGCATTTCAAGATCCTCAATAGCTCGGACCTTCTTTTGGAGACTGCGGATCTTCTTCGCGTTGGGGTTCTGAGAAGCATCGGCGGCGGCGGCAGCAGCAGTGCCTTGAGCCTGCTGCTGGTTTCCGTGACCGTTGCGGTGCGTGTTGCTGCGGCTACGTGCCTGGTTGTTACGAGACTGGCTTCGGTTGCGGTGGTTGCGTCGCTCGGGGCTGCGACCCTCGTGGCCTCGGTCGTGAGAGGGAGGAGCCAGGCTAGCTCCACCGTTGGGCTCGCCCTGGGGTCGACCACCCTCACCCTGGGCGTTCTTCTTGTTTCTCTTCTTCTTGTTCTTGGACTTGGCCGAATTTTCATCGCCCAGCGGCTCAGCACCAGGAACAGTTCTAACGGCAGGAGTCTGCTCAGCAAATTCCGCGCCTGGTACACCTCGGCGTGGGCGGCCGAAACCATTAGGACCAACGTTGGGCAGACCGTTGCTCACAACATGGGCAGCACCGCCCTCGTCCTCACGCTTGAAGTGAAGGGGTGTGGCCAGACCACGGGCACCAGGAGGGCGATAAGCACCTGCAGGCTTACTGGGGGTCTTCGCTGTAGCCAAGTACGCCGCAGCAGAGGCGTGTGGTGTAGGAATGGGGCTCAAGGGGTCACCGGGAGCGATGCTCTCGGGACCCTGAGGTCGCCAAATAACATTGTACAACTCGACCATATCTTCATTGTACATGATGCTGCCGCTGACGTGCCACAGCTTGACGCCGTTGTCCACACGGAGTCGAGGAGAGGTAGTAGCAGTCATGATGTAGCGGCTGTCGGGACTCCACTCGCAAACACTGGGGTTTCCACTTTCGATGGTGGTAACCCTTCGGAAATCCTTCTCGAGGTCGTAGATATCGATCTGACCAGCAAGGTTACCGAATCCTGCAACAAGGACAAAACGTCCGGTTGGCGAGAAAGTGATGGTGTTTCGAGGAGCGATCGGGAACGAGTGAGTCGCAACGGCGCGGTGGTTGAAGATGGTAGCCTTGGCAGGCATGTATCCGTAAACAACACCGAACTCTCTCGAGTTGGGCGACCAAGAAACATCGTGGATGGGACCCTCCTTATCCAAGGCAACGCGAGCATCAAAAGCACCAGTGGTGCTAAGCAGATACAGCGTGGTCTCGCCATAGTAACTCTTGCCTGAGCGATCAACGTCAGTTTGCGCCAGAACCAGAATGCTGGAGCCGAGCTTGTTCCACTTCAGTTGGACCTTGTCTCCCTTGAAGAAAGTCTTTTGAGAGATAGGGTTGCTGAAGAGAGGAACATTGAAAACCTTGACGGCAGCGGGTTGACCCTGGAAAATGTTAGCAAAGAGATGTAACCATAGGCTGTTGGTCGTCAATAGCTCACCTTGCGCTCAGGAACGAAAACGGCGACAGCATGGTTCTGGCTACCAGGAGCCAGGGCGAAGTTAGTCGCACCTTCGACTCGGAGCTTGTTCCAGACCTTGACGAGGTCGTGGCTCTCGTAGAACTGGACCTCGTTGGTGACGAGACGAGCACAGTACTTCTCATCGGCTGTGTATTGAAGGTTCCAGCCTTGCTGCTGCTTTTGAACAAAGCGAGCAAGGGGCTGCTTATCCTGACCAGCAACACCCTCCTCTACAACACGCCAGACTTTGAGGTTCTTAGTAGCATCGCCGTTCTCGTCCTTACCGGGGCGTTCCCAGGTGATGACGAAGGTGCCACGGGGAGAGAAACCTAGTTCGTAGACATTGAGGATGGGCAGGGAGAGGACCTGCTGACCAGTCGAGGCATCAACAACGACGACAACCTCGGGAGAGGCCCAGCCGAAGTATCGGCCACAGGGCGAGTAGGTACAGTACCGGAGGTTACCCTCGGGCTTGTTGAACCCAGCGAGAGGCTCGTAGACAGGCGCAGCGTCAAAGACGCCGATGGTCTTCTGGGTTCGGTAGGCAAACTGCAGCGGAGACGCCATGGCTAGTGAAAGTCACAGTATCTCGTGTCTTGCGGTAGTCTTTTTGAGGCCGGTTTCAAATGTTCTGTCGTAATCGTGGAGGTAGATTCTGATGTAGATCGCGATCGTGGGGCAGGAAAGCTTAGGCTCAGTTGCGGATTGGGCGAGAGCAAAGAGCTGGAAGAAGCTGTATACTTTGTTTGACTACGCAATCAAGAGCAGTGCAAAGTAGTTGCTTGGCTGTATAGATCGACTCGATTAAGAGTTGATTACCGAGCAAAGGAAGTTGGTCGCCAGAGACGTGGTTTGAAGTCGCTGAACAACAAACTAGAAGTGGCGGGGAATATCGATATCGATTGCGATCCAATGTAAGGAGGTAGGCGGAGCGAAGTCTGAACCTGCGAATAGGTGAAGCAGACGTACGTTAAAGACAAGAACTTATTCGATGACCGGGAGGAAGATGAAAAGAAGACAGCAAGTCACCCAGGAGGGAGGGGAGGAGGAATTGGCGCGGCAGGGCCGTGATGTTTTGGGCTGAGAAGGGAAACAAGAAGAAGAGAGGAAGAAGTTGGAGGCTTGGCCACTAGCAAAGGATGTTTTTTGTTCGTTTTTTTCCTTTCCCGCCCAGGGCTGGGCTGGGCTGGCTCCAGCTACATACAGTACTTGACAGTAGGTACGTTACGGTACGGCATGCTCCCTTTTTTTTCGCCTGCCCGGGCACAAGCCACCTTCAGGTACTTAGGTACATGCACCGCACTTGACTCAGTGTCTGCACTGCACTGTCTCACTCCACTGAATGAACCTTTATTCAAGGCATCGCATTGGAGTTTGCTGCTCTTCCACAGGGCACTCGGCCCCAGGTTTCTCTTTAATCGATGTTCACAACCAATCGTTACTGTCGAGTCCACAATGGGTGGATTCTGATTCTCGAGGTTTCAGGCTCTTTCAGCGGGTATCCCGAGGACAAGACTACGTAACTCCTTTATCCAGATCTCCATCCATGAAAGGCATTCAAGCCACGCACAAGAGCCGCATAGGCCCTCGGTGCAAAAGTTGCTTTGAGCATTTGGACAAAGTCAAGACTAACTCACAAATTATGTTATTCCTAAGATATCACGTCAGTATATGTTCTAGATTGAAGCTTCAATGAAATGGCGGGCCTTTGTCACAAGTCTTGTCAGGATATTTACAGCAACGTGGTGGAAATCTCAATTCCCATTTCGGAATTGAATTTAGCAGTGGTCCAATCTCGATATATCAACAACCCTGCGATAAAAGTCTCTAGACACATGGGAGGCAATCTTTGACGCCAATGATGGAGTGCGCTTCTCCAACCGTATTGTACAACTCAGCTACCCATCACTACGTGGCACCAGTAGAGAGTCCATTCGTCACAGAACAGCAAGCGTTCTGTAGTTTGGACTCGTTAGATATTGCCATTGGATTATCTCAATAGTGAAGTTTTCAATGTCGTTGGAGCGAGTGACCTACAAGTAGACATGGACCATACTGCCAGGGTATGTATCAATCATCAATGTATTTGTTTGTGTATCATTATAGTGTCCGAGATATCTTCCTCTGCAAACGGGTCAAGTTGAACAGTTTACCTGCCCTTGAACTTCTCTCTCCAACCACCCTTCTCAAATAACCAGAGAGCCTCAGTGGCATAAGCACGACTGCCTTGGTGACCGCCTTCTGTCATGGCAGCTTCCGTCAAGCTGTCTAATACTCGCCCCTTCTTCACAGCACCCCACACTCCCATGGCGATAGGATGGTCTTCACTCTTACCCCATTCACCAAGTCCAAGACGATAAAGGATTCTTCCCAATGTTTGGAAAGCCATGCATCTTTGCGCAGGAACAGCACTCCTTGCAAGATGAGCTAGCTCCGCAACTGTATACCCTGCAGCCTCCGGAGCGTCACCATGGTGGTGTAAACCCTTTGACGAAGGAATAGATCGACTGACTCTGGGTGACAAGAACCGGCCCTGGAAATCAAACCGCAAAGCGTTTACCGCAATCTCGGGGTGAGGGTAGTATGACGAGTCTTTATCAGCAGGACTATCCTCTGTAGGGATTGGTGCCATCCATGCGAGTTTGCTTGGGTCAGCTGGGAGATTAGGGAAGTATTTCTCATGAAGTGTAGCTAGAAAGTTCGGATCGGAAGGGTCGAGGTCGGGTAAGGCTGGCGGAACAGGAAAATGAACCGACTTGGGTTGGTCGGTAATGGGGAATAGATCGGGCGGTATTTGGGGAGGGGCCTTGTCCTCGTCGTAGTCGTCTGCGATCTTCTTGGTAGAAGTTGTTCGCGGCTTTGAAGAGTCGGTTTCTGGTACCGACTCCACTGATGGCTTCGGTGGTCGAGCCGCAGCTGCTGGGGTGTTCTTTGAAGCTTCAGCTTTGTCTGCATCCTCAACTTTGATCGTAGGCGGAGGCTCAGGTGTTTCCTCTTTCTCTGGCTGAGGCGGATCAAAGGGTGAAGGGCCGGTCTGTTCGTCGATATTGGCCCGTGAGAGTAATCTTTGAATGAGAGCAGGATTTAGGCCATTCATGATATCTTGCTGAGCTTGAGCGATCTCGTCAGGACTCATGCTGGAAAGCTTCTGTTGGTTCTCCCGATCGATACGCTGCTTCTCAACAGTTTCCAGATCCGCTTTCGAGGAGGTATCCTGAGGCTTCGGGGTCTCGGATGTGGACTGCTGCTGTGCACCAGTCGCCTCTCCCGCGCGCCTCTGCTTGAAGGCGGATGTTTTCCATCGTCGTTTATGCTGCGGGAAGCCGGTGGAGGATATCGGCTGATCGTCAAATACTACGGGCTTCTTTTTCGAAGTGTCATGCTCGACGATATCATTAATCAAGAGTGTCGGGTCCATGTTGGGTAATTGTATTGTCGGTCATGGAAGGCTTCGAGTTGAGTTTACAAAAGCTTTTGCTTCTGACGTCTTTTTTCGGTCGGTGGAGGCAGCAGCGGAGAACTCTTAGTGGGGCAGGGGCCTTGTGTGACCCCACATTTTATCCTGTAGCGCGCGTTGTGACGGATTGAGCCGTTCTTCTATGTCACGTTCCAGAATAGATCAGAAAAGATTGACTTGAGCCTGTCACTGAGAGGGTATTGGAAAGAAAGTAAAACATGTTAGTTGAAACTGATTCAATGATAGGAAGATTTCGGAGGTAATGGCATATTTTTTGTATAGCGATAGAATCGGTAGGTGGTTGCATTGATCCTCGGATGAGAGCGAGCTGAGGATTCTCATAATCCATGCCAAGGTTATGTAAATGCGGGTTTCTAATTACAATCTATTTCCCTCCCTGAAAATAGCATCGTGGGATAAGAGTTGAATTTCCCGACTTGCTAACAGGAGTGCAGAAAGATATCAAATAATTATTGTAAGGACATTGTTGATATTATCCGTATCTATTTTGCAGCAATGCCGAGGTTCGTCCCTCCATCAATTAAGGTAAAGCTGGCCATTTAGGATTGTGAGGCCATGTCGCACCGCCACAGATTTGGACCAGGATGCTAGTGCATTAGCGTCGATCGATGCTCGTTCCTTCCTGGATTCCAGAACCAGTGTGCCACAGAACCAGAGAACCTTGCTTACATTACAAATTGTGGCTTCATTGTTAAGACAACGTCAGATTTCATTAAGAATAATAACAGTTAATCGATGAACATCCTTGAAAGTCTGTTTTGTGTACCTGCTGGTGGGAATTATGTATCCTTTTTGTTTTCGGCATTTAGTTAAGGGTGTGCAAGTGGAGCCAGCCTTATGATGGTCGATTTATCCTTTGAACAAGGAAATTAATATATCTGAGATCATGACTCAACTATGAAACTTAAAAAGCATATCATTTATGCGAATCGTGCTTCGTCAACGAACTCTCTGTAGCTGATGATTGCGTATACAGTATGGAAAAAAGTGCCGATTGTCGGGGTACGGTAATCCTTGTCAGATCAGTTGATGACCAGCCCGACCTACCTACCCGGGTAAGGTTAACGAAAGACAGTACCAAGAAGAGAACGAGCATCAAGGATTAATTCCCGTCATTATTCTAGCCATGAAAGAAGCAGCTGATTAGATACATACTTTCACAGAGGCTACCTACTTCCGACACATTGAAGCAGTCAGCGCCACACTGATAAACCAAGGAAAAAAACAAACATGTGGCTGATGCAGCCCTGACTGCAGCCGCGTCAAATCCCTGCCGACGTGCCGCGCCTAAGCTTGGTTCAACGTTTCTGGTTCCGGGACGAGATGGTCCACACCATTCAAGGGGGGTCATGTCACTAGGGAGGTGGATTCTTCAAATTGATTGTTGTCGAAAAGTCAAGTCTGGTAAACAAAAAAGGTCACAAGGACAGGACAATAGTGTGTTATGTGACGAGAACTGTTGCTTGTAAGATAAATGACATGTTGTGAGAGACTATATCCAATTGTAGCACGCAAAAGGTACATGTCACAAGCGAGAAAGTTATTCCTGGCGTTTCCCCACGCTAAAGAACTGAGTGACCCCCCGACCCCCCTGCGCTTCGGATGTTGCACATGGAATCTGAGTCGGTATTAAAAAGGTACCTTCCTTCCAAGTAAAGTATCCGTGCGTCTGCTGGTTAATGTTCGTTCTCTCTATCACTGTAATCTGCACTATGCATACCTCTCCCATTGCATCTTCCTCTATCCTACGCTTTAGGCTCTATGCTCTAGGCTCTAGGTTCTAGTGACGCTCTCCAATTTGACTCTTTCCATTTGGTCCAATTACTTGGTAGACCCCCTATCCTTAGCTGATTCTTTGGTGTTGTTGGATATCTTGAGTCCCAGAGTTCAGGAATTAGCCACGCCCCTCGGCGGTTTAATACAATTTCCCCTTCTCTTTCCCTTTCCCTTGTCTTGCCTTGCCTTCCTGTGGTATCGTTCGGTTCCATTCCCTTTTGCCAGATGATGCTTTCTGCTCCGGTCTGGTCTGGTCTGGTCCGCTTCCCCCCCTCTCGTTTCCTTCTCGTACCTCGTGCCTTGCCTTGCCTTGACTCTCGTCGTTTGTTGTTCGAGTCGTAGCTTTCGAATGTAAAGAAGCTGTTGGCTTTGCCCCGTTTTTCTCCTTCCTGGCTTGGAAAATAAGAAATATTGTCGTCGCCCCGGAAAAAAAAACGTAGCCATCCCCATCTCATTTCTCCTCCCTTTCCCTTCTTCTTTCTCCCCCCTCCCTCACCAAAACCTCCACCTCTCACCTGTTTTTCTCAACAACGACCGACGATTTTATCATTGAAATCGCCCAATTTCATCAAACCGACACTATTCGCACATCTTAATTATCTCCGAATTGCTGTCATTTTCTGCTTCTCGAGTAGCAGTATTCTGTGACGCTTTCAGAACAACCTCAATCCCGCAGTCGGTTTCTTTTTTCGTGTCGGAAGCTGTTTGGACAGTAAGCGTCGTTACCTGACCCAAGATCTTGAGGCTATTCAGAGATTCGAGCTTCTCCACCGCCCGCACCTGCACTCCACAGTCTGGCCACTCACAGCTCGTTTCACTTCTGACGCTTCTCCCGCCTGCAACCATTCCGTTTCCTGACGAGACCCGCACGCCACCCATTGGACGCTTTCTATTCGCCGTACCTGTACCCGACTTTGTGGTGCGTTTCGCGCCATTAGCGTGTACCACTACACCACTACAGTACGTCGCCGACCGCTATTCGCTGCGTTCTCGACTTGAGCTGCATTGAATCACAGCCTTGCCTACGCGACAAAGCCTTATCTGATCTTTTGTTCTTAGTTACCTATTGTGTTCGGCTGGCAATAATTTCTTGTTTTCCGTATTGGTGATCCTGGATGCAATAAGCTTGCATTAGTCTCTTCAATTTATAATACACGCCACACAGTTTCCTTCACGAGGCTATTCACAGCCTCCTCACATCTCGGCATGACCGCAACAGCTGGCGACACGTCTATGTCGCGATACGACTCATCGGCCGGTGAACTTTCTTCGCCTCCCTCTGGATCACTTTCCGACCCTGGCTCGCCATCACGGAACGGTTCGAGCAGTCGACCACCACAAGACTACGATGAGATCGTTGTGGTTTCCAGTGACGGCCAATATCAACACATCGGCCACCAGAACCACGGTGACCGACCTCCACCTCCCATGCCACCGCAATCAGGCACCGGACCTGCTAGGCGATATGCGCTCGTCGATAACCAATGGGTGCAATTAACTGCTGCAGGTGTCCCCAGAAAGAAGCCGGGGCGTAAACCAGGGACTATTGTGAAGCCTCGAACCTCAGACGGTGCCGACATAGCAAAGGCCGCGCGAAAGCCTCGAAAGCCCCGAGACCCTAATGCACCACCCATGCCGCGAAAGAGGAAGATGAATGCTGCCGATGGTGAAGATGATGTTCCCTCCGATTCTAAGTCCATTGCCGCTGGGGCGTCTACCGCGGGCCAGTCACACATCGCCGATGTCTCTAATCTATCAGCATCTTCACCTGGTCAACATCATCTACAAACATCATCGTCATCACACCAACCTGAGCAGCGTTATTCACCCAAGATGGCGAAGCGAGAACATTTTGGGTCTATGCAAAGCCTTTTGAACTCGGACCCTCCAAATGAACGGCCTCCTTCGCAACCGCAGTCGCAGGCTAATAATTCTACATCGATTCCTGTACGAACTAGCGGCCAAAGCTACGACCCTATTCGTGGTAACTACGATCCTGTGCGTGGGACAATGGTCTCTCATAACTCTTATAATTCGGCCTCTGGGTCACCAAGAGCCCCTTCGCAAATGCCCAACCGCTCGCCGACCATTGCAAGTCTCCTCGGTGGAAGCGAATCACGCAGCCCTTATCAACCTCCAAGCCAACCTCGCTTCCAGGCACATGAGCCTTCCCAACCTTCATCGCCATCCAAAGAACCTCAGACAGTTTCGACACCGACGCCAACTCCTTCCTCACGCCCGCCTGTACAGGAAGCTAAGCAGGATCCTGCTCCACCTCCACCACCACCAGTCCAACGCCCAGTCATCAAGGAGTCTAACTTCACGACAATCTCTAACGGTCCTATTAAGAAGTCATCGCCGAAGCAGAAACCCCATACTGGAGTTTCAACGCCAAAAACCGACAACCTGGATGATATGCAGGAAGGTGAAGGCCGATCAATCCTCGATTTCGGCCGAGCCAAGCCAGGTGAAGAAACTCAGGCCCCTACAATTATTCTCAGCGTACCTATTCAGCCTGGGGAGACGAATAGATATGTCAACTTCATGCGCATGGCTGAAGATCGATACGGCTGGGATGCTCTTCACCCTCGTCTAGCTGCGAACCGAGATCGCAAGGCCCGCATTGCTGCGGCAGCTGCCTCTCTAGAGAAGGCGGAGTCTGGTCGCGAATCTGGTGATGAAATGTCTGTTGACCTGTCCGATGCCGAGGCTAGCAACCCCGACAACGGTGTCACCAGTGGTGTTGATGCGCAGGCCAAGCCTAAAAAGAAGCGCAATTTCAAGGAGGACCAATACGATGTCGATGATGATTTCGTAGATGACTCAGAGCTTCTGTGGGAAGCTCAGGCAGCAGCAAGCCGTGACGGATTCTTTGTTTACTCTGGCCCCTTGGTGCCCGAGGTCGAAAAGCCAGTGGCTGGGTACGTACCGTTACATTCCATCCATTCTGATCTTATGCTGACAGTTACTAGACAAGAGGGACCTCCCAAGCGAGGACGTGGTGGAAGAGGTAGCCGTGGAGGTGCCAGAGGTGCATCAACTCGGGGTGGAGCTGGGACTGGTCGTGGAGGCGGCCCCGGATCTCGTGGCGGCTCCGTCACTAGAAAACCTCGCATTACTAAACAAGAGAAGGCGCAGCGTGAGCGCGAGAAGGCTGAGCGCGAGACCATGGCCCAAATGGCCAAGACGCCTACTCACAGTGGCTATTCACTGAACCCGACTACACCATCCTTTGCCGTCAGTGAATTGGGCGCCTAGCATCACCCAACGCTTTCCAGCTCTTTTACCGATGTTAAGATCGAGAGGCACTCTCAAACGGAAAGGATCGTTCTTCAGCATCTGAACTGCTGCTAGATTATACTCCGGACCTCCTCGCCGCCTTCCTGCACCGAGTGTCGTTGCGACACCTTCCATACTGCTCATATCGGACTTGTTTCGCTTTCCCTTTGTTTCACCCCCTAACGTTGTTTTGCGGAGCATAGCTTGCCTGGTATGGCATCGTTTTCAAAGTTTTCAAATTTGTGGGAGTATTGGAGTGCCAGAGCTTTGTTTTTCTTTTCTTTTCTTTTCTTTTTTAAAAAGGGGCTTGGGCGTTTACAAGGTTGCATTCGGGAGTACCACCAGTTGTCGGGTCACGATTGAAGAGAGGAACAGAGAAGGTGGTTATCTCATATCGAACGACGACGAGTTTTGAACCATGACAAAGACGGCGCCATAACCATTTAGGTGACCTTGACGTCGAGGAAATTGCTTTACAGGAACTAGATGTTAGAGTAGGAGTTCATCAAATGTAAAAACAAAGCAATGAATGGCCACATGACTGCAAACGACTTTCTGACTACCTGATGGATATGCTTGTCTATACAGAGCCATGGTTGATTCCGTAGCTGATCTGCCAGAAGCCACAGCCCGGCCGTAAAGGAGGTCAAATTAGCAGCAGCATTCACTCTGTCTTACAATACGAACTTGAGGGAGTACGGTAACCTTCTGGTCTTGTCTTCTCCCCGTAAAGATTAGACTGAAAGCGTCCTGAAGATGCAATAAGGCTTTCATACCAGCCTTGAAAGTTTCCTTCGCTCAGGTTTCATTTCGTTCTATCTTGTCTATGTTACCCTCTTAAAAGTCGCTCGAAAGTCTACCGTTCAAGAGACGTGAAATATCAAAGGTAACTGCTCACTTGACAAATCAGAAAAGATCTGAGGACTCGCTTTTGCTCTTCTCTGCCACATGCTTCACCCATTGACGTATATAAACATGCTACGCCATAACCCTTTCTGTGTCAAGCACCATCCCACTCTTTAGCTTCGTCCAACACTTATACTAGATATCTGTGCCTCCCGATAGAAAGAAGAAAAAACAATATCGCTCTTATGCGAGACTAAACTCGGTCACCTCACCCATCTCATTAACGGCCTGCTCGTTCAGCTTGTAAGATGCACGCCATCTCAACTTGGCACTTGTGACCTTTTGAGCACGGTTACCCGCGTGCCAAATCTGGACTTCTTGGGTGATGCCGCGGCTCTGCTGGGGAGCGAGGTTACGGCCAGTCTGGGGTTTGAGCTGGAGTTCGTAGCCCTGATAAAGGTTAGTGTTCGGTACCGATGCTCATAGAATGGATAGACTCGCCTTTGTGACAGCGAGCTGGAAGTGAAGCTCGCTAATGGGTTGGGGTACGTTGTTGGAAAACGCGAAGACGATATTGATGGCGTTCTCATTGCCAGGAGCTCTTCTCGCAATCATCTCGATCTTAACGTTCGTGCTGCTTACGGTAGTCTGGTGTTCCTTAGGCTTGCTAGGCTCTGGAGGCAACGCTGAAGAGAAGCTCCATTCGTCATCATCGTTCGAAGCTGCGGTAGGCTGCTGTTGAGAAGGCGCAGGAGATACGCGCTGAGAGGCCATGCTTCCAGCCCCGAGCATGGCGAAGGGGTCAGAAGCAGGCTGTGCTGGGGGAGCAGGTTGCTGCTGGACAGAGGGCTGAGGAGTCGCCGTCTGCGAGACGGGCTGTGAGAAGGAGGCAAATTGCGAAAAAGGGGGAGGAGTTGGAGTCGACACCTGGCCTCTGGCAGAGTTGTCTTGGGTCATAGAAGATAGCAGCGCAGGGCCTGGGATGTCTGATAGGAGTTAGTACACCAGCAAGTCATGATTACCCTAGAATTACAACTTACTTGAGTTTGCGCCAAAGCCTAGAGCAATACCGCCACCCTGGCCAAAGCTGCTGGACTCTCCACCACCAATATCGAGACCAAGGAGGTCGTTCTCAAGACCCCCAGCGCTGGAGCCAGGAGCAGGGGCGTTGCTCGATTGAGCGCCGTTGCTGCTGGCATCAGCATCAAAATCAATAAGAGATAGCTCGTTTGCGGCACTCGAAGATGCAGCAGCAGTCCCCGAGGAGGAAGGGGGAGGAGCGCCGGCGGCAACCTTGGCAGCGGCCTCCATGTCACCCTTCTTCATCAGCTTGTACCGTTCTGCCGTTCGGTGTATGCTATCGTTAATCTCCAAGAGCTTGGCAACGGCTTCATGGTCATCCGATTCCTCCTCGCACATCTTTTGGATCTTGGGCTGAGCGCTTTGCAAAGCAGAAGCCAATTCGCTGAAAACATCGCCATCCTCCATCTTGTCGCCTGCTTTGAAAGAATCCAGTCGCTCCTCCAGTAATCGTGCTTTGGCCTGAATCTTAGCAACCTCCTCAGCAGCCTTGGCGCGGTAATCGGTCTTCGATCGTGTGTCGTAGCCGGCCATAACCTTCATGAGGCGGTTGGCTTCTTGAAGGTCCTCTGGAGTACCACGACGAATAAGCTCTTGAAGCTTGGCTGATTGTGCCTCTCGCTCCTCCTCCTCCATTTCTTCGGCAGATTTGAGATTCTACAGGACATAGTCAGTATAGATAACGCATTGGCCGAGGCTCTGGAACTTACGTCACTGGGGTTCAAGACAGCAGCATCTTCCCTTCGCACCTCGGGGAAGACGTATCCCTTATAACTCAGAAGTCGATGCATGTCCCTGATAAATCCCAGATCCTCCTTGTATCGGCTTGTTTCGCATATTGTCCCTCGCCATTCTTCAATCGCCTCAAGGATCTTGGCCTGCACCCTCGTAGGTCGCATTGGCGGGCGCTCGGGAAATCTCCTGACGAGTTCATTGAGGAACTCTTTTGTACCGATCTGTAGATGAAAGGGGTATCCGCAGTTCTTGACGCAAATGTCAAGAAGTCCGAGGGCGAGCAAGGCAACGTTGGGATTGCGATGGTTAATATAGTTGACAATGGCAGTAGCCGCCTCGCGAGGGGCGGAACCCTTCTTGGAGTTTATGAGATCGGCGATTTCGAGGTTCAAAGCGAGATTGGGTTCATAGTTCTCGGGACTGCAGGCATGCTGGACGAAGCGCTGAAGCTGGGAGGGGGTTCGGCCAGACGATGGCACATCGTTCCAGCGGTCGCGAGCCGCAGCGCGAGCTGAAGCAGCCTCCATGGCAACGGGAGGATGAGATCAAGAAGGGTGCGGATGAGGATGAAGCTATTCGGGGGTGTCTGGCGCGTGGGAGTTGGTAGTAGTGGTGGACAATACTAGGAGGCAGTGCTACGTTAACGGAGTGTAAGGATGAGCTGGTCAATGGCCTGGCCTGGGGTTTGGCGGGGGGAAGCTGGAGCTTGATAGTGTCTGACCGAATACGGTTCAAGCCGACGGAAACGGTCTGAAGGAGGAAATAGAGAGAACAGGAGAGTCCCAATTGCAAGAAAGAATGACTAGACCGTAGCTGAGAGACAGTCTGCCTGTTGTCCTGTCCTTCTTGTCCTAAACTGCCTCTTTGTTGTTTCTAGTCATGTACTGGGTTGGAGCCAGGGGACAGCATCCATGGATGGATGGAATTAGACACCTAGCACTCACTCACTGGGGGCGGGCACGATAACTTATGATGAGCTAGTCTTCAGTGAGGTAAAGTGTGGCACTGTGGCGTAGCATGCAGCACAGCCACGTGATGGCATCAAGCGCGGACAGGCTCTAGACTAGCAGAGAGCCCTGCTCCGTTACAGCGGGCGTCATAGCGCACTTGCCGCTGATGCCCCAGCGCCTTCCGGGCTCCTGGGAAGGCCTGGGCTGAAATGCCCCTCACCTAAATGATCTCAAGGACGAAATAAGTACTGAAAGTCCATTCAACCCCACCATCGATCTTATCATCATCCATACTTTTTGGAGGCAAAATTTTAAATCTTGACCTCACTTACACAACCTACCTGCCCACCCAACCACTTGACAAATATCGCTGAACATTACGACATACACAAAGCTGCCGGGCATTTACTTTTAACCGTAAAAAATGGTCCGTCATAAGAAAGACTTCGCTTCCAAGGGTCGAAAGGGAGGCCCTGCCCCGCGTCGAGGACCCCCTCGTGATGAAGAGGATGGCTCTGGGTCTTCGCGCCCAGCTTTCAAGGCTGCATGCTGGGATCTGGGTCATTGCGACCCCAAGCGCTGCTCAGGAAAGAAGCTTATGAAGCTCGGAATGATGCGTGATCTTCATCTTGGCCAACGACACAACGGAGTCATTATTACACCCAATGGCAAACATACCGTTTCCCCTGCCGACCGCGAGATCATGGACCAGTATGGCGCTGCTGTTGTGGAATGTTCATGGGCGAGGACACAAGAGGTTCAGTGGAACAAGGTGGGAGGAAAGTGCGAGCGACTGCTGCCGTATCTTGTCGCAGCGAACACGGTCAACTATGGTAAACCCTGGCGTCTGAACTGTGTCGAGGCGCTGGCCGCCGCATTCTATATCTGCGGGCACCCAGACTGGGCAGAGCAGATTCTCTCACCCTTCTCTTATGGCCCATCCTTCCTCGAAATCAACTCCAGCTTGCTCAAGCGATATGCGGCATGTGCTGACGAGGCCGAGATTAAGAAGACACAGGAAGAGTGGATGGAGCAGCTGGAGAGGGAATATGCTGAGAGTCGCGAAGAAGGAAAGGACGATATGTGGACTAGTGGAAACACAAATAGAAGACGGATAGACTCCTCTGACGACGATGACGACTCGGATGAAGATGATGAGGACGATAGCGAAGAGGAAGAAGGGAGTGTGGATGGTATATACTTGGGCAAGAAGCCGTCAAAGGCTAAGCCAGAAAGGGAGGAAGAAGAACAAGAGAAGGATCGCTACGCAATATCCGACGACTCAGATGACGACGACGCAATGGCCGAAATCCGTCGCAAAGTCCTCGCCTCGAAGACATTTACCAACCCTAACCAACAAGAAGACAAGAAGCCTGCCACCATTCCCAACCCGCATCAACATCAGCAGCAGTTCAAGCCCGATACCAGCGTGCGGCCTGACTCGGATAACGAGAGGAGTGGAAGTGATGATGATGTCGATGATGATGATGAGTTTGACAACATCATTGAAGCTACACCCGTGACGGATCGTATTGGCTTGGCCAAGCTGGAAAAGGAGCGTTCTCAAGCTACTCGTACAACGAGAACGTTTTCGTCAAACGCAGTGGGGGCGCCTTACAAAAGCTGATAAGTAGCATTGCTAAGTAGAAATTGTAAAAAGAGTTGAATCTGTCACCATGAAATGTCGAAATGGCGGACAGCCTTTGAACTTTGAAAATGTGACTTCGTGTATGAAGCCGATCACTATTGAGATCTGGTATATATACTCCATCCGTCTAAATCCTATAATCTTCTCTCATAAGACCATGTCTCATATCTTGTAACTATTCGTACACGACTCCAGAAGAGTCAACTTCTTTTGCTTACTTCTTTTTCGTACATGTTTTACAATATTGTTGTTACAGTGTTCGTTTTTCTTTGATCTCATCATATGTCTGGATCTGATCATCGATCTGTAGATCCTCAAAGCCTTCTAAACCGATACCACACTCGGTACCCTTGCCCATTTCCATGACATCCTTCTTGACGTGCTTGAGAGTATCAATTTTACCTGGAGGTTAAGTTAGCAAATGGAAGAAGACGAGATATCACCATGGATAAAGTGAACGAGAATGTTGACTTACCATCAAACACAATTTCGCCACCACGGATGACCTTGACCATGGATGTCCGCTTGATAGATCCGTTACGAATCTTGCAACCCGCAATGTTCTTCGATACACGTTTCTTGATGTTGATAGAGAACAGCTGCAGAACATCTGCCTCACCAAGAACCTTATGAGTGATATTGTACGGTAGCAAATCCGAGAGAGCGCTCTTGACATCGTCAACGACGTGGTAGATAACGCTGTGGTCAATGATGCGAACGCCAGCTTCGTCCGCACGTTGGCGGATGTGGGGGAGGATGGGGATGTTGAAATTGACGATGATGCTCTTGGAAGCAGCGGCGTGGTCGACATCATATTCGGAGATAGCACCGACACCAGATCGTAGGATCTTGGATTGAACTTCGTTACTGCCAAGTTCCTGAACGGTGCCACATACGGCCTCCACGGATCCAGCGACATCAGCCTTGACGATGAAGTTCTGGAAGAGGATGCCGGGTTCATTAGTGACGGGCTCCGCTTCAACGCCCTCGGCTTCTGCAGCAGCAGCGGCTTCCTCAGCCGCAGCCTTTTCACGTTGGCGTTGTTCTTGTTCGGCAAGCTGCTTGGAACTCTCTTGTCTCTCAGCCATTTCCTCGCGGTATTCGACTGCTGTCTTGGCCTTGCCCTCGTCAGGCGCTTGCAGGACCATCTCACCAGCGTCAGGAAGCTCACGCCAGCCGAGAACCTGGACGGGAGTTCCAGGAGGAGCTTCGCGGATGTCAACACCAGCTTCATTACGAAGACCTCGAATCCTGGCCCATGACTTTCCGGCAACAATAACATCACCAAGACGTAGAGTTCCTCGCTTGATGAGCACTGTAGCAGTCTTTCCAGTGTGCTTGACGCTCGATTCGAGGACCCATCCCTCAGCCATGCCATCTGCCTCAGCACGAACATCAAGGATTTCGGACAAAGTGACGATACTCTCCTCAAGATCTTCCATACCCTTGCCAGTCTTTCCACTGACAGGTACAACCTGCACATCACCGCCGTAGTCTTCAATCTCAACGCCGTGGCGAGCAAGATCAGCCTTGACTTGGTCAACTTGGGCATCTTCTTTGTCAATCTTGTTGATTGCAACAATAATAGGGACCTTGGCAGCTGTGGCGTGTTTCAAAGCCTCCAGAGTCTGCGGCATAACACTGTCGTCAGCTGCAACAACCAACACCACGATATCTGTAACATTGGCACCTCGTTGACGCATAGACAAGAAAGCAGCGTGGCCAGGGGTGTCAAGGAAAGTGATCTGGTTGCCCGATGACATTTGAACGATGAAGGCACCGATATGCTGTGTGATACCGCCATGCTCCTGAGCAGCAATTGAAGACTTGCGTAGCCAATCCAGGAGAGTAGTTTTTCCGTGATCGACGTGACCCATGATGGTAACAACAGGAGGCCTGCTAGGCAATAATGATGGATCTTCCGGTGCTGGTCGAGGCCGAAGATCGCGCTCAGAGCCTGTGTCTACCGTGGGGTCAAAGCCATACTCTTGAGCAACGAGTGCAGCCGTGTCACCAGTCATGATGGTTTCTTCGGTGATTTCCTCGAAGCCCATAGACTCCAAGTCATGCAAGAAGTCCGCGACACGAATCTGAAGCGCATTGGCCAGATTAGAGACACTGATATACTCTGGAAGAAAGATGGGCACTGGCGCAGCCTCGGCAGGTTGTTCCAAGTGCTTCTTGGCTTCCTTTTCAGCCTTCTTGCGCTGTCTGCTTTCCCATCGTCGAATTGCATCCTCATCCATATCTTCGTCTTCGTAGTCACTCTGACGAACATTCTTCTGGCGCTTGCCCTTCTTATCCCGTTTGTTACGCTCCTCTTCTTCCTCTATCTCAAACCGAGACTTACGTCTTGGTTGATCTTCTTGTGGCTGCTGAGCTTCTGGAGACAACAGGCCATCGCTTTGAAGTGCAGATTGGTATAATTCAGTGACCTCAGGGTCGGGAGCAGGTCTATTGCGAAGGTTTTTTACTCGGCTTTCGAGTGCATCCCAGAAGCCGCCATCTTGGCCTGGGGTCTTCTCATCGTTCGATCTCCTTGAACGCTTCAATTGACCCCATACATTTTCGCCACCCTTGTTCGTTGACTGAAATGGCTGCTTGGGTTGGGCTTCAGGCCGCTTTTGTGTGGACTTCGCTTCGGCTTGACCTTGCATCAGAGGTACATGTGTGTCTACTTTTCGAGAGGCAAAAGATCCCCAAGCAGAAGTTGCTGGCTTTGGAGGTTCGTTGTTAGACCAGGATCTGGGTGTTGCCACTGGCGCTGGTGTACGGTCTGTCTTGAAGGCCTCGGCAAGAATGGAGCTCGATAATGGATTGGACACAGGCTTAGCTGGTTTCGCTTCTTGCGGCTGCTGCGATAGTTCTGGTTGTCCCGTTTGCTGCTGCTTGAAGTTATTGCTCCTTTCGTTAAACCAATTTGATTGCTGGGCGCCCCTCGCCCGCTGGTTCTTGCCCTGGTCGTTTCTCTTGCCTTGACCCTTGTTTTGAGGTGTATTCTGAAGAGCTGGCGATGTCTTGCCGTTATCCTTCGTCTGTGCCTGGGCAGGCGGCTTCGGAGGAGGTTTCTTCAGAGGCAATCCCATTTTTGCGCGAGCTTCCAATTCATGAGGAAGAAGCTCGCCAGATTTTTTTGCGACATCTGGTGCTGGCTTGTTCGCAAACGCTCCGAACGACCCCGATCCAGCTCCAAACCCTCCAGCAAAAGCGCTGGGAAAGCCACCAGGCTTGCCATTATCGTCGGGTCCACGGAGTGCAGAGCTCGTCGAAAAAGTGCGTACGCCAGGTATTCGCGTTGAGTGACATGGTGATAGCCCGGTGGCTCTGACTGATGTTATCGAAGCTGCGATGCTGGACACATGACGATCTCTAAACTGCGAGTCCCTCGACGAGAGTTTGTGGCGGCAGAAGGCGCATACGTAGGAATTGCCGCGCTCCTGTTACTTGTATAAGCTATTTGATTTCACGAACAAGAGCTGTATAGAACTAACCTGGAAATTGCGAGCTCTCAACATTGCCACGGCGAGGGATTGACAGGCCTGGAGCAAAACCACCTCGACATTGACTAAAAACGAATGTGCTAAAGTACCTTCTGTAAGTGTAGAAATCCATCAGATCTTAGTGGAGTAAGTCGGCTGGTTAGCCACAGCGGGCGAGCTCTCGGCGCCGGGATTGTCCGCTACTGGACAATTAAATGCAGGACGATACTTGATGCAAAGACATTGGATGTCTTTGAGCTTTGATTGCTAGGTCAAGATGAAGAATTAAAATTCCAAAGATCTAGTATTGCAAGAGACTGTAGCTAGATGCATATTCCGAAATGGTTTTGGAAATTTTTGACCTCTTCCCTGAGAAGTTGTAGAGCAAGACACATTTTAGACGCTCCATATCCATGTCCATGGAATTGCCATTAGTTTTGTGGAACCACTAGAACATGACATTCTTCGAGAACACATTTCCAATGAAACTACAAACTCCTACCTAATCATTCTCACCATCCATCTTTCAAGTTTCGCTTCACAAGACACCTACGAAAACGAAAGGTCACACTCAACATGGCTCCTAATAAGAGGGCAGGAAAACAAAAACGTGCTCACTTTGCCGATAAAAAGGATGAAGCTCCTCCTTCACCTTTCAAGCGGCCCCCTGAGGCCCTGGAGCCATTCATTCAATCTCTAGATGAGAAGCACGTCTACGTCACACACATCGACAACAAACCTGCCGCTTTCAAGCGCAAGATCTTTCTCGTACCCGTTGGTATGAACGTTGTAGTCGTTCTTCTCTTCATTTTACGCATGTGGTGGATTGCTCCCTGGTACTGGCAGCTGATTATGACCGGCCTTGGGCATGAAAACGAGACAACTTGGAACACTGCAGACTCGACATGGGCTGAGATTTCTTGGGAGATCGCAAAGCGTGCTGGAACTATGTTTATCGACTTTATCCTCTTCATCTTTGTTTGGCCTTGGCCTGTGGAGTTCGTCGCTGGACAAGCACGTGGTAACCCTTGCCAATGGCGATGGCAGGTTGGCTTTCGTGAAGAGGAGGTCTACGTGCGTCGAAGCCGAGAATGGGACGAGGCTCTTACCGATATCTTGGAGGATGATGATTCAAAGAAGATCTTGCTGTCCTACATCAACAACGCCACTTCCCCTATTCTACAGGAGCAAAAGACCGGATATCTCCTGATGAATGCCTACTGGGATCTTGACTGGGCGCGCATGGTACTTGCGCATCGTTTAGTCGACAAGAAGGAGCTCGCACTTGAGGCTTTCAAGGGTCTTGTTCTCGTTCATCACGCTGCCTATGGCTGGATGTCCTACGATGTCCGTGTCAACGGTGCTTCGAGTGAAGACGAGCGACGACGTCAGGTCTTTGCTTTTCGGGACGCACTCATCAAACTCGGAAAGGAAAACTTGTTCTATCGCTGGGTTGAGATTGTGCAATTTGAGGCGACACAGCCTGGAGGATTTGGTCCCAAGGAACAAGAGGTTGCGGCCAAGAGAATCCGGGAGTTGTTCAAGAGTGAAAACGTTAACTTTGACGATCTTTGGAAAGAGAGCGTCGGATCGTTGCCGCAATAAAATAATACAGCCACGAATGTATCAAAAGATAAAACGCTCTATTGTTATCTAGTTGAAAAGGGCACACAAGGATACTTATTGTAAAACATTAGAACTTTAAAATTAGACATACTATATACCACGTAACAATTGACCAAAAGAAATATAAAGAGAGAGAGAAAAAACCGTTTGATACGCCCAGCGTTCCTATCTCTCCAGCGTAGGAACCTACTGCGCGTCCCCGGTTTCCCTGGGATATTTCTTTGGCCACTCTTAGAGCCTCGGTCGACTGGTCTATGTCTGGGCGTCCCCAGACATTGCCGAGCGCCAGGGGCTCTACAGGTCCTATGAAGGGGGTTCGGAATGGGTACATCTGGAGGGCGGTTCGAACCCTCCTCGCCTGGACCGGAGCCCAGGCGATGAGCGGCTGAACCGCTGCGCCAGATGCCCCATCTCAGTCCCCCCGCTGTTGGAAGGATTCAGAGTTATGATAACCTATAAAGCTTTGTGCGGTCCAATGGGGGTTAGGCATAGGATACGGCTGGCAGGCAGCTGGCGGATGCACTGACAGACAGCCTTCACCACTGCAAACTTAGCGAGCCTAACCGAAAGTCTGTCACCGAGGTCCACAGCAGAGACAATGACTGTTTTGCCCAGAAAGAAGACCAAATGTCTGCTAATAGGGATATAATCGATAGAACCTGGTGACAAAGTTGATCGACCTCCCCACCATACTGGCTTGTACCAATACCACCGAACCGAACAAAGACAGCAACCAAGGATAAACCGTAGTCCACCATGAACAAACAAACAGACCACATGAAGTCCCTAGTCCACTCGAACAAGGCTTCATGACTATATAAAAACGGCGTATGTACCAATGTTCATATGAAGATTACCCATTGCAACCCTGACTTCAGGGAGCTGGGCAGAAGCCAAGGAGGAAGAACTAGCTTTTGTTCGACCTCTATATATCCCAGTAATTAACTTGCATAGCAAATCCAATTCTGTTGTCGTATAGGTATGGTGATGTCGTGATTATGATGTCCAAGGAACCGTCCTTTGTGTGGTATGGAAAAGCATTGGTGGCGGCCTAGACACTTGATGTGTTCGAATCGAAGGGATAGTATGCCATGATAAAATCAAGGCATACTTTAAAGAATTGGTTCTGACGAATTGGTCCCGGTCGACTGTGTTTCTTTCAGCAATGACTATCAAAGCCCAAAGCAACTGTTAGATGATGGTATGAAGTTGAAATTGTGTGTGGTGGAGATTCGTGTCCTGTCTTGGACGCTGACTAACAAGCGTGCACCCACATGTTAGTGGAAGGAAGGTGGGCTTGAGGTGCACCTGCGGAGAATCCTAGCAGAGTAGGACAAGCAGGAGCTTTGGCTTTGTGTGTTGGATCTGATGGGACCGGACATAGAGCGGTATAATTGTTTTCTTTGTTATCAAGCGAGACCTAACTTTCTCCATCTGATTGAGGCTCTATATCACATCACTACTACACAGTATGCGCAGCTCCCTTTATAGGGAAAAGGACTTGCAAGGTTTAAGATTTGAGGTCCTGCAAAGATCGTCTGAGCAAGGCAGAATGCTGACTGACTCTGAAAAGAATGGACCTTCTGTAGGATTGAGGGTAATCTAGGTAATCTACCATCCTGGTTGGACACCAGCAAGAGCCTCTCAACTTGTTGGCTACGCAAGTTGGGCTGATCAGTTAGGCATCCTTTGGCACAACTTTCGTGTAAAGTGTTAGGTACCTACTATTTGTGTTGAAGGCAGTCGTTGTTGGAGTAGCAAACGGATCTTGATGGCTTGGTTGGGTAGGTACCTAGTATCCGTATAACAAATGAGTCGTTCCCTCTTTCCACTATACATTTGTCCCTACGTTAAAAAATAAAATAAAAATACCTCTTAGGTGTGCTTGATGCCAGGCCTCCCTTTACCAGCTGTCTTATATAAATGCTCCAAGGGCTTAGTGACCAAGCTCAAGCTTTTAAGAAATAGAAACTTTCATTCTGGTTCAATTAATTCTGATGCCACTTATTTTGGTTGACTCTCGCTAGCCGATATTTCCCAGTACGTATCGACCAACCAACCCAGACACGAATAAACTCCCCCTGTCTCGAGTTTTTGATGGGAAAGAACAATTACATGTTCGTATTAGCCATCAGGTAGTTCCGTTGGGCTCAAGTGTCAATTCTTGATAGAAAAGGAAGAACTACACATAAAGAAAAGATCAGGCCAGATTTGAATGCTTTCAACAAGCTGACGTCTTCATATCAGTCTCCCTTCCTTTCCCTACTACCTAAAGCAAGGGCCTCCAGTCCCCCAACAGCAACTGCTCAGCTGGACAATCTATTGGCTCCAGCCGCTAACAAGGTACCTTACGGGCACAATTCAATACAACTGTACAGAGCTTCAAGCCCCCAGTCCAAAACCCCTAAGTCTGAACGCGCAACTAGCCCCGTTCAGCCCAGTCAATCAAGTGCAAGGACCCAGGGCGACCTCAAACTGCTAGCATTAACCTAGACTGTGCTGTGCTGTGCTGTACCCCTTCAACCTCATCTCGACAAAAAAAGGCTTCGCTTCTTCTGCCGCTTCCCACCCCTTGGCCTTCGACTCTTCCCCTCCAGACACTAAAGACTTAATATCTCTACCTCTTCGAAATGTCCTCGGGATTGACGCGACGCCGCGGTGCGGGCGGCGCAGGACCTGCGGCCGAAGGCGACTCCAGCAATGGCGCTGCCCCTAGAACGAGCACACCCAGTGCCAGGGATAATGGCCCCGAGACGAGCTACGAGAACTCAGAAAATGGCCACAAGATCGCATTCGACCCCCGAGACATTAGCGAGAGCGCTGAGCGAAGCAAACAGCCCAAGCTCACTCTCATGGAAGAGGTGTTGCTACTTGGCCTCAAGGATAAGCAGGTAGGCTAGCACATGCTCATACACGTGCCCTTTGTCCCCGAGACAGTACGGCACAATGCAGACAAACGCCTCTAACAATTCATTTTCTCAAGGGCTACCTTTCTTTCTGGAACGACAACATTTCTTACGCCCTGCGAGGATGCATCGTCATCGAGCTGGCCTTCCGTGGTCGCATTGCAATGGAGAAGGATGCTTCGAGACGTCGATTCCCCCTCGCAGACCGCAACATCGAGGTCATAGACGACACCCTCACGGGCGAGGTCCTCCTCGACGAAGCCCTCAAAATGATGAAGCAGAGTGAAAAGATGAGCGTCGCAACCTGGATTGACTTGATGAGCGGTAAATAGCCCCAAACATGCCGCCTCCCAATAACTGTCGCTGACTCCTTTTCGAATAGGCGAAACCTGGAACTTGATGAAGATCGGATACCAACTCAAGCAGGTCCGAGAACGACTAGCAAAGGGTCTTGTCGACAAGGGCATCCTCCGTACCGAGAAGCGCAATTTCCTCCTCTTCGACATGGCCACCCACCCCGTCGCCGATGGCGGTGCCAAGGAGGAGATCCGCCGCCGCGTCCGCAACGTCCTCACCCAACGAACCGTCGTCCTCAACGGCAGCCAGTTCCTGCCCGAATCGCTCGAATTCCGCTATATGCGCACTATCGCCATGGTTTGCGCCGCCTACGCTGCTAACGTCCTCGAGAATGCCCTTGCATCCCTTGGCCACGAAGCTCGCGAGAGGGCTTTTGCGCAGACCGATGACCTGCTCGCCGACTACAGCCAATGGCCGTTTGGCAAGAAGGCTACACAGAATGGCATCGGAGCCAACTTGCCTCAACTTATCAACGAGGTGGGTATTTTGTTTCATGAGAGGTTTCAAGACTGACATTAGCTACAGGAGGTCAACAGCGGCAAAGACAAGGAGCTCCAACTCGAGGTGGTTTCAGCTTGCTTGAGTGTCTTCACTCGACTCGATTCTCTCCTATAATCGTCCCGACGCAAGTTGCATGCGTGCCCGCTGCTGCTAAAAATAACGCCTGGATACATTTTCGATTAACTATCTAGCGTCCTAGTCAGGCCAAGCTCTCTCCCAAAATCTCTGTTCCAACTACCCGATACTAATCCCTCTTTCGAACCGTTTTCACGACATGACTTTGACGATAAGAATCTCATGGCTCCCCTTCTCACCGATACGATAGCAGCACGAGTCCCTACACACAACCACTACAATACGGAGCAACTCAAGGGAATTGGAACTTTCTTCGACTCAACTAGACCGAGTTGTAGATTCTTCCAGACATGGAGAGCTTGGAACTTGGCAGTTGACTAGCTCAGCGGAAACCTCTCTGGGTGTTTGTTGAAACAAGTGGTGTTGGTAGCCCGCACACTTTCTAACCCGCCCCAAAACTTCTTTTAATGTCCTTTTTTATTTTTGTCGAGACTTATCTATTCTTCCTTTTATCTTTTTGGGAACCAAAAAAGGAGATGGACGGGATGACTTTGCCTCGAGCTCTAACTCTGTTGCGTATGTGTCGGTTGTGTGCTGGGCTGGGGATAGGGGGGCGAAATTCAGGTCGATGCGTGAAGCGTAGCCGTTGCTGTTTTGTCGTTGGAACCGGGCCTGGTGTTATCTGTTGTAATGAAAAGAAAAATACCACAGACAACTTTGTTTTTTTTCGCATGGTGAGGGCGTCTGTTTGCTCAGGGAACTTCAGGTCTCTCCTGTCGCTATGGTGCATAACGGTGATGTCGGACTTGATATGACAACCATGAGGAAACGAATTGGATCAGAAAAGAATACAGAGGTCTAAGAATACATGGGAATTTGCAGTATTAAGCTTGGATGTTCAGCGTTTCTCGCATCGACGGCGCACTCGAAGCACGCTCTCTCGCTTTCATGCCATATCATGTCTATGAATGAATTATGTCAAGTATCAAATGCGTGCCGAAAGGCACTATGCCTGTCAAGCATCATCCTCCTGAAATGCTGTGCCATTCCTCCTCGCCTTTTTGCCGACCGGAACTCCGCCAGCGCCGTATATCTTGATTACATCAAAGAGTAAAAAATCAATCAATCAATCTTTTTCTTCATCTCTGCTCTTCCTCAAGCTCATTTCTTTCCACCCTTCTTTCCACCTCCAACGCCCAAGCTTCCCTCAAAACCGGGGCGACCCTTCTTCTTAGCACCGGCGGCACCGGCCTTCTTCTTCTTCTTGCCGGCCTTGCCTAGCATCTTGTCATCGCGGCGCGCGCGCAAGTTCTCTTCTCGCTTGCGCTGACGTTCCTTCTGAGCTAGCTTGACACCGTCGGATCGCTCGCGCCAGGCCTTCTCACTCTTCTTCTTGGCAACCTCCTTTCGCTTGACGGCGCGCTTGAGGAGAGCTTCATCGTCGCGGATCTTCTCGCCCTCTGCGCGGCGGCGAGCTGTCAGCCAGGCGTCCTTCTCGGCAATATCAGCTCGCTTCTCGGCATCAAGCTCCTGAAGACGCTTCTTCTGGTTCTGAACCTTGATGAGAGCTGTCTTGGGATCCGAAGGACCCTTCTTCTTGCCCTGAGTCAGCACATGGCCAAGGTCGCGAGAGAGTTGGGCACCATCGCCGAAGGCAACGCGGCCAAAAGTGAAGTTGCTAGCATTCTCATCAAGCTCGACAGCGGGGCTCATAATACCAGGCGAGTTTGATATCAATGCCTCCTCACGCTTGCGTTGCTCCTCAAGCTTAGCCTGCATGCGTAACTCCTGCTTGTGAGCTTTTCGGGCCTCTTGCTTCTTTCGTCTCGATTCAATAAGCTCCTGGCGTGTGCGAATGGGCTTTCCGTCAGGGCCATCAGCTTTTCGGGCAGCACGGAGAGCCTCGATCTTGGCAGCAAGACGTGCTCGGATGGCAGTGGTGTCGGCCGGGAGCTTGATGTGCTTGGGCTTTTCGGAAGGGGCGACGGTTGATGAGATGGAGGTAGTGGTGCTGGCAGGGTCGGTGGTTGTCTCTGCAGGGGCTGCTGTGGAATCGTTTGTGTCAAACGTAGGGGAGTGTGGCTCGGATTCGTGACTCGAGTTGCCGCTAACCTCATCCTCTTTCTCCATACCAGAGATATCCATAGGCAGAACTTCGCCGTCGCCTTTATTTGTTGTCTCCTCCTCCTTCTTCTCCTCTTTTTGCTTCTGGGCCTTAGTGGCGGGGCTCTTTGCTTGCTTCTTGGCGGCTTGCTTCTGGGCTTTTAGTGTTGGAGCTGGCGCATCGTTGCTCTCAGTCTCAACTGCCTCGGCATTGGTCGTCTTTTCGGTTTTCTTATCCTTCTTCTTATCCTTCTTGGCCGCCTTCTTCTCCTCTTTCCTAGACAGCTTAGAGGGAGTTGCTTCAGCTGGTGCCTTGGGCTCTGTATCGTCGTTCTCGGCGGCGAGCTTCTGCTTCTTGTTGTTCTCAGTCTTGGCAGCCTTGAGGCCCTCACCCGGCTTCTCGGAGTCTACGCCTGGAACGGGCTCGTAGTCCTCCCAATCTTCATCGTTATCGGCTTCATCCTGTTGCTCCATCTCGCGCAGCTTGCGCTTGTTCTTGGCGCGCTCGTCCATGACCTCCTTAGCATTGCGGTTCAACTCGCTATCAGGATCCAACTTTCCGCGACGGGCGGCGGCCGCTTCTTCTTTTGTTTGCTTCTTCTTATTCCATTGATCCTATGGATGAATTAGCCTCCTATTGCACTTGTAATGAAGAGCGTGAGGTGACGAGAGGCAGGTGGTATATTGGGATGACTGGGAGGCAGAGTTTGACTCGAAATCGATGGGATGTTCGCTTCACATACGCTTGTGTCTTCGCCGTAGTACATCTTGGCAGGAATAAGACTCAGGATGCCATCAAAGGCATTGGACTGGGCGCGCAGGCGGTCCTATAGCACTCGAGGTCAGCTTGAAGGCTTCCTATCACCACCTATCGAAGGTTTGTACGACAGGCGGGGCATGACAGCGGCTGAGAGAACGGACCTTTACTGAAGACTCGCCCATATTAAATGTTGATTCAATTCGAACGGGAATGAAGGTATCTTGAAGTCGCAAATATTAGTCCCGAGGCGATTATCGAGATGATTTGGCGCTCTCGATAATAGTACGAGGTTGGAAAAAAGAAAGCTCGGATGGCGATTTGCTGCCTCGATTTTTTTGGGGAGGATCGTTGTAATTTTTTTTTCCTGCTAACTAAACCGCTGGCCTTGCACTTTGTGTGGGGAAAGCCGAACTGAAGGCGGTCGATCTACCCCTGCAAAAGTTTAGCGCGATTCGGCCGAGATACGTACCGACCGATGCCTTGCTCAGGGTCTTGTCTTTTCCATGATTCTTGGGTGAGGCTCAAATTAAATTCAGACCAAACTCAAATTGAATGATAATCATGGATATGAACAGTCCCACTGACATCGCCTTTATGTGAGCAACGTTTTACTATTGGAGATTTTATCTTGGCCTCTCTAGAGCAGACAATACTCGCCAGGGTGTCAGAAGAATTGGCCGTGAGAGCATAAAAGACAAAATAACTTAGTCACCTTATGCGAGCTTAGGTCAGTAGTTTGGCTACTTCTTTTTAACACCCACCTAGAAAACTAATCATACCTATAGGTGAACACCACGCTAATGAAGAAGAAGAATTGGATGGCTCGTTTTTTAAGATGTCCGTATAATATGATGTCGTGAGGCTATTCTGACTTAAGTTCATCTCTTAACTCCCTCATCCTGATTACACCATGTGTTACAGTGTTATTGAGCTCTGGACCGTTCGGGGACTACTTGTGAATACGAGAACATGTAGTTCAATATCAAGCGCAAGAGTTCATCACAGACATCATATCTCTACGTATCTACCTAGTTGGTAAATATTGATACCTCTCGCTGTCTTGTAAGTCACGTTCACTGAGCATGGTACGAGAATGGATCGTGTTATGTCCAATCAGGAAAGCCAGAAGTGGGATTTATTCGTTGGTCATAATCGTCAAGTCTGTCATAATCTAGGTATCCTCTATTTCTTCTTTCCCTTCTTGCCGAGAGCAGCCTCTCGTTTACGGGCCTCTTTAGCTTCGAATTCAGCCTTCTTGACCTGTTCTTGCTCCTCTCTTTCTTCGCGCTCGGCCTGGGGCAGCATTAGTACATATATTCTAGTTAAAAAAACTCATGGTGACCGATTACTCACTTGTCTTCGTGCGGCATCTAGAGCACGCTGCTCACGGATGGCCTTGAGGCGCTCTAGGTCGGCTCTGGACTCGTCGGTCTTGCCCTGGGCTGTCAGGCGCATGTGTTTCTCCTTGGCAGCTGCCGCCTCGAGGGCCTCACGCTCGCGACGGGTTGGTGCCGCCTTCATGTTATCGATGCCCTCTGTGATCTCGTCGACATCCGCACCCGCGGTGGCTTGCTTGCGCGCCTTCTTGGAGTGGTTGGGGTTGGCGGGCATATCGTCGTCCGAGTCGCTGTCGCTGTCTTCTGAGTCGCTTGATGGCAGGTCACCGACCTCGACTGTCTTGGCCTGTTGTTTGGCTATCGCTGCCTCCTTGCGGGCCTTCTTCTCGGCTCTGCGAGCCTCTCGTGCTTGCTCCTGTGTTAGTTCGGCGGAAGGGCCAGCGGCTGCGGCATTGTCGCTGTCCTCCTCTTCTTCAGAAGACTCCTCCTCAGAAGACTCCTCTTCATCGCTGTCGTCTTCTTTGTCGGGGTCGACAGCCCACATGCTGACTTCGTTTCCATCGGCATCGACGGGTCGAATATCGCGGGAGAACTTCTTGCCACCTAGGCTTGTTAGCATTCTCGTGGCCTGCTGAGGCGCAAATGATATAGCATTGACATACCTCCTCTAGCAGGCTTTCTGAATTTTCCTCCTCGGCCGCGAGCGCCGGTTCCAGGGGGACCACCAGGAGCCATGATGAACGATTTGTGATAAGGTGTTTGGGTAAGTTAAGTTGACAAACTTGTTAGGAATGATGTCCTTTTTGTTGGTTGTCTCTTGCTTGGATGTTTGTTTGCTGATCAAACTTGTTCTGAGGCGGGGTAGCGGGGTAGCTAATGACGGCAGCCGCTTTGATAAGAGAGAAAGATCAGAGATCAAGGGACGTGGTCGATCAGGAACTTCAGAAACCTTGTTATTTATATGAGTCAAGGGTGTGTTGAGTATGGGTATTGGGATGCGCTGATACTTTTAAGATTTAAGTAAGAACATACCTACTTTATGCAAGGCATTATGGGTAGGGTACCTACAGCCAAACAGAGCACGATTTTGAGGGTCAAGAAATGTGAGGCCAGAGAGGTGCCCTTTGAATAACTTAGTTCAAGTTAGACCAGGTCTTACTACAGAGGCGGAGAATGTTTCCCAGGAGACACTGAAGGCTTTACCTAGGGTTAGCAAGACCAGATATTGTTTTAAATTTTGTACATGGACCTTTAGAAGCATACGGTCTTGTATCGATTTGCTTGTAACTGAACCACATGCAACTGTACAACACATGGAGCTAAAACAGCCAAGCCAAGACGAAAGGGACTGGTGAGTCAGGAACAAGATGGGCCTTCTGGGCTGACACTCCACAGCCCGTTGAAGTCATTGAACGAATAAGACACTCCCAGTTTGTACGCAGTGGCTAGAGGGGCGTAACTCATGCCGTCTAGTGGCGTCGATTTATCTGGTAGGCTACATATGGGTTGTTTGTTCATTGTGCACGCGATGTGAGACAAGGTTTTGGTTTGGTTTGGTTTGCCAGGCTGCGTATAAGAGTGTAAAGTTTTGTTGTACAGCGAATACATATGTTGAATGAGTCTCTGCGCCAATTCCAATGAAAGCATCCCATCATCAGGTTAATTAGAGGCAGGAACCATACGGATACGCTGTAGGTTCTGTCGTAGAGGACCCCACTGAAGTCAGTAACTTTCGCTTAACGAGATGGAGGGACCCTTACTTCGGTACATATATATTCCGAACCCGTTCTTCGAGAGCCCCACCCACGTAAACAAAACCACCTCGAGCGAGCCGCGATTTTAATTCTTTTTTTCCTTTCTTCTTCAACCTACTAGAAAAAACTGAATCCTTCAAATTCACTCTGGCTTTCATTACACCATGGAGGTACTTGGAGGGGAAACTGGAGGAAAGATTGAATTTCCGCTGACACTTACCCTTTGTCCTGCTTGTAGCTTCGGCTGCGTTGGGAGAAAGAAATTTTGACGCGGTACATACCACTTCTTTCAACACTCTTTTTTATCGAGACATGATACATAATTACACCCTAGATGGGTGTGCTGGCCTGCAGTAAACATGTGGCCGCTTGTAGTTTTCGCTTTGCATCTGCACTCGAAGCCGTTGCCTAGTTTGCGTGATCCAATTTGACATTGCGAAAGGCCTTGTCTAGCTTCAGTCGAGTGCTGCAGCGGCCCTCTTGAGCAGTCGATGTGAGCTATAGCTTTGCCGTGCGGCTCTGCAGTCCTCAAACCTATGCGCATCCCGCAACGATGATCGTATCCTTGTTCACCCACCACAGATGGCATGCGTTCATGCTTTTGTAATGGTCCATGAAGTTTTGATTTTTTGGAGTATAGGGTAGTCTGACTTTATTTGAGCATACAACAAAACGAAGTCATGGACAGGATCGTGTGGTCAAGCTGCTGAACTGTTGGCATTTGATCTCGTTACTGCCAAGTACTTGATGTTGATTCTCTGGTCATGATCTTGATGTGGGTGTTGTGAACGCATTAAGGAATGCCAGCATACCTGATTTGCAACCCGCACAAGAAGATGAAAGGTCCCGAACCAACACATGGAACGTCAATTGCCTGTGCTACATATTTCCACATGAAGCAATGAACATAAGCTCTGTCTAGCACACATTCACCATACGTACTCCGATGGTCCATAGGTTCGTGCAAGGAAGCCATCCATACGCCCCCAAGAACGCCCATCATTAGTCTTGGATTCAAATGCGTACTTGAAGACGCCATACACTGAACCCAAGTTATCCACCTATTAGCAACACCTTCCAAAGCTTTGCCATAACAACTATCGTCCAACAAATAGATAGGCGGAGGTGAGGTAAACCATTCGCGACTCCTTGAGGTCTAAAAGACACACACGTTAGCAAAACCCAAAGATTTGGAGCAGAAACATACTTTAGCAAATTCAAATCGTGGAACCAACCATTCCTTGTTGGTGGGACAATGCCCCAAAGAATCATCAAGACGTCCAAAAGCTATTTCTTCCTCACCTCGACAAAGCCTGTAAAACATCGTCAAGTCTCTTCCTCTTCTGTTTCCTCAATGCCAACACAGGCGCTGATCGCTCCGATGCCACCAAGCTAGGTTCTTTCTTAGGGATCGGCGCCGGTTTCGTTTTCGGTGTACCTTGACCAGCAGCGTTGCGTGTAAAAGTGTACTTTCGCGTTGCGAACAACCCTCTACTGACATATGAAGGTCTTGTACCAATACCGCCATATCGAGAACTGTGGCCCAGATGCAGGCATGCTAGTGGTCGCGAGGGCAGAACAAAAGGACCAGCTACAGCTTTAGTAGAGGGACAAGCACCACGGGCCTCCAAGTCTCGATCTGAACTCAGTTGTCCAAGAAAGGAGTACAGCCAGAACGCCCAAGACTCGAAAGCCACGCCGTGACAAGCACGAGCTTCTCGAGATGCGGCATCGGTATCCCATGATGGTGTTTGTACCTTTGCTGTGTCTGTGAGATAGTCGAGCAGAGGCGGTGCTTGATGATCCTGGACAAACTTGACTGCACATCGAGAGTCGCTGCATAAAGAGACCAAGTCATTATCAATACTCGCCGCAAGATCGCGAAGAGGTTTACTCCCGGTCTCCTCCAGCGGTGCAAACAACATGAGATATCGTAGCAACGAGTCTTCTAATCCAGATGGTGCATCATCCTGTTCCCACCCGTTCTTAGCCGCGGCCTCGTAGCTCTTAGTCCAGTCCTCCCTTGCACCCATGACGTCGTACAATGCGAGAGAAGGGAACTTGGACACCCACTTGAGAGACTCCTGCGTCGTCGATTGATCGCCCCATATTCTTAATATACGCAGCAAGGGAAATGGGTCAGGCTTCTCCGTCCATCCCCGGACAAGACGGTCCGAGACAGTTGGGAAGACAGTCCGGAGCTCATCGGCCGGTTGAATGAGTTCAAGGGCACCGAGATTAGGCATGTCAGCGAGACACAGAAGGTCGTGAGTGCTGAAAGAGCATCCGCCTGTGAGAACAAGATGTGTGATGAAATCTGTGGGCGGTGCTCTTAGAGGTTCGGTATAACGGGTGAGATCGTTGCCAGGACGGCAGATGTGCTGTCGGAAGCGGTACAGTCCAAGAGTCTTGTCATCTTGGTCATCCATGAGAATTTTTGAGATCATCTTCCAAGCATGAAGACATACGCCTCTGTTAACGGAATTAGTTATACCATTGTATCCCGCGCCGTCCGTCGACTCAACTTACCTGGCCTCTAGATACCGCCAAATGCGCCATAGCATATTACTCGGAATAGCCTCGAGATGTGACTGAGAGCGAACCTTGCCAATATTATCGGCGAGCACACTGATGGCCATATCTACTAAAGGACGGGGCCCACGAGGGCCTCGGGCTGTAAAGGAGGGATATGGTCGCCGTTTACTCCAATCTGCAGCGTTCTCATCGGATTCAGCGAGAGCTCCGCGTGACATGACATATTCTTTGAAGACTTGACCCGAATCTTGGTCGAACATGGCTGACAAAACTAGAGACAGAAGAAAATCATATGAGTTTCGTTACAGAGCGTGAGTAATTGTGAAGCGCTTACTGAATGAGGTTGTGAGAGTGGCAAGGTTGTCGGAACCCGCTTGGTGATAACGTGTTTGGTGCAATGCCATGGATCTCACTAAGACGCCAGTGCAGTGAAACGACTACTGGGCTTCAAAACAACTACGAATTAAATCAATAACAAAGATAATAAGGACAACTCACATTATCGTGTTTTCGTTGATTTATATATTTTTTATATTGTTTGACGCTTTAAAATCTTTTAACTACCTATCATCGCTCTTAACGGAAACGCCGTATGCGTAGTCCTTTTACCTCTTTTCCAAAGTGACGGGAACAAGCGAAGCCACGCATATATGGCTTGATAACGGTTGCCCTGTGATGTGATGGCTTCCAGCCATTCAATCCGCTTCGCCTCTCGACTTAATAATCCAACACCGGGTAATCATTCATCAGTCAATGCTTCTCCCATCAATATGCGCTATGGTATCCAATCATGAACATCTTTTCTTCTCTTGAAATCGTATCCTCTATAGCATGGGCTTAAGGTCCTCGGCAACGTGGAAGGGAGCTTCGGTCTTGCTCTTGACTTCGTCGACAGTGACACCATCGGCGATCTCAACAAGAGTAAGACCGTTGGCAAAGTCGACATCGAAGACAGCCTGAAATCAGCAGTTAGTACATTGTCGTTACGAAGAGCAAACTCTTGAACTCACCAGCTCGGTAATGATTCTTGAAACGCAAGCACGTCCGGTCAGAGGGAAGGCGCATTGCTTGACGATCTTGGGGTTACCCTTCTTATCAGTGTGTTCCATTGTCACAACAACCTTGGTCTCGCTAGGGTTGCTGACAAGATCCATGGCACCACCGAAGCCCTTGACCTTTCCGGGAAGCATCCAGTTAGCCAGGTCACCAGTGGCGCTGACCTGCATAGCTCCCAGGATGGTGAGGTTGATGCGACCGCTGCGGATCATGCCAAAGCTCTCCTCACTGCCAAAGACGGCGGCACCAGGCTTGAGAGTGACAGTCTCCTTACCAGCGTTAATCAGATCAGGGTCCTCCTTACCCTTTTGAGGGTAAGGGCCTAGGCCAAGGATACCGTTCTCAGACTGGAGCTGTACCTCGACCTCAGGGCCGACAAAGCCAGGGGCAAGCATGGGCATACCGATACCCAGGTTGGCGTACATGCCGTTCTTGAACTCCTTAGCAGCACGGCGAACAATGCGCTCACGCTTGGCGGCTGTGTCGCCAGAGCCCAGAGCCTTGGTGGCCTCGGGATCATTGGGATCCTTGGCCCAGGTGTACTTCTCGATTGACTTCTCCTCGGTGCTCTGGATGACACGCTTGACATAGATACCGGGCAGGTGGACAGCCTCAGGGGGAATCTCACCGGGCTCAACGATGTGCTCGGCCTCAACGATGGTCATCTTGGCGTTGCGACCCATGGCGCCGTTGAAGTTGTGGGCGGCGAGACGGAATTGGCAGTTGCCGAGCTTGTCAGCCTTGTAGGCCTTGACAAAGGCGTAGTCACCGTCAATTGCCTCCTCGAGGAGGTAAGACTTGCCCTTGAAGACCTTGACATCCTTGGGGTAAGAGTAGACGTCGGGAGAGCCGTCGGCCTTGTTGCGCAGAGGCAGATCACCAGTTTGGACAACGGTACCAAAGGCAGCGGGTGTGTAGAAAGCGGGCACACCCTTTCCACCAGCAGCGCATCGCTCAGCCAGAGTTCCCTGAGGGGTCAGCTCAAGCTCGACCTCACCAGTGAGGTACATCTTCTCAAAGGTCTTGTTCTCGCCAATGTAACTGGCAATCATCTTGCGGATCTGCTTGGTCTTGAGCAGTCTACCGAGACCAAAGTTATCCGTACCGGCATTGTTGGAAACGGCTGTGAGACCGGTGATTTCGGGCTTCTCGAGGACCTCGTTGATGAGGGAGTCAGGGACACCACAGAGACCGAAGCCACCGCAAAGCAGGGTCGAGTTGGGCTTCATGTCCTGGAGAGCTTCCTTGGCTGAAGGGAAGACCTTGTTGATCTCGGCGCGGCGCGCGGTCGCTGAAAAGGATCGCGCAAGAGCGGCATTAGGCTTGAAGGTGTCAGTCAGTATGCGCCTGGAATTGTGTGGTGCGTGCTATGAATTAGACCTACGTTGATGGGATTGCGAGCGAAAGCTCGGAGAGTCCGTAATCTGAAAGCTGCAGAAGGCATCTTGTGTATATGTCTGGTGAGAGAGGGTGAGAAGACGAGTATAGCTTCAATATGGAGGTCAACAACCCTGCTGTCAGCTACAGTATATGATAATCTGGAGATCAATTGAGCTTCATGCAATAGCACTCTTCCTTGACAATAGGAATTAGAGTGAGGGAAGGCAAGGAGAGGAAGACAGAGAGAGAAGAGAGCATGGGCCGAATGACGATAGAAGTCGGCGGGCCGTTGGCGGGGGATATCCGTTTATTAAGGCCGGTGCTGGCCGTGGGTCCATCTCCGGGTACCTTCCCAGGCTTGAGTGCTCATGAGTTCCGCGATCTGAATTCGGAAGCGAGTATCGGCATTCGGAAATTCGTGGGGAGCCAATGGAAGGAGCAAGCCTCAAGGGAACTTCATGTCAAAGGACGGCTAAAGGATCGGATGCAGATACTAAACTAAGAACTTTAGCTTCAGGCCCCTTCTAAACTGCGGGAAGTGGCCGGGGCATTGTTCCTTGTGTGGAGGCCGAGGATGATGGTACTACAGTGGAGGGACAGCGGGGGCTCAAGTCCGGGGCAGCTACAGTCAGCCAGTCTGAAGCTGTAGTTTTAGTGGCTCAGTGGGCGGGTAACTGATGGGTAATGGGTTTTCCGAAGGCGACCGGCTATTCTTTTCGGGAGTTGGACTTGTCATGACGGAACTGGGCTTCTCATGACAGCCAGAGAACTAACTATGTTGGGTAAATTCACTGACACAGAGAGAACAGGTTCACGGGGTTCAATCACCGTTTTATTTATCGACATTCTTTGTATTAGTAGTGATTATGATGACTACTTGCTTGTAAAAGACCAGACGTTTGTTATTCCGGCCACTTCCCGACGGAACCGATGTCGGCTATTGGACTTGCTCAGAAGCGAAGCTAATATTGAGATGGGGATCCCCTCTTGTTCTTCTTGTTCTTCCTCCTCCTCTGCAAAGCCAAACCAAACACCCATGATATTTTGACCAAAAACTCCAAAGCTCCAAAAAAGCCCACAAATGACCCTAGAGGTAAAACAAAACACGAAGATGATAGAATAAACATGCTCATATGAGCGGAAGAATGATAATAAGCCACCGGGTATTTCTTTATCCTCCACTGTAGCCATTTCCCATGAGCGCTCAACACTTCACTCATTCATCCATAGTCATGGTGGTTGTGGCATTTTCCGGGTGAAGAGCCACGAGTCCGATCAAGTTTCCTTCAGGGTCGACAAACTCTCCAATGTCCATAATGCATTGTCGAACGCCGAACCGCATCTGCTTAACTTCGCCGTAATGATACTCGATCAACGACTCAGCCATTTCAATATCAGCAACTCGAATGTGACACGAAGGCGTTGCACCGAACGCCATGGCCATCTGTCGTCTATGCTCGAGATGAGCACTGTCATCTCCTGCGCTCTTGATCTGAATCAGGGCGCCGGTGATGCGAGATCCTCCACTCTGGGTTGAGTTGAAGAAGTTCATGGGCTGCGTGTCGAAGTGCGAAGATCCCCATCGTCTCATGTAGGAATCATCGGACTGTTGAGCGTTCATGTCTCCGTAGAACTTCCAGCCGAAGCAGCGCGAGTAAAAGTTTACCGCTCTCTCTATGTTGAAGCAGTAGAGAAGGAGAAAGTCGGGGGTGCCCCCCATGACGGATACATCAGGTCTTTCGATTCCACATGTATCGGTTTGAGGCAACAAAGGAGGCAGCAGGTCGTTGTCGTTTTTGATATCTGGAGAACCGGCACTTCCAACGGTCAAGTTCTTGGCGGCAGTTATAGGCAGCGAGAAGGTCGATGCAAAAGCAGGCGGAGTAGGCATCTCTGCAATGGGAGTGTTGATGGTGTCGTGACCCAGCGAGGGTACTGGTGAGGGTGTCCGGCGATCCGTATCCAGATCCATTGCTGATGATGAGAGCGAGAGACAAGGTTGTTGTTTTGCATATGATTCCATTTTTGATGACGTGGGAAGATGGTCAAGAAAGGCTGACTCAGTTGAAACTCATCAGCAGGAGTGTCAAGTGATTCAAACACACTTGAGTATTATGGGATGGATGGTGAGGAGAAGTGGCAAGCCGTGAGGCAACAGTCTAACAAAGGGAAAAGATGCCAAAAGTGAACCAGAAACGACAAGACAAGTCGACAACGGCCACGACCAGATTATTAATGGTTGACCAGGTGGTTGATATTATATGGTTTGCATGTGCAAGCAAGCAACCAAGCAAGCCATCGGATGGCAGACATGGATTCCCTTGCTCTTATAACCGCCTCTCAGATAAAGAGGAGGCAATCTCCTGGAACCGCAAAAGGCACACTTCCCTTACATGTTGCGTGCCTCAATGTGCATAAGCCATAAAACACTCAAAAAGCAATGATCCGAGACTGAGAGTGCGGGACTTGGCGTTGGTTCTATCTGGGGCTTGCCAGGCCAACTTGGGCTAAGTGGTATGGAGGTTAAGGTAAGGAGAGGCAAGACATTCAGAACATCAACAAAACAAAACAAACACTAGACGGGGCCTTTTTCTGGTGTTACGTCAAGGAACCAATCGACAACTCAAAACGGCTAAAGACGTCAAGGGCGGTAGAAACCTGCAGCAAGGTAGGGGTTCTAGTTGTGCAAGGCTAATGCAGTAGAGACTCAGAGAGCATAGGAGCTGTCTCGATCTGATGCTCATCATCATAAACACGCGTGTCTCGTGAAAACAAAAAAATGTTGACATTCAGGACCCTAATTATGTATTCCCGGTGTTCAGAGTTTGGGCTGGAATGGTAAACAACCCGATATTCCACGGCTGGACGGTCAATCATCAAACATTTGTCTCAGTAGCGTGCGTTTCTTAATTTACACACATAGTCCAGAGTGACTTAGTGCGTGGATTCACGTTTGACTTGTCTTACTTTCCGGCACAAAGAGGCTTTGGTTGACGATCACCGATCGCAAGCATGGCAGGATGAAACTAATGCACTGCACAGCAATAAAGGGTGAAGTATGAGGTTGGATAGAGGTGGTTGAAGTTGGAGTAGGCTAATGCTGATGGATATCAAGAGTATGCATCTATTGGACGAGACCTGAACTGGCCTGAGCGTTCTGCAAGGCGGCTCTATTTGGCGGGTTTTATCAAAGCAAGGAGTTCATATTTAGTGATCGCCTGAACAAATTCCCACATGCTCGTGCTGCAGTAGCTGCATAATCTTTGTGCAAGGAAGATCTGGCGTGAACCTTTTCAAAGAAGATGGTGCAGTGATCGACTCCATATTTCAGGAGGGCAAATTCTTGAGAGGGAGAAGGAGAGAAAGATCGTGATCATGGCACGAACAAACTGGAGCTTTTGATCTTATATCTACCTATCCCGCCTGTCCGTGAATTCAGACTCCAATCTCACTTGAGGTTAAATGTCCAACCTATATCGAATTATAGTACTCTTGGACCTTCATAAACAAACATCAGTATGCATACAATAGTAAAGAATACTTGAATAAATTGAATAAGAAAATAATTCTACAACGTGAGCTTCTTAACAGACCCTTGCAGACGAACCGATGGAAGCTGCACAGACTTGCTCGGTACGTACCGTCAGCGATAAGGATCTTATCGCCCCGCAGATCCAACCGTCGCAGAAAAAAAATTAGTTACCATCCCAGGCCAAGCCAAACAATAGCGACAGCTTCACCAACAAGGACCATCCGAAACGACGACAATTTCCGCCATTCCCACAACTGGCGCAACACATTTGGTCGTCATGGAGTCAAGTTCGAAACGCCGCAAGATCGACCATGCTGGGTCTGGACTAAGGCATGATGCTCTTATCGATTTTGAGGCTCGTAGCTCTGCCCGTGTCTCAACCGCTAGCACATTCGTGCTCCAAACCGATGAGCTGCTCAAGGAAGCCAAACTCGACTACGGAAAGGCATTGAAGGGAGTTGATGAAAACCTGCACAAATTAAAAGAGGCCGTTGATACTGCAGAACCTCATAGCCCCGAACTTGTTTGTTCTATCCTGCCAAAAGCCGTCGCCTCTTCAAAAAGACTAACAAAATTTTAAGATCACCCAAGTCACCACTCGCTTTGAGAAGAAACATCGCATCGTCATTCCCTACCCCGATCCGAAGCCCGCAAAAGATGCGCCCTACAAGCTATCTTTCGAGAAGCCAGCTTCGTACAACGTCGTCGGCAGTTACGTTGCTAAGACCATGGTCAAGTCTCAGGCGCATTTCGGAATCGATATGGTAGTCCAAATGCCCAAGACCATGTTCCAGGAGAAGGATTTTACAAGCATGCGATACTTTTACCGAAGAGCCTACTATATCGCTTACATCGCCGCCAGCGTCAAGAAAGAGTTGGAAGATTCGATGGACATTGGTTTCGAATACCTTAACGAGAACCCCCTTCTGCCTGTGCTCGCACTTCGACCTAAGCCCGAAGAAGAGGACGAGGATAACAAGGACACCAAGGGAAAGCCTTCCAAGAAGAAGTCAAAGGCCGCCAAGTCACCGTATACTATTCGACTCATCCCCTGCGCACCTGAGGGTCTCTTCCCCAAGACCAAGTTGCTTCCTAGCTCCAACAACAACCGAAATGGGGAGACCGACGACAAGAAAACGAAGTCCGGCACCCCTTTCTACAACTCTACTCTGAAGGCAGAGGAGGCTTTCATTTCTTACCTGCGCGTCCTTACACACGCCAAGAACGAATGCCCAGCTTTGACTGATGCCTGTGCGCTGGGAAGAATCTGGCTGCAACAGAGAGGCTTTGGCAGTTCTGTGTCGCAAGGTGGTTTTGGTCACTTCGAATGGTCTATCATGATCGCCCTGTTGCTCCAGATGGGTGGACGTAATGGCCAGGCAATGCTTTCCAACTCTCTCAGCAGCACTGAACTCTTCAAGGCTGCCGTGCAATTCCTCTCAACCACCGACTTCAACGAAAAGCCATTTGTGTTTGGTTCCTCGAAGATCAACGCCGATGCCGTTAAAGAAGCTGGCCCTGTTATGTACGATCCCATCCGAGAACTCAATGTGCTTTACAAGATGAGCTCCTGGTCTGCCAGCCTCCTTCAGATGCACGCCAAATCTACTACCGACAACCTCGCCGACGAAGCCGCCGACAAGTTTGCCCCGACTTTCATCATCAAGTCAGATGCGCCTCTTCAGACATTTGACGCCATCTTCGAGGTCAAGAGTCAGTATGTGAAGCCTTCAGACTCTCCCGACCGTAGGGGAGCTGCTTGGGATTTCAGTTTGGAAGCCCACAAGGTGCTCGCGAAGGCGTTTGGTAACCGATCCCATCTTGTGCACTTCCAGTTGCCTTCAAAGGCAGGATGGAAACTGGGCTCTGCGCCGCCTTCGGATGCTGGCAAGGTTCAGTTTGGTGTCATGTTTGAGTTTGCCCAGATGGCTCGTCAAATGGAGCATGGTCCTGCCGCCGAGGAACAAGAGGAAGCGGCAAAGTTCCGCCGATTCTGGGGTGAGAAGGCTGAGTTGCGTCGCTTCAAGGACGGCAGTATTCTCGAGTGTGTCGAGTGGTCAAGCAAAGTGCCATTCCAGATTTGCGAGGAGATTGCTGAACACACTTTGAAACGACACCTCAAGGTCGAGAGTGGAGCAATTACTGCCTATGGCGCGGGCTTCTCCAACATCGTCACCTTCACACATATGGACAAGGAGGCTTTTGACGCTGCTCGACGAGCCTTCCAAACCCTCGAATACGATATCCGAAACCTTGAAGACCTGCCATTGCAGATCCGACAACTTGCGGCAGTATCGCCAGCTGCCAGATATGCTTCGGTTGATGCTCCTAGGCCCGGCTTCCACACAGGCACCATCGAGCCTATAGATGTCAATCTCTACTTCGAGGCCTCGGGCCGATGGCCGGAGAACTTGGTCGCCATTCAGGAGACCAAAATCGAATTTCTGCTTGATTTCGACAGACGTCTTAAAGCAACCAAGGAGAACATCACAACCCATCTTGGCCGAGAAAACAAGGAGATCGGAATCGAGAACTTGGCTTACCTCGATATCGTGTATGACACTGGTGCAGCATTCCGATTGAGAATCCATGCCGATTTGGAGGATATTTTGCTTGAGAGACAGATCAAGAATAAGACTCTTGACCCTCGTATCCGCGAGGACTCTGAAGCAGCACTCGCCAGAACCAAGTGGCTCTTTGAGACTCTGCCAATCCATACACAAACTATTGCAACTTTCTGCACAAGACTACACCCTCTATCTCAGACCATTCGCTTGGTCAAGCATTGGTTCAACGCCCACAAGCTCTCAAGTCACATCAGCGAAGAGCTTATTGAGCTCTTTGTCCTGAGTGTCTTCCTACAACCCTACCCTTGGCGTGCTCCCACAAGTGCTTCAACTGGTTTCTTGCGCGTGCTGACGTTCCTATCCCGTTGGGATTGGCGCGACGAGCCTTTGATCGTCGACTCAGCTGAGGAGTTGACGGACGATGATCGCCACAACATCCGCAAAGAACTTGAGGGTTGGCGTAAGAAGGACCCTAACATGAACCATACCGTTATGTCTGTTGCCACTTCGGTCGATACGTCTGGCCTGGCCTACACTCGCAATGGGCCTTCCAAGCTCATTGCTTCGCGCATGACTCGATTGGCCAAGGCTGCTTGCAAGGTTGTCAAAGACAGCGGCTACGGCATCGATGCGTTTGAGCTCTTTGAAACATCTCTCGAAGACTACGATGTTCTCTTCCACCTTTCTCGCAAGGCCATCCGCTCAATCCTTCGAGAGGCAGCCTGTGATCCTTCTGCCCACCGCCGTTCCCAGTTTAAGAACCTTGATGATAGAACAGGTCGTGCGCCTCTTCCCATCCGCGCTCACCCTGTCGACATCTTTATGCAAGAGCTGCAGCGCATCTACGAGGATACGCTTGTGTTCTTCAGGGGAACTAACAACGGCGAAGAGGACGATGCTGTCATTGGTGCTATCTGGAACCCAAAGCTTCAGCAGCAGAAGTTCCGAGCAGGTCTGCCTTACAACTTCCACAAGGTTGCCGGTGAGGATGATGATGTTGTGGTGGTGAACCGAAAGGCTGTGTTAGCAGAGATTTCAAGAATTGGTGGTGATATGATTAGGAAGATCGAAGAGATGGAATAAGATATGACAATGCTAGAGGTGAATACTTTAGATAATACCCATGAACATAGATACCTATAGATCTGGCTCTAATTTGACGATGAACTAAAAGTATGTTTTTATTTACAATTCTGGACATATTTGATTACTAGGTACGCAAGTTTTCAGATCCCATTTTCTCGGGTATGTGAAGTGTGGCTTGATACCAGGTAGTCATTAGGCACAAGCAAGTAAAGGCAACATTGTTTTCAGCAGTCTGTTCAATACTCTCCTCTTATAAGGGCTTGTGTCAGCAGCAAAGTTACGTAACTGAGCGCATATCGATAACCCATGATATAGAAGATCAGTCAGTACCTTGGTGTAAGTGAATAGAACGAAATGGTGGAAGAGAAGTGGTACGTATCCATCTCAATTACCCAAAGTGGAAGTCTCTTTACGCGAGAGACGCGCTCAACGCGTCCCACCCCACGTCCCGCTACTCTAATCTTCCTATTCCATCACTGCGACAACCAGTGACCGGCGACAACTTCAAAATTATACAACGGCCGAGGCATTGATCGTGCGTACAATCAATTTTGATCAAGACCAAAATGCCCCATTCTGTCGAAGCAGGAGCCGAAGCCATGTCATCCCCAAGAAACGTTAAGGACGAACCGATGGAGGAGGAGAATGGAATTCCGGACGAGACCCCCAATGCGCCAGAGGCCGATGACAAGATGACGGAATCAGAGGATGTTAAGAAAGACATTAAGCAGCTTGAGGATTTGTTCGATGATGTTGACTCGGACGATGAGTTTCCTGCAAGTTCTGCGGCTATTCAGCCCAGTTCGCCTGTTGCTCCCCTATTGTAAGCAACGGTACAGGAGCTTAAAGCTTGCAGAGAAACTAACTGTTTATAGTGATGCAATGTCGCTGAAGGCTTCAGACCCAGAAGTCATGCGAAGTTTCTATCAGCGATTATTCCCCTGGCGATATCTATTCCAATGGCTCAACCACAGCCCTACACCAACGAACGACTTTGGCAACCGAGAGTTTGCTTTCACACTCCAGAACGAGGCCTACCTCCGATACCAATCTTTCCCTACCGCCGATACGTAAGTAATATACTTATAAATGGAATTACAAATACTTACAATGTTCCAGGCTCCGAAAAGATGTTCTTCGATTGATGCCTTCCCGTTTCGAAATTGGCCCCGTCTACTCTACCAACCCGCGCGACCGAAAGACACTGCGAAACTCATCCGCCTTTAAGCCTCTTGCAAAAGAATTGTGTTTCGATATCGATTTGACAGATTATGACGACATCCGAACATGCTGTGACAAGGCGAATATCTGCAACAAGTGCTGGCAATTCATGACTATGGCTATTAAAGTGGTCGATGTAGCGCTGAGAGAAGATTTTGGCTTCAAGCACATTATGTGGGTGTACTCAGGTCGGCGTGGTGCTCACGCTTGGGTTTGCGATAAGAAAGTCCGCAGTATGGACGATCAGAAGAGAAGGGCGATTGCAGGCTATCTTGAGGTGGTCAGAGGAGGTGCACAGAGTGGAAAGAAGGTCAATGTGAGGCGACCACTGCATCCTCATCTTGCGTAAGTTTCCACATTCTATCTTGATATTGAAATACTAATGCCACGTAGACGAAGCTTGGAGATCCTCAAGACTCACTTCCAGGAAGACGTTCTTGAGGTGCAAGATCCTTGGGCCTCACCCGAACAGTCTGAGAAGCTTTTACAGCTTTTGCCAAACCAGAACCTTAACGAGTCACTACGGAAAAAATGGGATGCTGCCCCAGGACGTGCCTCGACTTCAAAATGGGCCGACATCGACGCTTTGGCAAAGTCGGGCGCCAGCAAGAACCTCGATGCCAGGCAACTTCTCGAAGCCAAACAGGATATTGTCCTGGAGTACACCTACCCTCGACTCGATATCGAAGTCAGCAAGAAGCTCAACCATTTGCTCAAGAGTCCTTTTGTCGTGCATCCCGGTACCGGCCGTGTCTGTGTGCCTATCAACACCAAGAACCTTGACGACTTTGACCCCCTGAGCGTGCCTACGGTGCAGGGTCTTCTAGCAGAAATCGACTCTTGGAAGAGCGAAGAGGAAGAGGGTAGTAAGGGCCTGGCCGATTGGGAAAAGACAAGCCTAAAGCCCTATATCGACCAGTTTAGACATTTTGTTAATGGGCTGATGAAGGATGAGAAGGACGTAAAGGTTAAGCGGGAGAGAGACGAGGAAAGCATGGAGTTTTAGACGTTGTATGGAATGGGATGGACTTATGAACAGTGTAAATGTGTTAGACTTGACATTTGGATTTGGACTTGGCTGGCGCAGTATGGCATTAGTACAGAAGATATATTTACTTTGAAGCAACCTCAACCTCAGGCGTACTTTGTTCAGAGGAAGCCTCTTCAGCGTCAGGATCCCTGATCTCCTCGTTTTCCTCCTCGTTCTCCTCAACCTCGACACCCTCGGCTTCTTGTGTCTCGCCTGAAGTGCCCTCTTGCTGTTTTAATTGACCTCCCTTTCGCTTGGGAATAACGCTCATGAATGCGTCACCCCAGTTTTCATATTCGAGCCACTTGAGCATGATCTCGACGACATGGTTTGTTGTAAGAACCGCTCGGCTCTGCATCACCATGTACTGACCGATAGGCAGCCGGGCCGTTCGGATACCGCGCGCCCTCGCTCGCTTGTAGCACAATCCCTTTTCACGGTTCTTGTCAACAAGGCCACCGATGACATAGCTTGTGTTGGGCTCGAGGCGCTCGAGTGTGTAAGGTGAGTCCGAGGATAGGTAGACAATGTCGTTGTACTCAGGACGAGGCTCAGGCTCAGGATCTGGGAGGGGGAGAGGATCCTTCTCGTCCCTGGTCCAGGGGCTCTTTTCTGTGAGACTTCGCTGAAGAGGTTCAATCATTTGGTCACCCTTCATTTTCTCACGGGCCTTCTCCGCGCACTCGATAAAGTCTCCTTCCACAAAATCGATGCCCTTCCAGTTCTTGTGCTTGTCGTCGAGAATCTGGTGGAAACGCTCGGCTAGCTTTCCAGTCCAGTTGGAGACGTAAATATTAGTGCGATACCTCGCATTCTTGTTCTCCGAATACGACCTGGTGATCTGACTGCCGAGTGAAATGATTTCCTTCTCGCGCATGTACTGCTCGAAATCACAATCAAAGATGAGTGAGATGGGAACGTCCACAGAAGGCGGCTTCTGGTGTTTATTGGCGTAAGGGTCTATGCCCTGGGCAATAAGTGCGTCTCTCTCCTCACGTTTGCGTACTTTGCGAGCAATTCGACTGTCTCTTCGCTTCTGCTTGCGATCTTCCTTGCCAGCTTCCCATTGTTGCTGCTTCCTTAGACGCTTGAGTGCGTTCTTGGACATGGGCTGAGCGGGCTCATCCTCGGCAGGTCGTTTTTGAGGAATGGTAGAGCCTGGACCAGAATTTTGCTGGACTTGAACCTTGTCATTGCCCTCTCTCGTTTTCTCAATATCGGCGTTCTCTGTTGCCTGTTGCGATTCTTCCACTCTCTTCATTTGACTGCCATCTTTGCTTTGCGTCTCATTCTCGGCTTGAGATGGCCTTTGAGCCGGATCCAACTCCATTCTCAACAGGTTTGTTTAGGATACTCGGAAGTATTATTGGCCTTGAGCTTCGTAAAAGTGGAAGTAGAGGTTGAGCTTATATCAAACTGCGTAATTAAGAGGTGCTTTTTGCCGTTGTGCTTGAGAGCGCAGATTCGCAATGGCGTTATTCCTCAAAGACCTTGAAACCAACAAAAAAGTTTGTAAGGCTTTGGCCCCAATTGAATGATTTTGACGATATTTGAAGCTTAAACCAAAGAATATCCTGTCAAGCTCATAGCGGATTTTTCTTACAAACTTGAGTCTTCAGGTGGGTCAAAGAAAAACCAAGACTTAGTTAAGGGTGTCATAAAGATTAGGATGGTCTACTTGGAGCTTTAGTGCTTATCTGTCTAAATTGTTTTGTCGATAGGCTCTTGTGTCCTGGTTATTTTTCGGATCGCCTGGTCTCCAGGAACCTAGTGGTGGGGCAGTATTCAAAGATACGTACCGAGCAAGCTTCCGAATTTCGTCAAGGTTCAATGAACCAATGAAAACAAGGCAATTGAATGACCAACGTCACGTGTTGCAGTGGAGGCTCGCAATCCTACAGTTTCCATAGCTCGGCTTCATCCTCAGGCCCAAGACATAAAAGCTCCCAACTCCTCCCTCTTAGCTATCGCAATTGCCATGGAGCACCCCCCGTCGAGCGCGAATGTGGCGCTTCACAAGAAGCCTGCCACCTATTTCAAGCCTTACGATGTCCTTAACGACACTACAAAGGCTGGTGTAGTTGGTGGTCTCAGTGGTCTCTTCCTCTCTTCCGTCAAGAATGCTATGGCCAAGCACAATGTCGGCATTCTGAGCGTCTTCACCCGCGGCTCTGCCATCATTGGTCTCGGAGGTATGATAAACCTGGTGGGAGAGATCAATTGAGGTCTTTGCAGTACTGATTATCCTGTCTAGCCGCCGCCCCCGCCGCATATGTCTTTGTTTCGCGAACCTCGATGAACCTCCGCGAAAAGGAAGATTCTTTCTCCGCTGCCCTTGGTGGCTTTGCCCTGGGCGCTGTCCTCGGTCTTCCCAGTATGAGATGATGCACGGCTCGATGAAAAAGCGAATTTGGTCTGACAAGCTACAGCGAAACGAATGCCTGTCGTCATGGGTCTTGGTAGTGGTCTTGCCGTCTTTCAAGGTATGTTCCACTACCTCGGTGGCCGATACGACTCTTTTAAGCGAGAGGGCGATGAGTTCGAGCGCAAGGAAATCGTCCGACGATCCACTCGACTGCCTATTGAGCAGACCATTTCAGAAATTGGTGAGGGCCGAGGTAAGTCGCGCATCGTGTCTATTCGCCCCTTACAATATCTCACATTACCATAGGCATTCGACCTCCTGGATACGATGAGCGAAGGGTAGAGCGACTTAGCCAGAAGTACGGAGTTGAGATCAACCCTATCAAGGCGACTGTCGAGGGTAGCCAATAAAGCACTTAACGACAAGCGGGCGAACGGGACGGGAGCGACTGTACATAACTCTTCTGGGCGAGGAAGAGATGCTACACTAGAGAATTGGAGTTTTGTTTTGTTTCCATGTGAAGCTCTGGACTGTGCCATCTCACGCTCGGGCAGTTAGGTTTCTTTCATGAGGTAAGTTTTCACTGACACTTTCATTCCCTACACCACCCTTCTATCTGCAATGATGATACACTAGCTTCAGAGGCTGTTTATGATCTTTAATGATTCTAACACTCACCGTTCTATCTTTATCCTGAGCACATCCCTTTCAACAACACGATTGATGACTATGCAGGAATACGTTCACTGATTGTGTTTAGATTTCTGTAACTTTATGCCACTTTGTTGCACAATACGCTATAATACGACTGTTCATGGTATGTGACACTCATCTTCCTTTTTGCCCTCCCTTCGCTATGATGATACATCGCTTTCAGAGGCTGTTTATGATCTTAATGATTAAACATTCACTCAAGTTCTATCTATATTCTGAGCCCCAAACCCATACCTCCATCATTTTTGGTTATCACTTTTTACGAGCAATACTAACATTGCTTAGACTTATAGATTGACTTTCCTCTCACGACGCCCCGTGCACTAACATATGTTGTATGTATATCTCTTCTTCTCTTCGCCCCTCCATCCCCTTCAATGATGATACCTAGCTTCAGAGGCTGTTTATGATCTTAATGATTAAACATTCACCCAAGTTCTATCTATAGTCTGAGAAACCCTCATATATTATTCATATTGTTTTCCAATATTCTTCGGCATTTAGCTAATTTATCGAAGATTAGGTTCTCGTAGTAATGTTCTGAGGGTATCCTCCGCCATCTGTATCTGATCTCGGTCAGGTCTCTCGTCTCAATCAAAAGTTTTCCTATACTCTGTTTCCGTTCATTATCTGCATGTTATCCCTATTCTATGCCGCGCACCTGGGTATCGTTTTTCATCTAGGCGAAGCTTTTCTTATGTCAAAACTCAATACAAACTGTCGTTTCACTGTGCCGAATCCTTAAGCAATTTGCCAGCCCATATTTGTCGCCGAAATTCACCTCTGACAATGAATCCCGAAGTGGTTTCCAAGATGCATGGCTCAAACCTTCACAAGCTTGAAACCAACCTGCACATAACGTGCACAAATGAAGGCGATGCAGCCGGCCAGCATAGAGCAGCCACAGAAAAGCTGCAGACCAAGATAGTCGCCGTCCTGTGCGGATACGATCGCACCACCAATAGGGCTTCCCGTCAGAGCACCGAAAGATGCAATGGCAAACGCAGTGCCAACACGAGTACCGATTTGGCGAATATCGGACAGCTGGGCGATAAGAGTTGGAACGAGACTGATGTATCCGCCCGAGGAGAAACCAAAGATCACGGCAAATACAACGATGCCGGCTGTGTTGTTCACTGGAATCCAAACACACAAGCAGAAAAGGGCAGAGATGAAGGTGATGGCGATCATGACGTTGTATCGACCAATCTTGTCAGCGATGATGCCTGGGATAATACGGCCGAATATGCTGAGATCGTGTTAGTATGCTAGCCGAGATTACTTGTTCTGGCACGACTTACCTGACAGCATTGAGGATAGGCAACAGATAAGGGATCAAAGTTTCAGACATGCCTGCAGCCTGCGCCTGCAGCAGGACATAGTTGAAAGGAAGAAACATTCCCCACATAAAGAGGAAGAAACCGATGACAGTGATGAGGATAGGAAGCTCTCGAAGACCGCTGATGTATTCCATGAAGACGAAAGGTCTGGGGCGAGGAGGCAGACGAGACTTGACAGTGAAGCACGCAATACTGAGCAGAACGAGGAACATGAAGGCCATCGTGCGCATCATCCAGGGAAAGCCTACGCTGTTGATCATCTTGTCCATCATGATTGGGAGAACGACACCTCCAAGAGACGATCCCGAGACCATGATACCAAAGGCAGCCGCACGTCTTCTGAAGAACCAAGTGACCAGCGAAGACATGGAGGCGTTGAAGACAGCGCTGGATCCAATGGATGCGACGATGGACTGCGAGAGGAAGAACTGGTAGTATTCTTTTGACAAGGACACCATCATGAGACCGAAGACGTAGGCGAGAGTGCCACACCAGAGGAGATACTTTGGGCCATAGGTATCAAACAGACGGCCAAACTATCCAAGTCAGTGAGATGCAGTTTCATCAAGGGGAGAGAAGATTATACGTACGAGAGCACTGCAGAATACCATGAAGAATACCTCGACAGACATGATCCAGCTAACGGCAGAACTGTCGTGATCCCTAAGTGGCCCAGAAACGTAGTATTTCTGAAAGACACCCACACAGTTCACAAGTCCGAATGTACAGAACAGAGCACACCAACCTCCAAAGACGACAAGCCAGGCCTCCACTCCTCCATCAGGGAAATCTGCCGGGGCCATTCCAGGTGGAGGACCTGCCGGGGGCTGTTGCTGTTTCTTCTCATCCTCACCACGCTCAAGATCTGCTTCGACAGCATTGGTAGGCTCTGGGTGGATGTTTGCTTCGGTTTTGGCTGTAGGCTGGCGACTTTGTTTCTCTGGGTCTGTGGATGTTACCGGTTGGATTGTCCTGTCGTTGATTGTGTCCGAGGACGAGGATTTCGTTGACCGAGCCATGATTTGGCTCTGTAGGAAGATTGATTAATACAAAAATGTATAGGAAGCAAAGATTTGGTGATATTTATCTTTGGTTGGGAGTGATAGGCAGTAGTCAGTCTGTCACTGTTGATGCAGTGAACGATGCACTGATATGAAGTCACTGTTCATCAATGTTACGAGGATACATGGAATTGCCATCACCTCCATCTATATATCAATCAGATGCACCCTAGTCATTCGCTCATATCTGATCTTGTCTCTCAGGTCCTAGTGGGGTATACACCCATCCTCCAATACTACCTACACTACTTGCTGAAACCCCGGGAATCTACAGCGGGTGCATTTCTAGATCTCGGTCTATTAAATCACGGGAGCGGCCTATAGATCGGGTTTCTCTCTGGCCGGAACATAAATCCGTAGCCTAGCCTAGTCGGTACATATAGTCGCTCGGTCTTAACATGATCGCTTTTTTTATTACAGCCGAGGACACGGGCGAAAGCGTTTAATGTCTTCGGCTTCCGTTTTTCGCTGTATTCTTGTTCAATAAAGTGAGATTGCATATGTATAACTCTTCCAATAACAGTCCGTCCTCAGGAAGCAGTCAGGTCATTCGCTATCTGAGCTGAATAATGCAACCTGAATCCTGCATCCCACTTCAACCTTGTGGACTTAAGAAGAGGCCGAGTCGCGAAGTGCCTAACCTAAAGAGTGACTGGGAACGAGACCATCCAATAGTTGAGACAGGATAATCTTCTAGGGAAGATCTTCTGCATGGATGCTGTTGTCTTACAGTATTCCAAGGGATTTTTGTCCCTGCTTAGAAATACTCATTGGTGAGGGTCGCTGACTGCATGAGTCAGTCAAGCCTGCTTTGGCCTGTTGAGCAGTTCGTCTTATATACACATACCATCCATGAGACGCCGGATGCTTTCCCGTCCATCCCTCGAATACTCCAATCCATGGTCTAGTCAGACGCAGATCTAGTCGTTCTAAAATACTGCCAAGTTATATATTGGAGATGTAGTATCATCTACACAGGTTGGAAGAGACTGATGCCAGCAATGAAGCTGGCAGGCTAGGTACGGACCAATGACTGTTGTTTGAACCTCTGAATATTGATACATAAAGGCTTCAGCTCTATGATAGATAATATATGTAATCATACATAACAAAACAAACGTTGTATAAAAACCTTCATCATCTGCTTGTCCTCTTTTTTCATCTCTGCCGCATCGCTCGCTCATATTTCGTCTGTCTCTTCATGCTTTTATTCATCGGATGAACTCCTTGAGTTCCTTGTTGTCCTCAAACTTGACCTTACCATCCTTCTCAACTTTGGCAACGTGAATGCCAGTCACTGACTCATCATCTGTCTTCTGTCCGATAGCTTTAATAGCAGCGGGCTTAGTCTCAGCACCATCAGTCAGCTTAGGCTTGTTGTTCAACTCGAGGGCCTGAGAGAGGACGCCAGGTTCAGAATCAGCGATCTCATTCACTTGCTTGTTGGTGAGAACATCTGAAGCTCGCACGCCTCGGCTGGACATGAGAATCTTTGTAGGTCCGTGGAACTGAAGGAAGAGGCGATCGCCCCAGATAGTTCGTCGAGTCGCTGTTCGCAAGCCGTAGTAGGCTCGTGCTAGGTATTTCCAGACCTCGGAGTTGCGAACAGTCTTCACCCATTCTGGCTCTGAGATCCATCGTGATAGTGAGGGGACCTGAAGTTGTAGGCTATTGCTCTTGAAGCGGAAAGGTTGAGGAGGGTGTCGGCTGACGGAATAGGCGACAACACTACCAGGGTGGGCTACAAACTCCTCGCCTTCCTTGAGCGTAAGTTCGTAGATCTGTCCAGGTGCTGATAGAGCTGCAAGACCTCGTCCTGTCAAGAGGGTGTTACCCCAGTGGGCGAGTGTAAGGCTGCTCTGAATGCGGGCCGCGGGTGAAAGAGTATGTCCTGTCCAAGCCAGCAGCGCATTCCTTTGCGCGATCATCCAGTCTGTCGTTCCATCGAGGTGAAGAACTGTGAAAGTGGTTGTGGGAGACTTGGTCGAGATCAAGGCTGTGATGGGTGTCGTAGCTGAGATGCGCTGGTAGAGGAAGGGAACGCCGAGAAAGGCTCGTGTAATCGGGTTGAGGATCGAGAGTGTGGATTGGGCCTATCTGGTCTATTAGAGATGCTGCTGATAGCTTTCCTTGGTGGTTGCGTACATTCTCAGGTTTGCCGGCGACAGCAACCAATGTGCCCCGCCGAGTATAGAGCTTCTGCGATGCCGATAGAGTCACAGATAGAAGGGAATATGGCGAGCCGAGGACCTCGAATCGAGCATCTATACAAGCGCAATGTCAGATATCAATCATGACCCAATGGTGTGGGCGCATCCATACCCGCAGGATCCCTCGTCTCAAGAGCTCCAAAAGCATCACCACCAACTTTGGGCGCTTCAGTGCTCGGCGCAGCGTTGATCTGAATAGACCTGCACTGAGATCTAGTGCAAGTATATAAGGGCAATGCCCGCAGCCGCAGGCCTCGTGCCGCTTTTGATAACGGCAATTGGCCTCGCATTTTGCTGATTGGATATATGAGCTCCGAAAGAGCTGTATAACTTGTATATCTACCTCTTCTCTTCACTTCACATCGGGCATCTCGAGCCAGACGCCAGGGCCAGTATTGTTAGCGGCTTTTCCGGTGCCCACACGTAATGTCACGTGCAACTGTTGCTGGGCCAACGACCGTGCTTTGTTCATTCAATCTCACTAGACCGATACCCTTGTGATCTTCCTTATAGCAAACATTTGCTAAACTTGCAGGACGTGGTAGTGGCCAGCTTGGTAGGCTGACAGAGTCCGAGTCTTTGACACCTTGAGCTTGTTGCTTGCGCTACTCCTAGTGAATTCCTCCTCACACCCAATCCTCTCCATACCGAATACACACCATGAGTGTTAGAGTCGTCTCCAGAATACGGCCTCTGCTCGAAAAGGAGCGCGAATCTGACATTATTGTTCGAGCCGACACAGTCGATCCTAGCAAGCCTAACACGGTCGTAAAGATTCCTAACCCCAAGAATGAGTCTGAGGAGTTCTCTTTCACCTTCAATGGCGTATACGACCGTGCTACGACTCAGGAGGAACTGTTCACCGCCGAAGGTAAGATATTTATGCTAACAAGTTTTGGTTTGGATTACCTTGAATCGTATGTTGACTTGAGTAGTTTCTCCGTATGTCAAGTCTCTTTTCCAAGGATTCGATGTCACAATATTCGCGTATGGTGTCACTGGTACGGGTAAAACACACACGATGCGAGGCGGTATGAAGCTGGCAGACCGTGGGGTGATTCCTCGGATGCTAAGCAGTGTCTTTCGACGCGGCAAGAAGATCATGAAGGATTCTAAGGGCGATACCGACGTGAAGGTTCTTCTATCATACTACGAGATCTACAACGACAAGGTCTTTGATCTCCTCGAGCCCCCCGAGAAGCGAACGCCCACCGGTCTACCGCTACGCGCCGAGGCCAACGGAAAGACTATTGTCGTTGGTCTCTCTGAACGAGCTTGCGAGGATCTCAAGGACTTTGAGAAGTTGTACATCGAGGCCAACAACAACCGCGTCACCGCCGCTACCAAGCTCAACGCCCACAGCAGTCGCAGTCACGCTATTCTGCGAGTCAAGCTGATCCAGACAACTGCGGAGTCGGTCAGGGAGAGCACAGCATCAGCCATTGACTTGGCTGGTTCTGAGGACAACAGGCGAACTGACAATGATAAGGAGAGGTTGGTGGAATCTGCTGCCATCAACAAGAGTCTCTTTGTCCTGAGTCAGTGCATCGATGCTATCGGCCGCGGTGACAAGAGGATACCATACCGGGAGTCCAAGATGACTCGCATTCTGTCTCTGGGTCAGAACAACGGCATCACTGTCATGATTCTGAACCTGTCGCCTCTGCGAGGCTACCATCTCGATACCCTCAGCAGTCTCAACGTCAGCTCCCGTGCCAAGCGAATTGAGGTTAGGGAGATCGAGAACGAGATTGTCTATAAGTCTGTTCCTAGGACGAACTCCGGACTCTCGGGCTTGGGTCTGCGTCAGCCTCTGCGCCCTCTTGCCAACCTCACTAATGTGCACAATGGCAACGTCGCTGCTAAAGATAAAGCTGCTGAGAAGGCGGCCGATAAGCCTGTGAAGGCTTTTAGCGTCTACACTGACAAGTCGAAGCCAGCAGCACCTGTCAACCGTCCGATTGTGAGCTCCAACTTGGCTCGCCCAAGAACGAATCCTGTCAAGCGGCCTTCTGAAAATGAAGCCGCTTTGAGACCCAGCAAAATCTCGAAGCCTGCTGCTCCAGCATCCATTACGGTTTCGGCTGCCCAGATCGAGGCCATGGTTGAGAAGAAGGTCAGCGAAATCCTCGCTGCTCGAATTGCGGACGAGCAGAAGTCTCAGCCAGCACCGACGGTTCAGCCTGAGATCAGCGATGCAGTGCAGAGGCGACTGGAGGCACTTGAGAAGCGAATCGACAGCGACGAATGGCGAGACGATTCCAAGTCGGAAGGACTGCGCTTCCTTCTCGCAGCCCGACAACACAAGGAGCGTGGCGAAGATCAAATTGCTCTCAATATGTACGAAAGAGCGCTGCCATTCTTCCCCGGGCAGGCGAAGCTGCTCAACAAGATTGAGAGACTACGATCGCGGCTGGACGGAAAGGCTCCCGCAGCTTCTCCCCGCCGGGCAACCCCTCCCTCGGAGCGCAAGAGGCGAAAGTTTGTGTATGATGATGCGGACGGTGATTATGAGACTGCCGAGGCCGATGTGGAAGAAGATGAGTTGGTGCATAAGGCTTTGAAGTCCAAGTCACGAAGGGCCAAGCCTCTTGCTACCAAGTCCATCCTCTCGGGTGACGATGAGGGCCCTGCTTCTCCTCGCACCCAACATCTTCTTGACATTGTCAACTCGCGTGACCCGGACCAAATCCGAAGCTTGGTCGGTTTCGGTGCAAAGAAGGCTCGTGACCTGGTCGACTACCTCGAACTTGTAAGTAACGATGAGGCTGGCGGTCATATCGACAGCCTTTCTCAGTTGAGGACGGTGCCTGGTATGGGTGGTCGAACGATAGAGAGAGCTTATGACGGACTTGTTGTTTAAGCGAGGCGTACTTTTTTCCCCTTATATAAATGGGACGGGCATCCAATGCTTTTGGTTTGAAATCATAGCCTTATACCCCCCTGTTTTTGTTCGAAGAAGATGGAAGCATTGAATGGTGTTTGGGGAGTTATTTGATTTGCTTTTGGATGGGATGCATGGCAGCGAAACCTGGCTGCCGATATAGGTGTTGATACAATCCTTACTGATTATTCTCTGAATTTTCCTCTCTGCGTGATATGCTCAACATTACATTGGTTAACACTTCCCATTGAACATAGAGTAACGTAGCCAAGCTAGCTCTACCGTTCTGCAAGGTGACTGGAGCCGATCTTGAAGATCTTGAAGTATAGGGTAACTTTCCCGAATTGACATTCATGTTTACCTTTGCTATCTGTGGCGGTGTCAATACCTCGATCTTGAATGCAATAGGTAATCCATACTAAATACGGGCTGCTATTTTGAGGCGTAGCGATCGTAATTGACACCAATTGCCCCGAGTGTTTCCCGTTCGAAAAATGGATCACGATCTTGGATAGTTTGAATAAATCCTTGGCTATAAAGCATGAACCAACCTGAGTAGTGCGTGCTCAGCCAGCGAGCATAGACGAGTGCACGCGACACATCATATTTAGTTAATATCAGTGTTGTTCAAGGACGGTTTTTAATATGCATTAGTATTCAAACAACCTCTTCTTCGTTATGACGATCTCAGTCTGAAACCAACCCTGTAACTCTGCGCCTCTTATTCTCTCTGTTATTCAACGTTGCAGTCAGCCCAGAACTGACATGATCCAATGACACGGGAGATATGCACGCTAGAAACCGGCTGCCGAAGCATTGAGTTTTGTGTTGCGTGGTTGATGCAAGATCATACGCATACGGAGGTACAAAACTTTATGCACAACAAGCCCCCCCGACCTCGTCAACTCGAAAGTTCTGATGCTTCTTATTCGCACTCGTGTTGCTGGTCTGTGACATTTATGACATAACGTAACCCGATACCTGTTTTAGACCAAATGCATGCATTTCAAGACAGCGACATAGCTCGTAGAATCCAGGAAATTAAACTCGATCAGACAGGCTCGAGCCAGACCAAGGTTTGTTTCATCCTCGCTCATCATAGATCAAAGCACAGGCTCATAAATGCGATACATGTTTTGAACGTGGTATCTGTTTTAATTCATTGGTACCTTGGCTAAATTCCTCAAAGTCCATACATATCCATCCTTCCATGAAACCAGACCAGATCAGACTGCAATGCTCTTCCCCATGACTATGTACAGTACAGCTTGCAGCATCCAGCAGTTGCCCGCCAGCTTTAGAGGTTTATGTTTAAACAACCCAAGCAATTTCCCGTAGGAAGCAGAGTGAAGGGGTAATGATATAATGGCAGTGAGAAAAAAGTATAAATCAACGCCATAAAAGGAAAATTAGAGTAAAAAGGTGTCGGTGACGACCGATGACACGTCCAACTTTGTAGTAAAGCTCTGCCATTTCGTAATCCCTAGACGTATTCAAATGAGGCCCAGTGATATGACAGGCCTGCAAGTTGAAGGGAAACGAGACAAACAGAAGGGACGGAAAATGTAACCAAGTGAAGTCGTTAAAAAGATCTCGTGGCTGGTGGTATCATCCTGCCAGAATAAAAACCGAGGTAGTGATGTGATCCGATGCTGTAAGGTGTGTGTACTGTACAACAAATCTGGGCGAGTTTCGTCATTTGGAAACCACGAATGAATTGGGGGTATCCATCAAATCCGATTCATCCATCCCATCCCGTCTCATCTCATCTCATCTAGTCGTGTCCGTTTCTTACACGCTTATGCGCCCGCTACGCCTGCGCCAGAGCTGTAATCCTTCGCTTGGCGCTAGATTGCCGTCAAATCGTAAAGAAGAATATTGCGAGAATTTTGTGAATTTTGTTGTTTTTTGTGTTGCTTCGGCTATCCATGAGTTACTCATCGGATCATGCTGGTCCTTCGCTCCTTGACACTGGGCATGGTCATGCTCTTGCTGGAGCCGCCAAACTGAGGGATGGAGCTGAAGCGGTTCAGACGCTTGCGTTCGGCAGTAGCCATTGGTTGTTGTTGAGGCTGCTGGTGCTGAGGCTCTGAAGGGAAGTGGTGCTCGTCAATGACGACGGTGGATGGTGAGGCCATGGGGCTAACGTTGGCCTTGTCGCCATGAAGAGCGTCGATGCCGCCGGAGGAACCAGAACCAGAGGAAGAGCCGGTGCTGTTGGGAGTCTGATAGACGTACTCGCCATCGACGTAGACAGCGTTGGAGACAAAGGTGGAACGTCTGTGACGGCGGCGGGTGTAGCGTTGCTCAAGACGGAAGAGCTCCAGCTTGGCTTGGATCTTGTCCATGAGAGACTTGCCCATTGTTGCGGTAGTGTCGGTGATTTTTGACAGAGTTGAGTTTGGTTGAGTAAGTGAGCCCTTGGATATATTAGGCAAATAAATCAATCGGGTCTCTCGGTGAGTATCAGCGCGTCGAGGGAGGCTGGATTCGTAATGCAGAAGCCGAGGATGTGGAGATTAGGAGTGTGATTTCAAGTCAAGGTACCGCAGTCAATGCTGTACGCTTTCGGTGTTGTGTATGTACTTGTGTGAGAATGTTTCGCCACGGATTTTGTGTTTATTGTCTTGGTTTATCCTTGTGAGAAAGGGGGAGGGAGGACAATTGCTGTTGGTAATGGTTGATGTTTAACAGCGAGTAAGTCGACGATAGATAGGGAGATAGATATGGAGAGCTGTACTATGATTGACAGTACGTAGTATTAAAAGAGAGTAGAGGACATTAATAGTAAAAGAAGCAAATCGCCGGGAGTTTTGTTTCCTTGTCGTCCAAGAAGGTGATTAGATCAAATGAGAGTGAAAGAGGAAGTGGTAGCGGGCGACTGGGGGTAGAAGAAGGATTGCGACAGCGACAGCGACAGGAGGGAGAATGAACGAGGGGGGAGGATTGGATGGAAGATAAGAATGAGTGGACGACCATTCATCACCCAGGAGGCAGAGAGAGGCATTACAGGGGGGTAACAGCCCGCAGGTATTCTAACTTTAGAGAGTTAGTGGATGCTGTAGCGTCTGGAAGGCCGGGCTGGCCTCCACTGACCTAACTTGGGGCCTCTCCACTGTTTTCTGTCTGTCCATCAAGCTGAAGACGTTCGTTCGCCGACCCAACGGGACAAACGAGAGAAAGTCCAACAGGGGAGGCCCGGAAGGTGGAGTTTGCCTGCAGGGGATGGTAATTGGAACAGTGTCAAGGGTGCCATGCGACTGAAGCTTCGCAAAGCGACCTGCAGCTGCTTGATGCCCCTGAAAGGTCACATTCATGGATCTGACATGGAGATCAAGGAGGGTTGGAGGTTGACTAAAAGACCTCACATTAATTCGTTAGCATTTCCAAGCCTCGGATATACTGTAAAAATAAACCTTAGGGCTATATTGTCAGTTCAGTAAAGGCAAGGAAACCCCGGTGGTCTAGAAAGGGCTGGGTAGAGATCGTTGACTAAAACTCGGTCGTCTAATATAGATCGATCACGAGCAATCAACTTTGTCTGGTGTCCAATATCAACCAAATGAAGACAAACAATATTGTTTTTATCTCTCATTATATGTTGGACGTCAAAGCTCTGCTCTCTCCCCTCCCTCCTTTCCTCCCGCTGACGGGCCGTCAACAGGCGTTTGCTCTTTGCCAACTGCTTATATCCATGCATCCGTAACAAAGAACAGAAGAATCCTTTCTTATGTGTGGCGATTAGACCCCATTAGGAACCAAACCCAAGCTATTCTAGCTCAGGCCTCTAGAAGTCCGTTCCCAACGCCGGCCAAAGCGCTAAATACTACACCAGCATGATTCTGGCGTTGGCGGGTTGACGCAGGGGGATCACACTATTTCCCGGTCGCGCAAGAGGAAAAAAGCGACGCTCACTGCAAAAGATAGAGGCAAGAAACGAAAATTGCAAGGTTTCTTTCTGTGCCGAGTACGGATGAAGTTCCATTGGTCCCTAGCATTGGATTGAAACGTAACCGAACGGAGAGAGGGCTGGAGAGTTTCTGGGGCTTCCACACGAGAAAGAGTCGAGATGCAGACCAGAACCGGCATAAGAAAGGCACACCTTGAAAAACCACATGGTTTTGCGAGTCAGGATCCACAGTCTAAACGTTGATCCTGGGTTGAAGTGTGGGACAACGCCTCTCAGCAGTAAATCACCAACGTTCACTGGGAAAAAGCAATTGGCAGACGAACTGCAGTCGTCGATCAGCCGAGATTTTAAATGAGACGCTGGTTTAGCTCATCGAGTCCCAATCAATGTAATATTCCTCTGAGCAATGAGTGGTCGATTTCCGCGATTTGCGAATCAAACACAAGGTTTGGTCAAGAGCTCTATACTCTCTGAAGAACACCATCTTCGTCCTCCTTTGTCTTGCAGCAAACAAATGGCCGGGCTCCCCCCTTGTTCGCCGCCGGTGAGTGAGCATGGTTGGTTCGTGGACATGCTGCATTAGGCATGGCCTATCTGCATGTTTTTCTGCAGCAGTGTCGCAACAGCAGAACTGGACTGAAACACAATCTAGCTCCATCGCACGATCTTCTTTCCATGTTTCTTTCTGGCCATCATTGTAATCGTAACTTTTAGTTTTTGCTAGTGACCGTTCGACCGAATTTTCGCTCTGGCTTGAGTCGGTTGGCATGTCTGCGCCTTCTAGAAGTCGACCGACACGAGTGGGAATTGACTTTCTCTCTTGCCGTTTCAAGTCAAACTGTGCAGAAATGGATCTTCTCAGCTAGACTAGACTCGACATCGCCCATGTGGTTTGAACGGGGACAATCCCTCGCGAGTCAGGTCAATACCGGCTGAGAGATCTTCAGGCACGGACTTTGATCCGGTCCAGAAGCCATAGCCAGTTGCAGTTAATTGATCGTTGAGAGCGAAACTGCTTTTGGTTAATGGCATGGAGATTTGGGTGTGGTCTATTGTTCGTTAGCTTTCTTTGCCATGTGTCGACAACTGACAAGTGCCCGAGTTTCTGGGTCACAAAGGTGTACAGTAGGTATTTGAGAATCTGTCAAAGGGCATGACGACTCAAGTATTGCATCATTAGGCTCTTGAGTGGTTCCCAATCGTAGCCGAGGTCAAAGCATGGTTCGGTTTGATAGAATCACTTGCCATGTAGTTGAGTCGAGGTCTCTCGTGAGAAGAAATAGTGAAATGCATGCAACCAATAGAAATCAACCGCTAGACATATTTAATTACTTCAATGTAAGGTAATTACAACCGACAGTTTGTGGCTTACATGGATGGGAAGGAGGACCCTTTGGGTAACGCACCTACCTTGGGTTGTCAATTGCATCACTCAACCAGTGCCTTCCTCTTGAATGACTTCAATAGCAATAGGTACTCACGTGAACGACGGCCTTCTTCCATCTACCGTTCTTTCCATAATAATGTACACAGCTTCGCCCAAATCTCCGAAGTTCATGTTGACGTCCACGTACTCACATCGAGGGAAAACTTCCATTGTTGACGATTGTCGAGCACGGATTCAAGTTTGTGCCGTACAACTGACATTCCTGTTACATCACAAGAGATGGACAGGCTTGGCCTTGATCTCCTCGTCCCGCCTTGACGGTACTGCAACCAAGAGAAATGGTCCGCTTAACGCGATCTCACGTTGAACATGCCTCTTTGCTGCTGCCGAATCTCTCGCTAGACCTTGATCTAGGTCATACAATTCTGGAGTCACAGCATTCTTGTTCGAGAATGTCTGTTGCAGCCGGCCTATCGCAGCGGCAGAGAGACCCAAAAGGCCGTTTGCGTTGCATGAAAGCGCTCCGGCAATGGCAATCCCCGGATAGCTCGTATATGTCAAACTGATTTGTTGGACAACAAGACAACTTCCCGTTGTTACAAACAATGTCTCCCTGAAGCCATCATGCCGAGACTTGCTTTTTTCGCATGGTATTGGAGAAAATGGCGATGACCCAACGTCTAAGTGGGAAAACTCAATATGCATATCATACTCATATGTATAGTCGTAGACGGAGGCAACTTTATCATCATGCCAGGTTTGATCTTGAACCCTGACTCGAGTTGTCAAAATGTTACCAAACAGGGCAAACTTGTCCTGGCCGTGATACCCAGATGAACAATGCTTGAATTACGACGGCAGCTTGAAAAGACGCACCTGTCTCCCCGTCCGTGGCTCAAATAGGAGTTGCAACGTTGACAATGCACCTTTCCGAGACCGAGCCGTCTAAGCTAATCTTCCGGAGCAGTACCAATTACTACCATATCAAAATCTGCATATATCATCTCCCCATCTCAATAATTCTGAACTAAAGACATCAATTCACAACGTTCATTCAAGCGACCCAGTCATCATGAAGCCGCACAACTTCTTGCAAGCCTTAGTATTCACCGCTTCAGCTATCGTGAATGCCGGAACGAAACCCAGACCTGCAGTTAGCTCTTCAAGTTCTGGCAGAACGAGTAATGGAGAAACTCGCAAGTTTATCGTCGAAGTCGAGCCGGTAATAGAAGTCAGTCCTGCTCTCAAATCATTCGCTCACACTCGCAGAACCATGGCCTAGCTACAGTGACCCGCCAGTTTCTTATGAAGCCCGACAAACACAGGCCGTTATTCCAGAGCTTTGACTGCAGCGATGTTTTCAATGGAATGGTGGTAGAAACTGACACGGATAATACGGATACACTATTCCAGATGGAGGGAGTTGTCAATGTCTGGCAAGCACACACAGTGTCGATGCCAAAGGTTGAAAAGTCAAAACATGGCCCGTCTTCCTCGATAAGAAACTATTCTATTCACCATTGGACTGGTGTCGACAAACTACATGCTGCTGGCATACGTGGTAAAGGGGCTACTGTTGCTATAGTTGACACAGGCATCGACTATACACACAAAGCGGTATGTCAAGATGTGTTCTTGACCTGCATCCGCTAATCTCGTCAAGCTTGGAGGATGCTTTGGCCCCGGATGCAAAATCAAGGGTGGTTACGATCTCGTGGGAGCTGAGTGTAAGTTAAAGCAATATCTTTTAGATCGACTTGAGAACTGACACTATACATAGGGGAGACACACAACGAGAAGAAATACCCCAAGCTACCCGACAACGATCCTATGGACTACCAAGGCCATGGGACACATGTAGCTGGTATTATTGCTGCTGAGAATGAATGGTACGTTCCCGGATGACAAGTACGATCAAGTACCTGATTGGAAGAAATTTCTAGGCTCACTGGAGTTGCCCCTGATGCGGAACTTCTTATCTACAAAGTCTTCTCTGATGTAAGTGTGATTTATTTTTTGAGAAATACATGAGGCATCTGGCTTATCAACAATAGAATCCGTGGGAAACTGACGAGGTGACTATCATGCAAGCATTGTGTGATGCTTACAATGCTGGAGTAAGTGATGCTGTGTGTACGTATACACTTTGCTGATGAAACCTTTGTAGGCCGACGTTATCACTTCGAGCATTGGGCAACCGAACGGATGGTCTGATAACCCTTGGGCCGTGCTAGCTAGCCGACTAGTCGACAGAGGAGTTGTGGTGATTGCATCAGCTGGTAACGAAGGGGAGTTTGGACCTTTCTACTCAAGTAGCGGTGCTGTCGGACATGGTGTGCTTGCTGTGGCCGCTGTAAATGTTACCACAAAGCCCAATGCCAACAAAACCGGCGAGGATTATGGACCAATGCCTGTATACTTCACCACCTGGGGACCAACAAATGAGTTGCTTCTCAAGCCCGATATCGCCGCTCCGGGTTTTGACATAACGAGTACCGTCTTGAATCAGAGCTATGAAGAATTGAGTGGGACGTCGATGTCCGCGCCATACATAGCAGGCATTGCGGCCTTGTTCATTGGAGAATACGGTGGGCGTGCTTTCAATGGCGCTGGACTGGGCAAGATGCTTCGAGATCGTATTGCATCAAGTGGGAAAAGTCTACCATTTGTAAACAGCCATCTCGTTCGAAAATTCAAGTCTCCGCCATTTCAAGTCGGCACTGGATTGGTCGACGCATTCAAAGTTCTCAATTACGATACACAGCTTGAATATGAGCCCTTTGCACTCAAAGACACCGAATTATTCAAGCCACACTGGAGTTTCAACATCACCAACACTGGTGGGAGGACGCATCGATACACCTTCAAGCTCGAACCCCAGGCAGGCTTTGATATCTACGATGCGAACTATGGGGTTTCTCTATTATATGGTATTGAACCAAAGAACATTGTACCTCCTGTCAGACTCCCTCATACGGTCTTCATAGAGCCAGGAGAAACAAGAGAACTGAGGTAAGATTTCTTTCTGCTCCATAGCAACCACCGGCTTATGCTTTCAGCGTCACGTTCGGTCTCCCAGATGTTGATGACGATTACTTGCCATTGTATGGAGGTAAGGTATGGATTATTTCTGACCATGGCGAGAAGCTATCCATTCCGTACGGAGGTTCGTCCATCCTTGACGTGGATTCTCATTCTCCTTCCCACTAATACCTTTAATAGGAGCCGCATATGATACAGAAAAGGCATTTGACAACATGTTTATTGTTGAACCATTCGTCACTGATCCCGACAAAGACTTGACGTAAGAAATCCAGCATAACCTTGTGCTTCTCTAACATATATGATAGTTGGTCTTTCAACATCGACAAGGATCCGAATGATTTTATTGAGGTTGGTGGCAGGCTGTCATACGCTTGCCACAACCTTAGATGGGATGTGAGTACCCCGTCTAAACGCAAGGTTTCTGTCCATCTAACAACTACAAGATATTTGAACAAGGCTGGACAGAATCGCTGTGGACCTACCCCCCTCGCATTGGCGAGTATGGATACGTCGGCTCCGCGACAACGATGCGAGATGCTGAAGAGTTTTGGTTCTTTGACCCTTCCATCAATGACCCTAACGACACAGTACCCTTTCCTCTCAAACGAGAACCGCGCGGCTTTCATGTCTTTTGGTGGTTCGGTAAACTCGCCAACGGCACAAGAATATCGCCAGGAAACTACACGTAAGTGATGCAACTGATGTAATCAGAGTACGCACTAACAAGGTGTAGCATGAGATTTGCGGCCTTGAGACCTTATGGGAATCCAAACATTTCGGACCATTGGGACGTCATGTACAGACCTGTGGACAGCAGCATACAGGTGCTGCCGTACAACGATACACGCAGCTCGAATTTGACATACAGGGCACCGCGATACCAGATGCCGAGTCTCGGCAAGGCTTCAATCAAAGGGTAGCCGAGAAGGGGATAATCTACATGGTGTTTGTTGAAGTTGAAAAGTAACAATCCATAATCGAGGTGGTCACGAACTGAGGGCATAAGTAGAGACATTATTCATCATTGTCTACGTGCCTATTCTATATCTCATCGTAACACCTTTTTTTCGTATAGATCTGCGCCGTTTGTCGCTCTAACATTTGTCGACAGAGCAGAATCTACTGCATGTGTTCCCAACCAACTCCGTAAATGCACAATACCGAACGCCATACCCAAATGTTCTTTTTAGCTCGAACAAGAAGCCCAAGATATCGAGTCTACGCCCATTTGCCCAAAAGACTCATCACTACTAGACCAGAGACCAAGCCGATGAACGCAAGGATGGTAGTGAGAACGCTGGCTTCGGCAAGCTCAGCCTTGTGACCATGGCCTCCAGTCATCCAGTCTGCAGCCCACATCTCGACAAGACCAACCCACATGAGGATACCCGCAGAGACAGCGTCGAGCGTACCGATGGCGATAAGGGTAGACTTATCGTTACCGTTGAACTTCTGCAGAACACCAATACCAATGGCCATTCCGATAGGAGTGATAAAGGCAAAAAGCGAAGCAAGACCGAGCTTCTTCTTCATGGTAAGACCGGCAGGGGCAATCTCCTCGTTGGGGATGGTCTCGGTAGCAGCAGGGGGAGCCTTGTCTGAGTCTTGGGCGGAGGATGTGTCTTGAGAAGAGCGAGGAACGGCGGCACCGTGAGTGTCGGCAGCAGTGCCGATAGTAGCGATTCGGCTTCCGAGAGCGATACCCTCAAACATCTGGTGAAAGAGGATGACGACGAAGAGAGTGAGGAAGTATTCATCGCCAGCGACAACGAGGGTCAGGCCAATGACTGGACTGTATTAGGGCTTCGTGTCGACAGAATCAAGGGGTTAAACTTACGAAGAGAGTGGAACAAAATACCAACTTCCATAACAAGAACGCTGAACACCTCGGTGGATAGCCATGCGTTCTTTTTCTCAGCCACGGAGAGATCAGCCGATGCCTTTGTCTTTGCGAGAACAACGCGGTTTCCGATGTATTCGACAAGGAAAGACAGGAAGATACCGGCCATGGCGAGAGCCGACGTGGTACCTTCATAGCCCAAATCACCAATGCATTGGTTGCTGAACATAAGGAACGCGTGGGTGTAGAGCTAATGATACCGGTTAGTAAATTTGACATGGTTTCAAAGACTTTACATACGTGAACAAAGGCGGTAGAGATGATAATACCAGTACCGAATTGCTTCAGCACGATGAGGACAACGTTTAGTTTGCTGGGCACCATCTTGTGCAATAGGATAGGTCCAAAGACACCCAATGCACCCGTGGCCAGAATAACGAAGAGAAGACCGACACGGAGACCAACATCATAGTCTCTTTTGCGAGGTTGGCAAGCTGAAGAGCCGGGACCTGACTCTGCCTCGCTCGTCTCACCGTGGCCGCTTCCGCCTGTGCAGTGTCTATGAAGATTCATTAGCTATCGTCGATGGGTTGTCAGTTATGCAACTTACTCAACACCAGCATGGAAATGGCAATGCTGATTGCTATCAGCTGCCTTATCAGCAGATCCAGTTTCGGTCGCGCCTTCTCCGTGGGCATGGTCGTGACCATGTTCCTCTTCACCTTCCTTATGATTGTCCTTCTCTTCAGACTCAGCACCTTCAGCTTTGACAGAAACATCTTTACCATCCGAGTCCACACAGAACCTAGTGAGTATGAGTTAATAGTGGCCACCAATAATTCGAAGCTCTAGGACTTACGTATCAGAGCCATGAGAGTGGCAGTCAGTGTATTGAGAGGGAACATCGGTAGTGGCAGTGACCTTGATGTCCACTAGGTACTCTGTCTTACCAGCGAAACAGTATCTAAGCGCGAGGTTAGCCGCCAGTACCTCGGTCTCGAAACAAGCAGGTATTCACTAACAGGTCTGAGGCGTGGAGATGGCATCCTGTGATAGCAGTGACCTCTGGCGCAGCTGCTGTGCTTGAGGGGGCCTGGGTGGCTCTAGGAGCAATATGGACATTGCCAGCAGCTGCAGAAGCCGCAGAGAAGACGACGCCCCATTTGGCGAGGGACAAAGCGGAAGCGTACATATCGAGAGACGGATCACGGCCGAAGATCTTCGCTTTGTTCCGTTTTTGTTTCGATTCGAGCCTGCTAGCTATTGTTTACGGCACGGAAATGCCGGGAAAATACGTCTAAACAAGCAGGATTTATGCTTAAATTGTCAAGAGGCCAATGGAAAGAGAATTGAGACTTGAAACTGGCCACAAGGGTTGTTGGAAGATGACAGCAAAGATAGTTTTGGGAGGAAGTCGGGGGTATCTCTATATTTCTTTGAGGGAGAGAAAGCGGGAGAACAAAGTTAATGTCTCAAACTCTTCTCGTATATCGGTCCATTGCCACTGGGAGAAGGTCCAAGATACCTGCCTACTCTTGCTTCTGCTGGAGCAGATAGAGTGGATTGGTTGCGAGGACCTTGATGGCTTTGAGCCACTATCGAGCGGGAGATTACCATTTTGGGTTTGCTGTGAGAACCCGGATGGACAATGTCGAGCGTATAATCCCTGTCGCCAAGACTCGGAAATCCAAGCACAATTCGATATATCATTGAGACTCGAGCGTACGTGTTGTCGATATTTCTCTTGACGAGTCAATTGCAACTATTGTGATTCGAAAATAGGCTGAGGGGCAACTGCGAATATCCCGTCATTGGTCCGGTTGAGTAAAACTAGGTTTCTTCAACTTGAAGATCCTCTCTTGACGATGCGGCTCTGATACAAAACTCTGCGGAATCCCCACATGACAGGAGCTAAAAACAAGGTTAAAAAGACTCTCAATCTCCAACTCCATCATCGATCTAGCGAGCAAGCCAATGTGGGAGCCGCCTTCACTGCTGCTCGGCTGTGAGTCTTGGAACTACTAACTCGTCAGAATATATCTCAGATGAACTGTGATGAGGGAGAGGATCGGCAGTGATTCAGCCATCCCATCCCTGCAGCGCCTTGGTAGAAATATCGCATAGCGGAGAAATCATGCTCGAGCTGTTAATCAATCACAGCCTACTCCAGATAGTGTAGCGACACCAATAGAGCGAGTATCTCGGACCTGTGGCTGATTGAGGCTGACTGATAGTGAACCATCGCAGCTGAAGCTTTGATAGCGCGGCGTTTATTGGATGCAGGGTCCAAGGTTCAAGAGCCCGAATGAGTCTGAAATGTCTCTTGATATTGATATGGCGCTCCCTCAATGTCTGAATTAAGATGTGCTCTGCTGATTTAGGTATTGTGGCCGCATATCGTGTCAGCTGGAAAGGCCAAAGCTCAAGCCTTGAACTGAACATGTTTGAATTGAACCGAAACTCTCATGAGAAGTTTGTCGAGAAGGCGAAGGACATCACGAATAGATTCTTTGACTCTGTACCTGACAGATATGGATGGCGATATACAAAAGGCAATCCATCCATCCATCGTGAAACTCAACTTTACTGGTACCCACCAGCTAATCGGCTCTCGACCAATAGTGTCAGAGTAACTACGAGCATAATATTGTGCAGATTATGCAAACCCCATGCATGATCTCGCGTCACCATTTTAATTGAGAACCCACTAAAAACGCGTCTCCCGGGCAATACGCGACCTAATGACGCGACCTAAACCTCCAACATCTTTCTCCCAGGCACTTTTACTAGGACCCTCCATTCTTGACTTGCAATCTGGAGTTTCACAAGCCTAAAATACGTTCATTATGGCTTCACGACCAGAACTAAAGGTAATTATCAGTATTCAACTACTGCTTTATTTCTTCTGCTAATTTTATGTTCAGCTCGATGACGAAGGCGGTTTCATTCGCTTCTTCAAGACTCTACCAGCCGTTAACGAAGACACAATCCGCATCTTCGACCGAGGAGACTGGTACACTTCTCATGGCCAAGATGCCAACTATATCGCAAAGACTGTAAGTAGTCGCCATAGTCGTATCCATCACAATTCTAATTATGTGCTTCAGGTCTACAAGACAACTTCTGTTGTACGACAGCTCGGCCGAAATGACCACACCGGACTACCTTCCGTCACCATGACCATGACCGTGTTCCGACAATTCCTACGAGAAGCTCTACTCAAGTTGGGTAAGCGAATCGAGATTTGGCAGAGTGCTTCCGGCCGCATGAACTGGAAGTGCATCAAGCAAGCGTCACCGGGCAACCTACAAGATGTAGAGGATGATTTAGGAGGCCAGATTGAGTCTGCCCCTATGATTCTCGCAGTCAAGATCTCAGCAAAAGCTTCTGAAGCTCGCAATGTCGGCGTCTGCTTTGCCGATGCTAGCGTGCGAGAGCTGGGCGTCAGCGAGTTTCTCGACAACGACCTATACTCCAACTTCGAGGCACTCCTTATCCAGCTTGGTGTTCGTGAGTGCTTGGTGCAAGTCGACAAGGGCGAAAAGAAGGACGACAAGGAGAAGGACCCTGAGTTGACCAAGTTGAAAAAGATTATCGACAACTGCGGTGTCGCCATCGCGGAGAGACCAGCAGGCGACTTCGGCATTCGAGATATCGAACAGGACCTGGCACGCTTACTCAAGGACGAACGATCAGCATCTCTGCTACCACAGACGGACCTCAAGCTCGCCATGGGGTCCGCAGCATCTCTCATCAAGTACCTTGGTGTTCTACAAGACCCTTCAAACTTTGGCCAATACCAATTGTACCAGCACGACCTGGCGCACTTTATGAAGCTCGACGCAGCTGCGCTCAAGGCCCTTAACCTCATGCCAGGTCCTCGAGATGGATCCAAGACGATGAGTATCTTTGGCGTTCTTAACCATTGCAAGACACCAGTTGGCAGTAGACTTCTGGCACAATGGTTGAAGCAGCCTTTGATGAGCAAGAACGAGATCGAAAAGCGCCAGCAGTTGGTGGAAGCTTTCTATGTCGATACTGAACTTCGCCAAATGTTACAAGAAGAGCACCTTCGATCCATTCCTGATCTTTACAGACTTTCAAAGCGATTTCAACGAGGCAAGGCCAATTTGGAAGATGTCGTCCGTGCCTACCAAGTCGTCATTCGCCTACCTGGGTTTATCGGCACTTTCGAAGGTGTCATGGATGAGAATTACAAAGATCCCCTCGACGAAGCGTACACCACCAAGCTTCGCGACCTTTCTGATAGCTTGGGTAAGCTGCAGGATATGGTTGAGCAGACAGTCGATCTCGATGCTCTTGATCGCCACGAATATATTATCAAGGCCGATTTCGATAAGAGCCTGCGTGTTATTCGTAAGAAGCTGGACCAGCTCGATAAGGATATTCGAGCCGAGTTCTTAGCTTCGGCCAAGGATCTGGGCCAGGAGCCTGACAAGAAAATCTTCCTCGAGACTAGCCACAAGGTCCATGGAGTGTGCATGCGTCTTACGCGACAGGAGGCTGGCTGCATCCGAAACAACTCCAAGTATCAGGAGTGCTCGACACAAAAGAACGGTGTCTACTTCACTACCAAGAAGCTGCAGGCCTACCGACGCGAGTATGACCAGCTGTCTCAGAATTACAACAGGACGCAAAGCAGCCTCGTCCATGAAGTTGTTCAGGTTGCCTCCTCTTACTGTCCCGTTTTGGAACGACTTGCTGGTGTGCTTGCTCATCTAGACGTGATCGTTTCTCTTGCTCACGCTTCAGTTCATGCTCCTGAGTCGTATGTTCGACCCAAGATTCATGCTCGTGGCGAGGGCCAAACAATCCTTCGCGAGGCTCGTCACCCTTGTATGGAGCTTCAAGATGATGTTCAATTCATCACCAACGATATCGAGCTCACGCGCGACAAGTCTTCGTTCCTTATTATTACCGGTCCCAATATGGGCGGTAAGTCGACGTATATTCGACAAACTGGTGTCATCGCTCTTATGGCTCAGGTTGGATGTTTTGTTCCATGTGCAGAGGCCGAGTTGACTATCTACGATTCAATTCTGGCTCGTGTAGGCGCGAGCGACTCCCAGCTCAAGGGTGTTTCGACCTTTATGGCCGAGATGCTTGAGACAGCCAATATTCTCAAGTCAGCTACCTCAGAGTCCTTGATCATTATTGACGAGCTCGGACGTGGCACATCGACTTACGACGGATTTGGTCTGGCATGGGCAATCTCGGAGCACATTGTTAAGGAAATTGGCTGCTCTGCCATGTTTGCCACTCACTTCCACGAACTCACAGCCCTTGCCGACCAGTACCCCCAGGTGCAGAACCTTCATGTCACGGCGCACATCGGCGGCACTGATGCAGCAGCTTCGGAAGCGGATGCCAAACGGGAAGTGACGTTGCTGTACAAGGTGGCACCCGGCGTGTGCGACCAGAGTTTCGGCATCCACGTTGCTGAGCTAGTCCGCTTCCCAGACAAGGTGGTCCGAATGGCCAAGCGCAAGGCCGACGAGCTTGAGGACTTTACCACCAAGCACGAAGATCTGGCCCTGCAGTACAGCAAACAGGACATGGAGGATGGTAGTGCCATGCTGAAGCGAGTCCTGGTAGAGTGGAAGGACAAGGTCAAGGCGGGTGATATGAGCCGAGAGGAGCAAGTTGCTGCTCTGAAGGAGCTTGTTGGGGCAAACAAAGACTTGCAGGCAAATCCTTTCTTCCAGTCTGTCAAGACTCTGTAGATTTTGTAAAGGATACGCTGTTTAAAGTGATATAGCACGGCGATGGGTAAAACAGATATTGAGGGCGTTTATGGAGTCGGGATTAACCCTGGGAATACTGAGAGGGCGTTATATAGTTACAGAATATAGTTGTTTCGAGGCATTTAGCGAATTATAAACTACAGTCCATTGATCAACAGTTGGAATCTGGACTGATTGGTGTATAGCTCTTCCCCAGACTTTGCTTCATTCTTGAACCTCACTTATGCAGGACCGACCGGGGTGACTCATTCTATTGGCTCGCCTTTGCCTTAGTTCTATAGCCAATTCAAGACCTCAACTGCAATTAATACTTTCCGTCTACATCTCCATCAATTGCCATTCTCAACCTCATCAACCGCAATCATGTCTTCCATAACCACCCGCCCAGCAACATCCGATGATCTTCCCCAAATGATCGAGGTTTTCTTTTCCGCATTCTCTGACTCGATCCTCAACAAGCGCTGCTTTCCTGCATCGTCTCCAGAAGTAGTAGCATGGCAAAAAGAACTCATTCGGGAAAACATCGATGACAAGAATGACAATTATATGATCGTTGCGGAGCAAGACTCCCGTATCCTCGGCTGGGCGCGCTGGGTTCGCAGAGAACACCCTCCGGCTGCCAAAAATCTTGAACGGGAATCGTTCCCTTCTTCAGGAGATCAAGAAACCGCGAGGCATTTCTTTCAGCTGAACAATGATGCAACGATCAAGTATGTCGCAGGAGAGAAGCATTGGTTTTTGAGTACAATTGCCGTGGCAAAGGCGGGGCAGCGACGGGGAGTAGGATCTGCGTTGATGAAATTTGGTGTTGAGCGGGCTGATGCTGAAGGTTGGATGTCATATCTCAACAGTTCTCATGCAGGCAAAGGATTGTATGAGAAGTTTGGGTTCAACGTTGTTGGAACGACTGAGTTTCCTGTTCTTGTGGTGCAGTATCATATGCGGAGAGAAGCAGTCAGGGGTTAAGATGATTCTTGGTAACTCTTTCAAAGCCATTCGAACTACATAACTATAAGAGGTTCATGAGGAGAGCAAAAGAAATAATAACTTCATGACGTCTTGGTAACATGATAACAACCAACCATCCAGCAACGCCCACCATCTTGTTTTTGGTGTTTCTTTCGTCTAAATCTTGCTTTCCAGAATCTTTTGTATCCGTAATAGATTTCTAGCGAAGCGTCACATCTGTTTCTAGTTGACCTTTATAACATGATGGTGTACACATTATCGTGAAACGAGGCCTTCACTAACCTTCTTCCACAGGCCATTGCGCTTCCAGGTCCAGTTCTTGAGGAAAGCGGGGTCCATTCCTGTCTCGAAGGCTTCGTTACGGGCCTGGATCTGGGCGTTTAGAAGCGCCTGGCGAGCTGAAGCACCACGGTTGTGGAGTTGAGGCATCCAGTCAATGGCATCGATGGCCAGACTGAAGCGGTCAGTCTGGTTGCGGATGGCCAATTCGAGAGGAGTATCAATGTTGCCCTTCTCCTTGTAGCCACGAACATGCAAGTTGCGGCTACCAGGGCGCTTGTATGTCAGGCGGTGCACCATCCAGGGGTAGCTGTGGAAGTTGAAGATGATGGGTGTGTCATCGGTGAAGAGACTGGTCCACTCCGAGTCTGTAAGACCGTGAGGATGGTCGCTGGGGTGGATCAGCATGAAGAGATCAACAACGTTGACACAACGGATTTTGAGGTCGGGGAAGTGCTCGAGCAGGAGATCGATAGCAGCCAGAGACTCGTGAGTGCTGACATCACCACAAGAGGCCATGACCAGGTCAGGGTCTTGTCCGGCGTCGGTAGAGAACTGGGGCCAGATACCGATACCCTTGGTGCAGTGCTCAATGGCAGCATCCATAGACAGGTACTGGAGGTGCTCCTGCTTATCAGCAACGACTACATTGACGTAGTTGACAGAGCGAAGACAGTGGTCCATAACTGTGGCAGGTTAGTTAAACCATATTGCAGAGATCAGAAGCGGAGCATACCAGAAAGCAAACAGTTGCCATCAGGGGGAAGGTAGATGCGGACGACCTCGGGGCTCTTGTTTGCGACCACGTCTAGGAAACCAGGATCCTGGTGTGTGAAACCATTGTGGTCCTGTCGCCAGACAACAGCAGTCAGGAGGATGTTGAGAGAGGCAATCTTGGCACGCCACTCAACCTCAAGACACTTCTCAATCCATTTGCAGTGCTATATGTATAATCAGTAGGAGTTACAGATCCAAGCATGCGAGTTACGTACCTGGTTGACCATAGAGTCAATGACATGGATGAAAGGCTCGTAGCTGTTGAGCAGACCGTGTCGACCACTCAGGAGGTAACCCTCGAGCCAACCCTCACAGTTGTGCTCAGAAAGCATTTCGACAACACGTCCAGCCTTTGCAAGATTGCCACCGTTAGCATCCTCTTCAAAGTACTCGCCCATCCAGACCTTCTTGCCAGCAGCGTAGACACCGCCGAGCTTGTTGGACTCGGTCTCATCGGGGCCAAAGAGACGGAAGTTGGTCTGGTTAGCGGCAATGACGTCCTTGAGGAAGACAGCCATGTTGGTCATACTGGCATTCATGACGTTTCCGGGGCTGTCGACCTTGATGGCATAATCCCTGAAGTTGGGCATCTTTAGGGGCTTCCTGAGCTGACCACCGTTGGCAACAGGGTTGGCGCTCATTCGTCGGTTGCCTTCGGGGACAAGAGCACGGATGGATGCAATAGGTGCACCCTTGTCATCAAATAGACGCTCAGGCTCATAGCTTCGCATCCAGTCCTCGAGGACCTTGAGATGAGCAGGGTTGGTAGCGGGGTCTGAGATAGGAACCTGGTGAGCACGCCAGTAGCCCTCCAAGTAGTTGTCGTCGATCTTGCGGGGAGCAGTCCATCCCTTGGGACTTCGGAGAACGATCATGGGCCACAGAGGTCGCTGGGCGTCGCCAGAATCGCGGGCCTCCTTTTGAATCTTTCTGATCTCGTCCACGCAGTGTTCGAGAGTAGCGGCCATTGCCTGGTGCATAGATTCGATGTCATCACCCTCGACGAAGTATGGCTGCCAGCCGTAGCCAATGAAGAGGCATTCAAGTTCTCGGTGGGAGATTCGGGCAAGAACAGTAGGGTTGTTGATCTTGTAGCCGTTGAGGTGAAGAACGGGCAGGACAGCACCATCGACAATGGGGTTGAGGAATTTGTTACTGTGCCAGGCAGTAGCAAGAGGACCAGTCTCAGCCTCGCCATCACCAACCATGGTAAGAGCAATGAGGTTGGGGTTATCGAAGACAACACCGAAAGCATGCGAGATAGAATATCCTAGCTCACCACCCTCATGGAGGGATCCGGGAGTTTCGGGAGTGGCATGCGAACCAATTCCTCCGGGAAATGAGAAGCTCTTGAAGAACTTTTGCATACCCTCATCGTCAAGGGTCTTGTCGGGGTAGACTTCAGAGTAGACACCCTCAAGATAGGATTGAGAGAGGACAGCAGGAGCACCATGTCCAGGACCGGAGATGAAGAGAGCGTCAAGATCGTGCTTCTTGATCAGACGGTTAAGGTGCATATATGTGAAGATCTGGCCTGGAGCAGAGCCAAAGTGACCGAGCAATCGAAGCTTGAGATGATCGGCTTTGAGTGGTTCTCGTAGAAGAGGGTTCTCCTTGAGATAGATCATACCCAGAGAGAGGTAGCAGCTGGCCTTGAAAAAGTCATTGTACTGCTGAATTTCCTCCTTGGAGAGGGGCTCGCCCTTGACAGTTGAACGAGCAATGCCAAAGGGCGAGATGGATTTGACCTCCTCCGACATTGGTGGGAAGTATTAGGGTATATGAGAGATGAGGTTGTATAAGAGTTGTAAGTGAGTTGAACTCTTCGGATGAGAGATGGGAAGGAAAGAAGAAAACAGAACTATGTGCAGAGCTCCCAAGACTTCTTATATGAGGAACCAGAAGGGTTGCCAAGAAGGAGGGAAAGTAGAGAGCTGGACATACAGTATAACGGGGAGTGCGGTGAAAGAGGAAAAACTATACCTACCTTGCCTCTCTTACCTGACCTATTACAGTATCTAACAGGCTTAGTTTGAGGTCTTCGCCGCAGATTGGGTAGGGCAAGCCAATGATCCATCGTCCATGGAGCTACCTTACGTAGGTAGGTATGGATAGACAGCCGTTGACGAGATCAGCAGAGGTTACAGTAGGACAGTAATCCAATTGGAAACGGGGAAAGAAGTGATAGTCTCTACACGGCTGAGGGCGTGGACGTAAACTATCCATCGTAACGGATGGCATGGCACGGCACGTAGTAACTGTAACTGGACGGCTTAGACGCAGAAGCAGAACAGCACCTCACAGATGGGCAAGATAGTGGCGCGCGTGGGGGACGTTCCGCCGTCTATCCCCCAAGAGGCACTCAAGAGCGGACGAGGGCCAGGAAGACGGACCGGACAAGAGAGCACGGGAATGGGATGGGCAGCGAAGTGGTCTGCGGTATCAGTTGGGCAAAGGAGGATCAGTCTAGATGGCAGGCCATGCCATGCCATGCCTAGCTTGAATGTTGGTACATAGCCATAACAGCCATCCATCCGTAAATTGATATTAGCCAAGAACGAGTAAAAATGTGGATAGTTTTGACACGTTTTGGAGCTCTGACTGGTGACGCTTGTTGTCGAAGGAAAGTGGTCTGATGCATTTTGATAATGTTTCTTGCAGCCACCGACAGGCACGGCATGTCTAGCGCCACCTCCCTGTGTAAGTAAGTAAGTACCTTAACCAGAGCAAATTATTGCTCGAGGTACGAGAGCAGTAATCACTACTAAAGTCAATCGTAGATGAGAAACAGTGTCGCAACTCTTTCAGATTGCGGCTGAACTTGCAGATCCGAGGCTGACCTAGACAGTCCGGTTGGCAGTACTGTTCAGCGACGATGATGATTGATAGCATCTGATTCGCGAGGATAAAACCGACATGTTGAAACAAGCCCCCCAAGAGAGATGGCATGTTGCCTAGTCGGGCCTTATTTCTGGTTAACACTCGAGGGTCTTTCGCAGCGGCATAATCAATAGGTAAGATGACCGAATTTGCAGGGCTCGAGCTTGCAGGATACGTTTGACATCTGACAAGCAGGGGACGAAGCTGGAGAATGGGGAGCTTTTGATTGGGGCCCCGGGGGGGAAGAATTAGAATTCGACAGGGACAAGGATGTTGATGTTGTCTGTGGAATCCACTGCAGGATCGGGACCAAGACGGGAGGGGGAGAAAGTACAGAGTAGAAAGTCTTCAGTGGCAGGACCCGGCCGCTGGTGGAGTCCTAGACGGCTGCTCTTGCCGCAAGTACAAGAGCTTATTGATGCAGTACCTGCCTCGACGTGTCTGTGCAGCATGAGCAGGAGGTATCCAGACCCTCCTTCCAAGTACCGATTGTGGCTGATCCAACATCTGATGTTAAAAAAGATTCGAGGCAATGTCATGATACTTCACCCTAGCCTCAATTTCACGAGAATTGTCCTTCCTCTCTAATCGTCATGACAGCACCAAACCTGACCTCGCATTCTCTAGATGGTCGGGAGGAACTCACCCGACATGCCGTGTTGGTGGTCTGAAATGCAGCCCAAATTGACCGTCGACCAGCCGATTGGATTCATGGAGACGACCAAAGAACTGGGAAACTTTTTGAAAGAGTCATATTTTGTGGCATGCTTTATGATTTTTGATAATTCATGCAGTTTGTACTACCTGACTGCTGCAACGTAGGGTTACGCACGTTGCGCCGGTGCTTCGTCACCTTCTCCTCTCGTCTCATCCAAATCAACTCACCTCGAAACGAACCAACCCAACGGCCTGACCGAGTTGGTGCATACCTTGGGTCGTTGAACCCCCGACTTCTGAGGTCATATCGAAACCATCTTGCATTATCCTTCCTCTCTTTCGGCCTCACTGTGGTCAATCGCTACTCCGTCTTTTCCTTGTCTCTCCAGTCGATCAACAAGGGCCTCTCTTGGTTCTGAGCTTTCTGGGGAATAGATGAGATACTATGATTCAATATCTTATCCACTTATCTCCTTACATGCGAAGTGTTGTCTGTCCCTCTTGACCATACCTTCTCCGGACACGCCCTTCCAACAAGGGTGTTTGTTGCTCGCGGAGGAGAAGGGAGGGGATCTTTTGAGTTTTTGACTTTTGCATCGTTCTCGTTTTATCCGATGTGACCGAAGCTACATACATACATACAGTTGTACTGATGAGCATCTAGTTCCATGGACCCCATGCACGACACCCGCTCGGCCCTGATCTGATATTACGTCCTTCGCGAAAGCGATCCGCGAAGGATGAGGGGAAAGGATTCGAGCTTACAATCGAGTGCCCATCAAAGGAACCTCGGCCGGTACCAGCTCGAAAATCCAATCACGATTTATTTACAGAGTATCTGTACTAGCTGAGGAATTGCCATGGGACGTGGATAGTAAGTGACTTTACTGTATGAGAGGTGAGAGCTGTTTTGAGAAACAAGCTACCCCTCATTGTTCTCCCATCCAGTCCGTCCTAAGCCAGAGATTCCCACTCCCGCCGGATCCGATCGTGCTTTGGTTCAGCCACCAACCAACCTTAAAGAATAACAGTGAGAATTGGGAAAGGACCTCGCAGCGATGGGTAACTGTCCAGAATCCCATTTCGGCGTGTTATTCCCATCTCTGTGGTTCGTAGGGTTGCTTCACGTAAAGCTTGCAGAAGAGGATACCAAAAAAGGTGTATAACACGGCTGGCTACAGTACACGACAGCAATATCATAACATATCATATGTCGTTAGACCAAGGGCTGAAGAAAAGCGGTCTTTGGCGGATCTTGAACCCCCAAGTGCTGATCTCGTCCTCAAACGACAGGTTGTATCAAGTTTCTTCTGTGTTGGGAATGAGACCAATTGAATTTCTAGACCCTTGTTTATTGTCCCTGTCCATGTCCCTGTCAGGCGTTGCAGTTTGATATGATCTGATCTGATCTAAGCCGAGCCATTTTCTTCGAGCATGGGCATAGCCTTTCTTTCTTTAACAGAAATCAAGCATTTGCATTGTATCTGTTGCCATAGATGAATACGAGTAACATTGAAAAGATGGTCTGTCGATGGAGATTGTTATGATGTAGTGAGGCTGGAATCACATGTTAGTTATCATGAGCAGCCTATGGATCACCCCAGGGTTCGCAACGCTGACGGGTAATGTTTCGTTTACCCCATTTGCAACGGTAGAGAAGCATCAATGCATGGCGATTATCCATGGTCGTAGGGAAAAAGCAAACATGTGGCATCAACGTCTATAAGTTCATTTCCCCCGCATTCAGTATTTAACCATAAATCAGTATTTAAAGAATTGCCATACCCTGTGTTGGGGACAACGGCCCTTTTGAGGGTACCTACTCTTACTGATCTATCTATATCAGCTATTGGACCATATTATATATATACTGTATCTAGTGTGGCATGACCATCAATCGTCATACCTAGCCAACTGCGACGCTCTTAAAACCCCGAGCGGCAATAGATGGAATGCTTCCCCTCCCCCAAAAACAGAAACCGAACGTTTCTGAATGTCTTTGACTTAAATCCTCCAATGAATGGCTCACCGAAGACTGACGTAACGTAACGCGCCCCCGCGCCATTTGTTGATTTATTTAGAGGTTTTATATACCACCCTCCTCCTTCTCCATCTCTACATCTTTGATGTGTAAACATTTCCAAGACATACAATATCATTCAAAAGAACGAAATCTGTTTGATTATTACGATGTTTCCAGTTACTGACGTTGCGCATCGTCCTGAGACACCAAAACCAGACCCGCCTGTCATTCCGAATGAACCAGACGTGCCAGGCGATGATGGAATTACCGATTATCTGCAGTAAATACAACAGAATTTGATTGTTAACGGCAATATTAATTGTTTTATGGTGGGTTTCCAGATGGGAAAGATTGTTTCTTGACTGATCAGAGATGATTAGCATGGACCAAATTGATGAGATGCTCTGTCTTTCAATGGCGTTTTGGGTATGAAGGCGGGGGATACACTTACCATCCCACTGTACGAGATTACATTGCGATTCTGTTTATACTTCATTCTCTTTGTTGATTATTGCTGTAACTCTGATTCATTCGACTATTGGGTTTTTTTTGAATGACTAGGTTAAACCTATTGTACACGTCTAGGTTAGGTTTTGAACCACGGGACATTGAGGCTCATATTAGGAGGCAACAGGTACAAATTGTCAATGCAAACTATTTGAAAAGTCCATCAAGGTCCTTTTAAACGTGTAAACCATGAACCGATACAAGAGAAAAAAACATGGCCTCCATCTCAACTGTTCACATCCGTACCTAACTGCGTCTACCGTTACCGTAAGGTAGGGTTAGCTAGTTGAAACCGCCTACTGGTGTTTTTGGTTGCAATACTCTACGTCATTGTACACAACAACCTCATCCCATCACAGGTCTCTTCAAATCCACCATCAACATCTTCCGCTCGACGAATGATAAAATTGCCTTTGTTGTGAATTCTGACACGTCAGCTAAACTTTGCTCTATTCTATTCTTTTCGCTTCTAGAACTTTCTGCGCTCACCAGCTTCAAGGCGGGCACCACCGAAACCATGAGCGAAGAAGCTTCGAATCAGCCTCACCGTGCGAGCTCTCTCACCCCTGAGATGATAGATTTTGCCAGTAGAATGTACGATGCTGCTAGGAAAGGCGATGTAGCTACCCTGGAGCAGGCTCTCCCTGCGGGCCTGCCTCCTAACCTCACAAATGATAAGGGCGATACTCTGGTATGGCACTTCAGCGTAACTCCACTACCATAGCCCAGAACTCTCATACTGACAATGGAAAGCTTATGCTGGCAGCGTACCATGGTCATGCGGATCTAGTCAAGGTTCTCATTCAGCACGGAGCTGATCCCAACCGTCTAAATGATCGGGGGCAGAGCCCCCTTGCAGGCGCAGTTTTCAAGAAGGAAGATGCTGTGATACAAGTGAGTTAACTTTCTACTTGATAATTCTTACTGTGCTAACCAAAACTCTGCAAAGGAATTGCTCGATGGAGGAGCAGATCCTGAGTATGGCCAGCCAAGTGCGTCCGAATGTGTCACAATGTTTAAGCAGGAAGATGTGTGGAAAGCCAAATTTGAGTCTGCACCTGGAAAGGGACAAGCTGGGAAGACGAGAAGAGCAGAGAATAAGGAATGAGGGTATGGAATACTAAAGAAAGAAGCTAGATACCATCAAGATGAACGTGGTCATCCCTGTTTGAACTGTTATCATCTGCCACCGAGTGTTGAAGGAGGACATACATCTAAAATAGCAACACGAATGCGATATCCTAGCTATATGTTACTACAAGTATGTACGGCAAAGTGTAGAATTGTTGAGGAAAAGATCACCGGTCGCGATAATCTCATGCCTGATGAGTTCCAGTCGCTCGTAAAGGGGTCGGCAATCAACGTTGAAGGATATATGATAACAGGGAAACTGCGTTGTCATCCTTAAGGCCAACCAATATCCAGAGGATCCATCAACATACTTTAATGATGAGACTGCTAGGATCGTAAGAGTTAACCTTAGTTGCTTACCAAGTAAGTTGCTATGTTCCAGACATAGGGCTAGACAAGCGGGTGGGAGTGTGATCTGCTATTCATTCCCGAGCTTTTGACTTTATGGGATGCGGAAAAGCGACCACTGGCTTTAACCAGTCTTTCTTTTTGGACTCCTTCCGTTGTTTCTTGAGTTGACATCGATCTCAAACATTTCAACCACCGGTCGCTACTACCCTTTTCAGTGGAAATTCTCAAGGTAAGAGGAATTCTTTCTTATCACCTTCGCTCTCACATTGTACCTACCTACCTAACCATTACTGCTGCCACATTCTGATAGTCGTCCACATGACATCCTCAACATTGCATCCATACCACCATCAAGCCCGCCGTTGCATCAAGAATATTGAACATAGACTTTGAACACTCGACTGATACTGATAATGTTATGAAGTAGTGATTTCCCGCCCGTCATGGCCGACAACAACCCAGACCCTGAGCCTCAACAGGGTGCTGCTGAACAGCCAGAAGAGGCCAAGTTTTGTTGTGTGAAACTACCAGCACTCAGAAAAGACTATGAAACACAGGCTGGCCTAGAAGGCCGTAAAGAAGTATTGGAACCGAGACTTCTAGATACCATGGATCCGAGATGGTCATCTAGTTTTCAGGAGATTGTTGCACCAAACAACGAGCGCTTCCCCAGACCCGACGACAATGAAACCGCGTCTTCTGAGACACTAACTATCGACCCGAGACTTCAAGAAGCAACTCCTCCGCGAAAGGTCTTCGACTTTTTGTCTGAACCTCCAAAGCGACCTGAAATTCCCGAACCACGGCTCGCCAACCGCTGGATCAGTGAACGGAGACTCCCTCCGCTACAGCTACAGCAGAAATGCTGGTTGGCAGAAGATAGACCAGGCCAAGGACCCCGTTTGTTCTATTACACTCCTACCCCCAGGGAGCAAGAAAACAACGGAGTCGCTTATCCCCAGAATGGCCAAGAGCCACCAGACCGATGGCAGTACCAGTCCAGTCCCTACCTCTCGCCTTCAAACCAATCTGGTCTCTATTTTGGAAACTCTGAAGCTAGTGTGAGGAGAGTCTAGTAGAGACACAACTTGGATGTTGAGCTCTGTGCCCTAGGTCAAACTTGAGTAGGCCAGTTGTATAAGCTGTGCTGATATGGGAGTAGTGGAGAACATGCGTCCCATTTGCCTCTGGGATGAGTAGTATGTTGGGATATTAGGCCACAAAGGAAAAGGATCCATAGCCCAGTTGTATGCAGCCCTTGGCGAATGAATAAAAAGACCTGGAGCCTGTCAAGTCCCAATACTGGATCACCCGCAAGTGGATATGCGCACGACCAGCCGTCGCCCGTTCCTCTAGACGTTCAGACGTTTAGTATGCGATCCGGAGTTAAGGAGTTACACATTGGACTCTTGATTCACGTGGGCAAGAAGAAAGGCCATCACCGTCCAACCGTTCGTTTCATTCACCCCCACTCTACCCCAGAAATATATAACGCCAATCAGCCCGAAAGCTGTAATCCCATAATGCGCCGTCGCTCTCGTACTTCAAAAGCGTATAATCCCAAAACCCACCACTAATACATGCGAAAGAAGAAAGTTCGAAGTGCATTTTCTACCCTATTTCAACCCATATTTGAAGCTTGCTTATTTGAAAGACTTAATCCTGTGGTACAATGCTGTGTCGTAAAAGTTGTAGTTGGGGTCGAGTTCACAGAATGGATGCTGAGAGAGAAGCACGTCTGCTGTAGGACGATCGAAGGGGTTTCTGTCGACTTGTTAGCATTGCTTGCGAAGCTGTGGCTGCAGAACTTACACTTGGAAACAATCCATCATAAAAGCCACGGCTAATGGGCCAAGCGTATCCTGGATGTCCTCGGGGATCGGTGGTCTCTCGCCATTGGCGATTTTGTAGATGGCGCCAACGGCCTCCTCCTTAGCCCAAGGGCGTTTGCCAGAAAACATCTCCAGAACCACACAGCCCAAACTCCAAATATCTACCTTGGCGCTGTAGCCTTCTCCCTGGGACCGAATGACCTCGGGGGCCATCCAAAAGACCGAGCCTTGCATCGAGTTGGTCTTGTCGTTGCCGTAGATGTTGTCAGTCTTCTTGGAGATACCGAAATCACTGATCTTGCAAGTTCCGTCCAGATCGAGCAGAATGTTGTCGGCCTTAAGATCACGGTGGAGAATACCCTCTCGGTGCAGATAAGCCAGACCTGAGAGTGTTTGTCGTGTCAATGAAGAGACAACAGACTCTTCAAACTTGCCATGCTTTCGCAGACACGATCCAATACTGCCACCAGAAATATACTCAAGGAAGATGCTGATGCTGGTTTCCTTTCGCTCGCAACCCAGGTACTGCACAATGTTGATATGGTCCAAATGCTGCATAGTGTCGATTTCCTGGTCGAGCGCTGCAACGAGCTCCTTCATCTTGTTCTTGTCTCCGCCAGCAGCCTTGGGGTTGACTTCGACTTCCTTGACAGCCAAGAACTCTCCAGTAGTAGCATTCATACCCAGGTAGACGCGACCATAAGTACCCTTGCCGATAAGCTGACCCTTGAACCACCTAAATGTCGTCTGTCGCTTCGGTACTGTGTCTTGAGGAATTTGGGGCATGACCACACTACCTCGCCTGTCTGGTCGAATCTGCACAATGTTGGCGTTGAACATCTTGGTGCTCTTCCGGCGCATGATGTTGGTTGCAGCTGACTGTCCTTTGCCTTGGCTGGTCGAGTTTGTTCGCTTGTTGGCTTCGTGTGCACCACGTGCAACTTCACGGATAGACTTCATACGACCAAGACCACCTGAGCGTCGGATACTCCTCTGAGCCACTGATGTAGGTCGCTGTTGGTCAAGGGCCTTCAGAGTCGACTCATCGGAGCCGAGAGTGTCATTTTCGTTGTAAAGAGAGGGTGTTCGAGAAGGTGGAATCGCGGCTGGTGGTGTTTGCTGAGCGTAGTTCGATACTGCTGGCTGCGGCGGTGCCGCATTTTGTGCCTGTTGCTCGATATTTGTCTCTGAACCCTCAGCAATCGGAGATGGTGGCATTCCACCCTCGCCAGGCTCGTCGAGGACAGGTTGATCAAGATCCAAGTTGGGGAAGAAGTCGTCGAGGTTGTTGATAAGGGCGTCCGTGGGAGGTCGGTTAGCCCAGACATCCTTCTCAATGAACGATTTTCGTCGACCAAGCTTGCTTTCTTTGTCCTTCTCTTCCGACTCCCATGTTTCAGAGCGAGGTGTCGTCGGTTTCTGCCCACGACCTGCGTCCTCGTTACTGCCCAGATTCACTCCACTGCCATACGATTTGGGCGATTCAAAGGCAACAGACAGACCTTTCCTCGAGCGCTCTGTTTTTACAGTAAGACTTGGACGTTTGCCATGGCCGTTTGCATCCACATTTGCGGCAGCAGCTTTGCCCTTGTTACGATTAGCAATCGGAATTGCGAAAAGCCCATCATCAGAATCATCTCCACTGTCATCGTCAGCTGGCGGTGCTGGGGCTGGCTTTGCGAACTGCACATCCGAGTCCTCGAACTCTGGTTCTGGTCCATGGGAAGCACGTCGTTGGGTAGATGATTGTTGACTCGGTGGAAACGAAGGCCTTGGGCGATTCGAGTTGGGGCTCATCTCAGCAGGAGATGTGGCCCGGGGGACTGTTGCATTGAATTTAGCATCTACTGTAGGGCTGGGACTGAGCAGGAAAGATGAATCGCTGGGCGAGTAATCTGGTACAATGAAGGGCAGGTTCTTCTTGCTCCAGGTTACGTTACCCGAGGTCGATTTCGATGATGACGTCGTACTAGGACTGCCTCGACCTTGAGAGGGTTCAACGCTAGAGAAGGTGTCCTTACCTCCAGGGATCGAATGTGTTGATGATCGAGAGGGGGACGAGGCACGGCCGTTCTTCGCAGATTGTCCGATTGCGCTTAGGTTTCTACCCATGCCTGCGAGGGCGGCTCCAATGCCAGGCGCTGGTGAAGGTGTTGGCTTGTTGGTTCTCTTTGTCTTCTCCGTCATCTCGTTTTCTGGGTAACGTTTTGAAGGATATCCCTCCAGGCTGCTGCTGGAGGTTCGCATGCTTGCCCCAGTCTTTCTGCTCAATGAGTTGGCCTTGATCAAAGTCGCAGAAGGATCACTGGGTGGTGCGGGAGGTCGCCTCTGAGGGAATAGTGGTTCAGGTCGCTTATCCTCATAGGGTGACTCGCGAGGTTGGTCAAAGTCGACGTTTCGACCCACGATACCAGGTCCGAGTGTCTCTGAAGGACTGCCCTTCATTGCTGCCTGTTTTCTCTTGGCCAAATATTCTTGCTGTTTTCTTTCCATTTCGGCTCTGTATTGTTTTGCCTCCCGTGCCACCTTGTCCTCAGCCTTTTCATCTATCAAGGTGTTGGATCGTGAAGTTGGGGGTGATGAGCTAGAACGCTGTCTGCTATTCTGTTGAGCATCTTCAGTAGTCGTTCCGGGAGCAAGGTAAGCAGGAGACACTACTACAGGAACCTCAGGCTTGGCAGGACCGCTGGAAATGGGGGCAACTCCTGGAGGTGTTACAAAGAACTTGAGTGTTCCAAGAGGGTCACCTTTCGCTCGCTTGACAATGACCAAACTCGGGTCGTCCAGAGGATCCACGTGTTCAAACTTGCCAACCTCTGTAAGGTAGATGTACGAGTTTTCATAATCGCCCAGACCCAGGTGCATGCATATCACTTGACGCACTTCAGTTGCTGTCTCTGCTTCGGTGATATCACACATTCGGTAGTTCCAGTAATCCATAGTGGCAAGGACATATGTCCTCACAGCGCTGATCCTTTTCTGCCGTAGGTTCAGAGTATTGCCGTTTCTATCATCACCTAATGTCGAGCCAGAGAGATCAAGATTGGTATCACTTCCATTGGTTCCTCGAACACCCAACCCAACAGGTCGGATAGATCCTTGTGGAGAAACAGGGGAAGCTTCCATTTCTTCGGGAGACGGATATGCACCGTCATCTTTTGTTTGCCTCTTTTTCCTGGACAGAAAGCTGAGAAAGCTCTTGGAGTCTTTGGCTGAAGAAGGAGTTTCTCCGCCTGCCGACCTATCGCCTCCATCTGAGGGAGAGTGGCGTGATCGCGCATCGTGGTTTCGAGAATGAACAATATCCCCTAGGTTCATGTTCCGACTGAGTAGCGAGGCGGCATCTGATGGCACACCAGATCCATATATAGCTGCATTAGAGGCCACTGAATCCAGGCTGCTCCTAGAGCGATGGCCAGCTTTTAGTGCACTGGGTGATTGGGAGAGAATCGGCGTGGTCGTCGAAGTATATAGTGCTGGAGGAATGCCTGGACTGCCAGTAGGACTCGCCGAGTGAATAGCAGGAGCACGGAATGTGGCCTCACTGGACTCACTGACGTTGGGGCTGTGACGACGCGCTCCATCTGTATCAACATGCTTCAGAATATTGCGATGATTAGACTCAGAGTTAACGTTGGACGCGCTAATGCTGTTTGGTAATGTAGTAGATCTTGTTTGGGAAAACCTGCGACTGCTAAAACCAGGACCAGGGGCGTTGAGAGGTGTCTGGGAAAAGTCAGTAAGAATTCAGCATTTACGGTACCAATTGGGGTCAACAAACATTAGGCGAGTCCATGGGATCAGTTCCAGCGCTTGGTAGGTTGTTCCCATGTCCGCCGTTGAGGGATTCTTTCCGGGCGTGGTTCGTTGAAACTTTAGACACATCAGCGGGTCGACCAGTTACGATGCTTCGAATTAGTCTTCGCATTCGCTTGCCCTCTTCTCGCTCTCGTGGCTGATCCCAACCGGTTCGACTGTTGGTACACTCCTGGGCGAGCCTGGGATACACCTGCTGATGCATCATACCAAAATTACCACGTCCGCCGTGGCCACTACCGAGTTCGAGAAATTGCGCTCCGTGAAGGTTGAGGGCTCTGAAGGTCTCCTGCCAGTCTTTGGAGAACTGGTTCTGGGCCAACCAAATCAACACGGTATCGAGGGGCCACTGGGCAGCGATTTCTGGTGGGATGGAGCCGGGAGGGGTGGCATTTGAAGAATTGGAGGTACCGCGCGGCTGGGCGTTATTGGCAGTATAGAGGCGCTCTCTTGTAGCCTCGTCCATGGAGGTTGTGGCATTTGCGTCAGTTCCGCTCTGTGGCGTTGTAACGGGCCGTGATGTCTGCGAGTTGACAGTCAGGGTTGGGTCTTCGGGTCCAAAGGCGGGGATACCAACTCCCTCTCCGTACGTGTCGCCCTGCGGAATGTAGGTCGCACTCATGGCCTCATTCGGCGGGGGAGGTGGAGGGATAGAGACTGTTTGCCCAGCGGCGATCTGAGCGTGTAACTTTGGGTTGTACGGCTGGTGCTGGCTGCTGGGCGGCGGTGGGGGGATGTTGAATCCTGACCGGCCGTCGTACATGCGCCCAAAGGCACCGTGCCACGGAGGTTGCTGGCCAAGGGCACTGGCCGGAGGCGGACCGGGAGGTGGGGGGAGCGCAACACCGGAGGAGCCCGGAGCCGTGTTATATCGAGGAAGCGGCGGCGGCGGAGGTAGGTTCATCATATTGGGCATATGGCCGGTATTCGGACCTCCCGTGGGGGGCGGCGGCGGCGGAGGGACCTGGTAGGCCCTCGTGGGATCGGTGCCCGAGACATGTCTCTGGTTTGCCTGATACATGATGGACGGCGCGGGGGGCAACCCGCCTCGAGGAACAAAGTGGGCAGAGTTGTTGTCGACAGCAGACGGCGGCGAGGTGTGTTGTCGAAGAAGAGAATTAGGTGTATGCGATGGAGACGTAGAAGCAGAAACAGAAGCACCAGCAGCGGCGGCAGCAGCAGCGCTGGCGCTAGTGGTCGAAGCCCTTGGACGTAAGCTCGAAGAAGATGAGACAGGGTGGAGGTGGAGGAATTGAGCCTGCTCAGCAGTCGTTATGTCGGAGGAGGATGGGCCCAGGGGCCGGGGTCGAGCGTGGTTGTGATTGTGATGGTGCGTTGCTGCAGGCGGATGCGCATGCGCGGGAGGATAGGAAAAAGACGACGGCCCCGTCGAGGAGGATGAGGACGAAAGGGCATAGGCTGGAGGTTGGTCGTGGTTGTTTGAAGTTGAAGTCCCGTCGACAAGGGCCAGGTCCTGAAGACTGGGTCTCGAAGAGGAACGGAACCTGGCGGTTGCAAGTGCCTGAGCCTTAGCCTGGGCTTGGCTGTGAAGAGAAGCGGTGGTGATCTCTGGACTCGTCGAAGTCACGGTGTTTGTGACGAGTTCTTGGGACTTAGGTTGAGGTTGAGGCTGAGATTGAGATCGAAAACCCTGAGCCCGAGCCTGAACGTGAACCTGAGCCTGCTGTTGCGCCTGGGCCAAAGCTGCTGGTGGCAGGTCGAAATTGGCAGCGGGACGGTTAACCCGTCGCAAGCTATCGCTACCCTTCATGGCTTGTATCTGCGGTGGAGTAACATGTCGAGGTGGGTCGTCTTGACAAGGATCCTGGGGGCCTGGGGGGGCAGACCAGACCAAGCTAGGATAGAGTAGGATGCTGAGATGTCAGGGATTGTTCCAGTGGAGGAGTGAATAGCAGATGGGCGATTGTGGGTGGACGAGAGGCGGCGACAAGCTGACAGTTGAGATGTATGGGATGGATGGTATAAGATGGACAGTGAGAGAGGAGAGAGAACACGTGCAATGGACGATGGTTTCTGTTTAAACAAAGAGACGGGAAAAGCGACTAGACTACATTGATAGTGCTGTAAGACCCTATCTGCTTATGGGCTACGGATACTATACGCCGTGAGTTTTGTCCTAAGCCGTTTCGATAAAGAGACGGGAAACTCTGTTTTCTCCTCAGATCTCCTCACCAACAAAGCCACAGCCATCACATCAATCTGCTGCGCCGTGTCCTCGTCGGGCTGTTCAGCCTTCAGCTAGAGGGCGTCTGGCGCTTAGCGACAGCTGAGATGGTGTGTAGAGAGTGTGAATACCACCTTCAGAGTGCAGACAACATACGCTAGTTTCTGATCTCTAGCAAATCGGCATGATCCCAAAGTCGCCTGTCTTGGTTGATGGGGGCACCAACTGTCGACTCTATTTATTACTATACTCTTTCAAAATGTAGAATTATCAATGGCTCATCGAAAGTGTTACTGTAGCAGTAGCAGTAATCGTATCAAGCACGTCAATGATGAACTCCTTGCTTGCTACACGCGACATACAGCTATAGCGCCACCATAATAAGCCCTGGCTCAGCCAGCCTGCCCGTGCTCTCCATCTTCCCCTCCATCAGAATACCCTGGCTTGACTAGTCGCCTAGTAGGGGGAAGAAAAAGTAGATAGTTGAAGCTTGGGCTTTTTTATACAAGAACTCCTCTCCAGACCCAGATAAAATTTATAGAAAAGTAGACCGATACGTCCTGTTGTCACTGATTCTATCAATGTCTAATTTTTAGTTAGATTAAACCTCCTGTAATGGTAATATACCATTATCATGAACAATTTCTGAATTTCATCTTTTTCTTCCCCTAAGAGAGGGGCTACTTTTGTACACGGAACCCCTGGCCAGGAACCCATGGCATCTCGGATATCAGAGATCATCAATACGAGACTGTTCCTGACTAGACGGCACCTCGAAGTTAATTCACGGTAAGGAAAAAAGTCTCCTGACCCAGGACGGTGGAAATCTCCACATGATAACCATTCCCTCGGCTCTTCGAATTATCACGGATAAAAGGCCCCCTTTCTGTGGCGTCGCACTAGGCAAATGGCTCTTTATCAGAAACTCTTTACTCTGCCGAGAGTGGTAAGGACATCGCGGCACAATCATCATCATAGCGTCCGGAGAATCGATTGATCATGGTCAAGTGTTTCGTGGTCAAGATGTATGTACGTCGTTCAATAGCGTTGTCTTCGTATCGAAATTACCCAATCGTAAAGCCAATTTCCCATGGGCTGGACTATCCGAGTATACCATATAAACTTTCCCACGGGAACGGTTTCAACTTCCATCCCAACGTGTCCAATTTGGAAGTGTAGTTGTTCTTAAACATTACAGATCTAAACGCCCGTGTCCCGTAACATGCTCGCCCAACGTAACTCAAACTAGAATCCATGCGCTTACATACGCGCCTCATCAAAACAAGGCTCAGCTCACATAACACTGCAGCTTCCAAAGTTAAACCCATAGCCCTGCTGGCATTGCTCCAGATAACCAGCATCCTCTTCAGATCCTACGGGAACATTGTATTTCCGTGCAAGACCCGAAACTTTGAGGTTCTGTTCACCCTCTGTATGCCACCACTTAAGCATCTGAAGCGGCGTGCCCTCTTCATCATCTATGCTTAGCTCCCACTTGCCTGAAGTCACGGCTACTTGACACTGGTCCTTGGGGAAATGGTATTCGGGCAAGAACACAACCGTAGGAGCATCATCAGGTGCAGCCTTCTGTGCTTTAACCTTGAGGACATATGTGCATTGTTTCAAGTCAAACCCAGTGGACACAACATCACCGTACACCACTGTGGGTGTTGGACGCACATAAGCTTCAGCAGCACGATAGCCAGGGGCGTTAGTCAGCTGAGGGTCCTTAGCTGAGGGTGCGGAGCTGATTGATGGGTTGGTGAGTGTTCGTTTGAGGTTGTCGGGTGTAACGTTTCGATCATCGGCCACGTCCTTCTTCGCATTCGTAGCAGTCGCGGTCCTTGCCAAATCTAATGTCGACTGCGAGTATTCGGGAAGAGGAGATTCCGGAAGAGTTTTGTCGTCAAGTGAAAGAATGGACAAATCCTCCCCATTCCAAAAGTCGCCCCGCGCATGGTCGTTCCTGGCACAATATGTCCACAAGCAATGTCCCTCAATTTGAGATCCCTCCACCGCAAAATAATTGGCATCCATCGCTGCTGACTGGCTCGAATAGTCACCTGTCTTATAGGCCTTCTTATCGTCCATATCGTAGGGGATGCCGAATTCTGACAGTACGCATGGATGCTTTCCGATGCGATCGAGACCTTCCTGTCTTAACGTTGCGAGTTGGTCACGGAGACAGTTGCGAATAGCAGTCTCTCCAATTCTGATAGCCAAAGCCGGATGCCAGTACTTGCCGCGCAGAACTCCAACCACATCGACGTTCCATGTGCTGTTCCAGTGCTTGGTCATGAGCGTGATGCCATCGTAGTAGTGCGGGGTGAAAGCCATTCGGGGGTCGTCATCTTCGGTTCCTTTGATCTCGGGCGGTAATTCGAGGGTGGGGAATTGCATGAGCATGATACAGTCCGAATGAACAGCTCGGCATGTCTTGACGTATTTGCGCCAGAAGTCCATGAAATATGTGTTGGTGAACTGCGGGTAGTCGATCAGCTTACCAGTGTTGGGGTTTTTAGCAAAGTAATCCTTGCGAAGGAGAGTGTCAGTCTTGGGATCCCAAACTCCATGCTGTGCCCAAATGCACTGCCCAAGTCTCCAGTCAGGGTCGCGCTTCCATCCATATCGTGAGTCGTCGTAGTCTTCTGGCAGCCATGCGATCTCGCCGTGAGGGTCCACTAGTGTGCTTCCAGTCTTGTAGGGACCGATACCACCCATTTCCCATGTATCGACTTCACACGCTCGGCCCATACCAGTCAACATCGTCTGCCACATGGTTGGACATGTTCCCTTCTTCAGAGGGTGTTCTTTGGGGATGACAGTAAGATCCTTGTAACCAGTCATGCCCTTGTTTGGCTCGTTCATACTCTCCCATCCAATAACGACGACGTTCTCCAAGTCTCCTGCCTCATGGATTCTCTGGGCGAGTTGGCCGCATGCTCTCATGAAGTGATCCTGTAGATAATCCTGGATGTTGACGCCGTCGATGATACACTTGGGAGCGAAATCTTTACCGGCGAAGAACAGAGTGAAGATGGTTCCAGCTGCTAGTCTGTAGTAGTTTGTCGACCAAATCATCTTTGGAAATTCTTCAGGATTTGGGTAAGTGTTATGAACAATAGCGGCTTCGGTCGCAGCGAAGCTCTGTGGGTTAAGACCACATGCATATAATGTCCAGAGTGGTGCTCCTGAGCCACCGGTGAAACGAGACCAAACGTCCTGGTGAGGATCCATAAATATATAAAAGCCATATTCCTTCGCTATCCTCAGGATATCGATTGTGTGCTGAATGAAGTCCTCGTCATATTTGCCAGGACCTGCCGCCTCGAGCGCCTCCCATGTAAAGATATAACGGATAGTGTTGAAACCGTATCGTCTCAAGCGCGCAAAGTGAGATCGCGCATCTTCCTTGGGGAAAGGGCGCTGATGGAAAGTCACGTTATCGCCGTCGAAGAAGTCGGTGGGAACATGGGATGGCTGGTCGGGTTCACTTGGAAGTTTGGCATCGGCGGCGAGATTGATACCACGAAGGACGACTTGACGGCCGTGACCATCACGGAACTGGCCGTCTTCAATTAACAAGCGAAAAGACGACATGGCTTGTCCTTCTATAGACTACTATGTCGGTGTCGAAAGAGCGGGATGGGGGAAGAAACGAGGGAAACTGGGAAGAGTCCAGCCAAGCTAAGTACGTTAGCTGGGGGCAACGCTTGACGATGACGTTCCAAGGCTTGTCTCCTGGGGATGACAGGGGTAAGGTGAGAGGACCCCTGTTAGTCAGCAGAGATATATATACTAGGTAGGTTGTCGGTTAATAAATGTATGAGAGCTAAAGATTATAATAGATGGGTATTCGTGAAATCAAAGAGTAGAAAAAGGCCAAACCGTTAACCGATACACCTGCAGAGTCATGAACGTCTGTCTACTGGTTCGTTTTTCCAGGTCATGAGGGTCATGGACATGAACGGTTCGTTCATCAGCTCTCCAGTTCCCCCACCTTCCGGGGTTTATCTTGAGCCCGAACATCAGCCGACAGGATCCGTATTCGCTCAGTGAAGAGGGCAAGCCACTTTCAATAAATAGACTGACAGCAATGATATGAATATTCATAGACGTCATGGGAATGAGCATGAATCGTAAAGCTGAGACAAGAGTAATATTTAAAGTATGCATGATCCGCAACCAGGATTACAAACAAAAGCATGACCGCTTTGATCGTGTCTCAAGACTAAAATAACAATCCCCATTAGATAAAGTCGTGCCTCATCCAAGATGACAGACAGTCAAAGCCGAGAATACGAACCCGCGGGTATAGAGCGCGAATAAACTAGCAGGAAATACTACGCAAGACGTCGGACATGTTCCCATTTGCACGGTCGTATTCGTCATTCTATGGATCCTAAAAATGGCTTTAGCTTTATTTTAGGCGCTAAAACGAATGCCGTTCCCAGAAAAGTTTAGTCAGCTCAGATCTCATCATGTCCGTGTAAGCGAAGCGAAGGAGCTTCCATTGTCCGAGGGATGGAGAGTCACTTCACTTTCCCTCGGGTAAGACAAGGTTTTGGTCTGTTTTATTTGATTTAATTACAGTTGTGCTACTCTACTTTACTCTACCAACGTGTAAGCTCAAGATTCGTAATAATAATCCTTCGTATGTGTGTGCCATGCGTGAGACTCGATAATTTATACTAGTAATAATTCACTGTTTGTCGTCAGCTTCATCCTTCTTTCTCACTCAACTCTTACGTTAACTTTTAGGTCTGAAACTTGGTCAGATACTAAGCTCAAATCAATGACAGCCCGATTACTATGACCGAAACAGGAATAGTCCTTCGGCCTCGCAAATCGGACATTTTACGCAATTACAAATGCGAAAATCCGCTGGCCGTTAGTTAACTCCGCTAGGTCACTCACTTATCCATGCCTACTGGCCTACAAATCCATCCCCCATTTCTTTTTCACCATTGTACTGTATCAAAGCATAACATATCATTCTAGAAGCTCTCCTTTTACAGCTTCAGAACCCCTTGTCTCGTCTCCAGAGCTTTCTCTGTATGGCTGAATAACCTTCTTACCTTTGACAGAGTCCCTGGAAATCTGTCACTGACCCACACACATTTACCGGCACTTCTGCTATTCCTGTTGTGGCTCGCACTAATAGACCAGCAACTCGAATCACCCCTACGATTGAGCTTTTCTCTGCTCCGGTAAGAGCTGGGATTTAACGGAATCTAAATTTCGACCTCGAATTTCTTAATTTTTGTGTTTTGGACTCTCCCGGTCCAAGTCTTGAAGCGGTCCGGCGCTTCCGTTGGTCGAGACGGAGACTTTCCCCGGTCTGCTCGGAAATACTTCACAAAGCCCATGACGACGCCAAAAGACTTTGGTTGTTTAGATTTGATGGTTTCTTGATTCTCTGCCCATCGCGTATCTCTATAGCCTCGTGGCTTTTTCAATATCATAATTACATACTATTCTAGAAGGTAGTATGCGCAAGTCAACGACACCACAACCAGCCGGACCAGAGAGCATCTCCTCTTCAAGGGTCTCTAAACTTGCCAGAAGGCCGCACCGCAAGTCAAGGAACGGATGTTTCAACTGCAAAAGAAGAAAAGTCAAGGTAAGTCTTGCTCTGCCTACCTCCAAGCATTCCAGAGCTGACAAGTCTCCAGTGTGACGAGGTGAAGCCTGCGTGCGCCAACTGCGTACGTTTCGGTATTCCTTGCGACTTTGCACCTCAACCACTATCTAGCGACGATTCAGCTCCCCATAGGTCTCCTCCAGAGATCATATCAGTCCTGGCAGAGCCTGTCGCGACACCGCGTCGAGGTCCTGGTAGGCCGCGCAAGGACTGGGCTGCCCTCACGCGACCACCGCCTCCTCCTCCAGCGTCAGCATCAGATAGAGCCACGACATCTCCATCTTCAACGTCAGCTACTCCAGCTTCGTCGTCAACGATATCGAATTCCCAAATTTGTTCCCTCAACGTTGCTGATGCAGAATTACTATTTCACTTTATGACCGATACCTCAAAAACCTTGCACGATGCTGATGACCCTGCTGACCACATCGCATCGTTCTGGGCCAAAAACGTACCCCAAATCGGTCTTTCCTACCACTTTGTCCTACATATGATGTATGCCCTGGCTGGGTATCATCTCGTTTATCAAGAGCCCAGGGGAACGGAACGCCATTCTCAAAATCTTGCTCTCGCAGCACACCATGCAGAACTTGGCATTTCTGAGATGAACAGAACTATAACAAACCTTAACGAGACAAACTGTGGTGCGCTATATGTCGCCGCAGTTCTCGTCTGCTATTGCACCTTCGCTGCTGGCCCAACCGGTCCTGATGATCTGCTCGTATGCGTTGTGGGTGATGGCATCTCGCAAAGGTGGCTTCCGGTAATACACGGCGTTCGGTTGATTCGACAGAGTATCGAACCGGCAACACTCTTTACGGGTCTCATGGCCCCTCTCGGTAGTGGTGGCGCAAAACCGGACGACCCACGACCTGAATATCTGGTCAAGGGGTTCCCACATCTCGATTGGGTTGAACCTCTAGAGGCACTCAGAGGATGGATAGCGTCCCACGAGAACCCAGACACTGCTCTGTATCTGAGAGTTCACAAGTCGCTATGCGACGTGTACGAGGCCAACTATGGCAATTCAAAAGGGACCATCGAAGTCCCGATCACCAACAAACTTGTATTTGGCTGGCTATACCGCATGCAAGACTTGTTCGTCGGCTGTCTTCAACGCAAGGCACCGCAGGCCCTGCTTCTTTTAGCGTACTATGTTCCGTTATTCAAAACGATGGAGAAGTGTTGGTATTTGGATGGGTGGGCGGCGCATTTGCTTGATAGGATAAGGGGGTTGATAAATCCAGATTTGTTGGGTTGGCTAGATTGGCCAGTAGAGATATCTTTACAGCCTGGGAGTATATGAGGTAGAACTAGAAGTAAAATGGATCAACAAACTCGACCTTGGCGGATTTCTCCCTATTCATTTAGTTGGGTCTTTGAAAGCGGATAAACTGAGTCCTTGGATGTGCTCAGCTTGTGATTTCGTGTTCAATACTTGTGACAAGTGGTAGCCAAAGCGAGAATTGAAAAAAGAGATGTGAGTATTTTAGTACTGAGAGACACTGCATATATATAAGAATTTCGCTGTCAACCAACGCATAACCCCAATTCGGCCATGTCCGCCATGACATAGATAGGTAGGAGGGGTTTATGTTAAGCGCCTCAGCCGTTTCCGATGCATCCGCCTCGACCAACGACATCAGTCCCTTTACGAAAACTCGAGATCGAACGCGAAAATACCTTGATAGTTCCACTTCATCCTTTGATACTCAAATGAAGTGCAGCGATGTGGCAATGCGATCGTCGATCTTGTGCATCCATACTTAACATGTAAGTATACGAGCTAAACTTGTGCTTTACGCGTATATGCTCGAAGTACTCTTCAACAATCCCATGACTCGGAATGCTTTCTTCTGAGCGGTCTTGGTTCAGTCGATCTCGTGCGAGTTGTCTTTGGCGGGGTTAGTCCCGATATCCAGTACTGTAATGTGTGTACCACTGACCTGCCGGCTTCGAACAACCCGAGCAGGAGCGTGCCTAGTCCTAGGTCATGGTCACCAGGATTGTATATATGTGTTTTTAACATTCCAGGACCAAACAGTTGATTCCGTTCCACCTTTAACGGGCCCTGAAAATGGTAAGTCTCGCAAATCACTGACCCGCGAATTGGTAATGGCTTTCCTATCATCGCAGACCAGACTTCCTCTGAAAAGCCGCGACGTGGCGCTTTATTTATGAAGGTGACATCAACATCGCTGAACAGAACTTCCTCAGGAATTCTGTTGTGTTTCAACTGTATTCTTTTGCAAGTGCTGCAGTGCGAAGGTTCTCTGAGTGCTTCTGTCCAGTGGCGATGTTCATGATAGTGAATGGAGTGACCATCGACATGCTTCTCGATATGGCACTTTGTCGAGAGTAAGTGCCAATCGGAACCAATCTTGATCACCTCCAAATTGGCGCTCGATCGATGATAAGTGGGAACGTCGGGTATCGGTACTGCATACTGATCATAACGATTGGAAGACGCGGGTTGAGTATGACTGCTCTGGGGTCGCCGACGTCTACGAGGCTTTGTCGAAGAAAGCCTTAGTCTGTCCGATGATGCATTGGATTCACTGCGATAATCACTGGTAGCGTGAGAGGCGTAAGCCCCCTCTTCACTGTATGTCCTAGCAAGTCTCCGGGCGAAGGTTTTAGTGTTATTTTCGGTAGTTATTCGACTTTTTGTGTTTGCTGTTAATGTTGTTTCGTTGGTGTTTTCGGTAGGGCCTGGTGGTATTATTTCGGCATCATCTTGTGTATGGGAAGTCTTGGGCTTAAGGACCAGCTCTAGAGACGACTTTTCCTGCGAGTCTTCGTCCCTGCCCAAGGCTTTGTTTAGTCGGCAGCGAAAACAACGTCTTCCAAGTTCTTCGCATCTCGTACAGCGCTTTGGGGGTTTGGTGCAAGATGATTCAGGCTCTTGGTCGTACAAGTCAATCTCAACTTCGTCGTTCACGTCTCCAAAGATTTCAGCATGTAAAGAGTCCATGATAACTCTATGGTTTAGACTTAGAAAGAAGGATACGAACTCCCAAACACTAATTGCTGTGATAACGGCACCATGAAGCTGCTAAAAGGAACGTTTTCGGGGGTTCTCTCGCCAGGCTTTAGGGTTTACAGAGCGATAAAAGAGCTCTTCGTTGCTCAAATCGAAAGGCTTGTTGGTGTTGAAGAAGTCGGGTGGAAGCCGTGGGTACCGCGATTGGCGTGGAAGGAGATTGATTGGTTTGTTGAGTAATCTGCGACAGTATCTAAAAACCCCAAACATTCTGAGCTCTAAGATTACTGTTTACTGTGACTTGGAAAGTAATGTTGGTGTTGAGAGAAGTGAGAATGGTAAAGAGAAGGTGTGTAGTTTGTGTTAGAGGAAGAGAAACAGACAAGAGGAAGGCAGGTATTTATGCCTTCCATTATTGAAGCCCTACATTAGGTCAGAGCGAACCTGAGAGCATGTCCAAGCATTGGAGTCATTGAAACGTGGAAGTTTGTTGATGAAAGTTCACTGACTGTTATTATCGAGTGGAAGGTGTTAGCGCCCTGTTGCTGTTGGCTCAGAGGTGCGATTTGGCTGCCTGCAGTTCTGCCTAAGAAAGCCTTGTCACTATAAGTATCAAAGCGTCCTTTTCAATGGATTTTTATTTGATGACTGATGCTTGTGTTTTCAATAAATTAAATAATTCTGTTGCATTTTCTTTGAGGCGCGAGTATTTATATGAGCCTTATCCGCCCGTTCGCACACATTACCGTCTTGCATACGCCCACCAATCTTACTTCTTGTACAACATGGATTTCTCTGAATACTTCTTACCCGAATGCTTTCCACCACGAGATCCTTCCCTTCAAGTCCGCTCTGTTCCTCATAAGCGCTTCTTCGACATCTGCTCATTTGGCCCTGGTGCTGACCCAGCCATCCAAAGAACAGCCCGACTTGTCGGTGAAGTGGACCTAAATGTCAGGCCCTCGGATTACAGCTCCGATCATGAGTTTGATAGTCAAGTATTTGAAAGAGAAAGACATCAAAACATGTGGATTCGCGATGGCGAAGACTGGCTTGACTACAAGAAAAGGACTGATGATGTCCGCAAGCTTCTCTCAGCTCTAGAGGATTACCAAAACAAAACCCGGGGTCCGCTCGGTTCAGCGATCACAGACCCAACCTGGGGATTCTACATATTCGTCACGTCCTATACAGATGAGGCAAGCCAAAAGCTAGAGGATGCCGTTGAGGTGTTGGTACAGTTTGTGCTCAGAAGTTTGAGACGCATGTCACCTTCTCTTTACTCTGAAGAAGCAACCAAGAGATTCAAGTTTGACGTTATACAAAACAGAGAGGCTCTGGAGAATGCTTCCGAAGACAGAGTGAGAGAGGAATTTCGTGCGCAGTTGAGAGGCACAGGCATGCTTGAAGATGATCTCATGTTCAGAGGTATTGGCCCAAGCCGCTTTTCGGCATGTATCCTCTTTGACCAAAAGATAATCGAGGACTTGTCGAACATTTCGTTCGGCCTCGACGTCGAAGAAGATGAACTCTGCTTCGAAGATATTTGTGTAAGGATGATAGACCCCAAGTGGGATTATCCAGCACAACCATACCCAAACACGATTGAAGACGATGTACCTTATCGAGGAGCAGATAATTGTCCAATCACTGGTATCGCAGAGTTGTATCGCAGGATGGAAGGAGATCTGATGAAGGAATATCCCATAGCCGATTCCATGGTCTAATATTGAGTTTTCTTACCCTAGAACACAATACTCAAACAAATATGTATAGGAAATAATACAACAAGGTGCTTACCTCTATTCCTTAGAGAGATATTTAGTTTTAACTTGAATAAAATTTAACTGTTTTTGACTCATATGTTGACTTATAACTGATGAGATATGACATGTAGCCAAGTAAACACCAAGAGACCTGTCCATTCCAGTTAATGCTGAGCTTATGATGTGGAACCAAAAATAAAGGCGGCATATCTTCGGCTAGTAGCGAACCTCGAAATGACATAATTCATCCACTGACAAGTTCCACCAACAACAACCTAGTCCGAGTCAATGAGTGTATGATCCATACAATTAATGTACTTTTTGAGAGCGTTGCCTTTCTTCTCCAACGACCATTTGAAGATCTCATTCGCTTCTATAAATTCTAACTAGAAATCCAGGATCACTAATCTGAGGCTTCACATAGCTAAGGGAGCTTCTTCTTCAGCTTGGTGGGGTCACCCTCCATTCAACACAAGAGAATACAGCCACCATGTCAGGTACAAAAGCTGCCCTTAAAGGCATCAACGATGCTATTCGACAGCAAAAGTTTGACGATGCTGTGAGCAAAGCTCAGGAGCTTCTGGAAAAAGACTCCAAGAACTACCAAGCGTAAGGAACCTGAGCTCCTTGAGAGCTGCAGTACCGTACCCCGCCATAAGACGCCTGAGCTGACCAGATTCTCAGTCACATCTTCCTGGCCTTTGCTTTGGATAAAAAGGACAGACTCGACCAAGCTCAAGAGACCTATCGGTCTGCGACATGGCTTCGACCCCAAGAAGCGCAGGCTTGGCAGGGTCTGATCAAGCTATTTGAGAAGCAGAACAACAGGAAGCTCACAGACTATCAGCAAGCAGTCGTGAACCTCGCCCAGATTTACCGAGATGCTGATGACATGTACAAGGCTCAAGATGTGGTGGATAAGTTTGTCGATTTTGCTAGGGTGAAAGGGGATGACATCCAGTACGCTGAAGCACTGTCGATACAGCTTCCTGAAAGTCCATTGTACCCTGTCCTTGAGGGTCGCTTCCCTCACCCAGCCAGGACATATGAGACTATAGCACTCATCCTTGAGAAGTATGAGAAGCACCGAATAAACACTCTTATCGGAGAGCGACGAACCAAGCTGGGCGCCAAACTTTCCGAAGTCACTCTTGATGCCAAGCGCGAAGTTTACAGCCAGAGCAAGCTCGAACACATTTACCGACAGTTGATCAACTGGACAAATGATGACGACTTGAGAAGACAGTACGAGGAGAAGCTTCTGCAACTTTGCTACGATCGACTTCAAGTCGCGTCACCAGGCGCCGACAAAGATACAGAGCGTCAAAAAGTACTCGATCTGGCTAACGGTATGGTTGCCATCAAGTATCCCCACAAGCTAGCCTGGGATATCTCAATAGAGTGGCAGGATAAGAAAGAGATCCGAGAATGGGATGTCGACGTCCTTCGAGCTTATTGCTCTTTCTTTCCTGACAGCGACCTGTATAAAGTCATCACGAGTTTTCTAACAAGTCCAATCTCACCATTTCCTCCCGAAAAAACTCAAGAAAAAGCCAAAACTGCCCCCAATGATTCAGACGAAAGCTCAGATGACGACGATGGAGGCGTTCCCACTCTTGTGGTACCTTTGACCGACGAGGACCGTCTTATCATGATTACCGAAGGCATTACTACCGCAGACTCAGTTCTTGCATATCGACTTACTGGCCAATACCTCCTTCACATTGGAGAGTATGAGAGTACTGTCGAGCTCATGCGCAAGGGAATGGCTTTGTTGGCACAAGAGCGCAAGAAGACCGGCCTCTCGTTCGTCCACGCCGAAGACTCTTATTACCTCTCACTCGGAACAGCACTAGTCTACTACCAATCCCCTCGACACCATAAGGAAGCAAAGGAGCTGTTCGACAAGGTGCTCGAGCGCGATACCACTTCCACCTCTGCTTTGATTGGCGTTGGTCTTATTTACGAAGAGGAGGAAGAATATGATGAAGCCATTGACTATCTCACTCGAGCTTTGGAACGCGATCAAACTAACATCAGAGTTAAATCCGAAGCGGCATGGGTTAAGGCTCTTAAAGGAGATTGGCAAACTGCAAGAGACGAACTAAAGGAATGCCTTGAGCCATTGGAAAAGCAAGGAGATGCCTCGAAGGAGTTGTTGGGTGAAACTCAACACCGTCTAGGAGTATGTATCTGGAACATTGATACCAGCAAGGCTGCACGAAAGCAGCGAAAGGGAGAATCGGCATATGCATACTGGCTAAGTGCTCTCAACAATCACCTAAACCACGCACCCACGTACACATACCTTGGAACCTACTATGCCGACTACGCGAAGGACAAGGGCCGTTCGAGACGTTGTTTCCAGAAAGCACTGGAACTTTCTCATGCTGAAGTGGTTGCAGCCGAGAGCCTAGCTCGATCGTTTGCGGATGACGGAGATTGGGATAGAGTCGAGCTCGTTGCCCGCCGTGTCGTCGACTCTGGCAAAGTGAAACCACCACCTGGATCTAAGAGGAAGGGAATTAGCTGGCCATTCGCTGCACTGGGTGTCGCAGAACTGAACAAACAAGACTTCCATAAAGCTATTGTGTCGTTCCAAGCCGCGCTTCGCATTAGCCCCGAGGATTACCACTCTTGGGTTGGCTTGGGAGAGAGCTACCACAGCTCCGGTCGACACATCGCCGCCACTAAGGCCATTCTGAATGCCCAGAAACTTGAGGAGGAAACCGAAGCTGATATCTCTGGAGATACGTGGTTCACAAAGTACATGCTTGCTAACATCAAGCGTGAGTTGGGCGAGTACGATGAGTCCATCGCTCTCTACAGGTCAGTCATTGAGACCCATCCTGAAGAGCAAGGCGTTATCATCGCTCTACTTCAAACAACAGTCGACAGCGCGCTTTCATCGGTTGAGAAGGGATTGTTCGGAAAGGCTGTTCAACTTGCCACCGAGACCATCGAGTATTCAAAGACAACCAGTGGTAGCGTTTTCGAGACGTTTAACTTCTGGAAGGCCATCGGCGATGCATGCTCTATCTATTCATCTGTCCAAAGCCGCACAAATGACTTTCCTTCCGATTCCATCCGAAGTGTCCTCGAGAAGGGTTCGCAGGAGGCATATGAAATATTTGCCGACATCGATAAAGTCGGAACTGATGTAGTCTTCGCTCAGGGACTCTACGCAGATGATGAACAGCCAGGCGTCGACCTCACTCGATGTATCCACGCTACAATCCTATGCCATAAGCAAGGAGTTCATATTGCGTCCAACGACCGCCATGCTCAATCTGTTGCCTACTACAACCTGGGATGGGCGGAGTACCGTGCCCATATCTGCCTTCCACCTGAAATCAGGAAGAAGTCTAGCAGCTACATCAAGGCTGCGGTAAGATCTTTCAAGCGTGCCATCGAGTTGGAGGCTGGAAACTCAGAATTCTGGAACGCTCTTGGTGTGGTGACGAGCGAAATCAATCCTTCGGTTTCGCAGCACGCATTTGCCCGAAGCTTGTATCTCAACGAACGAAGTCCTGCAGCCTGGACTAACTTGGGAACACTCGCTTTGTTGTCAGGAGATGTGCAGCTAGCTAACGAGGTCTTTACTAGAGCCCAGTCAACTGATCCCGACTATGCACATGCTTGGTTGGGACAAGGATTTGTGGCTCTCTTGCACGGCGATACCAAGGAAGCTCGTGGCTTGTTCACACACGCTATGGAAATTGCAGATGCATCTTCAGTTCCAACTAGGCGTCACTACTCGAGCGCTTTGTTCGATCACATTCTCACAGTATCTCCCAACGAGCTCAATGTTGAATTTCTTATCCAGCCGCTTTTCGCTCTCAACCAGTACCAAAGCCTCAAGTCACAAGACTTGGCATTTGCGCACTTGGCAACACTGTTCCAGGAACGCACTAACGAGAGCAGCCGTGCTGTTGAGACACTGGAGAAGATTTCCTCAATCATCGAGGCTGACTTCGAGAGCACAGAGTCTCCCGAGAGTCTTGCCAAGTTTGCCCTGGCTAAGACGGATCTGGCACGAACTTATCTTGCATCTGGCTCTTACGAGGAAGCAATTGAGTGTGGCGAGACAGCACTAGGACTGAGCAGCGATGAAGCAGAGAATGAACTCTCGAGCGAGCAACGCAAGCAGGCGCGATTGTCTGCCCATCTTACCGTCGGACTGGCCCAATACTACAACAATGAGTTCGACAAAGCTATCGGATACTTCGAGTCCGCCTTGGAAGAATCTGATGGTAACCCTGATGCTGTTTGCTTATTAGCTCAAGTGCTCTGGGCTGAAGGGTCAGAAGAATCTCGAGACAGAGCTCGCGAAAAGCTATTCGAGACAATTGAACAACACCCCGAGCATGTTCAGTCTGTTCTTCTCCTCGGTGTCATTGCTCTGTTGGATAACGATGAGGATAGCTTGGAGGCTGTCGTTGAAGAGCTATACGGACTCCGGACCAACCACAAGGTGACAGCATCAGAGCAGTCGAACATTGGTGAAGTACTACGTGCTATTGCAACTCTGGGAGAGGGACGCACGGAAGAGGATATGAAGACTCAGTTACAGACAGACATAATGCTGCACCCCAACTTGCCGTACGGTTGGGCTGCCATGGCGCAATCTACAGGCGACGAGTATGCAGCTCAGATGGCACTCAAGGTAGCAGCAAGAGGTATTCCTCCAAAGGGCCTCTTGGATGCACAGGATCTTTCGAAGGCGTATGCCGGAACAGCGACCGCTGGCGATGCCCAACGAGCAGCATTCCTGGCTCCTTGGGAGCAAAATGGCTGGTCATCTCTTGCTGTTGCTACGGAGGGTATATGAAGCATATGAAGGATTAGGCACAAGGGGAAATGAATGATTATAATTAGAGAAAGATCCGGTAGAGCCTTAGAGAGGATCTGACACGACGCAAATAAGTGTCAATCTTGTACAAATTATTGTAGTAAAGGGGGTATCATTTATAAAACCAGCCAAGTCTTTCTCACGATCCTTGTCTTTCACTCTGCTGTATCTCCTCCTTTAATCTCGCCAATCGTCCATCCACCCACGTCTTCTGCCACGCCTCAATCTTCCCACCAAGTATGAGCATCTTGTCTGGCTCTAGTAAGACCATACCCCGTGCTATCAGTGTACCAGCCTTCAGTAGTATCTTCTCGCCAATTTGCGTTTTTCCAACGCCAACTCCATCGTGGCGTCGTAGTTCTAGTGCGAATATCTTGGTTCCTTTGCAGTCCTGCAGCACAAGTCTATGCGTCGCATTTTTGCCAGCGGGTTTAGGGCCTCCTGTGTTGCGATTTCCTTCAGGTCTTTGAGTTTGGGTCCCTTCGTTGTCATCGTCGTCTTCTGCTGTGACACGAATGACTTCTCTTCCACGTGTGGTCTCGCCTCTGGCAACAGCTTCCATTTCTTCAACTTGCTCCCAACGACTCAGTGTCAGGTTTTCAATGTCCAGGACCTGAACATGGACAGGCTTCGGGAGCCGTTTTTCACGAGAATTCGTAGAATCAACATCTGGAGGGAAAGATTGGATGGCGCTGGTGCTTATAATCGCACTGCTGGTCAGATCCGCTGCTAATAACCTGGCTTTGGCTGTAGCTACCAGTACATTCATTGGTGATGGAGGAGAGCGCGCGTTTATAAGAGAACTTAAAAAAGTTGACGTTGGGTGAGGCAGATTTTGAGCCAGTATAGAGGCTTTGAGTTGGTTGATAGGATCCATTTTGTGTTATCGTCTTATCATGGTATTGATCTTTTGGTGTTTAGAAATCTTTATAGGATGAAGAATTCCATTATAGCCATTCAGCCTTGTAGTAGTGATGACGTTCCAGCGGCTGAAAGCGGGCCATTCCCTAAATTTAGCGCCGAGTACCCCTGCGTCTCAGGCCTTCAACCACTGACAACAGTCCTCCACCGTGTCCCGTTCAGCTCAGCTCAGCCTTGTCAACTTCAAGCTGTCCTTCAGCGTAATCAACGTCCTCAACTTCAGCTTCCCATTCATGTTCTTTCTTCTTCGCTTCTTGATATATCCTCTATAATGTCTACTATAGCCTCTCCTCGCGAGCCCCCTCGGCGCACTCCAACGAACTCCAATCGGCCATCCTTCGAAACCTCACGTTCGGCTCTCGCTTCTCCTGTCCTTACACAAGGGCCTACGAATCCTCCACCCCCTCAGCAACAACAGCGCAAAACTTCATCCAACCGCGCGGCTCTGAGAGAGTATTACAATCTTCGCGCCGCGGCCCCGCGCATAGAGATCCCCGACTCTGAAGTCCCAGCTACGGAGATTGATGCCCCTGACTTCAATGCCGAGGAATATGTCGCCAAGGTCATCAATAAGAGCAGTCTGGAGGAGCTCATGAAACTGTACACAAGTGTTGTGGGAGAAGTGCGCGCTTTGGATGCGGAGAAGAAGGCTCTGGTATACGACAACTATAGTAAGCTGATCACAGCGACTGAGACGATTCGCAAGGTAAGTTGCTATGGCACATTTGCCATGCAGTAAGATATTGACCAGATATTTAGATGAGAGCGAACATGGACCCCTTGAATCCTATGGCCTCAACACTCGACCCGGCCATTGCGCAAATCTACAGCCAAGCGTCCTCTATTCGAGATGCGCTCCGTGAGACGATCCCTGCGCCAGATTCCGAGGAAGGTATGAAGCGAGAGGCCACAGCTAGACAACAACGGACAAGAGAACTAGCAGCCCAGGTTCTAGCGGTCCCTGGACGACTTCGTGCGCTGGTAGGCGAGGGAAAGATTGCGCAAGCGCGCAAGGAATGGGTGATGCCGCGAAAACTACTAGAATCTTGGAAAGAGAAAGGTATTGGAGGAAGCGATGTTGAAGAGTGCATTAAAGAGGGCGACGACACGCTAGGACAAGCCGACAGTAAGAGCAGTGCTTCAAGCCCCAGGATATCAAGGGATGAGCGGTTATCAAGAGATAGCCGGGCATCAAAAGATGGGCGGTAATGCGCCGAAGATGATGATATACCCAGTGCTGTTTAAATAGCCTTTTGTTACTTTTGCGTTCAATGATGACTGTATTTGGATCAACTTTTCTCGTGCCCAACTCCTAACAACCCACTATAACTACACAACGACTATTCCTTTATATCGGTTCAATTATTTCAGATCGCTTACATCCAAGATGGTAAAGGGATCCTTGTCCACCTTGCTGGTTACAACCTCCACATCGGGGACAGTCTCTCGTATGGCAGCCTCCAACTTGGGCCTGAGTACCTCTTGAAGGTATCCGCGCTCAGAGTTGCTATGGAACACCTGCACCAATGTGCGACCCTGCTGGATGGCTCTCAAGGCTGAGTGGTGGCTTGTCTCGCCGGTCACAAGTAGATCGACATCGGTCTTCTTAAGAACGTCGTAACCGCTACCAGCACAGACACCAAAGCTGCTAACCTTGGTGGTCTTGACATCAGCACCCACAGGGCTTGCTACCATGACGTGCTTGAGACCGCCGAGCTTATCAGCAAGGCGAAGGATGATCTCGGACAGAGCAACAGCATTGTCGAAGCGACCAATTGCGCCGTAGCCTGCACCAGCGTGACTGGAAGGGACGTTGGTAGCAGGATTGGCAACAGAGCGTTTGCTCTCGTGAGGGCCGGATACAATATCAGCAAGCCACGTGTTGAGACCCTCGGGAGCGGCATCAACGGCAGTGTGAGGACAGTAGACAGCGATACCAGCCTTGGCCAGCTTAAGAAGGGTGGCTTGCTGAGGGTCGTTGTTGGTGATGGACTTGAGACCACCAAAGATGAAGGGGTCTAACAGTATGTCAGTACAATTGGACCTGCATAGACTCTAAAAATTGTAGACTTACGGTAGCTGACAATGACGCTGACATCTTGCTTGATTGCGTCCATAGCAACTTGGTATGTCAAGTCATTGGTGACCATAACTCGCTTCTTCTCTTTGGCATCCTCCTCCGAGTTTCCAACCAACAAACCAACGTTGTCCCAGCTTCGGTCTGCGATCTCCTCTGGGTACAGCTTCTGCATAGATGCAACAACAGCCTTGGTGAAGGATGAAGACTCAACCTGCCAGGCGCCCCAAGGTCCGCTTTCGCTCATTTTCGCTGGGTATGATCGAGAAGATGGAATTGAGTTGCTTGAAGAATGACAGGAGGAGCAAAGTCTAGTAGATGCTGTGTACGAGACTGAAGGTCTTGTGAAAGGCGAGTATGCAAATAGAGGTGAGCTGCGTATAAGTTGTCTATGCAATTTTAAAACAGAGCCTCTCATAGCAACTGTGCGTTAGACACTTGTGATATGTGCAGCTACCAATTCGAAAGCTGATGTTAGTTGACTGATTGTATTCATCAGGTATATATTATGACCAATTGGTAGAGAATTGGAGCCACTCACCAATAGTATGCGCTGGATAGTCTGTCACAAAAGGTGAAGCTAGAAGCTGTTGGAGCTTCAAACCAGAAGAAGAAGCGAAGAAAGGGTCCAATGAGCTCATACTGTGTGTATGTTTGATATAAACTGTAGATTCGCCGCCTTGCAAGACGCTATTTGTCCACCGGAAGCAGGCCGCCACACACTGTGCAGCCACTACCCCACGATGATATCTAATCAATCAATCAATTAACTAGAATCTCTCCCTTCACCACGCTCCGTCATAACCTTCAACTCTCCTCCCTTCCCCCTCAGAAATAATGTCGCAAATCACAGACGAATCTTTGCGCGAAGCTATCAAGGCGCGCCTTGAAGCCACCCACGTTGAAGTCACAGACATGTCTGGTCAGTATCTTTCCCTCTCTACCCCGCGAACCCCTCCAAGCCGATCACGGTGTAGAACCCCGAAAGCTAACTTGGCAATTATCGCAGGCGGCTGTGGTCAAGCGTTCAACTCCCTTATTGTATCTTCTCAATTCCAAGGTCTCAACTCTCTCAAGCGCCATCGTCTCGTCAATGCTGCCCTCAAGGAGGAAATCGCCATCATCCACGCTTGGACCGCCAAATGCCAGACACCCGAGGAGTACGCAAAGGCCAACGAAGCCACCGATGCGCAAGCACAGGCGTAAAATCATACGAATTTCCCTTTACTTCTTTCAAGATACTAGGATCATACAACATGGAGTTTTTGCGTAGAAACGGCATACGACGGGCACAAGAGACGGAGGGATTGGGATGTGATGAAGGGGGTTAGATGACGATATCCGTACCGGAGCGGTTTGGTGCCGCGGTACATGAAGAAATTACAAAATATCAAAGAATCGACTTTATGATTAGGACATTTTGATTGGCAAGCGTTCAACGCGACGTCAAGACGGTCTGGTGGGGGTGATCATCTCATCTTTTGCGCCAGCACCATATCTCTGTGAAGGCATCTCTTTACTTATACTCCTTTGTAGACCAACAACCATCTCTTAGCTTGAAAATCATTTACACATACGCATCTACAACAAACCAAGCAAGTCCTCGCTATCCTTCTTGGGCTGCTGAGGAGCCCCTCCTTGGGCTTGCTGCAGTTGCATCGCTGCTGGTAGGGGCTCGCTCGCTGATGAACCACCAAAGTTCAAGCCCTCAAACCCATTCATCAAATCATTCATGTTGCTGCTGGGCCCTGAAGCTGGTGCAGGAGCTCCTGTGCCTGAAGTTTGCGCCGGCGCATCGAACATGCTCATCATGTCAGCCATAGCTCCCGAAGGTGCTCCAGCAGATGGGCTGGCCACTCTGTCAGGAGTTGCGGAGGCACTGTTCTGTTCTTGAGAAGCAGGCACGGCACCATCAAAGTCGATGTCAAGCAAGTTCTCAATGTTGTTCTGAGAAGCACCGCCGCCGTTGGAAGAAGTTGCAGCGACTGAAGCTGCGATAGGGTTGTCGGCGGCGTTCTGTCGTTGTTCTTGAATAGCAGCCCGCTGGATCTCATCGGCACCGAAACGGCCCTTGCCAACGAATGACTCCGGAGGCTTGTGGTAAACCGACGCGAGAGTAGAAAGTTCGGTGAGAAGCTGCTCCAAAAGAGCAGGAGGAAGACTCGTCATCGTGGTTGTGATGGTGGGCTTTTGAGACAGAACAATATTCTGACGAACGATATCAGCAAGCATTCATATGCATTCTCCCGTATTTCTCACCTTGGCAACCTCAGGGTCTGAGGAAAGTAAACGCCAGTACACATATGCCCTATCGCGGATATCGGGGTTATCGTTCTCCGCTGTAGCCGCCTGAAGGACCTTTTGAACAAGTCCTTGGTTGCTTCCAGGCTTCTTCAAGAACAGTTTTACAGCTGCTGTCAATATTTGCAATTGTGTCTGTATAACTCAGTTAGTATAAGTAGACCTTTCTTGAGGGACTAATGCGACTCACCTGTGTGAACTCCTCCATAAAAGACTCGACAAAACTCTCAATGATCTCGTCTGCGTTGTTAATCTTCTCAGCATACTCACCGACAATCCAGATAAGAGATCCACGGGCAGTGGGCTCGTCCAACTCATCGATGTGCTTGCAGAGAGTAGGGATAACACCTTCATACCCAGGATATTTTCGGAGAATGTCCTTGATGACCACAATTACTTCCTGGACAACGTAGTTGACCTTGGTAGAAATGAGATCCTCAAGAGCCGCAACGCACTTCTCAGCGGCATTTTCGATCTTGATGGCCACTTGACCAATAGCCTTGACAGCTCTTCGAACGAAGTCCATGTCCACCTCCAGGGCATACTCCTTCAACTCGGCGAGAAGCTGCTCGTAGTTATGCTCATTTGCTATCCTAACCATGATTTCCAACTTTTCCAGCTTCACATATGGAGGATCAGTGTATTTGCAGAAGAAGACACGCATCTCCTTGCTCAGAATGTCAGGCTTGGCTTGGAGCAGGAGGTCAATGTTTCGAAGAGCGACATATTGAACCTCGGGTTGCGAAGCAACCAAGGTAACTAATCATTGTCAGTTCAAAACTTGAATGTTATCGATATTCACATACCAAGAGGAGGTGCCATCTTCTTGAGGTATGACCTCACCGAGTCGGGGTTGAGAGCCTTCATGTGAATGAAAACAACCTTAACAGCAGCAAGAACCACACTAGGGTTGACATGCTGGAATTGAGGTGCTACACGTTCGCAAATGTGCTCCGACTCCTTCTGATCCGACGCGGAGTAGTTTGCCAGGGTTGTCAGAATAGTAACCCGTCCCCATTCGGTACACTCGTTAAGAGCCATAAGCAACTTCTTCAGCGTTACAGGCGTCACAATCAATGCCCTCGTTTCGGGTGCAGTTTCGCTGATCTCAGACAGAGCAGTCACTGAGTTGGCGACAACCATCGGGTTGGGGTCGCCGATCAGCTCTTGAAGGGCCTCCAAAAAGCCGTTCTCGATACAGATCTGCGGGTTGAGATCGAACAGTTTAGCGACGCAAATGGCGGCCGTCTTGCGCACATATGGCGATTCGTCTCGCAACGTTTTCCTCAGGGGCTCTTCCATGTAATCCACCATTTTATCAACTCTGATGCAACCCATCGTTCGAATCGCAAGTGCTCTTATCAGCGGGTTTGGATCTTCGGAATCTTGAACAAAAGTATTGACGGCGAGAATGCAGAGATCGGGATGCGACTTGGCGTAGTTCCTGGACATTCGTGTCAGCTCTTTAACCCATCCCGCAAAGTGTTGACAGCTAGGGAGGGCAGCTCGATAGCTATTCAGCTTCGACCACGTACATGAGGTAGAGGTATACAAGCTTCTTCTGATCAAGATCGCCGGTCGCAATATTCTTGAGCACATCGGGGAAGAGTGCCGACACATCTTTGCCCAGGGTCATGGCCATGATGGTCTTCTGAATCGACTCCTTGCGCTCCCATGCATACCGCGAGACCAGACCTTCGCGCAGCTCAAAGGTCTCACCCTTACGAGGCACGGCAAAGGCGCCCTTAATGCGATTTACCGCCATCGTCGAGGGTCGTAGAGGGGCACGTGGCGAAGCTCGGAGGTGACAGAGAGGTTGAGATTACGGTGGTATTGAGGACGGGCGGTGACAGCTAAGTCGAATTGGTCAGGCCGAGTACAAGCTACTTGTCCTGAAATGCAGAAGCCTACATCCACCGATTATTCTGTGTGTCGTAGGATGCGTTAAAGATGCGCGACGTCGTCGATGTAATTGGATCGGAAAGGAGTTGATCGATCTGAGATTGAACAAGGCAGACGTAACTGTCACCAAAGATGCCAAGGCCACGAAGATAGGTCCAGGCCACCTCCACTGAGTTGCCAGCATGAGCCACTAAAGGGGGGCACCCTTCAGTGGCCCTGTCAGCTCCCATCAAGCTAACCCGGCCCAGGTTGCCCCCTAACTCTAAACTTCCGCCTGATTACCGTTCACGGGTAGCGTGGCTTCAATGGCTAACAATTTATTTTTGGCCAGCTTAGTCACCTTTCTACACTCTACTGTGAGGTTCAACATTTGTATCATCGAGAGACAAACACCGATTACTTTACAGAGAAGATTGATTTGCTTGCTATTAATGAAAAGATTACTTGGGGATTTTCACTAAGCCTTCTACTCAAAGCAACCTTAAAATGGTGAGAGGCCTATACTAATAGAGTGCCTTAACATTAGATGAGATCTAACGATGAAAATAGGCACTACCAAATCTACGTCGACTCTTCATTGAGTCACGTACCGATGATGAAGAGCGAGACGTTTCTCGAAAAGCTGTAGGTTTGTTCAATATATTACTCTAGTGCTCATGCTCATACAAGACAGTTCTACAACGCCGTTCTCTTCATGGGGTCAATCGCTGTTTTCAGTCTCATTGCTCAAAGGTTAAATGCTGGAAAATGATGATTAAAAACAAGAAAGTTCATTAAAGTCTGTTCCCGAATTTGAAGCGAGGCGTCATTGTTTAGGATTGATTAAATAGGAAGCTTGGATTTAATCATCAGCTTCTTCTACGTCTTCTACTTCCGCCCCTGCTTCATCCTTGTTCTCTTTCTTCGAAGCGGCCTTTGCTTCTTGTTTGCGCCACAGACCGGCCAAAAAGTCGTTTGTGCTCGCTTCTTCGAGACTCTTATCCTCTCTTTTCTTCATAAATCTCGGAAATCTCAGGCTCAACCCCCTCTCGTCACTTACAAGCCCAATTGCTGCAGTGTAGGTTGGACTCAACGTAATATCCGCAAAAGCCATTTCCCATACTTCTTGTGGCTCGAACCAAATATCAGGTCTCGGTCCTGAGTATTCCACAAAGCTGGGTTGTGTGGTTCTCGTGTTCTTGGGCTCGCCGCTCTCTTCCCCGTCGTCATAAAACTGTCGGTTAGTCTTGTAGAAGCTATCTGTGAAACCAGACATGCACTTGCACACAGCTTCCAGAGATCCAGTCTCCTCATTACGACAAGCCATGAGCATAGGCGACCACCATTTCGCCTTGCGCCCTTGTCCATGCCAAGCAGCGACAGGGATAAGATCAAGCGTATCGAAACTTGAGTTATAGTCCTTCTTGACTTTGAGCCAGGAGTCGAGCCGCTTATCCGGTTCGTATGTCGCCAGTAAGGGTTTCCTCCTTGTCTTGGCCTTTTCTCCATTCTGATCTTTTTTGCCTTTCGACCTCCCTTTCCCTTTTGACCTTGAGCTCGGTGTCAATGTTTTGTCAGATCCTTCCGGTCCTTCTTCCCCTAAATTCGGCTCCGAAGGTAGATTGTCCAGGATTTTCACCATGATTCCTTCACACTTAGCGTCTGTAGCAGCTTTGAAGAACTCGAGGACCGACTCAGAGTCTACAGACGTAGCATCAAGGCTTTTTACCCAGGTAAAGTGATGCGGTATCTCTTTGAAAAGCGAACGCAGAAGCTCCCGCCTTTCTCGAAATGGTCGATCCAGTAGTGGGTGCCCATTGAGGTACATTAAATCGAACGAGAACATACAAACATCTACCGTGATAGTTCCAATATCAACATCCTTTCTCGCTCGATTTGTGAGTGTCTGGAAGTTCTTGAGTTCTCCGCTTTCACGGTCAACGGCCACGACTTCACCTTCCATGATGAAGCTATCGACGCCCTCACCCCGTATTTTTGGTATCAATTCGACCAAATCAGGATATTTGTCCGTCATAACCTCTAGATGTCGAGAGAAAATGCTGACTTTTCCGTTCTCGTCACAATGTATTTGGGCTCTCTGGCCATCATACTTGAATTCGCATGCAAAATCTCTTCCCTGTAGTTTAGTGAGCATCTCGGACAGGTCTCTCGTGATACTTCCAAGCATAGGGCGCAGTGGGATATGGAGGGTTAGTCCGCATCGTATCAACAGTTCCTCGGAAATTCCAATTTCAAGGAGAACGGGCACGAGATCGCTGTAATTTGGATGCCGAGCGAAGCAAGCTTTGACTATTTCCTCGGCCCGGCTCCAGACTTCAGCTAGATCTTCTTTCCTGAGTTTGGCTAGGTCGGACACCGATTTGAGAGGGAAGTCAGTCCCTGGTGGGCGTGAAAGTAGGAAGGCTCGTGATAAGGCGATTAACATTGTCGTTTTGACAGCACCGATGCGTAGCTATTAAATGTCAGATACGGTTCGATGATTGCAGTGACAATTCTGCTTACATGTTGGCAGAGAGTTCGCACCACAAACCGACTCTCCTCGCCGCCACGGGCGTCTTGTAGAAGACGGTCGACTATTCTCTGCTTGGTGTCTGCACTGCCCTGTCCCTGGCTGTTGGAAATCTTCACCAAAGACTCGTAAACAGCCTTGATCGTTAGAGGCTTTGGTTTCCTCAGGGTAAAACTTTGTTTCTTCTTGACCTCGAAAGCCACATCTCCGGCATCACCATATTTGTCGTAAATGGCCTTGAGGGCCCGGCTATCAAGCCCGCAAACATTTCGCAACGCTTTCGATATGGCCGATCCACCCAATCCCAGCTCCATGGATATATAAGGGGGAGATATCGCATTAGTAGCCAACCAGACCTAGTAAAGTTAGAGAAGCAGAGCAAACTAGGATATCGAACGTACTGCTGGTAACAAGCTTGCTGGATCGCCCTCGATTAGAACTCTTAAACAATTCACAAGTGTGTCTACGATCTTGATTCGACTTGTTGTGCCATTGATGAGAATGAAGCATCGAGTGAGTAACGCATATGATGCGTTACCACCTTCAGAGGCCCAGTGTTCTTTTAATTGATCCAGGTATTCCTGCGGATCAAATGTCAGAGGCGATTCATCGAATGGTATTGATGTAGTGGTCGTGTCCTCGGCCATGCCAGCAGCTTGAAGGCCAAGTGTAGGTTTCGACTTGTTGTCTGTAGGCTTGCTGAAAGCTGTTGGTAGGGTGAATGACGGCTTAGATCTTGGGGCGGTTGGACTTGGGCTTTCATCCCTAGATACCGATACATTGTGCTTATTTGGGAGTTGCACAGTCTGTTCCTGGAGGGTGGCTTGCGGCGTATTGGCAACCTCTTGATCCCATTCGGCCTGGAGCTTCCTAGCCAATTCCTCATCAGTCATTTCCGTCGGAACATCACTTGATGCGCCATCCTTCTCTTCAATCTTTGGTTTTTTGCTTGAATCTGCATCATTCTGTTTTTGTTTTGAGAAGAAATATTCAAGACCCCGAGCTGGAGTTGTTGACTTGGTACCGTTATTAAGCTTCCGTTTCTTAGTAGGACTCGGCATGACGAAAATGATCTCTTAGTTGTCTGTGTTACCACCCATTGATTATGTGAGTGTATGAGTCAGGGTCGAAGGAATAGAACATTTATTAGTATTTGTAAACAGTAAATACAGCTATTCACGTCCATCATTATCAACAATTCAATACGCGGCGCATCGATGACGACGTTTGGCGCGAAGCCACGTGATGCAGCTGAAAGCTTCCAAAATCAGGAACCAGCCCGCTACTCCGAGCTAAACCTTTTTGGCACGCACAGCACAGCACAAGCGATTCATCTCACACAACGTCGAAATCTTCGCTCTGCCCCACCATCGCGAACCTCCCCCCGACATCCCCCTCATAACGACCCCTCCTCAAAATACCAACACCATGAACGGAGAAGACCCGCCAGAGAGACCCCAGGAGATCTCCTCCATCATCAACGGACTTGAGCGATACAACCCCGAAGCTGTCGGCGCTCTCGAGACCTACCTCCAGGACCAATGCGAGCAGAAGTTCACTGACTGCAATGCCAACCGAACACTACTGAAATTGTGAGTGTAATGCTCCTTGTTACTCTTCTACATGACACGGGCTCTATATGATGACCGTTTGTCAACGTTTCCTATTACCTGACTAGTGCCGGCGGGTTGTTCGCAGCTTGGCCGCACCTGAAGTCAACTATTAGTGCGACTGAAATGCCCAAGACCCCAACTTACTTTGTTCATCCTCTCGGGCCAAGGCTAACTCCCTTCTAGGTACCAGCTCAACCCTGACCGCATTAAGGATGAGGTTATCACCAATATCTTGGTCAAGACCATGACCCAGTTCCCCTCCGCGCAGTTCTCTCTCGCTCTCCACCTCATCAACCCCTCCGCTGCTGTTACTGGCGACCTCGGCGAGGCTGTCACCAAGCTTCGATCCCTCAACGGCCAACTTGAGGGTGCTCAGTACTCCCGCTTCTGGGCCGATCTCGACGACGACATGGTTGCCGATTTGATTGCCGATATTCCCGATTTTGAGGAGGTTGTCCGTCACCGCATCGCCCTCCTCGTGTCCCAGGCTTTCCGTGAGATCCAGATCAGCCACCTCGAGTCATGGCTCGGCCTCAGCGAGGATGCCACCAAGAAGTTCGTTACCGAGGTCTGCGGCTGGACTGTCGAGGCCGACGGCAACGTCAAGGTTCCCTCAAACCCCGACAACGAGGCCAAGAAGGCTGAGATCCGTGAGGACGTCAACGTCGAGCAGTTCTCCAGGGTGCTCCGACGGTCTTGGGAGGACACTGTTTAGGATTTTTCAGAGTTTTAGCGAATCAAAAGGGATTTTTCGCGCACTTCCCCCCATTCGATGGGACTCGAACATGACGACTCACGATGTGGAAGGGTTAGGAAGGGCTCGCATGGTAGCATGACGGGGGATTACAAAAATCTAGGCGTTTAATCGGACATGTCATTGCAGAGCAATCCAAGGATCTAGAGATGCATAGAACTTTGCGATTTGTTGATATATCGTATTTGGCTCACGTGTACCACGAAAATTATGTGGCCGCTTCTTAATGTGTTTTTGATGTCCCGCTATGTTCGTTTTCCAACCTGTCCAAAATATCTAGTTGCCCTTAGACAGTTCCTCCCATTGTACGCCAGCCCACTCTTCCTGGTATCCAACCTCTCCAACTGGTGTTCCTCGAGGGGCGCAATCTTTCTCACAAACGCCAACAATAATGGTACCCCACTCCATACCCTCCAAGCTCAGATCGTCGGCCTCAAGTTCCGCAATAGCGTTTGGCGTCAACTGCACCTCAAACACTCTCCTCGCTGTACAGTTAGGGCACCGGGGAATAGCGCCCTTGTTGACAGCTTCACTAACGGCACCCTTCTTTGAGTACAACAATGGAGCTCCTGCGAACTCGTAACGAATAACTTGCTCCGGGTTCTGCGCCAGACGATCAGCGAACTTCTGGAACGTGGCATCCATAGTCGACTCGAAGGCTTCCCGATCGAGAATTGAAGGTTCCGCAGCGTCGCCGTCCTCGAGGCGAGCATTGGTAGGAACGTTGGTGGGTGTGGGGTCCAGAGTCTCAAAGTCGGCATCGGCGAGGTACAGAGTAGGGTAAGGTTGCGCCTGCGCATCCTCAGCAGGCCAGGGCTCTGAAGGAGGAGGAGGTGAAACAGGTGTGTCTTTGATGTTGAGAGACTCGGCAAAGGATTTTGTGAGGGAGGTGGTTTGAGGCTCGGGAGATGCAGGCTTTGCTGGCTCGGGCTGTGAGGTAGAGGAAGAGAAGGGGTTGGCAGATCCAGAGCTGAAGGGATTACTGGAACTGGAGCTGCTAAAAGGGTTGGCGTTGCTAGAGAAAGGGTTTGCGTTGGAGGCACTTCCCAAACCCGTTGAACCAAACAGAGTCTCGCCTAATCCAGGCCCGTCGTTCTTTGGCTTATCTTCCTCAACTTTCTTCTCCTCTTTATCCTCCTTGGGTGCCTCCTCCTTCCATACTCGCACACCTCTCAATACACGAATGCTGCCTTCTTTGCGCCGACAGGTCTGTCGCCTGCACGCAAAGACGTAAAGTCGTCGCTCATGCTCTGGGAATCGCTCGGGAAGTTCACCATTTAGTTGAAGGATCAAGGCCATGAGATCCTTGCAAACTTTGCATCGTGCGTAGGCTGCGCTGGGGGCGTTATTGTCTAACCAGTCCTGGGTTTCTTGTTAGCTATCATGAGTTTGTTCAGTGCGGGACAGCTTAAAAACTTACAGGTCGGCCACCGAGTTTGCTAACAGTATCTTCATCTGCCTCTTTAGAGGCGTATCCCAAGAGGACATTGGTCTCCTCGAACTCACCGTCCGAGGAATCGGAATCGTAGGAAGCCATGATACTGGTACTGATGGAGTTGATTGCTGGATGATGATGGTGGGGTAAATATTTTTTTTCTTCCAAAGGTTCTGAGGGAATGCGGGGCTTAGCGCCGCTATCAGAGCCCAACTACAACGACCTAACATATGAGTTATTCAATTTTTATTAATATATCACAAGAAATATTATCGAGTCGTAAACTGAAGTCGTAATGTGGTATATTACGTCCCAGAGCCTTTTGTCTAGCCTCATTTTAACGTGGTATCTCCTACATGTGATCACTAGGTCCATCCATGCCAGGCCCAGGGCCGCCTGCTCTGCCCATCTGTCGAGCCTTCAACAACTCGTCACATAGAAGCAGGTTGGATGCAATGCTTGAGCTAGAAGCAATGCAATTTCGCAGAACACGGTAAGAGTCGAAGATACCCTCCAGCTCAGGGTCCATAGGCTCACCGGTCTCGAGGTTAAGACCGACGACGTTTCCGTCAGCATATTCATCTTGCAGATCCGCAACTGTAAAAGTTAGCAATTGTATCCAAGGCTTCTGATTAAATTAAAGAACTTACGAGCATCCTGAATATCAAGACCAGCGTTGGCAGCCAGAGTCTTGGGAATAATAAGAAGAGCGTCGGCGAAAGCCTCAACACCCCACTTAGCCTTACCCTTGACAGTCTTGCCAAAGGCATCGCTCTTGAGGTGAGAAGCACAAGCAACCTGGAAAGCACCAGCACCAGGGACAACGGACTTGTCGACGATCATGTTGTAGACACTTCGCAGACCATCTCGGACAGCGTCTGTCACCTGAGCGATGGTGTGCGCATTGGGGCCCTTGATCATAAGAGTAACAGACTTGGGGTCCTTGACCTCCTCGACAAAGGTAAACTTCTCCTCTCCAAGAGTCTGCTCGTAGACGAGACCAGCCCAACCCAGAACATCTTCAGACAGATCGTCAACACTGTTCTGAGCAACACCACCACAAACAAGCTGGAGTCGCTCCATGTTTCTTCGCTTAGCTCGTCGAAGAGCAAGGATGTTGTTCTTGGCGAGAACGTCAAGGGAAAGGGGGTCGATACCCTTCTGATTGATGACGACAAAGTTCTTTGTTCCGTCGTTGCCGCAAAGCTCCTTCTTGAGCTCAACAATCTTCTTGAGCTTGGCATCGACAAAGCGACGCTCACTCTCAACAAGCTTATCACGCTGCTCAGCGCTGGAGTAGAAGAAGCTTGAGTTAATCTCGGTCTTCTCATACTCCAGACTGACGTTGAGAGTAAGAATGTAACAGTTTTCGAGTCGCTTGGGCATATCGGGGTGACGAGCACCGTGATCGAGAGCCAATCCGCGGATCAGACGAGTATCGGCGGCTGTTCGGTGCTGCATCTTCATAATCTCCACCATGTGCAGATCGGGCTTTGCAGGCTCCTGGTAAATGGCGAGAACGGCATCGACAATATCGGGAGTAAGCTTCTGGGCCAAGGTGGCGTTGAGCTTGGTGGTGAGCGAGGTTCGGGCGACGCTGAGGAGGAGTTCTCGGTCAACCTCCTTAGCGAGCTTGAAAGAGTCAAGAAACTACAATATTTAGTCAGATGTCCGAAGCATAGTATAGGGGTGAGAAACTCACCTTAAGAGCCTCAACCTTGGCAACCTCAAAGCCGTCGGTGATGATTCGAGGGTGCAATCCTTCCGAGATATAACGGTCTGCCTGCTTGAGAAGCTCGCCGACCAGCATAACGACTGATGTGGTTCCGTCACCGCAAATATCATCCTGAGCGGTCGCAGCTCGGGCAATCATAACAGCGGTGGGGTTCTGTATTTGCATCTCACGGAGGAGGACATTTCCGTCCTTGGTCAACTTGATCTGAGGGTATCGGTCAGTTTAGGGGTCGTCGAGGGGCATTTTGATAGGTAACCGTACCTGGCCCGCACCATCAACAAGCCTAACAAATGGTTAGTTTTAAGCAATGATATTCAAGCCCAAGAACAAACTCACATCTTAATGGTACCTCGAGGGCCCAAGTTGGACTTGAGAACATCCTGTAGGCCTTCACCAGCACTGATATTGACCTTAAGAGCTTCGCCCCTCCTCTGCGACAACGGGGTTAGCAGGCTGCAAGGCCACTTGTCTGCGGGGGGTATTTGTTTCGACGCACTCGGGACTCGGCCTTGGGGTTGAGGAGTTGTGCAGCCGACATGATTGTAGATCTCTGCTGTTGGCACGATGGCTATAGTCGAGATCGGAAAAGTCGAGGCTTGAAAAAAGCGGTGCTGGTGTTGGAGGTTTCGCGATTTCGTAATCGCACAAGCTTGCACCAGCTGGTCAACAGGCAATAGCGGACAGGCTAGGCTGGGACATTTTTTCTGCCCCTCCTGCCCTCTCCAAGGGGTGAAGGCGGTGTGGGGCGAGCAGTCGGTGTAAGGTGAGGCTATGGAGGGGCTCGGTGAGAGGCCAATAGGAGGTGCTACCCCGGTATAATTCGAATGTTTTCGATGTTGACGTCCATACCGACTCCTTGTTTAATTATATCTCATCTTCAATTTATGCTCATTACTGGGGACGTTGTGTATGAGAACAATCTCTTGTATTGTTTTCTCGATTGAGTTTCTTACTTATCAACTCATCTCTAGGTAGACCTGATAGATAGCAACCAAGCAACATCACATACTCAAACAATCCACCTCTCAACGCCGATACATGCATCGCTTCTCAACTAAACCCAATCACTTGCACTCCGCTCGATGCTTCTTCCAATCCTTCTTCTGGCACTCCGGAGAACAGTAACTGACTTTGCTGCAACGTGAACACTTCCTGAGCATTACTCCTTTCTCCTCATTCGCCGGCTTTCCACAGCTTGTACATCGCTTTACACGAGTTGCCGTCTTCGGAAGTTCGGCAGCATTGATAACCTCCTCGTTAAAAGGAATTGCATATGTCGGGCTAATGGCGAGACGGACAGCATTAGGTGCTGCAGTAGCCCACTCGGGAAGTGAAACGAAGTTGTCGGGTAGTTGACCGTTTCCGCACGAGCACAGGACTTGCTCACCCTCTTTGAGGCTCAGTGGAATGGTCGCTCCCTTCATCTTGTACTCGCAGTTCTTGCCGTGAGACCAAGTACGGCAGCGCTCTACCATCGCAGGAAGAGCTTTCTTCCAGAGATCCAATTCCGAATCATTCACCGAGATACTGCCGCACTCAAGTTCCCTGAGCATGAGAAGGAAGGATTCCATTCGGCCAGATTTCACCAGTTCCATTGTGAACGGAATAACAGCTGCATCAAGAACGATTGAGGCTGCGTCACCATCAAGTCTGAAAGCTGACACAAATACCAACATGTGAATTCCTCCTCGGTCAGGATGGTCGATAGCGAACAGGCCCGTCTGACCACCTTGTAAGCCTGAGGCGAGCATGCACATGGTGAAGACAGATTCCTTGAAGTTGACAACTGGATCGTCTGAAATGCCGCTTTCACGAATACTACGAAGGTATTTCTCTCGAGATGAGAACGTTAACGATGTCAAAGTCGTCATCCACCGGTTTCTATCCGGATTCTCCAGGTCAAGAACTGGTAGGTTATCCAAATTCACATGTGGCATATTCAAGCTTGCTGGGGTGCCGGATGACGAAATCGCTGAGGGATAGACAAAGTCCAGTAGTTCTGGCGAACCGGCTGGTATTGCCAGTTGTGCTATCAGCTCGATGTAGCCTGTAGTTCGAGCAACTCGCGATCTGATACTGTCCTTGGTGACAGGCACTGGAAACTTGAGAGGACAAACAAGCTCCTTATTTTCGAACACAATGTTGATCAAAAAGGGGGTTTGTTGATGGAATTCGATGGAGACCTTTTTCTTAAGCAAGTCTTTGCCCTTTGTCGAAGTAATGTCCAGGTGGCCTGTGATTGTGGTTATGGTAGACTCAGATGGCGGTATATCAAGCAGCATCTTTGTGGCATTGTCATCCTGGCCTTGGTTTACCCCGTTGTCAAGAGGCTTTACAGCTGCGCACAGGTCAGGATAGGTAACCTGACCAGGCAAGTGCTTCGTTACGAATACGTTGGATCTGTCGTCGATGCGAGTCTCAAAGACAGACATGGTCATTCCAAGGATAGGCCCAAATATGACTGAGTTTTGTCCCGTTGGTGGAACGCACAGCCCTACCAGTGCCGATTTTGGTTCATTCTGTAGGGTCGAAGTAGGCACATAGAAGGATGCAACAAGGGGCGAGTCTCCGTCCCAGCCAGCTCCATCTCTTTCAATGGTGACTTGGAATTCGTCTTCATCGGGCATCTTTTTCGTTTCGACATGACCGAAAGCAATCTGAACATCTCCAAACATATTCTGCCACGCTTCCGTCGCACTATGACTGGATCGCACTGATCCAACAAGCGGTGGTGATGCCATCTTAAGACCTTTCTCCTTGTGCTTATACAGCCTGGCAACAGCCTTTCTGGGAATCACGACTGTGACAGCGACTGCTGGTGGAAGTGACTTCCAGCGATTGAAGGCTCCATTTTCCGGGATGCTTCTGCTCTCTTGTATAATCCAAGGCTCCGTATTGACACCGTGAAGATGGAGCTGTAGACACAGGTCTTGCATGCCGTTACTGGCTAGAAAAAAGCGATGTTCTTGAGCAATGGAATCGATCAAAGCTGAGCATGCGGTTGGCCATTCTGTTGCGACTCGTGTCATGACAATTTTGAGAAAAGCTGCAAAGCTCGTGCGGTTGTAATGAGCGTAAGAATGCGACCTCTCGTCGGCCTTGGAAATATTCTCAGCTTCGAACATGTAGTCGTAAAACGGAGAAAGCAATTTGACCAGTTGCTTGGAGTCAATGTGAAGTTTGCTGTGACTAGCCTGGTCTGAGAAATGAGTGTTACGCTTCCAGGCCAAGCGGTTGCGCGTCTGTGTTTCTCCTTCCCGTTGGTTCATAAGCCCGAGAAGTACTTCGTCAACATGAGATTCAACCTTGGCATTGGTCCAATACTGCACAGGGCTATACCCAAGCAGCAGCGAAATGGTGGGTGCATGACCGCAGAGGAGTTTCTCAAGAGCGCTGTCCTTGGACTTTCCGGATTTGAGCAACAACTCCGTAAACAACGATGCCCATGGCTCATCCTTAAGTAGTGGACCTGCTGCAATGAGGATGTTAAGGGCGCCGATGTGGTCGGATAGGTTCGAAGTATCGATCATATCGAACGACGATGGTCCTTTGCCGTCCTTCCCATATTCTTTCGGGTCCAAAACAAGTGGTCGCGAGTCCCATGTTCGTCTGTAAAGATTGGCTGACTTTCCTATTGCTTGTGCCGTCTGGAAGCTATGGCAAAGAGCCAGTGCATCCGCAACAGCAAATCGAATAACTATGTTCTTTTTCAATGACTTGAAAGCAGATGTCCATTCGTTGAACTGGGTTTTGGCAGCAGCTGGAGCGGCAAAGTCTTGATGCGAGTCCTTGGGCTTAAGAGGAGATCCTTCAAGGAGGGCAGCATAAGCAGTAGCGATATGAAAGCCCATGATGGGGTCAGTCCCGTAGTGCAAGAGACTGTCCTCAGAAAGGAGGCTGGCGAGGAGCGGATTCGGTGACTTGTCGGTAGCCGATCGTGGCGTGACAGTCCCTTCTTTCCAGTACTGTCCGGACATCTCTACGAGTTTTGTGCCAGCTTGCATAGAGAGTGGTGCCGCAGAACGCATAACCGTGATGTTGGCGCCTCCCTCACCAAACACTTCCTTATGATGGTCCTTGGACGGCTTGACCTTCTGCTCGAATGTCTCCGTGTACTCACCAGACTGGCACTTGGATGCGGCATTCTTGATGATCATCCAGATACGTCGAACATCCGACAGAGTGTCGGCATCGCAGAATTTGATAGACCTGCCATAGTCGCTGCTGTTCCAGTCGTCAAGGCACTTGGATATGGTCAGCAGCTTGGTGGCTGTTTGCAGTACAGCAGCAGCAGTCTCTTCATCAACGTAAAGGTGGTAGTAGGCATTCCATAGCTGCTCACTACTCAGTTTGCAGTCCTCGTCGAAGAGCAAGACTAGAAAGAAGGCATTGCGAGCTATTTCCAGTTAGCGATCTAGAAGCACTTTGGTACAGGGTACTTCGCATACCAATGATAGTGTCTGCAACATCACAGCAGGTAAAGTCAATCTGTCTCTGCGCTGTTTCAGTCAGTTACGGGATCAGAAAGCGGTGGAATGAGAACGTACGAAAGCCCTTCTCGAGATAAGTTGTGTATAGAATATTGCGCAAGTCACCACATCCCAGAGACAGAATATCTATATCCTGACCTTGCGGTACACATCGAGTCAAACTGGCTGCTGGAGTATTTCCAATAGCATAGAAAAAGGCGGTTTTGACACCGATGGTAGGAGTTAACATGGTCAATCAACGTCGAGGAGACGATCCTACAGCTGATTGACTATTATCGAGATATTTATGATGTGGTGATAAAGAAAGAACGAAAGTGATGATGGGAATTCTTGGTTGATGTATTGAGAAGCTTGAGCTTGAGCAAAGCTGGGATTGGTAGGTGGCTGCGTTTTAGTGAGTGGAGATTAGGCACTGTAGACGCTGACTGATTAACATCGACGACAGTGAGAGTGAACAACATGAGAATAAAAAAATAAGAGAACTACAATTTACAGATGTAATCGAATAGGCAGGAAGAAAGGCAAAGAGTGATTACTAGAAACTTGTTCTAATTCAGGGTTGTCCTATAAATCTTAAACATTTGTTTACAAGCTGTCAACGCCGGCCATAGACCAACTATCAATATGGACATCACTGGTCAATTCATATTTCACATCACAATCAAAAGGCACAAAGCATTAGTTTTCCATCAGTATCCCATTGGTAAGTTTCGTCTACCAAATAAAGCAAAAGGCTCAACCCCAAAAACTCCTGGCGGCCCAAAGGGTGTGCGACACCCCAACCGCGTTGAGACCTTTGCTTCTATCAATTTCCATTTCCCAAAAATCATTCAAAAATCCCAAGATCCGTTCGCCTGTTCCGTCCATTGATGAACCCAGAGAGTCCTGATGATGGCACTGAAGACCCCCATAACATAAAATTCAAAACCTGTGCCTTTTTGTAACCTTCTTGAGTCTTCCACGTCGTGTTATACATTGACTCGCTATTGTGCGTGCATGTTGTTGATGCGTGGCTGCGTGAGCATGAGCGTCGTAAAAATAAGAAGAATGAAAAGAAGTGCCATGCTGAGTTCTTGCAGAAAACAAAGGTGCAAGTTGGCAAATGTTATCCGAAGAAGAATATAAACAAACTCAAGTACGCCGCCGCTGATTAAGTTACGAAAGGCTTTTCCGCTTGAGTAAAAGACGCAACAATAACGAAATTAGTTGCCAAAGAAGACGTCGTTATCAAAGATACCGTTGTCGTAGTCGTCAATCTTGCCCATGCCGAGCATGTCGGATTCGCGGCCCAGCTGAATAAAGCTATTGCTGGTAGCGTACTGCAGGAGGATGTCATCGTCTGCGGTGCTCATTCCCAAAGGAAGAGTTGCAGCCATGGTGGCCGAAGTCACATAGGTCGTTGTTCCGGGGAGGGCAGTAAGGTCGTCAGTGTTGATTGAGTTGTTGTGCTCGACCTCGAAGAAGTGGGTAGCCGGAGGAGAAGATGATTGTGACAGTTCAGGGGGAGTGTTGTATTGACTTGCGGCGCTCTTGGCGGGCGATGCAACGTGCATGGGAGTACCTTCCATGATAGCTTCAGGGGAAACATAGGAGTGGACGCTGCCGGTGGAGGGAGAAGAGGCATACTCCTGGAGAGCTGCAGCAGTGAGACCGGTCATGGGTGCTGAAGAGACCGCGGCAAGGTTTTGGCCTTGCGAAGTCATTCCAATGTCCATCATATCATCAAGCATGAAATGATCCGGTGAGTTGACAGCTGAGCTGTCCGAGCATGCAGAGAAAGATGACATTGAGCTGATGGACATGTTCTTCTTGCGCGTTCTCGCAGACTTGTCCATGCGAGTCTCCATATCAGGACGGGTCTTCTTGGGAGGTCTACCTCGCTTGACAACCTTGCGCACAACATTGTCGAAAGCGCCGATGCACATGCCTCTTTGACGGTGTCGGGTGAGAGCATCATGGCGAGCAAAGCTGTTGCCACATTCGCAGGGGTAAGGCTTGATACCAGTGTGGATCTTGGCGTGTCGCTTAAGGTCATGTTGACGGACAAAGCACTTCTTACACGTAGGGCACTGGTATTGACGGTCATTGAGGTGAGTCTGGACGTGCGACTTGATGTTCTCCTTGCGGCCGAACTTCTTTCCACAGTCTTCGTATATGCATGTCCACTTGCCGTCACCTGCGTCAGGGCCGCTGATGAACTGAGCGATCTCATCCTGAGTGACACCGGTCTCCGTCTTGGTTTCCTCAATGTTGATGCTGGCAATGCTGGCAGCACTAGCTATGCTAGCAACGGATTCGGTTCGACGGTGAGCAGAGTGGCGGCTAGAAGGTGTTTGTGAAGGTGTGCCAGAGATGGATTGAGCGCTCATGGGGTAAGGTCGGAGGCTGGGCTTGTTATCAAAAGAGCCCATAAATTGTGTCATCTGGGGAGTGTCGGGGGTAGAGTGTTGAGGCAATTGGTGGCTCATGTCGAGACCGTGCATGTCTTGACCACTGAAGTCGTTCTCAATCTTCAAGAACTCATTGTTGAAGTTGTTCATGTTCATGTAGTCGGGTGTCGACATTGGCATTCCATGGAAGGATGACTGGGCAGAAGAGTCTGTTGCACCTTGGCTGGACATGTCCTCCTCAGACTGTTGTCTGATTTCTTGGAAGATGTTCTGGGCCCTTCGGTTGCCTCCACGGTTCCTCACAGGCTTGATGGTCTCCTCCATAGACTCATCGTAGCCCTCAGCAAACCGACTTGGCATGGACTCGTCCTTGGGCAAGCGGTCATGGGGGGTTTCCATTGGCGTAGGGGGAAAGTAGCCTTTCACCTGGTTAGTCGTGGTGGGCAGTGGCATCGTCCAGTCGAAGGACTGACTTTGTGTGTTCTGCTTCTGGCCCTGGTTTTGGTTTTGGTTTTGGTTTTGGTTTTGGTTCTGGTCGGGGGGAGTTGCTGGTCTCGTTGTTGAGTCCAAGTTCTCGAACTTGTTGACGCGGTCTTGGATACCTCCGCTTATCCTCCTCGAGGTCCTCCTTGTGCTGGAGGTGTCACCTTCAGAAGCCCAACCCTGGGCGGAAGAAGCCTCGGAGGGGAATTCGATAAAGGTCGGGGTTGATAGAGCACTGTTAGTGTTAAAAAGATCAAATTCCTTACCTCCCGACAGGTTGTCGCCGTAGCCAGCTTGTTGTCCTTTGCTCATCATCACGTTGAGATCTGCGGTGTAAGGGTCAAAGGGAAGTGAGTTTGGGTCAAAGCAGGACGGGTCGAATCTTTGCGTCTGAGGAGTTCCGTGAGGAGACATGAGATAGTTTTCACTGCCACTAGATGCCAAGTTGGCATAAGGGTTCTGTGTGCCCGGGCGTGCTTGTATGCGTTGCTGCTGCGCTTCTCGCAGTACGTTATGCTGCGGATGATTGGCTAATCCTGTGCTGTTAGTATTTGTACTTACCATGTACTTCTGCCTTGTTGTTGTGGGAGATGCTGTGCTTGAGCTTTGTTGTCTTCGAATATCGAGACTGAGGCCGCGTCGGTGTGCGGATTGTCGTTGTGTAGTTGGCAGGTTGGGGATCTTGACACCCTCGAAAGCAGTCGGCGTCGAGTTTTGACGTCGATGCTGCTTTTGTCGAGCGTGAAGTCCTGATGGATTGGACAGCATTTTGTCGCAAGGGGAGTCCGGAATTGAATTGTCGTCGGTCGTCAAGTTGTCGAATGGGAACCTTTTGGTCCGAAACTACAACAAAAGTCAATTGACTTGATCTTGACTTTTCCATCAATCACTTACCTCACGCAGCGCAAGCACAGAGCGCCGGGCTAGTGGAAGTGTGTTGTCGCGATCAGTCGGAGTCGACTTTGCGGTGTAAGTGGTGATGTAGATACACCTCTTTCAAGGTGATGGATAGTGGGTTTTTTTGGGAGATGCTCTCTTGTGAGATGCGAACTCGGATGCGATAGAGGTATTAAGGTGATGGATACGCAAACAATTAATTGTTGAGTATGCGTATGTATGGAGTATTGGAGTTGCTTGCAGGTAGCTTTGGTGCTAGATACGAGAAGAGTAGTGTGGGTAGCTTGGATCTTTGGGGTCGACCTCCAGATCTACTTTACTGAGGTAGGCAGATGTACAATTGAGTAAACAAGACTCTGATCACCGGGGCAACTGGGCCGCTGTGCCACCAAATCCAGATTCACCTAGCTTTCCCTCAGCCCACACTAACACTTGATATCACCCTTGTCTGGTTTAGCTTAGCGGCTAATCGCATGCTAAGACTTTAGTCCCCCCAAAAGAAGAGACCCAGCTTCTGAGACGTGACCTGGACGACGATGTTATCCTCGGTATCCGTAAGATGCTGGCTCTATCGAGATTTACCAGTTCGTAACAGCTTTAGTTCTAACCCATCTTCATTCGTTGTTCTTTTGTCACTGCTTTTCAATTCCAATTAGCCTCTCAAGCCATCGTGGCCCCAACACTTCCAACGCCATCGAAGGTTCAAAGGGTAAACAATTAAGCATCCTCTACGGGAATAGCACCATCACCACTACTATTCCCTGTTGCTACCATAACAACCTGGGATTCCAGCACATGTCTCAATTATAGTAGCTATCTGGACTGCTATAGTAGCCAGAAAATATCAACCCTTGCAGCTCATATAATGACGTCTTGTTTCAGGATCAACACAGCTTGGAAGCTAAGCTGTCTCAACTAACTTGGTCAGCCCCGAACCATGCTCATCTTTCCATACCAGATAAATATGCCCCCATTGGATGATGATAAACGCCCAATTGCTTCCAAAGTGCCTTTACATTCCAACCAAACAATCGATGGCGATATGCCGAGTCGAAGCCACCACTTCCATCATGACTTGACAATGTGTTGCCTAGGTTCCCTGGTCCATGACTGTACATTCAGCTCTTAAGTTTGTCTCTGAGGGGCCGAGAGTTCTTCAGCACAAGGAATGACCTGGACATCTGATATCCCCATAACCCCATCATTGATCTTAATTGGGCATGTGCCTAGAAGTTCAATACGAATCAATTAACCCCGTGGTCTTTGTTGATTTTTCTTTCAGATGCACTCGGATGTCAATTAGAAGTTGTACATACTATTTCAAGTACAAAGGTAGGTTGTTGTTTGCTTTGTTGAATTGGGTTTTCGGTTAATAGTGTCCGTGAAGTGTATTTTCTTGCCGACGCCACGACTTTCTGATTCATTCATGTTGAGACGATGGCAACAAACAGAGGCTTTAAATGAATGATACTATACGTCAATTTCAGTCACCAGAGCGAACGGAAACTTGGCCTCTTACTGTCATCTTTAGAAAAAACTTGGTCTGTCGTTCTGGTCATCATTGTTGTACTGATAACAAAACTGTTACCCTGTACTGCCGAGCGATCTCAGCCGTCCGTGCCAGAATCATCATACGTAGTACATGACAGACTCATCGAATCACAATGTTTACGATGATTCAACCGATGCTTCTTAATGTCTTTGTATCTCGTGATTGAGAGGTATAGGCTTCGTAGTAAAATGTATGGTAGAGTCATCAAGGAGTACTAATATATCTGCTTAACACCAAACAAACCAATGCTTAAGATGTCTGAACTTAACCCAGGTTCAGTCTGAAGACCTCGATGCTCTTCTTGACTCACTGTATGAGTCACGAACTTCCTGAGACCGCCATGTATAGCTTCGGTGCCAATCAGACGGTTCAACGGTCCATAGCCTGTGTGTGTGGATGCCTCACCAGCAACGGTATGTAATTCTACGATGGGCAGTCAACTTGAAGACTGTCGCGTTTATCGTTATATCAGATATGGTGCCACCAGATGTAGCGAGCGAGCGTTGTGTTGCTGCACCAACCTATTCGCGGCTATTCGGGTCTTGTTTGCGGCGAGAATCATTAGATGACCAGCCAAGAGGCGCCTGGGAAATGCACGTTTGGCATTTGTAAACGACAATAAAAAATGCAAGACTTTACTAATATGATAGCACCAAGTACTTGTTCTTCTCAGGTTTCTCTACCAAGTAGCTGCTCTGGGTATCACCACCCTCATTTCTCTTTGCTCATCTAAATGCTATCTTACTGCCTTCATGTTAACCATCTGGCATCCCGTCGGGAAGGCACTGCTTAACAACAAACACTTCCAAGTTCCTTGCCGGTCAGAAAGTCTCTGAGACGTATCTCTATTAACTTCTTATCTTCTTCTACTACTACTGTCATTTGTATTTCCTCTGCTGGTAAATACCAGTTGTTCTCCTCTGCCATCCGCTGATTTGTTTCGTCAGAAAGTACAAGGTGGAACAAGGAGATCTCATTCCATCTCCAATCAAGACATGCTCATCTTTACGTTACCAGCTACCCTACAAAACAGAGACGCCAAGTCAGCAACTCTCCGGGGTATGAGTGGAAGCCGTTTCCGCCGCTTGCGTGGCTCCGAGCTGTAAGCCGCACCCTGCGTGGCTCCAGTCGAAGGCAAGAAAGTTGGAGAGGGGCCAAAGCCTTGAGCCCAAGCTTAGGGACGAAAATAGAGCCTAAGAATAGGTCTCAAGTTGACTAAGATGACTGGAATATTTCCTCTTTATGTTGATTGAATCAGGTTTTCTGTAACCATGAGGGCGAACGAGTTATAGATGCTCGCTGCATGATTAACTTTCCTTAGGTGAGCTCTAAGCTCAGGGAATGGGTTATGTCGGTTGACCTACTGCATTCTGCCTATGCGAGTGTACATAGTGAGGGGATAATCAGAAAGACCAGGCTAGTACAAAACTTGATTATGCTGGCATACATAAGAAGGCACCAAGTAATCTATCACTTTATGCTGGAATACACCAATCCTTAAACCAGTTGATTTGGCATTGTGAACTTTGGTCTTATGATCTCTGCCGTGCCTCCACTGATCAACCCAACTTGAAGCGTGTTCTCATATACGGATGCAGTGTTACAGTTAGGTACTGACTGGGAGGCCTAGTCTAGTCGGTAGGGATGCAGGCGGTATAGAGATCGATGGGTTGAATGCATAATAGCACGGGCCCATGATGTGCAGACAGTTCGGGTCACGATGGATCCTCCCGATGAACTATAAGCAAGATGGGATAATATGCGGGTCATGAATGGGACGGAGATGCATATCATAAGGGTAGAGTAGTTTAGATCCCTGAAAAGAATCGTATCTCAAATTCGAAACTCGATATTGGATCTTGAGGAGAAAAGTGCCCTCCAAAGACGTTCTAGACGTTATCTGATCAAGCGGTGTAACGGTATTCAGAGCCACATGATTGGCCAATAGTTGTCCTAGAATCAACACCCACTAAAAGAGTTACCACAACAACCTTGAAAGTCCAGGGGCCAAGAAGAACGTACCACCATCCTTGGAGCTTGAAGAGTCACTCACCTTAAACACAGTCACCCGATTTCCTCCTTGCCGCAGAATATCTCGCCCACTGCGATTGGCTGATCCTCGATTTTCCTAGGTTCTCTTTAACCAGGGCAGAAACTCACCTTTTTATTGCATCTTCCTGCCGCCGACCCTCTTTTGGTTTTGCCTATAGCGAAACAGAATACCAATCGTCCTTTGGGCTGCGACGATAAGCCGGACCGACTCCTCTTGTCTCGTCCTGTTCTCGTTCCATCTGCCGCCATGTCGGGACATTCTCACAACACTCACAGGAGTACGCCCAACAAGGGCCGTGGTGCGGTTCCCTTCTCAAACAGTCCCAGCGGTAATTCCAATATTCCTCGTCCAGTTCTCGAGCCCACACCGCCTACCGAGACTGGATCATCTTTCAGCGCGAGTCGTCAGAAGCAGAGCAAACGTGATGAGGTTCGTCATGATATACCTCTCCCCCACTATCCTCAATGCGATATATACCTCGAGAAACTCCGATCTACGTACAAGGTTGCTAACCTTCAGCCCAGGCCATCCGAAAGAAGCTCGAAAATGATCTCTCCAAGAAGAAGCACCTTACAAGCCGAGCCCGCCACTCGCGAAAAGCTCCTCCCGGAACTGTCCTTGCCTTGAAGCCCAGTCAGGCGCTCCAGATCAAGCCTGCTACCACGGTTTCCGAGGCTGCCCAGTTGATGGCCGCAAAGCGAGAGGACTGTGTTCTGGTTACCGATGATGACGACCGAATTGCTGGTATTTTCACTGCAAAGGATCTTGCTTTCCGCGTTGTGGGAGCTGGAGCCAAGGCCTCCGCTGTCACTATTGCCGAAATCATGACCAAAAACCCTCTTTGCGCTCGAACCGATACCAGCGCTACGGATGCCTTGGATCTCATGGTTCGAAAGGGTTTCCGACATTTGCCAGTTATGGACGAGAACCAAGATATTTCGGGTGTGTTGGATATCACCAAGTGTTTCTACGATGCTATGGAAAAGCTTGAGCGTGCCTACTCGTCCTCTCGAAAGCTGTACGATGCGCTTGAAGGTGTTCAGTCTGAGTTGGGTTCTACCCAGCCTCAGCAGATCATTCAGTACGTCGAGGCTCTGCGCAGCAAGATGTCCGGACCTACTTTGGAAACTGTGCTCAACGGCGTCCCCCCCACTACTGTTAGCGTCCGAACCTCAGTCAAGGAAGCTGCCCAGCTCATGAAGGAGAACCATACAACTGCTGTCCTGGTTCAGGATCAAGGTGCTATTACGGGTATTTTCACCAGCAAGGATGTCGTTCTCCGAGTCATTGCCCCTGGCCTGGACCCCGCCAACTGCAGTGTCGTCCGTGTCATGACCCCTCACCCCGATTTTGCACCCATGGACATGACTCTCCAGGCGGCTCTTCGCAAGATGCACGGTAAGTTATCTGAGAACATAGGCGAGGCTACCATGAGACACTGCTAACAAGCTTTTAGATGGACACTACCTGAACTTGCCTGTCATGAATGATGGTGGTGAGATTGTTGGTATGGTCGATGTTCTTAAGCTCACCTACGCCACACTCGACCAAATCAATGCCATGTCGAACAACAACGACGAGGGCCCCGCCTGGAACAAGTTCTGGCTCTCTCTGGATGCTGAGACCGAGTCCATGATGTCAGGAGAGGGCAGCCAAGCTCAGCACACCAATCTTGGTTCTCGTCTTACATCCCCTGATATGCACCGGGATCGTATCAACGACAGTGTCGCTCCAGGAGATTCAGCCTCCCATGTTGGCATGGAATCCCCTCCCCGCTCCATCCTCCCTGATGTTCTCGAGCATCAACTCCCTGAAGAACTCCCATTCCCCTTCAAGTTCAAGGCCCCTTCCGGTCGAGTACACCGCATGAAGATCACTGCTACAGAAGGTATCGAGGCTTTCGTTGATGCCATTGCCTCTAAACTTGGTGCCGAGGCAGACAGTATCGGTGGAGTGCCTGATGTAGAGGACGGAAAGATCGTGGGTGCTGGCTTTGCCTTGAGCTTCTTGGACGATGAAGGAGACTCAATTTCTATCACGGCTGATCACGATCTGCTCGAGGCCGTCATTCTTGCCCGCCAAGCCCATCATGACAAGGTTGATCTCTTTGTGCACGATCCCGAGAAGCCTCCTGTATCTGCAGCTGATCCTAGACATCCTGCTACGCCCTCGATTTCTACCGGGGGTGGCCTTCGGGAGCGCCGCAAGTGGTGGCCCGAAGAGAACGAGGAGGATGAGGACGATTCGGAGGAGGAGCATCCCGTACGAAGACGTAAGAGTCGTGCGGCGCATACCCATGCGCACGAGGAGCAGATCATTGCCGGTGTACCTAATGAGCTGATCCTTCCTGGCGCCATTGTCACATTGGCGATTACTATTGTAGGTGTCTTTACCATTGCAAGGCTTACCAGCCGGTAAAGACACTTTTGACTTTCCTCATAACGACCTGATGAAGACGGGGCGCTGTTTAGTGTAGATATGCAGAAAGAGAAAGAAGTGCTTCATAGTAGACATTACCCTTACCCCTTGCAGGATTAATTGAATTTTCTTTGTTTTTAGATTAAACTCATTGTCTTGTTTGCTTGTATTTGTGTTTGTGAAATGGTTGACCAAACTGAATTCCATGTACTGTACTTTGACAGTGATGTTAATCGGATCGGAAAATCTGTGCGCCCGGACCATCCGCCATACCCAAATTTTGGCTACGGTCGAACGACCATCACGATAGTCGAGCAATTTGCAAGCCGTCGTCATGATCCTGAGGAACGCCCCCGTGCGGCATTGTAAGTCAATTGAGGTGCTACTATTGCAAATATGCAGCTGACAGGGTCAGGCCGCCACACAATGGCGTCTCCCATCTCCAGGTCCCTCCTCAGGCGAATGTCCACCCAGGTCACCAACAAAACCGAGGGCACATCCGAAGTGAAGGAATGGACGACTTCCCAGCCCGCCACCGCTCCTCCCAAAATTGTTTCAGCGGCACGAAAGAAGCAGAGAATCGTGCAGGACGGCATCCTCTCTCTCAGGACCAACTCGGCGCATGAACACAAGGGCTCGACCTGGACGACACCCCACAAGAACTCGAACTCTGCGGCTCCAGCGACGCCTGCTCAACAGTACAGAGAATGGCAGCGTATTCAGGCCAACACCCGAAGTCTCGGTTCGAAACTTGTCAAACGATACATCCCTACCGAACTCGTCAACAACCCACCAGGGCCCGAGGATATCACTCTGGAGATGTTGATGGCTTCGCAAACGCATATTGGACATAAGACCTCGCTCTGGAACCCCGCCAACTCTCGATATATCTATGGTGTGCGAGAGGGCGTCCATATGATCTCTCTTGAAACCACTGCGGCGCACCTCCGACGAGCGGCCCGCGTGGTGGAGGAGGTTGCTTACAAGGCTGGTCTGATTCTTTTTGTTGGAAACCGCAAGGGTCAAATGGAGATTGTCACCCAGGCTGCCGAGATGGCCAGTGCTTGCCACCTGTTCACCAAGTGGACTCCCGGTGCCATCACCAACCGAGATGTTATCCTGAAGATGGCTGGTACAAAGGTTGTGGACCACAACGATGTGGAGCTTCCCGGATTTGAGAACTACAGAGGTTCGGCTCGACCTCTGATGCCCGATCTGGTTGTTTGCCTGAACCCTCTTGAGAACTATACTCTGTTGTATGAGTGTGGTCTTAAGAGCATTCCCACCATTGGTGTTATTGACACCAATGCTGACCCCTCATGGGTGACTTATACCATTCCTGCCAACGACGACAGGTGAGAATTCCTACAAAGTTGGATGTTTTAATATGCTAATGTATCGTTAGTCTACGAGCTATGGCTGTCGTAGGTGGTGTCCTAGGCCGAGCCGGTCAACGAGGTCACCAACGACGTATGGCAGACGCTAAGAAGGACAAAGCAACATGGCAGAACCCTCCTGATATTGTCCAGCACATGAGCCGTGAGAAGAAGGCGGCCATTGCTGAGCGCAAGAACGTCATGGGCCAGATGCAGCACAACCTGGAGGGTTTCAACGAGGAGGAACAGAAGCTTCTACGGGAACAGTTCTACGGAGAGCAGCCCGAGGTCTCTGAGAACGATATGGTCAAGATGATGGCAGAGACAACCTCGGGGGGCGCCAAGCCTGCCGCTGCTGATTCAAAGTCTGACTCCAAATTGGCGAGCATTGAGAAAGAACTGTCCGGCCTTCAAATTGTAGCCGAAGCCATTGAGGCTGAGACACATGCTGCCACCAAACCCGCAGAGCCAACTCCCGCTTCACCTAAACAACCTGTTGTCTCCGAAGTTGTCGTTGAAGCCCAGGTCGAGACCGAAGTCGAAAGCCAAATCGAAACCCAGTCTGCCGAGTCATCGCATGATTCGAGATTGACGAGTATTGAGGAGGAGTTATCAGGTCTTAAGGCTGTCGCTGAGGCTATTGAGGCTGAGACACAATCTGCTATCATGCCTACAGAGCCAATTTCTGCCTCGCCTGAACAGCCTGTTGTTTCGGAGGTAGTTGTTGAGACTCAAGTCGAAAGTCAGATTGAGACTCAGCCTGCCGAGACAACATCTGATTCAAGGTTGACAAGCATTGAAGACCAGTTGTCGGGACTCAAGGATGCAGCGGAGGCTATCGAAGCCGATATCAAGAGCGGCAAGCAGTAGAAAAGCTGTGTACAATATTAAAAGCTGTATAATAGCCTACGGGAGAAATAGAACAAAGAAGCGATGTAAGTTGATATGAATATATAACATGTAACGTACTGTATAAATTTGTTGCTCTGATGCGAGTTATGGGAACGGATGCCTTATACTTCGGCCGATTGCGGCGATGCCTCCGGATAAACCTTAGCCCCATATGTACTGACAGATCGTCCCTTCCCTTTTCTCCAGCTACAGGTGCTTGCCCCGCCTCCATGAAATTTTGGGGCGCGCCTTAGTGACAACTTACTGACCTCGACAAGCCCAGTCCCAGTCCTGCGTGTCCTGCGCATTTCCCCTCATCATCAAAGAACATTTCAGCACAGCTACGACGAATTCCACGGCAAAACAAGCCCAGCACTGGACAGACTGCACCACGCCAGTCTGCATAGCGGAGCATCTGATACTACTGTATTTTACTGGGTCTACGTTAGATCATTACTGGACCTACAGCGCATCCATACAGTTCTATATCCCCAGCTGCTCGGGCAGTTGCAGTTCCCAGTGGAGGTTTCTACTTAGAGAGCCCAGTCAAACGCAGGGCGTTCAGCACCTGGCCCTTTCCAGCCAAGGATCCAGGTCACCACCCAACCAGCGTATTAAGACGCCTGTGGAAGCTCTTACAGCACAGCACAGTCCAGCACAATTAGTGCCCTGCAATAAACACATAGAATCTGAGAGATTCAGGAAGAGAGCTCGGTGCGAGATCGGTATTCGAAAGGCGCACCCCACAACCACGGAGTCACCAGTAATGGTTTAGCTTTTGAGCCGAGCTACTCTTAATAAATTGCCTCGCTTTCGCTCTGGAACTGGTATGCATCATTCTATTATTCCCTCCCGCAATCTACACTTTCAGTTTTGTTGGTGTTGGTTTGGTGTAAGACGACATTGCCCAGGCTGCGAGGATCGTTCGTAAGTGTCAGGAGAATCTGAAATGCTAACTATTTGGTGACAGGTGTAAACACATTCTCATCCAATTAAATCCGTCTCTTGTTCCTTTTTCATCTTTTTTCATAACCCCGCATAAAGGGTTTGCTCCAAAAATGCCGGCCATGCTAGATGATCCGGCGAGCCCCACCATCTACCGAGTCTCCGGTCAACCTCCGTACCCGGATCCGAACAACCCCGGCTTTCCGGCCGACATCACCCCTCGGCAGGTCACACTCCGTGATCGTCAGACAGTGGCAACCATTGTCCCGTTTGCCTCTAAGCACCAGGTTCCCAAGTCGTTGATCGCCTATCTATGTGACCAGATCAATAAGGAGATCGAAGGCGGCGATACGTATCCCATGATGGAGCCCTTCGCCGCCGACAATTTTGGCTCCTACTGGTTCCAGAACTTTGGAGCCATCATGCTTCTTGGCAATGTTGAACGCGCCGAGGACGTAGTTGAAGGCAAAGATTGGTCCCGCGAATGCCTGGGAAGCTTCTATATCAAGCCCAACTACCCTGGCCGCAGCAGCCATGTATGCAATGCTGGCTTCCTAGTCACTGATGCCGCCCGCAACCGTGGTGTCGGTCGTCTCATGGGCGAGGCTTACCTGGACTGGGCTCCTCGTCTGGGTTATACCTACAGTGTCTTCAACCTAGTGTACGAGACAAACGTGGCATCATGCCGTATCTGGGATGCGCTTGGCTTCAAGCGCATCGGCCGAGTCAAGGGGTGCGGCAATCTCCGCAGCTTTCCAGGCCAATTGATCGATGCCATCATCTACGGCCGGGACCTGTCACCGCGCGAAAGCGAGGAACTCGTGAGTGAAGAGCGTTTTGACAAAATCAAGTTCTACCTCAAGTACGGCGAGTACCCGAACGGCGCTGACCGTGCCGAAAAAAGCAGGCTTCGGAGCGCAGCGACGCACTATAAGCTTCTCGACGGCGACAAGCTCATGCTAAAAGACAAAGAGGTGATATCTGATCCAGTTCGCCAATTCGATATTGCCCGGCAAATGCATGCCCAGCAGCACGGCGGCATCAATAGGACGACCGCTACTATTGCAGAGAAGTATCATTGGAGTCGTATCAAGGAAACGGCCAGCGATGTTATCCGGAGTTGTGCGGAGTGCAAAGAGCTCGGCAAGACACCTAACCCTGGTGGTGCGAGGAAAGCAGCCTTATCAAATATTCACGGTGGGAGAAGTATAGGAGTTGTGAGGGGAGATTCAAATGAACATCAAGTACAATCGATGAGTCCTCCTGCCACTCAGATGCTACCGTTACAAGATCACAGCATGATGCCGGCACTCTCGCAGCAAAGTCCTGATCATGATCACACGCCTAGTCCTTATGCTAACCCAGCCGATATTTCCCTGATTGCGCACTCTCACGCACTTCAAAACAGCTCTCTGGAACATCCACTTCACTCGCACAGTCCTATGCTTCAAGATCCTCCAACCGGCCATCATCCGCACGACCACCCTGTATATCAGCCCATCGACCCGCAAATCATCAACCAGTCTTCACCACACGACCTCAGTGCCTTCGACCAATACCACTCGCCTGCTGACTTCCAAGCATTACTCAATGCCACTGAAGGAGTGGGAGAAGATGTTGTGGATCAGGATTTGGAAATGTTGATAGATCACCAAGACGACGATGGTGTAATGGATGAAACTGTCAATATCGACGGCATTGACGGAACAGGTAGTCAGGGGTTGTCACACAAGGATAGAAGCTTGTATGATGTTGGCTTTGGAGGACCAGGAGGGTAATTCCTGATGTTGAGCTTGTGTTGCTATCTTGCTGGATCGAAGCATAAAGCGTGCAATTTCTGGGCCTGTATTTCTTCTGATCTATGAGCATGAGCTTGGCGTTCTATATCAATTTCATTGTCAAACATCAACCTCGGGTCCCTTAACGCGGGCCTGCAAACAGCTGGCTCTGTATATGAAAAACCAAGTTCCTTATGAAATCGCTCATCACGTTGCGTCTACACGACATCTGAATGTGTTGGATAGAGGTCATCATCAAGTTTTAGAGGTCAGATAGGTCTAGGTATCGTACAGATCCTCCGGCTCCTTAGCCACGACACCGCCGTTCCTGTTTTCTTCACAAAAGGTCTATGTTTCCAGGATAAGTAAAAGTTCCCTTTTCACTCTTGATCATATTCTCCATCTATCATTACATTTTATGCATTTACCTTCGGGGCATGCCACGGCCACGTCCTCGCAGAGCTCGCTGGGCCGCACCTGGAGGAAGCTGACCAGGAGCTTGAGGCTTAGCACTCTCCTCATTGCGGATTGTCTCGTCAACGCCGAGAATGAGACAGCTGGCCTCGGTGGCAGCCTGGATAGCGTTAATCTTAACGAGAGCGGGCTCCCAGACGAATCGCTCCATCATATCAGTGACACCCTCATTCTGGAAGTCAACACCAGCCCATGTCTGGCCCTTGCGGTGCTCGACACGAAGCTTGTTGAGGATGTCGGTAGCATCGAAGCCGGCATTGTCGCAAAGTTGACGGGGAATGATCTCGAGGGCCTTAGCGAAGGACTTGATGATGGCTTGTTGCTTATGAGGGATGTTCTTGTCAGCGAACTGGTGAAGGTATGCTGAGACCTCCATCTCGACGGCACCACCACCACCGACAATAAGCTGGTTTCGGATGGCTCGCTTAACAATCATGATGGCATCGTGCAGAGATCGCTCAACCTCGGCGATAAATTGCTCGGCACCACCACGCAGGACAAGGGTGCAGGTCTTAGCCTCGGGGCAGTTCTCGAAGAAGTTGAATCGCTCTCCACCAATTTGACGCTCCTCGAACTTGCCGCAAGTACCCAGGTGCTCGGGCAGGATGTCGGAGCATGTTGACTGAACAACGGCACCAGTAGCCTGCACGACACGCTCCATATCCTCACCGGCAACACGTCCAGCACAGAAGATGTCTCGGTCGGCGAAGAACTGGGTAGCCAAGTCACCAATGGGCAATTTGCTGAGAACAACCTTGGCGCCAGTCTTGTGGATAGCATCAAGCTTCTTGTAGATAATCTGCCACTCCGCATCGACGATGGCCTGGTACTCAGAGACCTGCTCAACACGGACCTCGGCGTTGTCCTTCTCAGCCTTCAGCTCGAGCTCGACGTTTAGGCACACGATCTTGGGGTTATCGAAAGACTTTGGTTGTTGCTCAAAACCAGCGTAAGAGAAGGTCTTCTTGAAGGCGACGCCGTTAACAAAGAGGGATTCGGTCAGGGAGCCGCCGGGAATCTTCTTCATGCCGATGAGTTTCTCGTTCAGGTCGTCTTGGTCAAGTGACAAGACAGCATCGACAACCACTATAATTGATCAGCTTAAAGGTCAAATAAGGGGGTTAGTGCATGCCCGCATACTCTTGGTGAAGAAATCAGTATTTCGCTTGATTAGCTTGCTGGTCATGGCAGTGCCAGCCAGCTTGATGAGAGTGTCACGCTGGTTGGCCTCGTTTGTGCTGACAGCAACTTCCTTAATCTTGTTGACTGCCATCTGAGACGCCCTCCGCAGGCCCTTGATAATGATCTGAGAGCTAACACCCTGCTCAACATGTTCCTTAGTCTCCTTGAGGATCTCGCCAGCGAGGACAACGACAGATGTTGTTCCATCACCGACCTCGGCGTCTTGCGATCGGGCGATATCGACGAGAATTCTAGCGGCGGGGTGGACAATATCGAGGAGCTTTTCTTCAATTAGCAATGGTACAAAAGTAGGCATATTCTGTTGGGCGCCACGAACCTTCATGACAGTGGCACCGTCGTTGGTAATAGTCTGGCGGCCATTCTCATCAACCATCAAAAGGTCACCGCCGTAGGGACCCAGAGTGGACTTGATGGTAGCCTGAACAGCGAGACAGGCATTGATGTTGGAGACGATCTGTCCCTTTCCTTGGGAGGTATCGGTTCCTGTAAGAAGTCCGACTGTCAGTGAAGTGTCGCGATCATATGCGTTGCTGTTGCGTGTTGTTTATATCGGCCCCTTAGATTTCGAGGGGTGAAGCGGGCGGGCGGTGGGGTAAAACGGACCTTCCTTGAGGACGATAATCGTCGGCGTTTGGCCTCCGAATGACATTTTGAAGGTGATGAAGCAACCCGGATGTGATTATCGAAAGTTGTACTCGTGTCGAAAATTATGTACAGGCTCAGATTTCGCTCCGGGGGGTCGGTTGGTGGGGGAGACAAGTCGGCGGGTTCAAAGTGGGAGGAGCTGTGATGAATCGAAGCTTCCATCCAAAAAAAATGTGGCAGCCTTCCTTCCAATCTTTCTCATCATGTCTTGCCCCAGTCATGCACGGACCACTTTCTCTTCGACTTAAGGGTCTCGTCTGGGCCAATCATGTTACAAGTTTTGATTCAGCAACCAACTCCTCGATAATAGTTGTAACTCTTGCTATCCGTATACTCGTCACATTTAATATCAGTTTACATTTATCTTAAGATCTATATATTCTCCTTGTTCTAAAAGCTGCTGGACCGCTATTCATTACCCTTTCATAGCTTCAGGTCCTAACCCACCCGCCCAGTCTTAGGCAGCAAAAAGATATCCACAGACAACAAAAAGAAGTCGTTGAAGAAAAAGGAACTCCCCCGGGAAGGCTCGAACTTCCGATCTCCCGATTGTCTGTGAATAACAGTCGGACGCTTTAGCCAACTAAGCCACAGGGGAGAAGCTTATTGGATGAACGGCGGACTTCGTGATGCGGCCTATGCTGAACTCACTATTGGCGAGTTGACTCGAACGCTGCAGGTCTGATTATTTTCGTTACTATGCCAAAGTTCCTGTGATTTCAATAGGTTATATTAATCTACAGGAGCTAAGGCTTGCAGCATTGCTTCAGTCGAGCAGAACCGAAGGGGAGGCTAACTGCCAATATCTAGGTACACGGTGCTTGGACGGCAGCACAATCAGGCGTATTCACCTCCTTGTGACTGTTTTTTTTTTATCTTCCACCCTCCTCATTCACTTCTCAGAAATACAGAGCAATTACTTAGTACGAGTTATGCTGAGTTACCAAGTATAAAATGCAGCGGGGATTGCCTGCTTCGTAGTATATAAACAGCCGTCAAGATAATTGAAGAACTGGCAATGGTGACTATTGCATCCATTCGATTGCATTAAATAATAACTACCTCTCCTTTGTCCAACTTAAGGTGAGATGCTCCAACTGTAAGAAGAATCTACTAATATTAATAGAAGGTAAGTAAGAACGTTCATTTAAACCCAATCCCGGTCAACCCCACATTCTCGACTTGTTGAACGGTTGCTTTCTTCCAACGCTTTTATTAGCACAGCAATTAACACTAAAGAACACATGTTTCTAAGCTCAGGGGAGATCATGTGGCCTTCTTTCGAATGAATTGGCAGCAGAAGAGCCGCAAAGGGAACATTGGCTTTCTGTGGCGCAAAGACGCAAGCAAACACAGGCCCAGACCCTCGAATCCGGTATCTACCTCTACCTGTCTATCTCTCTGGATGCCGTCAAAAAGGAATCTTTGCAGAACCCGGATGTTCGGAGAGCAAAAGAAGAAATCAACTCCCCCGGGAAGGCTCGAACTTCCGATCTCCCGATTGTCTATTAAATAACAGTCGGACGCTTTAGCCAACTAAGCCACAGGGGATGACAGGCTATTGCTGCTGATTGTCGCCAAATGTAGGATCATGTTGGCCAGCTGCGTCAATTATCAAAGTCACCAGGAATGAAGTTCCAATATCATTCAAAGCTGTCAAGTAACCGTGCCCTGGCTCTATCCTTGAAGACTTGCTCAGTTGAGCTGGTTGTTGTGCAGTCTCTAACTCGACTTCCCCCCACTCTTTCATACTTGGTTGTGAGTCTACATGCTTGATGACTGACTGATGCTCGTTTGTGCTTTCTGATCCATATAGATGAACAGCTGGTAGATACAATCCAGCCCTCAATCCTTAGACAGTAAGAATAAGAGAGTCGTGCTAGAAACCGAATGAATTTCATCACATGTCAAATCTTTGATCTGACAACATTGTGTAGTACCACTCTACCTAGGCAGGTATGCATAGCAATGGCAGACAAGAGTAGTCATAACCGATAGTTGATCGATTATCCCCGTATACTGCCATCGATCTTACTTCACTCTTCTTGCATTAAGGAGAATATCACGGGAGACAGAAAAAAAGAATTTATACCCATCCTTCTGTGACCAAGTAATCCAACTGTCACGAGAGAGTAAGCCAAAAAGTTACAAATTCATAGAGAAGATACAAAAGATCAAGACATGATCCTGACTCCCCCGGGAAGGCTCGAACTTCCGATCTCCCGATTGCCAGATTAATAACAGTCGGACGCTTTAGCCAACTAAGCCACAGGGGAGGTGATTCTGCTGTTGAAGCCCTGGCAGAGCATCGTGGACCCAAGTTCTTGGTGTAGTGGATCGACTAGGGTTTACTTGAAGCCCAGCTTTTTCCAGCTATGAGGTCACCAGCATACTTGGATCACAAAGAATACAATTAGCTCTTGTCAGTATTGATTTTAGTCTTTTGTTGAGCATCTCTCTACTAAATAGAAAATATCATCAAGCCACAATTACTGTTGAAAACGTTGAAGGTTGATACGTGGAATATGGACTTACTTCATTGGACAGACGCTAATTGTGGCTGCTGAGATGATTGAAATGAGTTCCTACTGGACGGTAATTCCATGGTTCAACGTATCGGTAACTGTAAAGGAACACAAAAGATAAGAGCCGATTTTGAGCCCGGAGATTGTGCCTCCGATTGACCCATATTTAACGGAGCTCAAGCGGCGCAGTATCGGCGCCGATGATGATGAGCTCCGGTAGAGCCTGTTTTTGGCAAGAGCACGCGTAGGAAGCTAGGTACATATTGTTCTCGACCTGATAGTCCAATGGATTATTGGATTGTTTGTTACTTACTAGCAGAAAAGTTGGGGCCACATTCCTACTGAACTTTCTGAGGTGGTGTCTGAAAACGGTTGCCCGTTTAAAGTTATCCTTCAGCAATGAACATCTACCGGTTTTTACACGTTTGATCGAAAACACTAAATTGCAAACGTAACCGGCGAGTGCGTTTTCGTTGTTGAAGAATGGATGTTAGTTCCCAAAACAATCAAGCTTTGTTCATATCTTCCTCGGCTCCTTCCACGTCTTTCTGTAGGGTAACTCCATCGACAACCCTTCAATTAAACTTAGCAGGAACGGAAAGACCCTGCGGATGCTTGCAGCTCCAATGTGCCTAAATCCAACAGGGGGGTACCGCACTAGACTCCATGAAGCCCCTGAGAATTGCCTTATCAGCCAACCAATGCTGCTAAAATCGGCACCTTAACTCCTGGACTGGGTCGCCCGCCAAGCTAAGGAAGGGTAACTGCAATCGATATCCTTCCGTTAACGTTAGATCTTGAGACCACTGTTCCCAATCTTCTTCCTCGATCTTCATCACCCACTCACTATCTTTTTTCCAAGCTACATCTTCTTATCTTTTGCTTTTCTCCTTCTGCAGCTTGATCATTCCTTTTACTAGGCTTACACGGCTCAAAAGGAAAGCTGAAGATAGTAAACGAGTCTCAACTTTGGTCAGGAACCAGACGGAATGCAGTACTCAGTATCATAGGTGACACCTGAGTCTTTGACGGCACCGATCGAACTTATATAATCAAACGAACCGCATGCGCGTCTTCCGTTGCGACAGATTTACCGACTCAACCTACATTTCGTTCAAATAAACTTCGACCAAACCCTTAAAGTCTCGCCTCGGCGAGCAACGATTTCGCAATGATTTCGCTCCGTAGACGTGGCCGGTTTTACGCCATAGTCGCTGTGGTTATGGTCTTTCTGGTGTATCGCTTTACACAAGATTCGTGGACACGGTCACCCCACTTTGAAACGGTCAAACAACCGAATCAGCCTGCCTCTGAGCCAGTGCAGGGCTCAAAAGAAGCTTTCGAACCGCCCGTCGTACCGCCGCCAGTCCAGCTCCCTGATTCCGAGAAGGATGCCGATTCTGCCAATCAACCTAAACCGGTAGCACCACACGACGACTCAGAATCGCCAGAGAAGGTCGATACTCCGGAAACAGACAAGTCAGCCGTTGAGAAACCCGTTCAAGCTGGGGACGATACCAAGGAAGTGGCTGGAGAAAAGACGGAGGGCAAAACAGAGGATACAAAGCAGCCTGCAGAGCAAGGCCCACCGCAGATTCCTCCTATTCAATTCAAGGACCCTCCTAAACAAGCAGATAACCCTGATGTTCCCCTGGTCAATGTTGATGGCTCGAAGATCCATTGGACAAAGCCTAAGGAGCATTTCCCTATACCCCCTGAGTCCATCCGACCGATCCCGACCGGCACCGCTCCCAATGTCTACAGGATTCAATTTGACTTTCAGGGTGAAGATGTCCAGACAAGTACCACTCGCCTGGATCGATTAGGTCGCGTCAAATCCGAGATTGCGCGGGCTTGGTCCGGTTATCGCAAGTCTGCTTTCATGCATGATGAGCTCTCACCGGCTTCAATGAAGTATCGCGACACGTTTTGTGGCTGGGGTGCAACTCTCGTTGATTCCCTTGATACCCTGTGGATTGCTGGCATGAGAGACGAATTTGATGAAGCTGCCAAGGCTGTCGCGAAGATCGATTTCACGTACACCGATCGTAATGACATCCCCGTATTTGAGACTACAATTCGCTATCTGGGAGGTCTTATCGGTGCTTACGATGTGAGCGGAGGTTCCAATGGACAGTATAAGATCCTGCTTGACAAGGCTGTTGAGCTCGCCGAGATCCTTATGGGCGTTTTTGACACGCCTAACCGCATGCCATTGTTGTACTATCGATGGCGTGAGCCCTACGCGTCGCAGCCTCATCGTGCTGGTACTGTCGGTATCGCTGAACTTGGTACCTTGTCTCTCGAGTTCACTCGACTTGCTCAATTGACGGGCACCGCCAAGTATTACGATGCTATTGATCGCATCACTGATGCCTTGATTGATATGCAGGCCGCTGGCACTGACATTCCTGGTCTCTTCCCTCAACGAATTAATGCCTCTGGATGTAACAGAACCGCCGACACACAGACAGGAAGCCTCAGTCAAGAGGCTCGGGAGCAGGTCAATACTGCCGATTTGACTAAGGAACCTCAGGGGTTTGACCCTACAAAGCAAGGTGAAACTGCAGCTTCTCCTCCCCAGCTTAAAGATGACGGCCGCTGGCATGATAAGCTTCGTCGTCGTGATACACCCTCGACAGATCAGTCACCGCCTCAATCTCAGCAGGTACCGCCTTTGGCTGCGGATGGGTCTACAGCTGACTGGGATTGCAAGCCTCAGGGTTTGGTTTCCGGCAGCCCCAACGTAGGTCAGTATCATATGGGTGGCGCTCAAGATTCGGCCTATGAGTACTTCCCCAAGGTATGTCGTTCCCATGCTTTGAAAGATGATAAATACTAAGAATTGCAGCAATATTTACTCTTGAATGGCCTCGAACCCAAGTACCGTGCCTTGTATGAGAACACTATCGATGCCATCAATGAATGGCTACTGTACAGACCAATGATCAAGGACGAGGGTTGGGATGTATTCTTCACCGGCAAACTGACCACATCAAGCAGGGGGGACTCTGAATGGACAAGAAGCTATGAATTAGCACATCTAACATGTTTCATTGGAGGCATGTATGGACTGGGTGGCAAAATCTTCGGCCGTGATGGGGACATTGACAAGGCTAAGAAGCTTACCGATGGTTGTGTATGGGCATATCAGTCGACCGCGACTGGTCTCATGCCAGAGTTTGCTCATCTGGTAGCATGCCCTGCCCTAGAGAAGTGCCCCTTCAGCGAGGAGAGCTGGTACGAGGACCTTGACCCTAACAGCGAATGGCGCGATAATGAGTTCCGCAAGTGGTCTGAAGGCGAGGCACTGAAGAAAGTTGCTGAAAGTGGTGCTGGAAACAATCCACCGGCTCAGGCAGACAAGCCGGTCGATTCGAACAGTGGCTCAAAGCCTGCATCTGAACCAGCTGAAGGTCTCGCTGCCTCTGAAAAGGCCCCGAAAGTGGTCAAACGGGATGGTATGGAGATGCCTAAATTGGACAAGAGTATGGAAGAGGATCATTCAGAATTCGGCTCGACTCTCCCCGATTCACTCAAGCAGAAAATTGGCCTGAACAAGCCTGCAGCAGAAAAGGCCGATATAAGCAAGACTGATGCTGATCAACCCAACCCTGCTCAAGCAGAATCAGAGAACCAACCCGCCGCTGTTCAAGACACAGCAAAGAAGGCCTCTGAAACCAAGCCTGCCATTCCAGACAGCTTTGATGCTAGGAAGCACGGCGCACAAGTCATTGCTCCTCCAGATGATGTACCTCTAGAGAGACCGCAGACACATGAAGAATACGTCAAGTCTAGGATTGAGAAGGAACGACTACCTCCGGGTTATACTGATATCCAGAACCGAAACTACATGCTTCGGTAAGTCGATTATATACGCTGAATTGATCGTACCCACTAACATAGACTTCCCCAGACCTGAGGCCGTTGAGTCCGTCTGGTACATGTATCGTATTACTGGCGATACTACCTGGATGGACAAAGGCTGGAAGATGTTCCAGGCTACAATCGCGGCGACTCGTACTGAATTTGCGAACAGTGCTATTGAAGATGTTACGGATAAGACGCAGAACGGTCTCAAGGACGAAATGGAGAGTTTTTGGATCTCCGAGACTCTCAAGTACTATTACTTGCTCTTTTCAGAGCCCAATGTCATCAGCCTCGACGAATGGGTCTTGAACACTGAAGCGCATCCTTTCAAGAGGTCTATATGAGCGCAGACTTCGCACGATTTCGAAATTACTACAAAAAATACATGTTTGAAGAGCTGCAAGTTATTGATAAGAGGGAAAGACAAGGTTGATGGATCGATGCATAAGTTATAGGGCATGTCAGAGTCAAAGTGACTGCATAACAACGGCGTTCTGGAAAGGGTTCAAGATAATGTGCGATTCCATGGCGCGAATCATGTTAGGATATATCGATGTCTATGCGTATTTCAACTGCAGCGAGGTTTTACCCTCGACCTCTCCTGCTCGTCCTTACTTCTCAGCAGCATCCCATTGAACTGAGATGGGCTGATGGTTGCCGGAGAACTTTTTCGATCCGAGCCATAACTCGAATCTCAAATCGACGGGTGCCACAATAACTCGAATGTCGAATCTACATATGTAGAACTTTTGACCACGTCGAAAACAGGTGCCTCGCTTCTCTTTGAGAACAAGTTCGTGTTGTCCGATGCCAGCAAGGTTACTCTTTACTGAGCAGAGTCTCATCGCACCCGCCTGTTTGAGACTTCGGGGAAGCCATTGCGGCTCATTATTTGATACTACTATTTCTGCGTCCCAAGCTCGTGTTGTATCGCCGTCTTTGAGTCTCATCTCGAAGAGCTTTTTTATTGGGGAGTCGGGTTTCACAGTATCCCCCTGTGATTTGGTTAATACACAGGAGACCTCTGGATTCAATGGCACGTACCTTTCTTATCAGCCACTGAATCTGGTTTGTCGCCCATTTCATATTTGGGTCCCATGGATCCTGCCGGATATTCTCATCAAAGTGTTTCGCGGGCATATAAGCCTCTTGTACAACGACGCCGTAACTTGCCCGAGCGATCCACGAGCTCAGAACAGACTTATTCCCCGATTCCATCCGCTGGCGCTTATTCTCAAGGATGCCGCGAGCGACAACAAGCTGTGGATCCTGCGAGGGTATAACGACAATGCTACGCGCGTTGGAGTGGTTTAGCTTGGTCAAATGTTCTTGAAGTGCCTCACGCACGTAGGCCGAACTCCCAAGACCACCCGACAGGATCACGTATCCCTGTCGCAAATGTCAGCGTCGATAGTGGCATGAACCAAACAAGGCCTTACCACTTGTTCAATATACTTGTGGTCCTTCAGCCAGTCAAGCCGCTGTTTAATTCGCTCCATAATTCCTCCAATATGAACGTCAAATAATGCTTGAATCTCTTGCCTGTTACAAATCAGCCATGCTCGGTCAGCTATTGATAATATCGAATGGGATGGGATATGACTGACTTTGTAAATAGCATACGTCCTCCTTGAACCCCAAGCCCTTCATGGTTCACATCATATCCAACACCCTCCATCACAATCTTGTATACTTGCTGCAGGTACACCTTTTCGCCAAACTTGTGTTTGACACTCTTGAATCCAGGACTCCGGGCCATACGCGCCGCAAAATCATCAGGCAATTTGAAGTCGGGATTTGCGGCCATTCTTTGCGAGACAAGCCTAGCAAATGCGCGGTCTATGAGTGATGAGCCGACACCAAGACCGCTGACAGCGGTAACCTGAGCCAACTGTGGAAAATTGAAGTCGGTCGAGGCAACTCGCATCAAAGCGAGATCAGTTGTACCTCCGCCTGCGTCGACTGTTAGAAATATGCTATTTTTCTGAAGGTTTACAGCCCCCGTCTTTAGAGTTGCGACAGCTGCGGCCTCAGACTCTGTGAGATCAACTAGAGCTGAATGTTTGAGCCCTTCAGTACCAAAGCCCGCATCACGAATCGCGCCTTTAAAGGCGTTGACAATGGGAATGCTGGTCCATGTCGTTGGCGCGCTGAATAGGAACAGTACGGACATTGTTCCCCACCCGCCAACGTGTTTAATACCCATACGCATCTCTATACTGTCTTTGACATGTGCATATACTTGCTTCAGATAGTCGGTCACGAACTGGCGAGCCTCTTGGGTGCTTCGGGGAACATTGGTCAGACCTTGTTGCTGTGCTGCTTCAAGAGTGTCTGGATCTAGAAAGATCTTGAAGAAGTCGCGGCGGGTTTTACTTGGATCATGCTCATCCTCAGTACACATGAAGCCCCATGACGATATAGTCCCATCAGCATTATATACGGTGGCCGTGGGGACTTTTCGATCGCCTCTGTCGTCGCTGCCAGGCCAGTCGCTGACGATTTGTATAGGAATTCCGTGTCTCATCCAGGCCACGCCTAGAATTGTCAGTCAGCGTATCCCAATGGTCTGCAGCAAGTACTTGCCCGTAAAGGTAGTGCCCAAGTCGACAGAGACGACCAAGTCTGGGTGGTCTTCCATGCTGCATTGATGTGTGCTCAATCCTCTTCGGGGAATATTGAAGGAAGAACGAGATGATGGGGAAATTCTTTACAATCGCGACAGTCCGACAAGGCTCGCAGAGGACCATATTTGGGGTTACTTTTGATCTTATTACGGACGAACTGGGCTTAGGGATATTGGTCTTTCAGCTGCACTCTCGAAGGTCGGCGGGTCCATGCGATAGGACAGGCTGTGGCTACATCCCCAGCCTAATGATGAAACATGCATCTTGTTGTTCACTCGTGCTGAGTGGCTTGACAGGGATTGCGCAGCTGAGTTGCATTCTGGATAGACGGCGGGTTAGCGGATCGATGGCAATCTATTGTACACAAGAAACCTCATAAGGTCAAGGCGGACTGGGGGTTGGTCAGGGGAATAAAGAGTGAAGCTGCCCGATCCTGTTTGTTGAACTCCTAAATGCTTTCCAGCACTATTGTTCCTCCCGTTGACGACTATCAATAACCTTTTCGTCTTACTTGCCCCCGTTCTATTTCCCTCGTGCTGTTAGGGCCTGACTTGCTCTTGCTAATAGTGAACTTTCTGGTAGCATTCTCTACAGTCCGCAACCATGGCCGCGTCCACGTCCGTGCCAACAGAGCCTCAGACTGTAGCATCGTGGCAAGACAGCCAATCCATCATACCAACATCGGGACTATCGGGACTCGGGCAATCTTCTACGGGTTCCAACCCGGAATCCAGGACAACCAGTGCATATCCGGACTGGAAGAATGGAGACCCATTCAACACTGCAACGAAGGCCACATCGAGCATAACGGCTGCTTTAGAAACGATCACGTCAGGAACATCGTTGGCATCCTCAAAGGGGATATCCGACGGCGCTGTTGCTGGAGTTGCCATAGGTTGCCTTATTGCAGGTCTTGCTCTAGGGGTCGTGGCAGCTTTCATCCTCTTTCGTCGTCGCCAACGGAACAGTTCTACTTCTTCAGTTTTTGTTGCAGTAGAGTCGCAATATGCTGAACCAAAAAATGGACCACAAGTCAATGTGATACCGTCGGGAAACGATGCCGAACTTGACCAATTCCTGCTCGATGCGATCCCTGACAAGGAGATTCAAGCAGAACTGAGCGCTTTGTCGGAGCTTATTTACCAACATGTCGAGCATCATTACCATGGGCCTGATGTGCAGACAAACGCAGCTGAAGTAGCTCAGGGTCTTGCCACCATTGACTACTCGCCAGACTTATCAAGACTGCAATCAGAAGAAGTTGCTTCTTTGTGCCTCGCCCCCAAAACTTTTCACATTGGTCTTCGGCATGTTCTATCGCATACCATCTTTCGGAGCCTTGATTTTAACTCTGGAGGTAACTTGTCCATGCTTCCACTAACCATAGCGGCAATGGCACGAGACAATCACTCAGATGAAAATACAGACAATCCAGGTAAGACAGAACTTACTACCCATAGTCTCACGAGAGGAGGCGTTAAAATTTTATAGCAATTACTCTTGCACGTTCGAGGTGGCGCAGCCTATCTGCCCTGCTCCTTCATCCCAATCCAATGGAAAGGACACCACTTCCTGTCTCAATGGACGAGGCTCCTTCCAAGGCATACTCCCTGGCAAATAAACTCAATAATTTCTTGCAATTATTCGTTGCACAGGATCATGCCAGTCAACAGGACCAGACGAGCCACTTACAAGCCCTCATTCTTGAGTGTACCAAGTTGGGCTATGTGCTTCTATCGCAACCAGACGACTGGGGTTTTGTTTTTAGTAACAAGCCCACCACCATGGACAGAGCTAACAGGATTGTGGTGTGCCCTGGGCTGGAGAGGCTTAGCCATAATGATGGTACTAGATATAGATCGGCAAAGGAGGCTGCTGCTCCGGAGACAATCCCCCTCTGAGCAGGGTGATACACTCTCTGCATATCGTAACTCGGCTGTCAAGGAAGATTGACTCTGTTGGTATACGCAGATGTGTACCCGGGATAGGATTGTTAGGTTACATATCGCTCTGTCTAGTTGTCAGTTTGTTCATATACATATGGCTAGTATTTAACGCCAAGGGTATCTTTAAACTGCAAGCCCAAGAAAAGTCTTCTTTCAAAGTATCATCAATTGCGACCTCTCCAGTAAAGTCAAATCTCAATAGGTCAGGTGTGTAAGTCGCATCAGCCACTGAACTCTAATGACGATAAACACATATTGACAGCTGCCAAGCTGTACGCAAGGTAACTTCCTTCTCCTTCAATCACCCCGACACAACAAGTCGTCATTTATATGGCTAGTATACAACAGCATAAATAGTGCAGAGGCTTGTCTCTTGAAACAAAGACATGCCGAAGTCATATTCAAGCAAGTATCTCTCTGGCCTCATGAGAAACAGCCTGGAATTCTGAGTAGTTTTCTCGAGCTTGGTGTGGCTTCATTAAATGATCCGTTGCTTGACGGACTGTACCATCATCCTAGTACGCACTAGATATGCAAACATGTTACAGCAAGCACCAACAGTATCAGATGTGAATGAGGCCATACCTGCAGACCGAGTGGAACTAGGAGCTTTCTGCATGTATATGGCTTTTTCAGTGTCTGAGTTACTCAACGCTGAGTGGTTGGTAGTGTGATAGGCAGGTCTTTTTCTCAGAGCCTGATTCTTATATGCAAGCCACACGGGGTTGGTGTCGCCTCAGCACTCAGCTCTAAGCATGTGCAGTTTGAAAACGAAATTACAGCCGCAACCTGATTCTGGTTTCCCTGGTCTTGCCTCGAGCGGGGAAAGGTAAGGACAGGGCTTGTCGTCAGCGTTCTGCAACTCGAAGCTCGCTGAAGGACAACAGCGGAATATCATCCACATATGTCTCTAAGCTCGTCAATAAAGCGGAACTTTGATCATATGAAGATATTCACTGCTAGAGCAGAGAACTTGTTCCTAGTTCCAAAATGCCCAACCCTCTCAAAGCAAGTTACCACTTCCTAACATGGATCCTGGACCATGACCAAGTCCCCAACGATATACGACGCAGTCTAGAGCTCGTTCGAACATGCGAATCTGATCTCCAGCATCTCATAGAGCTCAGAAACGACTGTCTACCTCTTCTGCAGCGTCGCCCAAAGGTCCTTCAGCGCGTACACACCATCATAGAATCTGCCCAGAAGGGACTCCAGGAAGTCTGCGAGATTGTTGAGAAATGTCGCCCTGAGAATGATAGACGTACTAGGACAACCTTTTCTAAGCGTATGGCCTGGGTGCTTGTCGAGTCTTCTGAATTCAAGAGCCAGGAGCCTATTGTTAGTCGGCATCATGCTGCTGTGCTGGCTGAGTTGAACTTCTTGAGGCAGATTGCTCTTATGGCGCCCGTTTCTGAACCGGAGAAGAGAGAGGAGAAGAAGGGCATCGTGAAGGAGGCTGCAGTTTTTGATAATGTTGCTCTTCTGGCAGATCTTTTGGGTGATATGAAAGGTAAGTTAAGTCCTTGACTCATAGGAAACTATTACTTCATTACTAACTCTAGGCAATGATAGTCCCGACAGAGAAACAGCCCCCAGTCACTCAGACTATTGTATCACCACCACCCATCATAGTCTTCAACGCAAACACGGAACCACCAGCTCACTCTAACATCTCCACACTTCAACTTCCCACATCTCTAAATCGGAAGTCAAACTCTCAGACGTTACACATGGAACATGCCCGCGACTCATTACCAGAAGTTCTCCCAGTCGACATGACCAGCCCTGCTCCATCGCTATCACTTACTACGAATTCCAAGTGCGACAGCAAAGACTTGGCAGGGCTTGCTTTACTTCTTGGAGACCCTCTTGATCTTCAAAATTGCCCAACGCCATCGCCAGTTTCTCAAAGGAATAACGTACAGCGGGAGATGACAGGTCCAGCCCAGCCGCTGACTTACGACCGCCCGAGCTATCCGTCTGTTTACAACGAGTCAAATCAGCATCTTCCGTACAGCCCACAACATAGCGTCTCGGACTTGAGCCAAGGTAGTCACAACGTATATACGCCATCGTCTGTATCCAACATCCCAAGGTCTCTTCACCATAGCCATTCCTCCCTCTCTGTATTGTCATCAACCGCACGAACAAACCAGCAATATCAGAGCTATCCAAGTAACTATCCCGGTCAAATTGTGTGGAGCAACTCGTCTTTGACAACCATCGCTATAGCCTCGCCAAACTATATACAGAGCAACCCCTCATTTACTCAACCCATTGGTGAATTGGATACTTCTCCATACCACATGATTCCCTTGTCTGGTGCCCTGAGCCATAACGATAGCTCGAGTGGTCAGAAGTTGGCTGTACAGGTGAACACAGCGCCCGTAGAGCTCTCAGCAGAAGAGAAACCGACCTCCAACCCTAGCCTGCGTTGCCAAGCCATGCGTATTGGGTCTAGTCGATCTGGGCGTGCATTCAGCGAGCCAGTATCATCAACATCTCAGCAACACAAACGTCGACCTCCTGAAGGATATACAAGATCAACAGAGACTGGAACTTCTATGATACAAAGTCAGAACTCAACGTGGTAGCTCGAGGTTCAAAACAAACATGTGAAGATAGCAAGATCAAGTGATGTATATGCTGCTACTAGCCTGAAATTGTGTATGGCTACGGATGCTACAGATGCTATGATTGATGAATTCATACGTCATGTATAGTTCATTAGAATAACAACAAATTCGAACTCACTTGATAGTCGTATATGCGAGTCACGGCCAGGAATGATGAGAGAAAGTGAAATATATTCAATGATGTATTTGGCGGTTCAGTCCCAACTAATGTCCTTTTTGTTGGATCAAGTCCTCAATCCTATACCCCCCTTGAAGACGCCCGAAGCATCTCATTTCAATATCCTTATTACGAAGAAAACAGAATAGAACGGACGCAGAAAAAAGTCAAATCAGATCAAATCCTCAATTTCGAAAGCATGACAATAAGTTGTCTTGATAATACATTTCCATAAACAATTCCTGTTCCTCCTTGCGCGTCAAGACATAATATCCCATATCTCGTACCACATCCTTGTGTCGTGGTCTTCAAAATCGTCTCTTGTGGCGCGTGCGTGCGTACTCCTTCATCTCTCGTCTTGAGAGATCGGTTGTATGTGTGGTCAAACCGCAGTCTATATGCAAAAAAGATGTGCCTTCCTCGCCTCACTTCATGCTGACCATAACCAAGTCTCAGTCGTAAAGCCTCTGTTTTCAGAGACCATCGTATCGATCATCTGAGCTTCGGTGAGGTCGTAAAAGAAGTGTCGTAAGTTAAATAAATCGTTACGGGAGGTGTCGTGTATGTGCCGTCCCTTTTTTCGAATAGAATGACCGAAATTATAACCGATCGCTCAGTGTTTTGAAATACAAAAACCATTTCCGGAACTCCGATGCTGATGCCCTTTACCTCTTTGATCTTACCGTCTCCTTGTCGAGAAATCTAGTCGACATATGTACATTTATTCAATCGATTACTCAGTCCTCAATAGTCCGCGAAGACTCAGGTGAATTCGAGGTCTCCTATACCATCGAACTGAGCACGCTTATACTGAGGATCATGATGAGCAGACCGATTGTGACAACGATCAGTAGTGCGAATGAGAACCAACCCAAAACCATGGCGCTGGTACCCACACCACTCCTGACCGCTCCGTTGCCGAAATCCTGGGCTATAACCGAGGCGGCCACGGACGCTGTATGTTGCCATAGTACGGAGACGAGAACGAAAATGGCCGAGATGAAGATCAGAGCCAGGGCGATCTGAGAGACGGGACGGGACGGGAAAGGCTTGACCTCGCGGTCGGAGCCCTCAGAGTCAGTCTCCTCGTGCCAACCGGGGAAGGTAGCGAGAAGTAGAAGACAGACGAAGGCGAAGATGATGGCAATGATGATGAGGTAGGGGAAAACAATCATATCCTTGAACTGAGCAGCAAGCCAGATCAGGTTGAGAGGATCTTGGTCGACATCAACTTCTTTGGCCAAGGCAGTTGCATTGTTACTGCAAAGCCAGGAGCCGCCGTCAGGGTTGATGCAAATACCGAAGTAACCAACGCGAGCTTGCAGCGAAGCGTCACCGGCGATGTTTTCGATGGCTGAATGAAGGTTGTAGTCAACCTGGGCTGTATCGGGTACTGCATCGTAGCTCTTGTAGTAGATTGAGAGCAGGAAGATGTCGGGAATGAGTGGTGAAGAGGATGAACAGCCGGCAAGTAGTAGAGCTGATGTCGGTCAGTATATGCCTCATATTCGAGTTGAAGACTGCGAAATACTCACATAGTAGAATTATGGCGATGGCGATGAGAATCATCAACACATGGTGGTAACCGAGGAATGGTACAAAGCCTGAGATTGTGTTAGCCGCATAGTTCATGAAAATAGAGTGAGACATCTAGCGAGATGTCCCAGACAGAGAGGAAGCACTTACGATACCATCCGACCTGGACCTTTTGCCTCCGTGAGGACGAGCTGCTGCTCGTACCCGTCTTGGAAGCCATTGTGGATGCTGTTGTTCCTGTCCTCCTTCAAAATGTTGTCGATTGGAGTCGTGACAGATTCAACTAAGTTGTCTGTACTCGTCTCCCAGTCAGGGAGCGACGAGCCAGTTGCGGAAGACGGCTATCGTTTGATTTCCTTGCTCTTTCTGTTACCGCTTGGTCGCGTAACTATTCAGATTCTATCCTCAAGCTGTTGAACTTGTCGAACTGATGAGCGTCCTCCTCTGAATCAGTCAATCTGTCTCGGGAGCAGCGGGCTCTTGTCAACTCGATGAGCGATGGAATGCGGACGATGTCTCGGTAGACAGTCGATGCTGGAATGCGTGCGGGTTAAAGACGACGGTCGAGATCAACGAGCGAAAGTCGGGACCCTGCGATAGTGAGATCTTGTAAAGGAGATTAAGTCAAAGTCAAAGTGAGTTAAGATGAGATTAGCGAAGATCAGTTCACACTTCACTTGCTGCTAACGAGGGTGAAGTTTTGTTAGAAGAAGAGACTCCTTGGGGGAAAAGGAGAGGGAAAGGAGAGGAGCGGTCAGTCAGTCAAGACAAGTCAAGTCAAGTCAAGTCAGTTAGTAGCGCAGTTTCGTATACCAGAGAATTGGGCGAATATTGGATGGCTGGGGAGACTTGGGACATGAACCAACCTCTGGACTTTTTGGTGGGTGATGGAGAGGTGTAGTGCCCAACCACCTATTTACATGCCGTTGGCAGGGTGACGGTGACGTTTTAGATGTGGAGCCTCTCTTGCCGCTGTAAGAGCTCTTGGCCTTTTCAGCACCGGGCAACCGCTAACCGTCGCTGTAAAGAGAAGGAGACGAGGTAAGCTCAGCCCGACGCTAGACCGCTAAAGGTAAAGTCTATTTGGACCTGCAGCAGCGCAAGCTTCATCCTCTTCCTGGTTCAAGACAGGGCTTGATCCCTGGACCCTAGGATCCTAGGATCTTCGATCTTACGTAGCGCTTCGCCGTAAATCCAAACCCGATTTTCCATGGCCAACAGAGACCTTGATTTGGTCATGACCCTGTCAGCTCGTCAGTGCCCAGGCCTGCCAAGGATAGAAGCTATAGCGGGACCTCCCTCAGCTTAATGCAGTTGTCATGACAATTTGGCGTCGTTTCGAACATGTCCTTGCTTGAGCTCGTCTGCACTTTATCTTGGATACGTATAATGAACTGTTGTATAGGCCCTCGTGCCTGTTTCTGAACTGTTCACATTGACAGGAACCATTGGTTGCCTTGTTCCGTGTTTATAGAGCTCAGACACCGATGGTCGAGATCGCGGTGATACCCAGCGGTCTCGGTAATCCTATTCCCTGTCCAGCTTCTTGTTTGCCCCATTTCCCCAAGGAAGCGTGGCTCGACTTAAAACTCCCCGACTCTTGGGTAATGGAGTCGAGCCCACTCCGTCTCCCTTTTCGACTCAGACAACTCATAATATCCACTCTTTCGGAACAGACGAGGCTCTCACGCGGTGTGAGGAATATGCCATTTGTCCTAAATTCGCAATTGATCCAAATTGATTTGATTTGGGTAGGTAGATGATACGTGCTGCACGAGTCATCTATACTCTGTATCGCTATCTGTCCCTATCGTTAATTATCTGACAATTCAAACTACCTACCTAGGATACCCTATCTTCTATATACTCTGCCTAACAATCATGTGGGTATCAGACGTCCCAAAAGCACTTCCCTCTAGTCGACCATTGCGTTGCTGAGTTGTCAGCTCGTAAAAGTCAACACGAACTACCTACACATCAATGATTCCATGGCTGACGACGCCCTCTCTCTTCAGGGTGCAAGGTCATCGTAAATGTAAAACTTTGCTCTAATAAGAACTATACTTTCATCATAATGGCGAGTTTAAGCTCCCGGTAAAGCCGTTGGATTCATCATGACAACCCTTGATGAGAAGCCCAGCCACCCGACTAATTAAAATCCCTGACGTTCAGCCACCTCAAAATCGCGAATCCTTCCCCTTAACGCGAATACACTTCTCCCCCCAGCGAACGATAGCTAGAGCTAGATGTTTCAAATAATTTTTTACTCGCTTAATAAAATCCCATCTACTTTGTTTGCGTTGTTGAAGGCCAATGTGAGCTTCCAGAAGCAATCGCACTTAGACGGAATTATGTAGTTACCGGGTATAGTGGGGCTCACTCCCCACGTCATTCAAAGAGTAGCTACGTTGCGCTATGGGATTCATGACAACCATCACTGAAACCACTATATTCAATATGGCTACTGCAGCCACGTACCCTCAAGGAACCTCGCTTGATATCCGAGTTGAGGACTTCCTGGATGACAAACTCCAGTCTTTCGATGATATCGAAGAACTGGACACACTTCTTGAGAATGTCGAGCTTCAACGCAATCAGCTGCAATCGCAGCTAGACACAGCTGTCAAAGAGCTCGAGGAGACCCGGCGCACAGCCGACGACCGCCAAGGCTCGCTCACCGCTCGTATACAGGAGTTCCAAAAGCTTCAGGAGAGCATTGATCTCCGTGCCCAGATCTATGCTGCCTCGGATGCACCCGATCAGGCCATCGAGCGCCTCAAGTCGCCTATGAACAAGATCAAGGCTGTCGAGCGGGCCCAAAATTATCTTATTCTCTTGCAAGATACTGAGAAGCTGCGAGCAGGAGCAAAGTCATTTCTGCCCCAAGATCCTAAGGGCGCATTAGAACCTTACATTAAGCTGAAGCAACATGTACTCAAGTTGCAAGACCTACCGGGCCAAGAGGGTTTGCATCTTGTCGCCTACGCCGAGAATGTGGCCAGCTCGCTCTGGGATGACATTAAGTCCACCATGTCTGGGGAACTCGAGGAAGTCTTGAAGAAGAGAAAATGGCCACGGGTCGAAACGGATCTGCAGATGGACGAAGAATGGATTAATTGCATCGAAAAGCTCATCGATCTGCAAAAGCCAGAGATAGCGCACACCGATAAGCTCGTCACACTGTTGCCATTCGAGATCATGGCTTCGATCTTTGTTTCTGAGTTCCGTTTCCACTTCCTTAGTGACAAGCCGACGAGCGGCCCGCAAGCATTTGGAACACACTGTCTTCCGTGGTTCATTGCACTTGTTGAGAAATGGGAGGACTTCTTCCGAGACAACCTTGGCTATCTCCTCGCGGAGAAGTTCCAAGATACCGCAGTGGCAACCAATCTGGCTTACATCGATCCTGTTTCTGCATTGATTACTGCTCTTTTGCCAGTGTTGAAAGAGAAGACTTCTCAGGTCGCACTAGAAGCTATCAAGAGCCCGTCTTTCTTGAGCAGTTTCATGTCCCAGCTAATGGCGTTTGACGAGAATATTCGTTACAAGTTCAGCTACGACGGCGGCGACGTCGAGAATGGATGGTCTGGATTGACCGCATATATCCTTGACGATCACTTCGACACATGGTTCAAGGCCGAGAAAGACTTTGCTCTTGAAAGATACAATACCATTATAGATTCACAAGACGCCCGTAACATAGATTACGATTATGCGTTACAGGGCAAGATGAAGCCAACGTATGCTGCTGTACGAGTCACCGATCTCCTGCGGTCGGTGACAAGCCAGTACGAGAGAGTCCGCACTTTCAAGCACAAGATCCGATTCTTGATCGGCATCCAGCTCGAAATCTTAGATGCTTATCATGATCGTCTCCGAGACTCGCTCCAGGCTTACCAAAGTATGTCTACCACCTTTGGCCGTACCCTGGCTGCGAACAAGGAGGATCTTGCCATCTTAGAAGGCACGGGTGCTTTTGAAGTGCTATGCAAGGTTATTGGCAGCGCGGACCACATCGTCAATACCTTGAAAGACTGGAGTAATGAAGAGGTATGCTGCGCAATCCACGTTTCAAAGTTATGTTCTGACATGTCTAGTTCTTCGTTTCCTTATGGGATGAACTACAAACTCGTGCCTTGCATAGAGCCAGCCAAGGTAATAACATAACCAGCACCATGAGCTATGATGATGTCAAGGATCGTACTTCTGCTGCAGTAGGAGAGAAGCATGAGGACGGAGCTCTCTTCGACGAGACTGCTACTGCCTATAGTATGCGACGCAAAGCTGCTCAGGAATTGCTCGTCGGTGCGCTTGTCGAGTCTCACAACAAGGCTTTCCGTGCTTACACGACCCGCGTTCAATGGACGACTGTTGGAGAGACAGCCATTCTTGGTAAGTCTACTGGTGATTTTGCTACCATCGAACCTTACCTAACATCCAGATAGATGAGCTTGCCATTACTCCAGAACTGGATGAGCCACTTCGTATCCTCCAACGCAACTTCGATTTCCTCATCAAAGCGCTCTCCACTGCTGTTTTCCGCCGGGTCTGGCGTGAAGCTCTCAGCAAGCTTCAAGATCACTTGTGGTCAACAGTTCTCATGCGCCAATCTTTCACCACCTACGGCGCAACACAATTCCGCCGCGATGGCGTCGCTTTGGTCGCCGTTGTGGAACGCTATATCCCCAGCGGTTCATCTATCCTCGATAGCTTGACCGAGGGCATGCAGCTGCTGAGTCTCCCAGTCGAAGCTGGCGAGGCGGGCGGGTTGACACTCAAGGAGGCAAGCGACCGAGTATTTACGGATAACGAGGAGGCGCGCAAAGTTCTCGAGGAACTGCATCTTGAAGAATTATCACCACAGAGCGCCAGGAATATTCTGCAACGCCGTGTAGAGAACAACGAAAACGTGGGATGGTAAAGAATAGATTAAATTGGGTATATTTTCATACATCTGATTCTCAGATCTATCATTTGTGCTATCTCGTGTTGAACTTCGCCGTAACCCTCTATGATTTCCCTTTTGTTCTACACTGTATTCCTTTTCATTTTTTTATGCATCCAAATAGTAAGTTCGTTTTCTTTTAGGTGATGTTTGCCTTTCTTAGCTGTTAAGAGCTCGCATGGTCATCTCAACAACAATAAATGTACCAGCGCTGACAGGCATGGCTCGCGCAAGAGTAGGACCAATACCCTTGAAGAAACCACCCGCACCCTCAGCACGCCATGTCTTGGCAAAGCAATCTCTCATAGTGCTGTACTTTTGGTTGGCACCATAACCGTCGGTCTGCATCTTGCTCTTGATCACATCGAAGGGGTAACTGGAGAGCCAGAGGACCTCACCAGCAAGACCACCATAGACAGCAATCTTCCAAGCGGGGATATCCTTGCGGTCGACATTGTTGCGGGCAGCGTCGGAGTTCATCATCCATTCAAAAGCAGTAAACCAGGAGCCATAAGCGAATGCCTCTCGCCAGATAGTAACGCACTGGCCGCGGTAGATGCCACTAAGAATACCATTGTGCGCTCCGAGTTTGCGGACGCAGTCGCCAGGGCCATTGTACAAGCGACCAGCACCGTGAGGCTGGCTCTGGAGACGGATACGAATGTGCTCAATGGGGCCGGAGAGGACCGAGTTAGAGATACCGGCGAAAGCGCCCGCAGCGCCGTACTGGGGATATGACAGCTCGGCGCCCTTGTTGCGGTCCTGGAACCAGCGCTTCGCGGCGTTGAAAGCTCCGAACTGAACGGAAACGCAGGCACCGATACCAATGAGTGGTGTGAGTGTTCCCTTGTAGAATGCGAGCGCGCCCTCGTTCTTGTAGATGGTAGTGGCGGCGTTGATGGCGGAGGAGTACTGGGTTGTTGTTTGCAGTCGGACCTTGACAATGTCAAAAGGTTGGCCTAGAAGGAATCTTGTTAGCAATTGATTGGAATCCGAGTTGTTACACAAGTCAGCCCGTGACGACTTTAAGTGAGAGCGGCTCTCACTCATGCCTGTCACCCCGCTCAATCTCACAGAATAATTCTCTGCGCGCGGTACGGTCGTCTCAATCTTCATGGAACGGAGATGATAACTAACATACCGATCAAGACCTGTGCAACTCCTCCAACTGCGCCAGAGAACAAGTCCTTTGCTGTCTGAAGCGCAGGGTTCTGCTTGGCCGCCTCCAACTCAAGAGCGTCCATCTCTTATCTGGTGGGGGTTGTCCTTGTCCTTGTCTTTGTCTTTGTCCTTTCTTTGACGATGGTATCACCCTTTCGATCGCAAAGGGGAAGAAGAGAAAAGAGGAGGAGAGAAACCCAAAAGACAATTTGTGAGAGATAAGAGAGTACTAGAGGTAAATAAGAAAAAGAGAAAGTCAACCCGGGCAAGAGATAAGCTAGGAAAGAATGCCACAGTCTATCTATCGCAATCCGGGGTCGAATTGTCACGGAGAGCGCTCGGCAAATGACGTGCTGGCATTATCAAGCCGGTAACGGAGCCCGGACTGTCGGGGTTCCATTATGGTGAGATAAAGCGATACCAGCGCCATTCGGACCCTGCCCCCGTAATGAATTGGCTCAGAAACGCGGGGACCTCGTTTTTTGGTGCTGCACTAGAGAAATCTCTTATCGGCCTCTTCTCCGGTCACCGTTCGAACTATGTATCCCACTAACAATTAATCTGCTGTTCCTGGTTCCATCGCTGAAGATCTGCTCAATTGGAGGGCCACATGCTTCGAGTTATTGAGCAACGAATTCGGGATCTGCGTTCTAGAACCGTAACAAGCCGATATAAGCAACCTTACGTATATATATATATACACATACATCATCTCCCCAAAGCAAAACTCAGTAAAATCATTCATTATTCTCAAAATCATTGATCTAGATTCGTGTCATAAGCAACAATCGCTTCTATACTTATGAACCACTTTCCTTCTCTTTAGTACCGTCTCACTCCCTGCTTCTCATCTTTTGCATCATTCTGCGCCTGCGCGTGCTGTTCAATAGCCTCTTTGAGCTTCGCGACCACTTCGGGTTGATTGCTGAACGCAGTCATGAGCAGGCTTTCCAGCTCTGCCTCTACCTTCGCGATCGGCTTGACTCCAGGCTTCCGGTTCTGTGAATCATTCATGAGAGCACCCCAGCGATGTGTGAAGTTGTAAATGGACTGGCGTAGCAGCTCATCCAGCTGCTCGTTCATATCCTCAACTGTCAGTGTCTTGGCTGTAACTGACGGCGTGCCTCGTGACCAAAGACTACCTCCAATGATGTTCGAGAAGAATCCGACCCAGTTCTGAGGACTTAGCGTGTCCCAAATGTGAACAAAGTGTTGCATTGAGGCAGCGTGGTTTCTGATATCGCCAATCTCCAGTGATACCAACTCATTCTTAATAATGAGCAAGTTTTTGACCATGAATAGGTCAGGGTCTGTACCAGCCTTCAACGACTGTATCCTAGATTCTGCACGTTGCAGCACCTGAATGGTCTCTCGCACAATGTTGAAGACAACCGAACTATTTTTGGACTATGGAACAATAAGTCAAATGATAATGAATCTCCAAGGAGAGTACTCACTGATCTCTCTTTTGGCATGCAATTCTCATACATGCCCAAGAGTTTGATGGCCTGCTTCACTAGAGGATGAGCATTCGATGATGCCACCCCTCCTACTACAGGGCCAATCTTCAAGGAAGCGTCTTGAAGAGGAGCCTTTGCAATCGTTTTCATAACTTCTGTCTCGAATACTGTATCCGTCAATGGCCAAAGGTGATGTGCGAGGAGTTGTGAAGTGTATTGCTTGCACTTGATGAAGTATGGTGACTCCATGTCATCCAGATCAGCACCAAAGTATTCGTTCGCAAGTAAGCCTACAACGTTACATGTCGTTTCCAACGGCGCCGCCTGAAGAACTGTTTGGAGATTGGTCACTAATGGTGTCAGGTTGCCGGGATGGACAATCGTGGTGTTGATGGACTTGATGGCCTGGAAAACAGAATCTGCTGCTTGTGTCCACACAGGCTCGACTTCAAACAGTTTCATAAAGAGGTTCTCTTCATTGTACATGCGCTCGAAACATTGTTTGATAAAGTTGCGTGACGCTGTTTCCGCGGACAGGTCCTTGACCTCTTTGTTGAATTCTGTAATGTCAGATTGTGTCAATGCCTTGAGGTCGCGATCTCTTGTTGTCAGATGGTTGTGAATGATGTTATTGGCCGTATTCGCGTACGTCTCGAAATGTGTACAAGACTCGTTTCGCTGGCCATATGAATCGTATGCTCGGCGCACAACTTGGTGGACGTTGGGTATTAAGCCGTATGAATCTAACATCATTTCCTGAAAGCGACCATACGCAAGCGCATGACGAGCAGATTCGGACTTGGTAGCAATTATTTGTCGTCCAATTTCAGGAGATACCTTGTCCAATGTGGTCTTGTAACCGTGCTCGAGAAGGTGCAGGGCTTTTGTGAGAAGCGCAGTGTATCGGGCAAGGTAGGTATCGCGATCGCGGTATGAAGCCTAAGTGTGTAAGCGTTGTAATCTTGCAATGATGCACCATCCTTACATGTTCCTCCATGAACACAATACAGGAGTCAATGTTCTCGACCATCTCTCCAAATGATGCATCGTCAACCAATCTACTAGCGCCAGGCGCATTGAGCCGTCTTGTCGCATTGTCGAGGTAAGCATAGTAATGAAGATCGGTTCCGACTTCATTAGCCAACTCTTCCAGCCTTCTTTGTTCTGTCAAAAGTTCCTCGCATTGTGACTGGAAAGTCGATGTTTGCACCTCAACAGAGCCGAACGAGTTAGACAAGGTGGTGAGAAGTTTGAGTGTCGCATTCGCATCATCGATCAATCCGTCTAAATGGCGCTCCGTCAAGGTGAGTTGGTCGCGATATAGTCTGCAGTGAGTCAGAATAACACAGGCAGAGAAGTAGACCCGTGCAGGACTGCATACATATATTCTTGTTGACTGGCGTCTAGTAGTTGGTCGTCAAATGCTTCGAAGGTGTTGGGCTCATGTGTATCAACATCGTTACTGGACTCAGGAAGGAACAAAGCTTCCCATGCCCTGCTCTTCTTATCCGTTTTCTTGGGTCGTGGTTTTGTATCCTTAGACAGCTGCTCCTTGACCACACGATAGAAGTCGGAGTATGAGTTGGCTCGACGGATAACGGTGGGTTCTGGCGGGGTATCGGTATCTTCGATTTCTTCGTAGACATTGGGCATTGGCGCAGGGGTTTCATGTATTTGACCGGTTTCCTGGTACCATTTTGGTGAGCTTCACCCAGCTTGTGGTGGGGTGTCTATTCGTGGGGACATACGTTGGGCTGCTGTAATAAAGACTCCTTGCGACGATGTCCATGACTTTGGCTGTGGCTACTGGAGTGGCTCTTTTTGCTGGTGCCCAGATCGGGCATCATCGTATACCACGAATCCTCATACATGGTGCCGAATAAGCTCAACGGAGCTCAAATTGAAGGAGTTCGCTGGAGCTGGAATTTGGAGCTGGAGCTGTTCTAGTTAGAAGCCACGCAGCGTTGAATGTTAAAGTCGGAGGCGTCAGCTCCGAACCGCCGATGGATTGGACGGCAAGGTGTGGGGATGATATCCGTGCGCTACACTAGCAGCTGAGAGTGCTTGCAGTCTGTGGCGCTTGCTACAGAAGATCTGTGGCTGTGACTGCAGGACCCTGTGGCTGCGCCTGCCACAGTCCAAAGAATTTTGCTGACCATTACCATTAGTTTAGTTCATCTTTACTGCGGGAGCTTGAGCTCTATGACCTCACAACCTTTTCTCGATCATTGGGAGCCAACATTGGATTTATCTTTTTGATGCAACTTGATCTGTTCAACTGAAGATCTTGTCAGTTGCATTGACTCAGATTGTGCATTTTCAAGTGTCTGTGCCCATCATGAACGTTTCTCGAGCTGCTCTCAGGCGGGCTGCTATCCGCTCCCAAGTTCGCCAGCCTATCACCACTTTCCAGCGTCAATGGGTTCGCTACGCCCACGACTATGGCAGCGAATATTCTGAGCCTCCCTCCAACCGCGCGGGCAAACTCATCAGTCTTACAGCTGTCTTTGGATTGGCTGCTGCTGGAGTTTACCTTTATCCTAAATTGACTGGAGCATCCACCTCGGCTGCTGAAGATGAGAAGAACCAAGCTCCAGTCAAGGCTGAGATCGAGTTTGAGAAGCCTCGCAAGAAGGTCAAGTCCAAGGAAGAGAATCGGGATCTTATCAGTTCACAACATGCGCAAGTCAAGCATAGTTGGGAGCACCCTGGAGTCTATGCATGGGGCTCCAATGTTGGCAAGGTCATCGATCCGAAATCTAGTGAAAAATATGTCAAAGTACCTCGAAGGATATCCTACTTTAACGACCAGGTCCTTCGAGATCTCAAATTGACGTCCATCTTCGGTGCAGCCGTTACTGAGAAGGGTGATTTGGTTCAATGGGGTCTTGGTTACAACCAGAATGACCCTTCCCCAGTTCCTACACTTACAGGCAAGGACATCGTCAAGATTGATGTTTCGCTTGACCGAATCATCGCTCTATCGCGAAAGGGTGATGTCTATTCCATCCCAGCGTCTCGCAATGACCAGGAAGGTGGCCTTAAGGAGGAACAGCAGAAATCTTCCTGGTCTATCTGGGGATCTGGTGACGCGCGGGAGAACATCCATTTCCGCAACTTGACACCATCCACTCTCGCATATGGCGAAAGCGTGAAGGACATTAGCACCGGACAGGAACATTGTCTTATGCTTACCTCAAAGGGACGTGTTTTCTCCGCTGCGGCTAGTGCTCTCGAGTTTCCTTCCAAGGGGCAGATGGGTGTTGCTGGCCTAACCTGGCACAACAGGCCTAAGGGTCCTTACGACCAGCCTCACGAAGTTGCTACTTTGAAAGGATTTGAGGTGTCGCAAATTGCTGCTGGCGACTACCACTCTGCTGTTCTCGACAAGACTGGGCGTATCTTTGGATTCGGCGATAACTCTTTTGGACAATTGGGAATTGATACCGACTACGGTCTCTCAGTTTCAGAAACCCCAGTCATGCTTCCTACAAATATGTCATATGCCAGCACCGGACTCATACCAACGGTTACATCTATAGCAGCAGGCGGAAACAACACTTTCTTCACTGTGGACGCAAAGACCTCTACAGTTCCTGGCAGCAGAAAGGCTCTTACCCCAGCAAGGAGGCTCCCACCTGTGACCACCGACTTGTGGGCTTGTGGCCAAGGAGTTTACGGAACATTGGGTACCGGTCGATGGTCGCATGTGTCTGCCAAGCCGACCAAGGTGAAGGGTCTCTCGTCTCTCTTCGAGTTTGACGAGAAGACCAACACGATGTGCCCTATCAGGCTCAAGTCCCTGTCAGTTGGCGCTACCCATTGCTCGGCTATCATGGACAACGTGACCGAGTTGTCGGTATCGAGCCAAGGTACAGAGAACGAGACCAACTGGGGTGCCGATGTCGTATTCTGGGGTGGCAACGAGCACTATCAGCTTGGCACTGGTAAGAGAACCAATTTGAACGCGCCAGCATACATCGCGGCTCTGGACAGTCCCGCAGATGCTCGTAAGGAAGGCACAGAGGGTTTCCATCGACTGTGCGTCACTCCTCGCAAAACAGTCCGCCTGGATGGTGGAAAAGGCCGAAAGGTATCTTTGGAGCAAAAGGTCGAGTGTGGCAAGTACGTGACTGGCGTTTACTCTGCTGTTTAAGACGACAAGCCATAGGGCTCAATTTGTAAGAACACCACTACTGTATTATCAGAAACATATAATCATGTATTGTATCTACGAGGACACGGTACGGCGTTGGGCGGAATGCCAGCTATGAACCTTCTTTTCTGCGAACTTATAATCTGCTGCTTGCAAAAAGACTGAATAAAATGAATCTTATGTCTCCATTAGGCTATCGTATGTTAGCTTCGTCAGATCTCCCTGTCAGATTTCTACAGGGGCATGGATAAGTCCTATTATAGTAGGAACTTGGACCAATATGGATGGGAATGGAGTTTAATTTGGCCTCCGCAATGCAAGTGGATAGGTAGGACTGCTGAAGGAATCGACTTGCTGATAAAAGGGATGAATAGTAAATGTTGGTTATCATCCGGTAGGTTTCCTAGATACGACTGAAGGAGTTGATTGATCGGACCAAAATCCGTTGTCCGTTGACCAAAATAGAAACAGTCTGTAGGTAGACAACCTATAGCCATGTCGTCCAACAGCCGCCACGCTACTAAAATTATCCTGCCCGCGCTTTAGTCTACAGCAGTGTGAAAGGTACTGTACGTACAGGGGCAGAGGGGAAAAAGAAATTTACTAGACCAGGTACCGTGGAACTATCGACTCTAGATTGCCATCCAAGATAAATTGAGTGCATGATCAGCAACGTTGGATTTGCCCAGAGCCACGGGATTGGGTACTTTATGTACGTGTCCTAATAATAAAAAGGAATGTTTTTGGAAGAGATCTGTCAAATATCATCAAAGGCAAGACCATGAGATTGATCACTTGCAGATCAGGCCCTGCATCCACTGTAACAAGGCCCTTACAACTGCCGTAATTCAGGTAGGTATGCCCTAAAGGAAAGGAAAGTACAGAGTATAAGCGGGCGCGATCAGACACTTTCTTTCCCCACGTTCCACCTCTTGCAGTCTTTTTTCTCTGACGTGACGTCTTTTTTTGAGACTCACGTTCGCATCCATTACTTGGTCACGTCGTCACGTCACGTCACTCGTTCCTGGCCTAAAACGGCACCACTCACTCACTCACTCACTGTAGGTAGTAGATATTCTTGCCTAGTTTCATTTATTTTATCACCGTCGTCAAAACCTTCATTTCCTCCCCTTCCTTATACTTCTTTTGCTTACTCTCCTTTTGTCTACATACTTCCTCCCCTTTCTGGTCTCGTCATCTTTTCGCCTCCTCGTAACCTACTCTAGTACATACGGCACTGTACTGCACTTGACTTGCGCCCCATAGCCCACACGCATCTGACCCCTGCCCTGTCTGGCCTCCACCAGCCAGGAAGACCCGACGACACTATTCCTCTTCTTGGGCCCAAATCTCCGTCGTCTCTGCTTCTTATACTTGGGCGTCCGCCGCTGGTCAGCCCTCTGCTGAAATTTGTGACAAGTCCCTTCTACTGGTGCAGCTTTTGCTTCTCCTTGGGGACCTCACGCCAGTCTTTCCAGTATCCCGACGCCATGGACAGGATCCCCAAGTTCAGGCGCAAACCTAAGAAACCTACCATCGAAACCTCCGTCGAACGCTCCAGCAGCGACACTGCCGACAGTATTGCCAGCTCCGAACTGCAGGCCGCAAACCTCCAGTTGCAACTACAGCAAGGACAACAGCCTCAACCACAGAAGACCAAATTCTCCAAGAGAGCAGCTTTCAAGAATTTCCGGTTGCGTAGCTCTGCTAAGAGAGCGCGCGACAGCCCACCCGCCGAGTTGCCTTCCAGCCCTCCTCCGCCGGCCGTCGTGAGCCACGACGGCGTCAAGAGTCGACCCGTCACGGCCGAAGACGATGTGCCAGGCAATAATCATGGGGCACAGCCCCGAATTCCTGCCTTCCTAGAGTCTTCATTGCAAAGTACGAAACTGGATAAAGAGTGACAGGTCCGTTAATAAAATACTAATGTCTAATAGATATCGACTTCAAATTCCAGGAGTTACAATGGGCCGAGCGCGAGCGAGTTCAAGAGGGTACAAGAAACGAGGCAGACCAGGATTTCAAATGGGGTACTTTCAAGCAAGTCGATGTTCAGGAAAAGGGCGCGATGGATCGCTACGTCAACATCAAGCCATGGAATCACAACCGAATCAAGCTCCAGGTGCCTGAGCAAGAACTTGACTATGTCAACGCCTCAGAGATTACTGTTCCTTCGGTCTCCGATCCGGATACGGAGCCGTTGCGGTATATTGCTATGCAAGGGCCGACCATTCCCTCGATTGACTACGTCTGGCGCATGATCGCCGAACAAATGGCTTCGCCAGCTGTTATCGTGCAGCTTACAACCATGGCAGAAGGCGGAGTTGTCAAATGTCACCAATACTTTCCTGATGACGAAGAACAACCAACCTGGACTTTGAACGAACATGATGCATGGAATGACAACTGGCAAGCCCAAGTCACGTACGATTCGTACGAGGAGCTGGCCGAAGGTGCCATTGAGAAGCGTAAATTACTCATGCGCCTCAACGATGAAGAAGAGCCGCGCGTTGTGTGGCATCTTCTTTACCGGCGATGGCCTGATTTTGGAGTGCCCGAGCTCGAGGATCTTGACGGGTTCTTTGAACTCATGCAGCTGTCTCGCGAACTGAGTGCACCCACTAATCCACGGATAATTCACTGCAGTGCTGGCGTTGGTCGAACTGGTACGTTCATCACTCTTGAGCATCTCATGCGTGAGCTTGAGTTGGGGACCTTTGAGAATTATGACGAACCAGATGAGGGCCCCGACCTGATATTTGAGACTGTCGACCTTCTCCGAGAACAGCGTGTGGGTATGGTCCAAGGTCGACCTCAGTTGTTGTTCATTTATCAAGTCATGCGAAAACTGTGGCAAGACAAATATGGCGTCGACGAAGAGGGCAATGAACCTGCAGCTAAGAGACTCGAGGTGGGCGACCCTTTCGTTGATGGCTCAGCGCCAGCTTCAACGTAGACCAATCAAGGTACTGCCGTCACAAGATGAAAGAAGTGGTCGTGGATGTTTCTTGTTCAGCATCTGTTGTAAGGATGAAAATCAGTTTAAGGGGCTTATAGAGACAAACTCGAGGCATGAGACACGCGGTAATGTTAAGGTTGTAGTTGGGATAAAGGCTTTCTCGACGGTCGCTGGGTTTTGGCGAGAATGTCGGGGTTTGCTAATATTCCATTATGAGTTTCGGGGCACAATTTGCTTGTGTGTTTATATGATATTGCTGGGGAATGTATGATCAAGCATGGAAGGGGTTCAGGGGTAATGATATCCATACATAGAGCTCGCATCTCGTAATGGAGAGATGACGATGACACAGGAGCACTCAAGTCAGGAAAGACTTGCGGAGGTTTTTATTTAGTATTCATGATACCACAAGTACGAATAGGGATTGGTTGTGACTGGTAGCTATCTAACACATCACATTCAAATACGTACGTAATGAAACTCCAGCGCACACGATGTGAACACTCTAAATATGTTTGAACGTCGTGAATATGAGAAACAGCTTTTGTATTATGGTTTCGAAGACTTTTTCCTATGTATTTTAACCTGAGTTAATTGATAGTGATCTTGGTATCTAGGTAGGTATTGTTCCGGCCGTGGCGCCCATATCTGTATCAACTTCATTACCACAATATGCTCTACTTAATTCGAAAATGCTTCAAAACAACGAAAATGGCAACCTATATAAGCAAATAATCAAAAACTTAGGCGCTAATCACCAGTGTAACAGTCTCCTTCTCCTTTTCAGTGACAGTGACAGTAGCCTGGTCCTTGTCTGTGACTGTCACGGTGAAGTAGACGGATACAGTAGGTGTCCCATCCACAATGATGGTTGTGGCATGCGCATCATTGCCAGTGCGCGTAACAGCGTCGGGCTTCTTGTCAGCCTGGCTGTCGGCGTTGGCTTCGGTGGCCGCAGGAGCAGGAGCCTTTGTTGGCTTGTCAGGAATAGGAATGAGTTCTACAGATGTAGGCTTGTCATCACCGTCATCACTGTTATCGTCGCCGTCCTTGTCCTTGTCATCATCATTATCATTGTCGCCATCATCACCACCTGATGGGGCAGTGGGCTTGGCTTCGTCAGGCTTCTTGATGGACTTGGTCAAGGTTGTGCCGCCTGGGAGATTGACTGAGGTGGCGCTTGGCTCAGCAGGAGGAGGAGTTGTGGGCGGGAGGTCCTCATAAGCCTTGGTGGGTTGAGGGTTGGAAGGTTCTTGCGGGTTGGTCTGGGGAGGCTTCTCCTCATTTGGTTGAGATGGCAATTCTTGGACAGGTTGAGACTGGGCTGGTTGAGAAGGACGTTCCGGTTCCGGTTGGGAGGGTTGCGGAGAACTAGGCTGCGCAGGCTGTTCTGTGACAGGTTGACTTGGCTGCTCCGGAGCTGGTTGAGTTGGTTGTTCAGGAGCAGACTGGGTAGGCTTCTCAGGCAGAGGCTGTGTCTGTGTGGGTTGCTGATATTCAGGCTGAGAAGGCTGCTCGCCGACAGGCTGGGATGGCCTGGTGGGCTGGGCTGGCTGTTCCTGGGCAGGTTGACTAGGCTGCTCCTCAACTGGCTCGCTAGTAGGTTCAGGGCCTGTACCATCATCGACAGTAACGATAGTGGTAATTGTCACAACAGGAACTTCAGGTTGCTCTTGAGCTGCAGAAGTAGGTGCTGGTTGACTGCCCTGATTTCCGTTACTAGGGGCAGTGTTCTCATCGCCGCCTCCAGGGGTTCCCCCGAGGATCTTAGCCGCAGTGGCAGGATCCTCACAGATTATCTTGATACCACCCTCAACGTTGTACAAAGGGAGAGCAAAACACTCCTCTCCCTGAGTTTCACAAGAAAGAAGCTCGAAGGTGCCATTGTCAGCACATAGAGCCATCTGTCCGTTGATACAAGCAGCTTGGCCCTTGGTACACGCAGTTTCAGGAGTGAGCTTCGCGAAATCTTCGTTGTACTTTCGAGCATCAACTACGTTGCTAGCGTAAGCTGGAGCGGGAATTGCACTCGTGCCTGTAGGAACTTCGGTATTGATTGTAGGCACGCCATTGGCTGGCGAGCCTGTGGGAACAACCTTTTCTACTGACGAAGTCTCTGGGGAAGAAGGGTTCGAAACCACAGCGGTAGTTGAAGGTCCGATGGGTGCTGCGGGCTGTGTGTTGGAGCCAGGGCCTGGATACTGGGGCATAGCATTTGAAGGAGCAGGAGATGGTTGTTGGATTGCTGAGGTGTCTGCCGGGGCTTCAGGTTGCTCGATTGCAGATGTAGCGGGAGTCTCAGGCTGAGCCGGTCCTGGAGTCGGGTCAGGATTCTGGGGTTCGACAGGTGCTGAGGTCTCAATAGGAGAAGTCTCTGCAGGCGCATCAGGCTGTTTGCCTCCAGAAGTTTGCACAGGAGGGTATGCCTGCTTGTCCTCAGATGTAGGAGCAGGGTTGCCAGGCTGGACAGGTTCGGAAGCAGGAATTTGGCTCTCAGGCTGAGCGACCTCTGAAGTTGGTACAGGTTGGGCCTGAGCGTCAGATGTAGTCTCAAGCTGCGGGTCCTTTGGCTGAGCTACAGAAACGGTCTCAGTAATAGCAGTGGGCTTTGCCTCTGCGGCTGAAGTCTCCGGAACATCTGCTGCTGGTGTGGTAGGAGGGGTGGGGTAGATGTTGGAAGGATGCTTGGGGTTGATAGGGAATGCAGTATCGCCAGGGGCCTGCGTTGTGATGTATTCGCTAGGAGTTGGTTGATACGCAAACGTGGTTGTCACATCCTCGACGGGTGTAGTCTCGGGCTGCTCGTCTGCGGGAACAGTTGCTTCAGGGGAGGTTGCTTCAGGGGAGGTTGCTTCAGGGGAGGTTGCTTCAGGGGCTGCGGTCTCTTGGATAGCACTTGGCTTGGTACTCTCTCCCTCTGATGGTTGCAGTGTACCAAGATCAACAGTCGAATCGAGGACCCTTGTCTCAGTCTTCTCTGGCTTTTGAGCAACCTCGGTGGTGGGAACCTCGGGAGCAGCAGTAGTGGCCTCGTTGACCGGTTTATAGGTCGGGGCCTCACCCGCTGAGCTTGGAATCTCCTTTGTGGTCGGGCCAGACTCGGTAAGTACTGCAGTATCCTCAGGAGGTGGGTACTGAGGCTGATCAGCCGCCGAAGTTGGCGCTTGAACTTCTGTAGCTGGATCCTTGGGAACGATAGAGGTTGTAACAACTGGTGCAGAGGGGTTCTGGGTGAAAGTCGGCTTGTTCGCAGGCTCTTCTTGCGTAGGTTGCTCAACTGCACTCGTTGGCTGGGGAGCATCATTGGTTGGTTGGACCGGAATGACCTCGATAGGTTCAGGCAGGCCAGAGTAGGGGTTGTTTTTCTTGTCATCGCTCGGGCTATTTGAAAGCAGTGGGTTAGGATTGGGAGTCGAGTTGAGGGTCTCGAATATGGGTCGCGGCGTAGTTTGATCGCCGCTGTCCGATCTAGCATATATAGTCAGATATGGCGCTTCATGCTCTGTCTTCAAGTCCAGTTCATACCCATATCCGTCGTGGGCCGCAGTAGGGGCTTGCGAGTTTTCCATTCTAACATCAAGGAAAACGCCAGGGTTTCTTTTTTCTCTGCCAGTCCACATAGGGCCAGCCTGCGCGGACTGGGCAGCCAAAAGGAAAGAGATGGCTACAGCGAGCCTCATTTTATTATACCGCATGATGAAGGATAAATCGATATAGAAGTAGTAAAAGGAAAGAGTGTTTTCTCGTGAGATCGGAAAAGATATGGTCGTGTCGTGTTTCTCGTTTGTCGTTGGTACGTGAGTCAAAGCCTCGTGTAAGTTGCAGTGATAGTATGACGAAATGAAAAGATAAGTTTGTCGAAATGCTTCCTCCGAGATCCAAATAGATTAAGAGTCAGTAAAGCCAAACAATGGCGTTTATCTGTGAGCAACAATTCACTTGTTCAATACCCTGAAACCGAGACACACAAACTGAGTACAAGGAAAAGCCGGCCTTGTTAACACAGAATGGATAAAGGGAATGACGAACAGGGGAAGCGAACAGAGCTATGAAAGAAAGATGGAGAGATAGTATGAAAGAGAGTCACACAAAGAAAGAGAGATAGAGATAGGAAAATAACTTGACAAAAGGAAAAGAAAAGGGAAAAGCTGAGAGTTAGAGTCAGAGAGTGTGAGTGTTGTAGTAAGAGTGAATCCATTCAAAGTTGGGAAGGTAGAGCCAGTGTATATGCAATGCAGTACCTCCTTCCCCCCAAGACCCCAGGAACAATCCATAACCAATTAGCGCCAGGAAAAGACGATGAATCGACTCACAGGGAGTCTCATCTCGTATCGAATCTGATCGATTTTCACGGCAGCAAACTACTAGACTAACCTGGTCACCAACTTAGACTCCTTGCCATGGATCCATGATCCCCAGTCAGAGTCTGAGTCTGAGTATCACGACGCGCCCAACCCAAGCAAAGACCCCAGCAACTCACTCAAATAGAAATGGACCCAAGTAAAACATTTCCCACATATAAAAAAAGAATTCTCCAACCTTCTCAGCCAATCGCTCTCGTTTCGTCATTCTCAAGTTATACGGTGAAAGACTGGCTCTAAGCGCTCTGTTTCAACCGCTTATGCGCGGCCTGTTCCCATTGGTTCCCCATCTCCACTACGGCCCGGCCTTACTGGGGTTCAGTTGCCAATCGTCGCCTCTCCACTGAACCGCCATGCGGCCTTACGGTGCAAGTACAAGCCTTTTTTAGTGTTTGTTACAGGGGGAGCCGGGGTTCGTGATGCCCTCATTTCTGGCCTTGCTTTGCCTTGGCTTAACAACGGGAGATTGACATGGTCATGATCATGGTCAAGATCATGCCGTATTTGGACTTGGTCGACCCATATATGGCCTTTCAGTTCTAGACCAGATCAGCCATTTTAATTTCCTCTTTGGATTCTCTTCCTTGACTGGCCAGACAAGAATAGACTCCCTCCAGAACCGTCTTCCTGGGTCTCCAGATCATTTGACGATAGCCGCCCGTCATTAGCAAATAACCCTGACGGTACTGGGAGGCCGTGGCTTAGTTCTTAGTCGTCAACTACAAAAGAGATAGATCCCTTTTCTTAACTTTGCATTACTTCTTGTGCTACTATTGTTTCAGCTACCCAACGCCTTATTCATGTTATACAAATCCAGGTATCCATGCATGGGTATATGGTATACACTAAGCGCCGCCGCGTCTAAATGCCACCTTTCTGCTTTTGTCTATGCTCAAAGTACAACAAACCCTTCCACAAGCCAAGCTTTGTATCCAATTCACTACGCCACCTGGCCTCGAGATGATGATGTCTCTTCCCTTTCTTCTTCCTCCTCCTCGTCCTCCTCTATCATCTCGTCCGTATCCTCGGAAAACACCCTTCTTCTGAGATCATTGACAGCATCACGCTGCTCTTTCGAAGTCTTGTGCTCTGTGACTGTCCAATCTATGTTCAGATCTTGGACATCGGTAATCTTGTTATTCCTGTAATGGAGAAATCGTTCACGGGCCCAGGTTGAAACGTCCCTCAGCTCCTTCACGCCGTTGCCATGGCTTTCGATGTACTTGTCCACTACCGTGTCATCCGGCCACTCCCATACTTTGTTCTCCATAACCCCCTCAAAGACTTGCTTGACCTTTCGACGTCTGATCAGAGGCTCCGCAAATGCACGGAACGCACACAACGTCTCAATCATGTCCAAGTCTTGCGGCAGCTCCCCCATGTTCTGTATCTCTTCTTGAAGCTCTGGCAAGCTCCACTCCCGGATGAGCCAGTTCATCATGTCTGACATCGCCCTGACTTCCCCTGCAAACGCCAGCGCCAACATCAAATTGTGGGCGACAGATGGCATCACTGGATCCCTTCGCGCTCGCATCATGTCCACGTGTGACACGTGTAAACTATCTGCTGGGCGTGATCCCTCTTTTTCCTTCAAGACAACGGAGTAGAACAGGCCCATCAAGCGTTCCCCAACAATTTCGAACATCGACAATGCCGAGTGCTCTGGTGCATTCCTGATGTACTTAGTGTTCTTACCGGCCTCAATGGCCTGGGCCTCGTAATGAAGCGCGAACGAGTTGCTGTCCGCCTTGTCTGTTGGTAGAGTCTCTGCCAACTTCTCCACCTCTCTTCGCAAGATCTTCCGTAAAGTTTTGGCGAGCTCGCTAACAATAACCAGGTTCATGGACTTATCGACATCGATATGATCCACGACATATAACCACAGGCGGAGCTGTGCCTCAAGTGTAAGTTGTAAGCGTCCATGGTGCTGCGCAAGTTGTTTTAAGATAGGCGCCCACACATAGGATGACCAATTAGCATTGCTGCCGCTCAGGCGACGCTCTGCGAGCCGGATAGCACGTAAGAGATTCCTACCACCAAGATTAGGGGTCTTGGAGAGGAGTTCCATATAGGCTGAGAACAGCGGTAATGGGATTTTCCTCAATTGATTAGGCGAAGGAGAGGCCGTCGTCAAGGCGTGGTAGTTCTTTCGAGCAGTGCTGCCATCCTCTAAATACCGATGGCCTGCAGCGACATTCTCAGCGTTAGAAACCAAGATGCGAAGGCACTGTTCGTCCGGGCGTATGCCGTCTTCTCTCATCATGCTATACAGTTCTCCTGGTGTCGGAGGCTGCAGTCGCAACTTTTCCAACTCTGTCAAGTTTTTGTCTTCATTCGTGGGATAGTTAAGATGATTATCTCCGGGCAATGTGCCGCGACGAGGATCAGCTTCCCTGGCGTATAACCTTTGAAACATGGCGGTATATTCGAGTACCCCAGGCTTCATGCCCGGCTCCGGGGGATTGTTGAACCGCTGCCATGCTTCATGAGCATTCCTGGTCGCCCTGATCGATGCTGCCCAAGCTGACACCTTCCGGGCTGTGTTGATTTGCACCCGCTGTTGGATTGTAGGACTGCCATCAGGAGCCAGGCCGTATAGAATATCGATGACTTCATCGACCTCCTGTTTAGGAAATCCCGCTTCCTGCATCATCATTCCTGCTCGTACAACGCGAGACCAACTTTCCTCGGCCTCCATGGCCTCATCGATACCATCCGCTGGTACCAGGTACGGGGGCCACGACTCTGAGTGTCGAGATGCGGCATGTCGTTCATCCATATTCTTAGGCATTCCAGCCAGAACAGCTCTGATGGCCTCAAATCCGTTTCTGTCTACCGACAAGGGTTGCGGGAGACTATCAGACATCGCCAGAAGGATATGTTGGGCCGCCCAGATGTACGCATATGGTATCGCCTTGTGCTCCGCCCCAGATCCCATCCGAGAAGCGATAGTTCTGAGTGAATCATTGAAGAATCTGCATTGCGCATGGTATGCTTCTGCCGTGGATTCAGTCGCCGGGGTTATGTCCGATGCGCCGTGAGAATTGGCTCCCAGCTCTACAATAAACTCTGCCATTATCTCAGCGAGAACAATTAAACGCCTCGGTTCTATGCGACGACAGTGGAAAGCGAGCCGTTCCATATGCTCCATAACCTCTTTTGGTGCGAATTTCTGCATTTGAGTGCGTGCACGCCCCTCGATGTACAATCTCACATCCGTAATTCGTTTCTTCTCTGCCGTAGTCTTCAGCCTCCTTCCGAAGTATTCCAGTAAATTATCCAAGGTTGAGACTTGTTTGATCCTTGATGACAATCTTGACACATAGCTGAAAATGAAGCCAGGCTTCGCACTCGAATCTGCCAGAAACAAGTGACATCGCTCTTCGTCAGTTCTGGCGAAAAGAATATCGACGTATTGGTTCAGGCGTTCTTGCGAATGTCCGTTGTACTCCATCACACCCATCAAACGCTTCCATTCCTCTTCTGGGTGCAGGGCCTTGCCGACTTCTTCCATGCCTATCGGATCGGCTGCTACTTGTCGTCGAATATGCATTTGCAACAACACAATAGGTAGGCGCATACTTCGAATCCCGGCGACGTTTCTCTGTAACGATGGATCCGGGTCGGTTATTGCAATATATCTGCGGAGTAAAGTGGGAGGACTTAGTTCTGCCCATCTTTTTTGCATATTTAATCTTCGCTCTATTCGGTCGCGCATGTTATTCAACGGTAATGTGAATTGTTCAGCATCTGTGTCTTTTCGATCATTGACCAACTTTCGCTTGAAATCAGGGTTCAATGAGGGTCGGTCAACCTCCATGCGACGCTGCAGTATCGCAGCTTCAACCTTCTGGGCTTCTGGGCTAGTGACATCTTGTCGATCTCGGTCTCGCTTCAATTGGATTTTAAGCTCGGCCTTGGATGGAAGTCTATCATGACTGCGGCGACGCTCTGATATTACAGCTTCGATGCTGTCGAGTATGGAAGATGACCGACGAGACTGAATGGAACTTGGGTAGTAGGTAGTCTAGAAACAACAGAATTGTGAGCTCCAGGTTCTTGAAATTGGGTTCGAAAACTTACCTTGGCTTGGGTTACCACATGCTGCGACGCCTGCCATCCATGCCTCAGCTCCCGGGTTGCACTTCTCAGCATCTCTCCCTCATTTCTTCCAGGCTAGCTCAATGGCTTAAACAGGAAGATATTATAAGAGAACTCGGTGATGGGAGGCAGATAGTGCGAAATGACGTGGGAGGGAAATGATTGATTGTTGTCCACCAAACTTTCTGTATGCGTCAATCGGGTTTATCGGATTATCAGGTTTAGTTTTAATTGGCACTCAACTTACCTACCTAGCCAGCCATTCCGAGGTTTCCCCAGTCCCATCATGACAGGCCCTGCTACTATAAATGATCTGATCAAGTTGAGAATATAATATTGCTGATAGTTTTTCTAATTGTTTTGTCTCTCTTCTGTGATAACATTAATGAATTGTACTTTTTTTTGTCCCTTCTTTTTTTAAAGGTTGTGATTTCGCTACGTACTTCGTTGTCACTCAAAGACCGATATCATGCCTACTATCCATCACGATTCTATCAAAAAGCATTGTACTTTTCCTATTTTTGCTGCTTTCTTTTATATACTTCGGTATTTCATAGACACATAGTACAGCGGCGCAGGGACTTGTAATTCAATCACCTTGTGACTTGCCCTTCTTCTTCTCTTCATCTTCTTCTGCCTTGTCCTTTCGCTTCTGTACCACCTCCCAGTTGTAAACTCTAGCTACAGCGACCTCCATGGTCTGGACCTTGTCAGTAACAATTCAGGGCGATGAGAGGAGCTGTATAGCATACCGTAATCTGCTCGCGAAGAAAGTCCAAGTCCTCTTCGCAGTTTGACAAGCTTGTCTTTGCTGTCGAGAGCTTAGAGCTCAGTAGTGTCTCCGCCTCATCTATGGGGTATGAGAGCATGACGTTGGCCTAAAATTAAACGTCAGCTTCATGCTGATAACTTCGATAGCGGTTGTCTTACTCCAAGCCAGATATAGACCTCCTCAGTTGCGGGTATCTTCGCCTTTGAATACAAAGTGTCGTTAAGCTCGAATGTTGTTTCTATCGCTTCATCATCGTCCTATGACTTGAATCAATACTGCTGTGCATGTACGTATGCTGCACGTGCGCACCTTTCTTAGCTTGAGAAACTTGACCGAGTCGAGAGTCTTCTGAATATCAGGAATCTTGTCCTTAAGGCCGCCCATTCGCTTCTGTAGGTTCATCTCCATGAATTGGTATTTCCTACCCCGCCATGCTCGGTCAGCGCCAGTTCTATGTCGAGCTGCATGGAGCGAGCTTTTGAGGGCATGCATTGTCCCAGAGCTCCAGGCGATTGTAAACTCACGATATCATCTCTTGGAAGCTGCGGAGAGTGGGTTCGACGTCATCTCGTGTGGTAACATAGTCCTCGACCTTATCGACAAACGGGGCATAGGGGATGCCCCGCGGATTGGTAGGTGTAGCATCTTTACTATTTGGTATCAGTTTCTGCTTGTTTTTCTCGTATCTAGATGCGAAGGGATTATCTCTTGGTCTGACCTTGTTGCTGCTTCCTTTCCTTTTGATGCCATCTTGTCGGTGCTGTACTTTCAAAACCAAAATGAGGTACCTGCTGTCTTGAAGCTGCTAGGCGTGGGCGGGTTTTGCGACTGGGCGACATTTCGTCAGTGGGGTCTCTCGTCCCTCACCTGGCTTCGGTGAGCGGTGAAGGTGGGGCATTCACCTTGAATTCTATAAAACAGAGTCTCTATCAGCAACATTTAACAAGCTCGACCTATACAAGAAATTTTGGACAATACTGAAATCTAAGTGCTGAGCTACTGATATAAAGATGTTTTACAGAATCGCCTGAAACAGAACAAGAAAGAAGAACAGGAAGTATTGAACTTGAAACAGCTTCTTTTGGCAAGTATTATAACTACTATCCAGATATCATGATTGGAAAGATAACAAGCAATATCTCTTGCTAACTCTTGATGAGCCGGGATTTCAATTTAACCGTTTACCTAGTGATGTTACTCCATGTCTAACTTCATATCGCTGACAGACTGAAGCTTTACAGGAGTATTGACAATCATGGCGAAGAACTCGTGAGACGCATCTTAAGTTTATAGATCTAAAGTATCATATGTGAATTCAACTTTTTAAACATCAGACTTCGCTGATTTATGTAGGTACCATAGCATCACTCACATTTCCTCTCACAGGCCATATTTCATGATTAAAATTTGAAGAAGCTCGCTGCGCGCCTGCAAACGCAAAACCCTGAGCTTAAATCGAAAAATGAACATCTATATATTTCTACCGAGAAGACTTGTATCTCCAGACATTGTCGTCTTTGGAATATAAAATGTGCGTATTGCTGCCCCTGTTCATGTCGCTAGTCTCACCATGTTACAGTACCCAATTATCCTCACTGCATCGATCTTCGGAATGAGTTAACCTGAACCATAAGGATCGAAATGGGCAAGGGAGAGAATATCGCTGAACTCCGCTCGCTATTGCACCAAGAACAACCTTTTCCCTTTACATCTGGCCCCAAGAGATATCGCCTGCCACAGCCTGAGCTTGAGAAGACGTTTAATCGGTTTCCGAATCACACACATTGGCAGATGTCCGAGGTAACTGAATCCCTGAGATCTGGCCAGGAGACTGGGCCACCAATGCATTACACCCAACCCCAACGGTTTATGCGCGAAGTGCTTCGCAAAAATGTTCAAGCTGAGCGTCGTTGCCCATACGGAACGATTGGTGATGGTCGTCCTCGTTCGGGATCTGTTTCGCTCTCACCATCTCACGAAGAGGAGATATCATCTTCTCCACCTCTAACATTAAGGGACCTGGTTATGTCATCTGTTCCTGATACACCAGATAGAGAACCGTCAGTTTTTCCGTATCACGATGCAGGAGATGGATCTGATGGCCTCAACACAACCACTCATCTACCCAGGTTTCCCGAGACGGAAGCAAGGGAACAACCTGCTTTATGGTCTTCTCCATCGGTCCCCTCACGACAACTTATTTATCACGCCCACAGAGGCATGCTCTTGAATCGGTCAATGTTTAATGGAAGGCGACCGGGTTCGCCAAGACAATCGGATTCGTCCATGTAACAACATTTGAGCTGGAAGACGGACCATCTTTAGGTGCGGATTTGGTGTCGTCGGTAAGTCGAGCATAGCAATGTGGTTTGCTTGATGTCGAATAATACTGCAGTCAGAACGACAGAGACTTGGGAGGAGCTTCTGAATTGATAATATTTCGAACGTGAAACAAAACTTTGCCCAATGTCCCCAATGAAGTTACCGTTCCTTTTGAGGTAGTAGCAATATCATAGGTATATCGAGTCGGCATAAATCGTATAAAACCATCCAGTCATAAGTCGTGGTAAGGTATACCTACCTACATGACTAAGGCCAGACCCCCAAAGGTCGCCCTAATCCATTCGCTTCTTACTATCTGCCAAATCTCCAATATCGGCACTGTTGTCCAGGGCATGGGTATTGGTTGAAGCCTCGTGTGCTTCTTCCTCGTCCCAGTCATCGTCGATTTGATTCTCATCCCAGTTATCAACCTCTTCTTCCAGGGTGCGAGTTCGACTCGTCTCGTCCACCACGCCGGTTTCATGGCCTTCGCCAAGCTCAACGTCACCCTCGTCCTCACCAGGAACAGCACTGTACCGTCTACGTCGCTTGCGCTCGAGCATTCGCTTGTGATACCACGAGCAGAGTCCAACGCCGAGTAAGCTTCCTATCACATTCGCAACAATGTCGTATAAGTCGAATTCCCGGCCATTATCGAGAAAGCTCTGGACGAACTCGGATCCAACACCAAGGACGATGGTACAAATCACCAAGGTCATATTCATGACTCGCCTTCGATTAGTGTCGACAACCCAATAGAATACGACGGTAAGTGTGAAAAAGGTGATGAAGTGCAGTACTTTGTCGTTGACATATTGACCAAGCTGTATCGAAGTCAGGCCGACATAGGCGGCGATGAGGAGTAAGAGCAGGAAAACACCTGAAAACGAGTAGTCAATATCACCCATGGTATAACAGTGTATCGATTGCAATCAAATGACAATCCACTTCCGATCCTCAATTAGGACGAACACAACGCAATGACGTACCTGCAACTGGGAGTCGTATTCTCATGATGAAGTGTAGCTATGGAGTAAAAGCCAAGCTCTTGGTCAATGCTGTGTTTCTTTAGGAGAGGCGCTCTATAGAGTATAACGCCTACTCAATGTTGGAAGGGGGTTCCCTGGTGTTTGCGATGTTAGGCTCTTGAGCTATTATACGTTCAAGGTAAGGAGGCTGGGCGTTTTAGAGACGAAGCAGAGAGAAATGGAACCGTGGAGCTCAATTGTGACGATTGTCTTTGTGGCTTGACTACTCCAGGAAAGTGGCGGTGCATATTCGAACATGACAGGGGTTATCCGTAGGTAGGTACCAAGCAATTGCCAATGGAATCGAGAAGGGAGTAGAAACGTGGACTCTTGCTTATGCATCCCCCAGACCCCAGCTACCCAGCGTCAGGGTGTCAGAAGAAATGGCCCCGGGGAGCATAAGAGTTGAAATAATTTGGTCATCATATGCGAGCTTAGACTAGCAATTGGACTACTTTATTTCCGTAGCCTAAGTCTTAGAGGATAATACTTCTGACACCCACCCGCCCAGCAGGCTCAGGCGCAGTAGCTATCCTGTCGTTTTATTCTTTTTCTTTGGCGCTGGTGATCTCATGGGTCCCCCGTTCTAGGCTTGCGCGGTGCAGGCACAGACTCAGGCACAGGTACAGGTGCCCCTCATATTCCCCAACGATCTTGTGTATCACTGGCTGGAGATTATCTTTGGGGTCGTCTGAAGAGATGGCGTCTATTCTTGATTGTTTGATGGTGGAGTCAAGGATACCTAGGTATGGATGTTTGCTTGTAATGGTATTCACAAGGTACTATTGGATGAAGTAGGCAGGATGGAGCATAGAAGACTCAGCATAGAAAGTGAAGGTATCAATACGATTACACGAATATCTCTGCACTCTAGAGCGCTGGACTGACACTATATAGTTATTAGTTTCATGTTGTGTTCTTAGTATATCCAATACGAATACCTAGTAGTTCGTCGGTCTATACTAAAGCTCCAAGGCAAACTGTTCTGAAGATTAGAAGCGGCGCGCCTGGCCAACTAGAGACTGTAACTTGCGCGGTTGATGTTACATCAACTTGTACAGAAGCTGAAATTTATTTCTCGTACTCATTTGAGTGTATATTTCTTTGACGTATCCGTACTTTGGTACCTAGTAGGTACTCCAAACTGCCCGGATATCGTGGTCTTTGTCCTCCCTTGGTTTATGCCTTTGTGCTGGTTGCACGTGATCTGCTGACAAAGTGTCTGGTCCGTCATAAGCGTCGACCTGGAGGCCGAAGCAATTTCCTGTGTATAGAATACATTGATAGTATGGTTTTGTGGTAGACAGCTGTACGTAATAGTAATAAACTGGTCAAGTAAAACTGGATTCTATACTTACGAGACGACTTGAAATACAAAATCAAGGTCTTTATCCAAATTCGAACGCGGCTTTATCGCTCCAAACTCTACAATTCGACCAGACTGGACCACAGGTACCTGTACCCGCAACTCTCACCGCGAGATTCCCCCCCACGAGTCGGCCCAGCGCGCGCCAGCAGCCAGATCACTGATCACTCAGGGAAAAGTCTCCGCTTCGGGAAAGGTACCTTACAAGGCACCCCCCAAATCCTCAACCTCACCTCTTGAACAGACGACAAAACCGCAGATTGCGATCCATCAAAACACAACCTTCCACGTCTCCGTTATTCGCCAATTTCTGTCTGCCATCTCAGTCGATGCCTGCCGTTCATCCCATGCGGTCTTGAGCTCTCCAATCGCCCTCGGTTCCGCCGCACGCGAGCGCATCTTGTTGCGCATGGCGACTCGCGCCCCGTTGTCGCTGTCATCGCCCTGGGCCCATCATGTCCATCACAAACGGCCAGCCCGCCTGGCAGCCTCCTCACTTGCAGCACACAAACAGCAATAGAAGCCTGACACATCTTGACGATGTTCCGGCGCGCACACAGACACCCATTGATAATTCCAGTGTGCTGATGCCTGAGGCACAACCTGATATAGAGGACGAGAATCGACGCGCCCTATTCGCGGATTTATATCGCCAGACCGAGGATAAGGTCGCGCTATTGTTTTCCGAAGATGGCACGTATAACTATCCCGCGATTGCCGCTCTTCGACGTTCTCCGCCACCTACCGCCCATGTTATCCCCCCTACAACCGACCACGAGCCTATCAAGGAACCACCCCTAAAGAAAGCGAAGCGCACCATCGATGAAGACGACTACGATGATGATGATGAAGATGATGATGATGAACCATCACAAGCGGCCCCAAAGGTCGCTCCCGCTAATACGTTACTCTCACCATCCAAATCAGGGAGCTCGCCCGTTCATTCGGTGACATCACCAGGGAAGCACGGTGATAAATCCAAAGACCAAGACGGCTCGCAGCCCAAAGATAAAGATGGCGAAGATTCTATCAAGAAACTGGAGGAGGCTCGTACAGCAACCGAGGCCGCTGCTCGAAGGAGTTTCCACACTATCTTTCATACGCTAGAAAATGACCGCGCGGCTATGCTCGAACAACAACAACTTGAAGATTCTGAGAAGCAGCTGCAGGCCGAAATGGACCACAACCATCATCCGAATAATAACCAAAATACCGCCCCCAACCAGGGCACTCTTAGTAGCGCCAATCTTGGCGCTTCCAGCTTGACATTGAAACACCTCATCGCCCGCATTGACATGAAACGAGACCAAGTTCGCGCCTCCGACGCTGAGTTGAGACTTTTGATGAATGAGGTCCGCAAGAACAGGAGCAAATGGGCCAGTGAAGAGAATGTCAACCAGGAAGAATTGTATGAAGCTTTGGAAAAGGTCTTGACAGAGCTCAAGGCGCATACTGAATATTCCACTCCCTTCTTGACAAGAGTCAACAAGAGGGATGCGCCTGACTATTATAATCGTAAGATGCCAGGAACAATATGCCACGATGGTCAAGGCTAACCTTTGCTCAGTCATCAAAAATCCCATGGATCTCGGTACCATGACAAAGAAGCTGAAGAGTCTCACTTACAAATCTAAGGCGGATTTTGTCGTAGATCTTAACTTGATCTGGGATAACTGCCTGAGGTATAATCAGGATATGAACCACCCCCTGAGACGTATGGCAAACGGGATGAGGAAAGAAGCAGAGAAGCTGATCCCGCTGATCCCTGATCTTGTTATCCGTTCTCGAGCCGAGGTTGAAGCTGAGGAGAGGCGAAAACAGAATGGTGGTGAAGATGATGCAGGCGAGGACTCTGACGATGAGCCCATTATGTCTTCACGAGGTCGTAAGGCTGGGGCTAAGGGGACAAGTAAAGCACGGAAGGCGCCAAACGATCAAAAAGAAGACACGCCAGCAATCGATCAGAAGCCAATACTGCAAGTGAATGGGCTCTTGGGAAAAGTTCGTGAAGGCTCGGAAGTGGATGGAAGTAATGGCTTCGGAACTCCGCCCATTGGAGGATCGACTACACCAAGCGGCCTTAATGGTCATTCCGGGATCGGAAGCAATGCTGATGCCATGGACATTGATGGGCCCAGCATTAACGGTTTGGCCCTCAACTCAGCATTTGGCGAAGCTGCCGAGCAGGCCTTCGAAGATGAAGAGTACAAAGTCTGGAAGCAAACCACTAAGAAGGACCGAGCACTGGTAGCCAAGGAGCGATTTCAACTCTTCAAGGACAACAAGTTCAACACGGAAGCCCCTGCTCTGGTCCGAACCAAAGGAGGTATGCGGCGATTCTTGAAACGGCAGCGGGAAGCAGAAGCAGAGGGCATCATCACCCATGCTCTTGCGAACTCGACAGCTGCGGCCTCCGACGATTCGGCAACAAAACCAACCGAGACTTTGGCAGAGGAGATTGAAGAAGAAGCTGCCAAAGTAATCCCTGATTATTACGACACCCTAAGTAACATTCCTGATATTCATCCGAAACTCCAATGGATCGAAGACGGTGAAGGGCAGGTTATCAATCAACACGAGGAGTTTCTTCGACTGGTCCCACCCGGGACATTTGTAGCGCCGCAAGGTCGTCTGACAAAGAAGATGGACGAAAACATTCATCAAATTCAAGAGACCAGGAAACTTGCGACCAGAATCTCTGTCATCAAGCAAATGCAGGTTCAAACTCAGGTAAGGAGCACTCAAATTCCATAAAGGATATAGACTAATATGATTCAGGTGTACACAAATCAGTTTCCGAAGTCGAACTCGGATCCTTTTGTGGAACAAGACATCGAGCCTCATTTCATTGCTGATGATGGCCCTGTAATGGCAGCTGAGGCGTGTCAAGACGCTCTCAAGCGTTCCATTGCCAAGGTACTATACCACACTGGATTTGAGGAGCTTCAGCCCTCGGCCATGGACGCATTTACTGGAATTGTGGCCGATTACTTCCAAAAGCTGGTTCGAACTTTCAACGTATACAACGAATCCGAAAAGAAGTCGGTGCCCACGAATGTCGAAGGACCAAGGTTCCAGCCTAGATTCACCCCTGAAGAAGTTATCCTTCACACTCTAGACGAGAACGGCCATGATATCGGCTCACTGGAGCTGTATGCTAAGGACGATATTGACCGACTTGGCGGCAAGTTGGACGGTCTGCACGAGAGGATGAAGCTACATCTCACAGATCTGTTACGACCTGCTTTATCACAAGACGCTGGAGTTGATGGGGTTGGGGCTTTCAAGGACGGCAGCGAGCAGTTTGTTAGTGGTGACTTTGCTGAGGACCTTGGTGAAGACTTCTTTGGATTCCGGGCTTTGGGTCTGGATAAGGAGATGGGACTTGATATGATCTCAGTGCCCCTGCATCTCCTACAAACCCGAGTCCGAAACATTCACCAGATGCAGACACAGACAACTGGCGAAGCAGCCACTGATCTCTTTGAACCCCTGCCAGTTTCGGATCCAGTCACCAAGGAGAATATCCAGGAGCAAGTTGGGCTGGTCAAGAACTTCTTCCTGGCTAAGCTGCACGCTAATGGCGATCAGCCCCTTGTGGAGGACGAAGACCTGCCTACAAAGCAAAAGAAGCCTCGTCCTCGCTTGGGGGCCAGCGGAAAGATTGTTACTGCTCAAAAGCGTTCTCCTAAGGAGCAACTGGCTCTTGCAAAGAAGAAGAAGAAGATGGACGCTGCTGCTGCTGAGGCTAAAGCCAACGCCAACGCATCGCCTGAAAAGGGGGCGCTCAATGCCACCCCTGGCAAGAAGAAGTCTATGACTAGCACGACTGGTCCTGTGCCTAATCCTGCGGTCATCGCTTTGGCCCCCAGCATGGAACGACAAGACAGCATGCAGAGCCAGGGCAACGCTAGTCAAACTGACAAGGACGATACAATCGGCATGATGAGCCCGGAAAGCATTGCTCAGTAGGCCAAGCAAAGCTTCCGGTAGCGACTATACGAGCCTGGTGAACAACCATTACGGAATTCTTTCTGCACCGCTTGAAACATACAATAATGTTATGTCCGGTTCCGCTCAAAACGATGCCTGGAAAACACAACAAATATCAAGAAACCCTTGAGCAATGCATTTGGAACTTTCTTTTTACATATAAATCGTGTATTACTTTTTTCTTACATCTATACTCGAAGTCGTTGGTCTTTTTCACATACCCCCGCGAACACTTCGCGACGACCACGGCAGTTGGTCTTTGGTTCTTGTTTTGTTTTTCCCTGCCCTTGACTTTGCATATGAGTCATTGCTCAATACATCATCTATTCATGGCGTTCCTGGTTCTTTCTTAATTTATATCTTGAGGCTCTGGGTTGGCACAGCATTTCTTTGCGCGATACACAGCATGAAGGTCGCCCCAATCGACTGCGCCGGTACCCATCAAAGTGTAATATGCGAGCGGCCTTCAATGCAGGTTGATATGGACAAACCAAAAGCGGACAAGCATGCTGTGGGTCTGGGATGGCTTTCTCAATGATTAGCCGGCGTACTGGAGGACTTACTGGGATGGTAATATGGAGGGAGGCACAGCCCGTCGATGGCGAAAGGGAGGTGGGTCTTGGCAGGCTATTGTGCGCTGTATATGAGCCGCCTCATCTTTGGTCTTTTCTTGTTTTTCCTAGAACGACATGATGGATGAATGGAAGGACGAACTGTGAGGATGAGACGGAAAGTGCTTGGATTGTTGGGATAGGATGGGACAGGCCATAAAGAAGCAATAAACACAGGAATGGACGATGATAAAACAATGCAATTTTGAATGCGAATGCTCAGAGTGATGAGTGGATATGTTGACTATTAGTATATGTAGGCAAGAGAATATGTTTTAAACACATCGCCCAGTCAATCAATTATTCGAAAGTAAGTGCTGGAGTGTCTAGACTTCAAGAACCAGTGAGATTTGGTTGTTCAACTCAACAATGTAAATACAGGGGACAAAACGTTTTCAGACATTTAACCAGTGGTTGTATTTTTTTAGTGTCTGCTGCCCCCTAATGAGGTGCTGTTTCCAACTGTCTTGATATCACACCGTAAGGGAGGACATCGAGAAAATCAGAGAGAAGATGAAACATTTCTTCTTAGATATCATAAGTAACCCAACTCCCACACCATCTTTTTCAAGCGAATCCATCTTGTTGAAGGATGCTCACATATCCCGACCTGAAAAAGAAATCCCTTGACCATAAAAACAAAACTAGGTATTTGCGCCGTGATGAAATGCATGCTTGTTGAACGTTTCGCCATTTGCCTCATCCATGTTAAATGCGTATCGACACTAAGGCATCACATCATGTTGAGAGATGGATGGCCTTTCCGAAGAGCAGTAGGTTTTAGTGCCAGACATCTTAGATGCTGGCGTCCAGACGCCAACCCTCGACGGGGAGAGGGAAAGCGTTGCACCAAGAGGCAATCTCCTTGCGGTAATCGTTGATCTTCTGGACCTCGCCGCTGGCAACACGGGCCTTGAAGTCCTTGAGCTTGTTGGCCTCCTTGGGGAGGGCAGCTTGCTCCTCCTTGCAGATCTTGATGGCCTCGTCAATGTACTTGGCGACACGCTCGAACTCCTTCTCACCGAAACCACGAGAAGTCATGGCGGGGGTACCGATACGGATACCGCAAGGGGTAAGGGCGGACTTGTCACCGGGGATGGAGTTCTTGTTGCAGGCGATGTTGATCTGCTCAAGGACGGCCTCAACGCGGGCACCGTCGAGGTTGTGCTGGCGAAGGTCAACAAGGACCATGTGGCTGTCAGTGCCGTCAGAGACGAGCTTGTGGCCGAGGGTCTTGAAAGTGTTCTCCAGGGTCTTGGCGTTGGAGACAACCTTCTCCTGGTAGGCCTTGAAGTCAGGGCTGGCAGCCTGCTTCAGGGCAACAGCCAGAGCGGTGATGGTGTGGTTGTGGGGACCACCCTGGTGACCAGGGAAGACGGAGAAGTTGATGGGGTTCTCGAGGTCGTAGAGGGTCTCCTTGCCAGTCTTGGCGTCAACGGAGCGGACACCCTTGCGGAAGAAGATCATGGCGCCACGGGGACCACGGAGAGACTTGTGGGTGGTGGTGGTGACGATATCGGCGTACTTGAAGGGGGTAGGAATGACCTCGGCGGCGATGAGACCAGAGATGTGAGCCATATCGACAACGAGGTAAGCACCGACGGAGTCGGCAATCTTGCGCATGCGCTCGTAGTCGATGAGACGGCAGTAGGCAGAGGTTCCGGCAACCAGGACCTTGGGGCGGTAGAGGATGGCGTTCTTCTGGAGGGTGTCGTAGTCAATGATACCAGTGTCAAGGTCGACACGGTAGGGCATGGTCTCGAAGTAGGTAGAGACAGCAGAGATCCTGTCAAGCACTGTTAGCAACCTGTGCAGTCGATTCCCACTCATTCTTTTTGCACTCACTTCTTGGCGGGGGTCTGGTAACCGTGGCTAAGATGGCCACCGTGGGGGAGGTCAAGACCCATGAGACGACCATGAGGAGGCATGATAGCCTGGTAGACCTGGAGGTTGGCAGGAGATCCGGACAGGCACTGGACGTTGACACCCCACTTCTCAGAGTCGAGGTGGAAGGCCTCAAGGGCACGGCGCTGGCAGAGAAGCTCGATCTGGTCAATGTGCTGGTTGCCACCATAGTAACGAGCACCGGGGTAACCCTCAGAGTACTTGTTGGACATGGGGGAACCAAGAGCGTCGAAGACGGCGCGGGAGGTAATGTTCTCGGAGGCGATGAGGACGATGGACTCGCGCTGACGCTTAATCTCATCCTTCTGTAATGGGTGTAAGTCATTGCTGGAGGCTTGAGGGACTCAATTGAGCAGAACGCACCATGATGGAAGCGACCTCGGGGTCGGAGTCGAGGAGGGACTTCTCGAGCATCTATATGAGTGTGAGTCAGTCGATCTGGCAATGCCCTCAAGACAGGACAAGGGGCAATGGCGGGGAACTTTACCTCCTTGTGCGACTCGGAGAGCGCATACTCGGCGTTTGTGGGAGACATTGTGAAGGTATTTGGTGTTGATGTGAAAAGAAACAGGTGATATGTTCCTTTAGAGGTGGATGAGTGAGTGAGGAGGAAGAGAGAAAGGGAGAAGCGTGTGGGAGGGAACGGATAGAAGTAATAAGTAGTAGGTAGTCTAGGCTGGGCTGTCCATTAAGGTCCCTCTTTCCTCCAGTAAGTTACTCAAGAAAATTTTCCCTTTCTTTTGCTGTACGGGTTCCGAAGACGGCCACCAGAAGGTACATGGGAGGAGCTAAGGTAACCTAGCGCCTGCGGCAAAAAGCTCACCTGTGCCGAGAGTAAACCTTAGCCTGAGCCTCAGAGGATTTGAGGGTGAGTTGGCGGGGTCAAGGTTGCGGTTTTTGGAGGTGCGGGGTACTTTCATTGGTGGTTGTGTGATGGCGTGCCACGGCTCAAGAGGCGATGGATGTCATTGGCTTTGACCTCCACTAATTTTTCAGGCTGAGCAGCCAACCTGGCAATTGTCAGTGTGCTACCCTGCAGGGCGATCTATGGAATGTTTAATCTTTTTTTTTTTGCCTCTGGTTCCCGTCATGACTCTCAAGTCTTGCACTTCAATCAATTCGAATGTAATTGGTCGCTAGTACTTCTTGACTGAATCGTAGATATTGTGGTATCGATTGATGGTGCAGAGCACCTGACGGTAGTGCATTCTCTGTTGTGCATACCTACATCGAACGATACTTGTAAGTGGGCAGTGACTCAACAATCTCCTATGCGTCATTCCCCTGTACAACCCGAATCACCTCCATCATCAGTCAATCCATTGTCCAAACATCACCTCAATGGATTCCGAGATGATGTAAAACACCGAAATACGATAAAACTCCGTCTATTAATTGACGAATTCTCCCGATGTTTTGATGATGCTCGCGGCGAGACCTCCCGCAAAAACCGATCACGTTTCTCCAACTACAGCACGAAGCGGCCCGCGTCAAAAGACGGCATCTAGACCTGGACGGGACAGAGTTCCACGATCTTTCTAGTCCCCAGATTATCACATATCAATCTGATGCTGTCCCCTTTCCCCCGGATTTGCCAAGATATCCCTTCATGTAGGCCATTGCGCTCGCCCTCCGCCATCGAACTGGGCGACTAGCTCAGTTCAGCAACGTCGGTGTGGCTCAGTTGGTTAGAGCGTTGGTCTCATATCTGAAATCAGATTGACCTGATTTAAACTCAGGGTCATCCAAAGGTCGAGAGTTCGAGCCTCTCCACCGACAGTATCTTTTGCTATTCTGCCAGCATTCAATGACGATCAACTTTTTTTTTGTGGTGCTATTCGCATGGAAGGTTCCGAGGGTCCACTCCTAAGGATTGGTGAACAGCCATTACAGCCACAGGTCAAGCGCTGTGCCACAATGTCAGCTGCAGAGACAGAGAGACTTTTTACCAAGCACATAGGTAGGTAGGTACTCAAAACATTGTCTCACATCCCAAAAACTGTAGCTAGGGCGCTATATCTTATCACAATGTATAACTACAACGGAATGGGCGTCTTGCCGTGCTCGGCCGCTTCCTCCCTTACCACCTCCGCATGGTTACCTTCTTGAGTTGACCAATGCTGAAGTTCTGATAAGTCGGTGTGGCTCAGTTGGTTAGAGCGTTGGTCTCATAGCAAGACTGTGATTTGACCCTAGGTCAGAGTAATCCAAAGGTCGAGAGTTCGAGCCTCTCCACCGACACGAGCTTGTCTGTATGACAAGATTCTCTTTTTTGCCCTCACGCCAGAATATGCTGAGAGTTGTGGTCGCTCTATATCGCTCTGTTGTATTGCAGATGAGCTTTAACTGTACCATGCCCTGAAAGCTCCCAAGAAATCCCTTTTTGATGCCGCAGATAATTATGCATTATTATTGCAAGACATCGCACCATGCCTTACCATTTAAAGCCAGCGTTGTCTGTTGATCCATATCGTGACAGTTGAAAAGCTATATCGTCCTTCTTGTAAATCCTGCCTAATGCGCAACGAAGTATTAACATTGTCGCGGTAGCAACCTGTCGAAGTGTGACACCAGAAGGCTGTAAAGAGCATGATGATGATAACCACGACTGTAGTTTTCATTGAGAATGAGAAGAGATACATTGCATAGTGTATCTATCCGAACATACCCTGGAAGAGAGAGGCTCGATTGTTGACTTCTCGATCGTAACTTGGTACTTACCTTAATGTGTAAGGCTGCTTAGAAAGTGCCTTTTGGTGATGATACAGCTCATGTTGGGGGTCCAATGTTGTTCTTCAAAACACACTAGACTTCAGGAGTTTGAGAGCACTCAACCTCGTAGTGTTGTTAGAGCGTAGAAAAGTTGAGCAGTAGCTATCGGAATCTAGTAAGGCTACATGTTCTTAATATCCATATGACTGATGATGTAGTTCACGATTGGCCATTGCATCGTGACCACCAGTTAACATTCGTATATAAGATTTCATACCGCTGTGTCAGTGGAGAAACCCACAATTTGATCGAATGCCAGCATCCCGGCCAGTAGACGGGTCGACGGCCGCGTTTCACAAGACCACATTGCACCTGCTTCTCTCCCCAGTCTCATAATAGTCGTAACTGTTTGTTCCACGACTGTGGACCACGGCTCCAAGTCAACATCACTGTAACCAGGCGCCTTTGCTTGCAGGTGAGACAGACGGACGGTATGCACTCCTTACCCAATATGTGCAACCGAGTGAGGCAAGGGAAGCCTGGTCTTTTTGGAGTGGCCGTTTGGGGGAGGGAGATCCGTTGACTCTGACTCGAGGAGACACTCAGGTAACAATTCATTGTGGTGTGGCGCGTACAGTACAGTAGGACTTGGTATTCATGGCCGGAATGTGATTGACACCTGATGCCACAGCAGTTGCGATATGAGACCCTACTAATCCAAGATGGGGTCATAACTCTCCAAGGGACTGTTCCTGTCTCAAGCAGACGCTGGACCGGCATAGCAAGCGATTTGACTTGCGCTAAAACTGAAACCTTGTCGAATATCATTCTAGAAGAACTGATTCTCCGAGATTGGAGATGGTATGACTAACGAAGCATTGCTCTTATGCTGAGATCTTTGGTTAGACTCCTTTAGTCGTGCATAACTCATAAGACGAGTAGTAATAAAGAAGTCAAGGTACGTATTACCACTTTCCAGGGCAAATGACCATACGTTTCAGATATAGGCTAGGTACAATGCGAATGATAATGTTGATAGTAATATTCATATCGTTATTAGAGGCACTACGGATCCGTACTATGTTCGTTGACCGTTACAGTGGAGGTCACATGACTCTGTATGCAGACTCTCAAGGGTTGAAGAGAGATTAGGTGCTCTAGCGCTCCCTGACGTCCACTCTAATTATTAGCAGACGCGACCCTCATCTTCTCGTACGAACAGTGGGCCGGTAGTTGCTGGACTGTCCTGGACTGGCATTGCACTTGAATCCTTGGGTCGTCAGGTGTGAGTTAGCTGCAGTGGACCCCTTGTCCTTGGAGACTTCTGGAGTCAAGTCGGTAATAAACGGATCTAGGACCACTTGGTCTCGATCTGTCCACGTAATCATGGGAGAGAGTCCCAAGTCATAGACCGTTCAGATCAACGCTCAAGTCTGGTCTGATTAAGAGTGTTCCATGCATGCAGTTGCTATTGCAGTAGTAGCAGCGGTTAGTAAAGGTGATGCAGCAAGAGGCTGGGGAACAAACAGAACCAGGGGTTGATGCTCGGCCCAAGAAAAGCTGGCGCGATCTGGAGTGGAGAGATGATAGATCCTAGGTCTGACTTCTCTCCTTTCGCTACAGTTACCTTCCTCATATCGACCCCATGTCCTGCAGGGCCCAAGCAGGTCTGACGAATAGCTCCATACCTAGATGCAGCAGGTAAACATTAGGACATGACCATCAACCGCTATTAGATAGCACTCGAAGAATCGCCCCTCTGACTCTGTGTCAGAATACGATGGTGATTCTTCATTTCTTGAGAAATATGTGGCCTTCATACCAGTCTGCCAGTATCCTTACAAAACTCACTGCATCCTTCTGCCGAGAGCAGGATCCACTCCCAAAGCTGGATAGTATTTCCGGTCAACGGATGACCTGCGGAGGGTTCGGGCCGGCATGGCTTGTCCCTCTCTCTCTCTCTCCCTCACTTCCCATCACGAGTTTATATGTTATGGCAAACAAGATTCGGCGTTACGAACTGGTGACGGGATATCCGTAGAACCGTGGGCGGGAAATCTGACACACGCCAAGACAATATACTCCGGGTAGCTCTCCCGCTGAGTACTGGGGCGAATGAGATAGCAGATGCTCACAAAATACGAAGCCCAGATGATAAAACAGAGAAAGAGAGAAAAAGCAAAGTCTATTCTGCATTGATGGGCGTTGTAAGGTGGTGTCGTGTCCGCGGCACAGGCCACGCCCGGTGCAGGGTCTGGCGGGAGCTGTTCCAAGTCATTTTTGCAGGGGTTAAAAGACTTGGAGAGCTTCCATTCTGTATCTGCCATGTACGTACTGTAGATCCATCGTTGGCAACGCCCCAAGACCGATCACGATGGGATGCGAAAAGTGCTTAGTGCCATCGTCACTGACGGTATCCCTACAGCTGCGTACAGCTTCAGCCGTACAACGTTCGGAAAACGGCAGCGGGACAGGACCTGGCTGTACGGATGCTCGACTGAGATAGTATGCATGTAGCCTTGCTTGGGAAGACGCCGATCAGTCCATGCGGTACTATCCATATATACTACTCGAGTCCTTCGGTCTCGACGGTTGTTCTTGACGGTCTCTCGACTGATCAGAGCACTGTAATTTGCTAGTACTGTACTTGCAAAATATATGCTTTTCGCCTACGCATCGCATACATGAACGGCTGCCCCGTTGATATAACAAGCAAAACCTGTTACCAGGGTAAAGGTGTTATGACACCTGTTGTGGCGTACCACGTAGCTCTCAAGACGATAGCCACATGCATTATGGGGATCTGTCTCGCGTATCAGGTGCGGCTTGTTTATATATCCTGTATGTATATGATAGCAATCGGCATGTAGTTACACTGCATGTGTGCTGCACGTTGTTCACTGCATATAAAAGCTGTCTGAGAACCACAACATCAACAATTGCTCGGTGCTGCGCGAGTTAGGACGATATCTAGATCACGTATTGTACAGTCTATGACTTGCCTATTGCTATGTCTGAAGGTCCTGCAACTTCCCGGCTTCGACTCGGGCTGACTCAACCAATGTATGTGTTCTGCGAGTTGATTTAAGCTCATGGTTTAGAGTATCTACCTATCTACAAGACGATTGCTACCAACAGCATGCAGCCTGGTTGACGTTCCTTTTTGGCCGAATACTTGATCCATTGTTGCATTTGCGCCATATAAACGAAGGCCATCTATATCAAAAACGCATAGGAAGCATATGTGTCCTCGACGTATCTCGAGCCATTGATTGAACCACTGGCCTCTACGATGACGTTCGCCCCCAAAAAGAGTATTAGGTAGGAACCATTTAAAACCCAAGCCACACAAAAGAAACCTCACAACAGTAAACAGACTTTGCTCAAGTCAGGCAAGTTCCAGTTACGATGAGATCTGCAAGAAAGAGTACGTATCTGTCTTACCTAACCGTTCCTCCCAACCCCTGTCCTTTCCTTTCTTCCCCCGGCCAGGCGAGAGGGAAAAAAACTGCAAGCCTAGCACCATCATCATCATCTTGTCTCCATATTTTCCCCACTGCACAGCTTCTGGCTTCTGCTTCTTCGAGCCTCTTCCCTCCCACCCCTACCCCTGCTAGGTGAAAGACACACCCCTCCTCCTTCCCCCGGAGCTGCCTCTCACCCCTTACCGTAGGCCGTCCCACATTTTCTTGTCATCTCCCGTCCCCCATCTGCATCGTCACGCCCAGCCCAAGGCCCAGACAGCCCCGGCTTAGTTAGACGAGCCCTGACCTGGTCTTCAGTCTACGAAGACAAGGACAGGACCCATCTTTGATCCTATCACTTGAAATGCTTTGCTGCCCGTGGATACCCTGAGCTCCCTTTCCCAATAATGAGCCTCACTTAACAGTTTCTGCTCTGGGCTTCTTTTCTACCTTCTCTTTTCTGCTCGACACCAAGTCGGCCAATTGCACAGGATATCCCCCCTCATCCCCTTGTGCTGAACTCTATACGAATACTATTAGTACCATGTATTCTGGATATTATTCCCGGGTGATCGCTATGTCATTCGAGTGACGACAAGACGACAAAGCCATTCTGCGTGCCTTACCAAACGCATAAGGGAAAAAACTTTCTCTAATAACGGTTTCTGACCCCTCTCCAGAAGCTCAGCCATCTACCTTTAACTTCATTTCATCGACTGTACGTAGACTTGAGATGAGGCTTCTTTCTGGTGCAATCCCCAGACCGCCCACCAACGCCAACAAGCGCGCTGCAGTGAATGGCATCACCTCACCTAATCCGACCTACAGTGTCCCATGGATTGCGGCGGAGAAGCTCTGCGTCTACCGATTGGCTTCTTCAGCATCTGTCCAGTTCCCTCTCGTTTCGGGCTAGCCAGCCAACGGAGGGACTGTAACCCTTGACCCAAGCACCAAGCACTTTGGCTGTTCCCCTTTTTAGCAACGTCCGCCCTGCGCGTGCGGCTGAATCATTTCGATGGACCGCATGCATTGGCCATCTTTTCTTCTTGCTTCGACCCCAGGAGATCCCGTGATGTCGGGTTAATACATAATAACCGATGCTATTATCTGAGCCTTTTGGGTTCCGCTTCTCGCGACAACGTACGTGGTTGAAACCTTTTTGCAGCTGCATTTATGTTCGACTGCGCCTTAAGCTCTCTGTAAAGTTGCAAGATGTTCCATTGCTTTCCCTAGTGAAGAGGGGGTTTTTATACACCGGTATGCAGTCCTTGTAGTCTAAATTTCCCCATGTTATCAACAATCTGCCCAGAACTTTAAGACGGCAGTTGAGGAAGCTTGATGAGATACAGGGCTGTAAGGGTACACAGCCCTAGATCAATTCCGCAGTACGTTGTGTACGTGCGGACAATTAAACGCCAGATCAAACCACATAACATCACATTGTGTTGATTGTTGGTGACAGGAACTTAGGTTGGTCATTGTCAAAGTTCCCGTTGAGGGATGACAGGGCAATGGAATGGCGCTATGTATTAAAAATGGTACCTTTGGCTTGGGCCCGGGAACCCCCTTTTCCTCCCGCTCGCTCGCTCGTTTGTTTCTCTCGAGGTGGGCTAGGGTCAAGGTCAAGGTGGTCCCCCATCCACTCCCTCCCACTCACCAGGGCCAGGCCGTTTCGGAGTGTGGCATGGCCTCGGCTTGTTTTGGCTTTCGCTTTCATTTTGGCTTTAGCTTTGGCTTTGGCTCTGCCCTGTCCTGACTTTTGCTGACTGTACAAAATGGAAAAGAGATGATGGCCCGAAACACGTGGAGGACTTCCGCAACAGCTTAGCGGCGACTCCGGTAAGCGGTGAAAAGATTGACCATTCCATTTCCCTTCCTTCCTTTCTTCCTTCCACCCTGACGACACTGTTTGTTAAGCCACCACAGCCTCAACCCTCAACCTGGTGAGCCACAGAGTCATCTACCCTACCAGCCTCCAGTCCTCAAACATCTGCCTACCTGCATCATCATCATCATCTCTCAACGGGATTGTGCCGTAGTCGCACAGCTCGTTTGTTCCCCATCTCCATTATCTATCTCTTGGTCACTGTTTTTCGTTAATCTGCATCTGGTACTAATGATATCACACACATACTTGCTTACTCATGAATGCAGTTTCTTTTTCCCTGGGGTTCAGCCGTATCTCGCTTGCGCTATCAATTAATGCCGTCTCCTGGGATTATTGCAAACAAACACTGTCCTGAACTTGTGGTTGTCCCTTTCTAGAACAGCAAATGTCGATCGTGGTCGTCCTCGTTGCGTTATTACCCCATCACTTTGCTGCCGTTGTCTTACCTCCATCCCTAACCTCAGTGTCATACCCAACCCTGACAGTGCAGCAGTACGTACCTCGGCGAACATCTTGGCGCACATTTCAGATGCGCCACACAGAGATGGGGGGACGTGCGTGCGTTGCTGGATTTAATCGGTATCGTTTCGCTTGGCACCCCGAGATGAACACCACCGCAGCATCGGTGCGTGCGTGCGCGACTTTGCTCGCTTCTTGTCAGTTGCTGGCAGCCTTCCACTTCCACTTCCACTTCCACCCGCGCTGTAACATCTGACGGCACGAGATTTCTGGCTGTGCCAGTTCAGTAGCAGAACTGCCAACCGCCCTGACAGCTCGACTAATCAAAACGTTATTAATGGGTACAGTAGCCTTGCACTTGCTGAACCCTCTTTATGACGTTTGCCCATCCGCCCCCTCTGCGATCAGCGTTAAGATGCACCGAAGACTGTTGCAGCCAGTCGCGATGCAAGAGGTTGAATAACATAATGGCCAACGAAGAGGGCACACGCAATAGAAAAGGCGGCGAATATTCTAAACGTAATCTGTCGTTGAAGAAATAGGGATGAAGATGAGATGAAATGAAATGACGAGTTGTACCTATGGATGGTTAGTGATACCCAGTCCTGCCCAGACAATCATTTCAGCATACTACAACACCAGAATCTCATAACCAGTCCAACTCGTCGATCACTACCACGGTAGAGTTGTGAGTCTTGGAGCGGAGCGGAGCCTCTGAGTCGCTCCCCCTTCAGTTGAAGCTTGCGGAACGCGCCACTGATCCGTCGCAGATGCCAGACTGCGATGGAAGACAGGGACCTCATGCTCCATAATTATCTCATACAGACAGACCTTACCTTAATGGAGCTGCGAGGTGCTTGCAGCCTGGTCGGGCAGGGTAGGGCAGGCAGAGCGACAAAGATGGTACGTACCCAGAGCGTGTATGTAGGTGGTACGTGCCTGTAAACCGCCGCCACCAGCGAAGGTTGCCCTGTCCTGTAGCTGTAGTCGTAGCGTAGCCCCAGTCTCAGGGTGTGATTTGCCGGGTACAGCATCGGAAACTGAGAGTCTGAGTCTGAGGTGTGAGTTAACCTTGAGCGCGCGTGCGTTGAGTATGGGTGGGGCGTGGGAGTGTAAGAGTGCAGTTAGTGTGGGTGGGCTTCATGCTCCATACCACTCTACGCCGGCCGTGCGCTTAATATGCCCGCTACTCGTGGGTTAGGTGAGTTTGGATCAATCGGTTTGGTTTGCTCTCACGTCCTTTCTCCCCATCCCATCACATCCTGTCTGTACTCCTCACTTTCTTCACCCACAACGCAATCTATGCCCGCGAAAGGCCTCATCCATCGCGCCTTGGGTTTGTCTTGTATCCCATCACCAAACATCTAATAGGGTCTACACCTCCCATTGACCTTTCCTTGTATCAGCTTGTTATTTCGGCGCCTTCGCCTTAACCGCGACCCTGTCGCCGTTTTTGTTCCGTCGCCTCGCCCTTGTTACTCGTCGGGTTGGCTAGTGCAGTGACCGTTATCACCAACCCATCACGAACCCTAAAACAGCAGCATCAGCAACGATTGCCGCTCAGCTTCTGATTCACGATTGCGAAATAATCTTAGCCCCTGCTATTAATTCGACTTCGCGTCTGTCGCACATCAGCTGTCGGCCCCTGCTGTAGCAACTTCCATCACCGCCCAAGTGCCAACCAACATGGCGAACCATCACGCGTCGCCGACCATGATGCAAATGCAGCAGCATCAGGGCCAGGTGCCTCCTCCTCCACCACCTCCTCCGCCTGGAGTCCAGCCAACACATTTTGCGCCGTCCCATCAGATCGCTGCTATGAACGAGGCTGTTTGGTTGCAAATAGGTTAGTTGTCGCGTCGCGTTCGCAAGTCGATATGGACTAACATGAGCTTAGGGAGCTACTCCGAAGTTCTGCGCAATCAAGAGGACGCTATGCACGCCTACGAGCGCGCGCTCCAAGCCAACCCAAATTCCACACCGGCCATGAACGCAATTGGTGTTCTTCTCAAGGGTCGCGAAGCCTTCGATAAGGCGCTAGAGTTCTTCCGAGCCATTGTACAGCTGGATCAGAATAATGGTGAAGCTTGGGGAAATTTGGGTATGTGTGTTGATTCAATGCGACGATGTAGCGCTGACCCATGTTCCAGGACACTGTTACTTGATGACAGAAAATTTACAAAAGGCGTATGACGCTTATCAGCAGGCGTTAGTAAACCTGCGAGATCCAAAGGTAAGGATGGTTAAGTCTCATCTCAATTGATGAATACGGCCGCTGACTACGCAATTTAGGACCCTATGCTGTGGTATGGCATCGGCATTCTGTACGACCGGTATGGCAGCTACGACTACGCTGAAGAGGCTTTCTCTCAAGTTATGAACATTCAGCCCGATTTCGAGAAGGCAAACGAAATCTACTTCCGGCTCGGAATAATATACAAACAACAGAACAAGTGGAATCAGAGTCTTGACGTGAGTTTCTTTTCTTCGTGCCCACTTTTGATGCGCGCAGCTCACACCCTTAGTGTTTCAAATACATCGTCAACTCTCCTCCTGGACCCTTGACTCAAGAGGACATTTGGTTCCAGATTGGTCACGTCCATGAGCAACAAAAAGACGTAAGTAAACAACGATGTTCTGAACCATGCTGTATCTAACTCGACCTTAGTTCGACAGCGCTAAGGCCGCTTATCAGCGCGTGCTGGATCATTCCCCGAACCACGCCAAGGTTCTCCAACAGCTGGGATGGTTACATCACCAGCAAAGCAATACGTATGAGAGCCAAGATCGCGCGATCCAATATCTGGAGAAGTCTGTCAACGCAGGTATGACTAGGAAGCCCCATCTGATAATCGATCGCACTAACACGGGGATTAGACAACCAGGATGCACAGAGCTGGTATCTCTTGGGTCGATGCTACATGTCTCAACAAAAGTATCCCAAGGCTTATGAGGCATACCAACAGGCCGTATACAGAGATGGAAAGAACCCGACGTTTTGGTGCTCTATTGGTGTCCTCTACTATCAGATCAATCAGTACAGAGATGCTCTGGATGCCTACTCTAGGGCCATTAGACTGAACCCCTACATCTCTGAGGTGTGGTATGACCTCGGAACACTGGTATGTCTTGATCCTCAAAGCTTATACTGATACGGTATACTAATATGTCATAGTATGAAAGCTGCAACAACCAGATAACCGATGCGCTGGATGCCTATCAACGAGCAGCCGAGCTTGATCCCAATAATCCCCATATCAAGGCGAGACTTCAGCTTCTTCGCTCCGGTAGCACAAATGGAGGCCCTCCACCTGCTGCTCCCCAGCCGGCAGATGTTCACCCTCAGGCTTACCAGGCCGCTGGTCCTGTCGGTCCTCAATGGGGAGGATCAACTCAGCAGCCACCAGCAGCTGGTCCGCCACCGCCTCCTCAAGGCCCTGGTGAGAATTGGGCGGGCAGACTTTCTAATATCAACCCGCCTCCTCAGCCACCCAACCCGTATGAAGCTCGGGGTGGTGAACCATTCCGCGGAGGACCTGCACCACCGCTGCGACAACCGAGCCCCCAGCAGGAGCAGTTGCGCCAGCCTTACAATGACCCCAGCCGAAATGGCCCTCGCCGCGGTCAAACTCCCCCTCCACCTCCTGGACATCAATACTCCCAACCGCCTCATGCCCCTCCCCAGTCTCAACCCTCTGCCCCGCCTTCTGAGCGACGTGTTGCAAACCCCAGCTGGGTTGGAGCGGCACCCTCAGCATCAGCATCTGCACCTCCATCGAACAATATCAATGGTCCTAATGGTCCTAACGGCATGGCGCCTTTCCGACCTACCAACAGCCCTCGTCCCGATGGCCGACCTGTCCACGATAACCGTATGCCGTCACCCAAGTCGGCATATCCCCAACACCAAGCACCTCCACTGTACAATCAGCATCCCGAGATGGCTACTCCTGGAACCGAGAACGGACCCCCTGGACCACCTGGACCATCTGGCCCCCCCGGTCCTCCACCACCACCTGCCGTGGCTGAGGCTGCCATGCAGAGGATGGACGACCGACCCCCTTCGGTTGGACCCAAGCGTATGCGAGAGTGGGAAGAGGAGTCTGCTGCCAAGAAGCAGGCTAACGAGGAGAACCGGGTTCGCCTTGATGACATGCGTCACCGAAGACCGTCCACACCTCCTCGCGATAGCTACCGCCGTAACTCATCTGAAGCCCGACGTGTCGACGACCCTCGCCGACCAGAAGAGCCGCGCCGCGAAGAGCCCCGTAGACCCGAATCAGCCCCTCGTCATGTTGCTGAGAGCTACCATCCTTCTGATGCTGCTCACCACCCTCCCAGCCATGCTCCTGGCCCTAGCCATTTACCACCAATGCAACAAGGGCCCCCAACTCCCATGTCCGGAGTCGTTCATGAGAAGCCTCCAGTTGCGTCAACACCTAAAGAGGAGCGCCCACCAAGTCTTGAACATGCCCCTCCTGTCCGCGCAGCCCCCGTTTCTGAGCCCGAAAGAGCAGCTAGGAAAATGGAAGTCGATGAGGACTACGATGACAGTGGAGAGGATGAGAAGAAGGCAGCCATTGTCACCAATGGCTCTGGTCCTGGCTCTGCAGCTGGAGACGTCAAGACGTCGACCCCTGCCAACGCTGGTGTAAACGGGATTTCCGCCGCCCCAAAAGTTGAATGAGTTATAATTTGACTTGCTGCTTGTTCGTTACGAGTTGAAGATTTCTTTTTCTTACCCGCGTCGACTAGTCTATCTTTTTTCATGTATACCACCATTATTATCGGGGCATGGTTTCTTTTGTGCGGATGGAGAGGTTTGAGGGACACTCCAAAACCGGGGGTTTTGCCGGGGTTATGGTCTCTTGTTTTTTTGGCTACGAAGTCACTAGCGAACAAGATGATTATGCACATTAATTTCCTTACTCTGATCAATGAAATTTCAGTTGTAACCATCTCTGCTCTCACCTGACCTGGAAAACTTGTGAGAATCAGTCAAGGTGAAAACTAAGTATCATCATCGTCACGCTAAGCCTAGCTCAGAGCCAGACGCGCAGAGGAGGGTCACGTGGCTCTTTTTCAGACTGAGAAGTCCTACATGTTGCAAGGGTAAAATTTCAATCGGTGAACTACACGAGGTGGAGACCTTACTCTTCTCCTGTAACAGATAATTTAATCAGCCCGCAAAACCTGTGTTTGTGGGCGGGTTTCCAGTACTTTCTTGCTAGAGTGGTACCAGTCCTGTGGCGTCTTGCTTGCAACTTGCGATCCTCGAGACTGTCACTCCTGTATTTCCGTTTAGTCCGAAGTCTAGAGTTGAAATACAAAGATCCAACAGATAGTCCAGACCGGCACCCGATCAGATCTTCAGGTCGTAATGCCTTTTCCAAAATATACTTGGTGTCAATAAAGATAGAGCATACATTACTTGCGCATACTTGACCAGTGAAAATAACATCGTGCAGGCCACACTGCCTAATTATAGTAAGAATGCATTGTCGCAAGATGGCTCGAGGTGGTTTAAGACTATATATAGTTGCACATGAACTATAGGTCAGCACAAGCATGGCTATTGATGTAATCTAGAAGATAAGTGCGTAGAGAGTAATCAGTCACTACAGTAAATGCGCCACCAGACTTTGTTTTATGCTTGGTATATTATCCGTTTCCCTTAAAATATACATATCTTTTCATACCTTCAACTTTATCGTTGATTCGAAATATATACGACACATTCATAGTATTTCTCTCGATCTCCAAACTTCACTTTCGTTGTAGTTACCTACGAGACTCCACGACAAGACAACAATGTAGACTTAACTCACCTATGAGAGTGATAACCAACACAGATGAAGTCAAATCCGTAGAAGATGATTATGTCATTCTGTGGATCATAACTAAGGAATTCAGATGTACATGCTGAGCAGAACACAGAGCTTGAAGCCCCACTAGACTAAAGACTCATAGGTACCATTTGACACGTTCAGAGGAGCAGCCTGGCAGTCTCTGACAGAGAGGATTCTATGTAGTTTTAAACTGGGGAAGATCAGAGTCGATCCAAGCGGAACCATTTAGCACCCCTGAGGACTGTATCTTGTTATGCCCACTTTGCAGGTCTCATTTGGCATGATAGGGATAATACCCATTGATCTGGAAGACGCTACATTCTTGAGATGACTGGTTGAGGCCTGGGCGGTGTATGTAGGTAGGTTGAGGTTTCATCTACCTCAGCTGCTCTGTCTTCACATTGAATCAGTCTGTAGGCCACGCATTGATGTTCATATGTAATGAACGTTGAGCTGATGCTTAGACTATGGCTCCAGAGCAATTGTCACACAACTAGACGCACGGACCAATAAGGGTTTACTGCAAAAATTCGCAGTTGGATTTTGTCATGCAGGCGACTTTCTAAAAGCGGGCCATCCGAACGGCCAACCCACAGCAATTGTTTTCTGTCACGTGACCCACTAACTGCAGAAATTCTAACCCTAAAAATTACAAAATCCATCGCCCACTACCTTGTTACTTTTTCTTTTCAGGCTTCGCTCAACAGGTTCATACTAACCCCCTCAAACCACACAGCCCGCCCAAGATGAGTGTGAGTACAGCCTGGCGTCGACGACAATGGCTTCGCATTGTGATACTGATAATGTGAACAGCACCGAAAGTTTGAGGCTCCTCGCCACGGTTCCCTGGCTTACCTGCCCCGTAAGCGCGCTGCTCGTCACCGTGGTAAGGTCAAGTCGTAAGTATTTTCTCCTACACCAGGAGGAGGAGGAGGAACAAGAAGAGGAAAAAACTTCTTCTCCAGATCTCTCCCCTAGAAGCAATGGCAATGGCTAACGCTTTGGGACCAACAGCTTCCCCAAGGATGACCCCAAGAAGCCCGTCCACCTGACTGCCGCCATGGGTTACAAGGCTGGTATGACTACCATCGTCCGTGACCTCGACCGACCTGGCGCCAAGGCCAACAAGAAGGAGATTGTTGAGGCTGTTACTATCGTCGATACCCCACCTGTACGAACAATGCAGCCCGCTTGGCTATGTGCCTATGGCTAACATCTTTTAGATGATCGTTGTTGGTCTGGTTGGCTACATCGAGACCCCCCGAGGCCTGCGATCCCTCACCACCGTCTGGGCCGAGCATCTGAGCGACGAGGTCAAGCGCCGATTCTACAAGAACTGGTACAAGAGCAAGAAGAAGGCTTTCACCAAGTACGCCAAGAAGCACTCCGAGAACAACGGTGCCTCCATCACCCGCGAGCTCGAGCGCATTAAGAAGTACTGCACTGTCGTCCGTGTCTTGGCCCACACCCAGATCCGAAAGACCCCCCTCAAGCAGAAGAAGGCCCACCTTATGGAGATCCAGGTCAACGGTGGCTCCATCGCCGACAAGGTCTCTTTCGGTCAGGAGCTCTTCGAGAAGCCCGTCGACATCTCCAGCATCTTCGAGCAGGACGAAATGATTGACGTCGTTGCCGTTACCAAGGGTCACGGTTTCAACGGTGTCACCGCCCGTTGGGGTACCAAGAAGCTTCCTCGCAAGACACACAAGGGTCTCCGAAAGGTCGCCTGTATTGGTGCTTGGCACCCTAGCCACGTCCAATGGACTGTTGCTCGCGCAGGTCAAATGGGATACCACCACCGTACTTCCGTCAACCACAAGATCTACCGCATTGGTAAGGGTGATGCTGACGACAACGCCGCCACTGAGATCGATGTCACCAAGAAGACCATCACTCCGTACGTCAACCCCGCTCTTTTTACTTACCATTTAGTTGCTAACATGTCACAGTCTCGGTGGTTTCGTCCGCTACGGTGAGGTCAACAACGACTTCGTTATGCTCAAGGGTTCCATCCCTGGTGTTAAGAAGCGTGTCATGACCCTCCGAAAGACCATGTTCCCCCAGACCTCCCGAAGGGCCCTCGAGAAGGTCAGCCTCAAGTGGATCGACACCTCGTCCGAGTTTGGACACGGTGCTTTCCAGACCCCTGCCGAGAAGAAGCAGTACCAGGGTACTCTCAAGAAGGACCTTGCCTCCGCTTAAAGCGGCAGCATGTTTCTTTTTGTGTCTTAAGCAATTCTATTCCATTGCATCGGTGTCAAGGGTTGGTTCGTTACGCCCTGCGTTTGGGCCGGGTTAGGTATGAACTGGCATGGAATAAAAAAAGTCCAGCTAGAAGAGGAATGGCGATCAAAAATTCTAACGAGATTCCCAATGTTAATTTGACTCTACCTTTGCTGTCCTGTGAACTTGTTCGTGACTGTTGAATTTCTGTAACAAATAATATGGATTGTGGATAATGAGATGTATACTCTTCATGAATGTTGTGCCCGGAATCTGTCTTCGAATTAGTAATCCTGCTCTTAACCGTTGTCATTAGGAGTGACGTTCCAGGGAAACATATGTTCACCATATAACTGAAAGTACTTGAGGAACCTACCTACGTTATGCTGTGCTGATATCCTTCTTCTCCCAATTGCTGTATGAGAGTTAAGTATATGGGTTGCCTGTATCATACTAAAAGAGAACATCTCGGCTCATAGCGTCTTAGAGTTTCGTGCCTGCGTGATGTATGCAAAACCTTGAATAAAACTCATAGAAAAAGTAACACGATTCTTCTCTCTCTAATCTCCAGCCTCTACTGAATGCAAATATGGGCAAGAAAAGGGAAAAGAAGAAGAGCAAAGCTGCTGATGAGGCGCAACCTCAAGCGCCTACATCAACGCCTTCGAATATACTCACCACGACATCTGCTATAGCCGCTGATCCAGCACTTGGCTATAAAGTTCGTGTACTTCTCTACGACTTCCTGAACGTCACAAAAGACAACAACTCAGAGAAGCGTATCAACTGTACTACGGATGAATACCATATCAGTGGCCCGTATTTCGATGAGACCCAAGTTGCGATAATCAAGGCTGCAACCGTAGATGTTGACCTCGACAGATACGCGGAAGACAACGGGACGGAAGACTTAGATTCAGTCATGGTATCACAACAAGGCCAGAGCTTTGAGGACGCTGTCAGAGCTCTCTTGTGTAGTTTCATTGATAAGAGACGCGCGAGTGGTGGTGCTCGACCCTGTGGGCCTCATCATCTGGCGCCTATGTATGCCAAATTCTTTGGTATTGAGATGGAAGAGTTGAAGGATGCAAAGTTCCTGAGTCGACTTAGACGATCTGGAATCTGAAACAACGAAACAATGACGTGGTATATCATTGAGTACAGCAGAGGTTCTACCTAATCAAGATGTATCTTCAGTGTGTTGTCGATTTAAGCATTCTGGTTGGCTGAGTCACCCCTGCTGTCTATCACAAACCTGACGTCACCCCACACCCTCAAACTTGCACCCGCATGCGCATGTGTTTGTGCTTTGCTTGTCTTGACGCCCGAGATCTCTTTCTCTCTCCCAATGACACTCAGAACCCCTCTCAGACGTTTCACCAGCCTGAATCTCAGTTTTATTCTTCTTCGCAGACAGAACGCCTTTCCTCTCCTCCAGCCTTCACAGCGACTACTTAGTACCTCACGACCCCTCAAGATGTCAAACGACGACGATTACATGGCCTTCTTGAACAAGGCTAACCAAGACACTGGCGCAAGCGCTTCTACACAAGAGAAGGCTGTTTTCAAAGCGAAGGATGCCGGTGTTGAGGTACCAAAGGCTATCAGCAACGTATGCAAAAAGGCCGTCTACACATCCGACGCAGACGAGCCCTTTGAGGAGGTATCTCTCAAGTGGCAGGGCAAGAATGGTCTACCAACAGAGAGTAGGTGAAGCAACCTTTACATTCAAAGCCAGACACTGACACACGGACAGCCGAATTCGCTGAGCTCATCAACCACTCCTCTCCCAGCTCAGCGGATATCCAGATCCTCGACCCTTTGAGCTGGGACTCTCACGGCAAGTACATCGACGTCATTGAAGCTGTCCGCGAAGCCTCTCAGGGCAACGACGTGCGGGTTTACCAGGTATCGAGAGATTCCACGAGAACCGAGTATTGGGTTGTTTCTCACGCTGATGGGAAGCTCATTGGTGCCAAGGCCCTATCTATTGAGAGCTGAGTTACGATTTAAGGTTGACCCCTCCAGGCAGGTCAAAGCATGGGCTCATCTCGATTGAAGTCGCCCACAGCAACTGAACTCTACCTATCGCCAACACAGCTGCTACCCATGCACACAAAAGGCTGCTGTGCCTTGCACAATAGCCCTCCCTTCCTTCCTTCTACAGCCACCCTGTTCCCTAGAGAGCTGAGTTACGTTATTGCGAAATTATTGATCTTTTGAGCGTTCGAAATGGGATATTTATGATTAGAATAGTAAATCATACTTTCAGTTAATAATGTTTCATTCAGGACGTGAACTATGTCTGTTGCTGCCGGTTCGAGTCTTTAACAGCTGGCACAAAGGAGCAGACCAGAGAGTGACACCATGCCTTCTATCCATGTCGAATCAGCAAACGTGAACTCTAAGCGCCTTGTTGAAAGAATCGGTCACAACTATGATATAGCAAGGTTTGACTTGTCATATAGAATCCTTCGAACATCAATAGCCAATACCGCTCTTACCCATTCCTACATTCCCTCGTGAGTACTAGGGCTACTACGATTCCAAAGCTTCTGAGCAATGCAAAAGCACAAATACCAAATGGTCCAAATAGCTAACGTCAGCGACCGTGTAGTTATAGACTA